>NW_025334874.1:0-600000 GCF_020171115.1 Neogale vison
TCCTAAAGCCAGGCTTCCGTCTCTACGCACAGGGAGCGGGTGACGCTTGTCTTGCCACCGTCCCGCTGTTCTTCCCAGGGCAGCCTCTCCTGCTTTGCGACTGTCTCCGGACAACAAGGCCAACGGCTCCTACTCTTCTCCCGGAGAGGCGTTTCTGCTCCTTCCCCAGACTTGCTCCCGGGCAGCACGGTGACAGCCGTGTCCCTACCCTTAAACCTTTCCAGATGTGCATCCACGCTTCTCTCGCAGGCAGTGGGGATGGTAGGGCCAAGAGAATTTCGCTCCATGCGGGTTTCTTCCACCGTGTTGCGCAGACTAGCTCAAGCAAGCAGCAGGAGCATCCCACAAAGCGAATCAGATATCCCAACGAAATGCTGTGCTTTCCCAGAGGAGGAGCCTGGTCAAAGGGGCTTTCCCTGAAGGGTGGTATCTCCCACCTTGAGACTTGGCCTAGGCAAGCAGGGAGCAGCAGCCCACAGAACCGACTCTGATTTCTAAACAAACGGAGAGCGTGACACTTGTCTTCCCACCCTGCCCGCTATTGTTGCAATTCATGCTCTCCTGTTTTCATGACCTTTTGTTAAGACTGTTTCCACAGTCACAACCACGCTTCTCTCTCAAGTAGAGGGGATGCCCGGGCCCAAGAGGATTTCGCTCCATGCGGGTTTCTTACACCGTGCTTCGGAGACTATGTTCAGGCAAGCGGCATCTGCATCGCATAGAACCGACTCTGTTTTCCCAAGAATGCTGTGCCTTCCTAGAGGGGATGCCCAGGGCAAAGAGGCTTTCGCTCTATGCGGGGATTCTGCCACCGTGCTGCCAATTCTTAGGCTCAAGCTAGCAGCAACAGCAGCCCAGAGAACCGACTCTTTTTTTCCCAGTGACTGCTGTGCTTTCGCAGAGGTTTTCAGCTTGGCCTGAACCGCACTTCGCTGCTGCTTCCTCAGCAAGGCTTTGGGCGTTTGCTCTGTCACGTCAGGGAAGGAAATCTGCGGGAGAGCTGGTGCCTCTTGGGCTTTGCTCTCCCAGGCTCCATGGTCGCACCCTGGATTCCCCGTGCCAGGCTGAACTTCGCAGACACAGCCACCACCCGGCAGCAGCGTGCGTGGTCTAGGATGACACTCCTGCCAACTGCCATCTCCTGGCGTAGTAAGGCTTGGCTTTTTGCTCTGGAGTTCGGGGCGGACTCGGGGACTAGGCCAGTGCCTTCCCCATAGGAAAGGAGAGGCGACAGGGAACCCTGCACAGTGCCCGTGCACGGGGATGGGGAGCTGTGGGGGACTGTCCCCTCTTCTTCCCCGACACACCCCCTGCCACCCCCAACGCTGCCACCTCTTGGAGGATGATGGCATCTGGCTGCTCTTCTTCCAGGGAGCTGTATCTGCGAGTTACGGGTATGGCGCCTGGTGGCAAGCTCACGTCTGCCCTAGGGACAGTTGGCCTTGAGATGCTGTCCCCTTGGGACAGGAGGCACACAGAACAGGCCTGCCTTCTGCCCAGACTCCTTCCTCAAGTGGAGTATGCGCGTCTGCCCTAGCTGTCCCCTCTTGTCTCGCTAAGCAAGGTTTTTGTCTCTACGCACAGGGAGCGGTGACACGTGTCTTGACACCGTCCCTCTGTTCATCCCAGGGCAGGTTCTCCTATTTTGCGACTGCTTCCGGACAACAAGGGCCAACGGCTCCTTCTCTTCTCCCGTGGAGTCGTTCTGCTCCCTTCCCAGACTTGCTCCCGGTGAGCATGGTGACAGCCGTGTCCCTATCCTTAAGGCCCTTTCCAGATGTGCATCCACGCTTCTCTCGCAGGCAGTGGGGGTGCTAGGGCCAAGAGAATTTCGCTCCATGCGGGCTTCTTCCACCGTGCTGCGCAGACTAGCTCAGGCAAGCGGCAGCAGCATTCCACAAAGCGACTCAGATTTCCCAACGAATGCTGTGCTTTCCCAGAGGAGGAGCCTGGTCAAAGAGGCTTTCCCTGAAGGGTGGTATCTCCCACCTTGAGACTTGGCCTAGGCAAGCAGGAGCAGCAGCCCACAGAACGACTCTGATTTCTAAACAAACGGAGAGCGTGACACTTGTCTTCCCACCTGCCCGCTATTGTTGCAATGCATGCTCTCCTGTTTCATGACCTTTCGTTAAGACTGTTTCCACAGTCACAACCACGCTTCTCTCTCAAGTAGAGGGGATGCCCGGGCAAGAGGATTTCGCTCATGCGGGTTTCTTACACCGTGCTTCGGAGGACTATGTTCAGGCAAGCGGCATCTGCATCGCACAGAACCGACTCTGTTTTCCCCAAGAATGCTGTGCTTTCCTAGAGGGGATGCCCAGGCAAAGAGGCTTTCGCTCTATGCGGGATTCTGCCACCGTGCTGCCAATACTAGGCTCAAGCAAGCAGCAACAGCAGCCCAGAGAACCGACTCTTTTTTCCCAGCGACTGCTATGCTTTCGCAGAGGTTTTCAGCTTGGCCTGAACCGCACTTCGCTGCTGCTCCCTCAGCAAGGCTTTGGGAGTTCGCCCTGTCGCGTCAGGTCAGGAGATCTGCGGGAGAGCTGGTGCCTCTTGGGCTTTCCTCTCCCAGGCTCCATGGTCGCACCCTGGGTTCACCGTGCCAGGCTGAACTTCGCAGGACACAGCCACCACCCTGCAGCAGCGTGCGTGGTCTAGGATGACACTCCCTGCCAACTGCCATCTCCTGGCGTAGTAAGGCTTGGCTTTTTGCTCTGGAGTTTCGGAGCGGACTCGGGGACTAGGCCAGTGCCTTCCCCATAGGAAAGGAGAGGCGACAGGAACCCTGCACAGTGCCCGTGCACGGGGATGGGGAGCTGTGGGGGACTGTTCCCTCTTCTTCCCCGACACACCCCCTGCCACCCCCAACGCTGCCACCTCTTGGAGGATGATGGCATCTGGCTGCCCTTTCTTCCAGGGAGCTGTATCTGCGAGTTACGGGTATGGCGCCTGGTGGCAAGCTCACGTCTGCCCTAGGGACAGTTGGCCTTGGAGATGCTGTCCCCTTGGGACAGGAGGCACACAGAACAGGCCTGCCTTCTGCCCAGACTCCTTCCTCAAGTGGGGTATGCGCGTCTGCCCTAGCCGTCCCCTCTTGTCTTCCTAAAGCCAGGTTTTTGTCTCTAAGCACAGGGGGGCGGTGACACGTGTCTTGACACCGTCCCTCTGTTCATCCCAGGGCAGGTTCTCCTGCTTTGCGACTGCTTCCGGACAACAAGGCCAACGGCTCCTTCTCTTCTCCCGGGGAGGCGTTCTGCTCCTTCCCCAGACTTGCTCCCGGTGAGCATGGTGACAGCCGTGTCCCTATCCTTAAGGCCCTTTCCAGATTGTGCATCCACGCTTCTCTCGCAGGCAGTGGGGATTCTAGGGCCAAGAGCATTTCGCTCCATGCGGGCTTCTTCCACCGTGCTGTGCAGACTAGCTCAGGCAAGCGGCAGCAGCATTCCACAAAGCGACTCAGATTTTCCCAACGAATGCTGTGCTTTCCCAGAGGAGGAGCCTGGTCAAAGAGGCTTTCCCTGAAGGGTGGTATCTCCCACCTTGAGACTTGGCCTAGGCAAGCAGGAGCAGCAGCCCACAGAACCGACTCTGATTTCTAAACAAACGGAGAGCGTGACACTTGTCTTCCCACCTGCCCGCTATTGTTGCAATGCATGCTCTCCTGTTCATGACCTTTCGTTAAGACTGTTTCCACAGGCACAACCACGCTTCTCTCTCCAGTAGAGGGGGATGCCCGGGCAAGAGGATTTCGCTCCATGCGGGTTTCTTACACCGTGCTTCGGAGACTATGTTCAGGCAAGGGCATCAGCATCGCACTGAATCGACTCTGTTTTCCCCAAGAATGTGGTGCTTTCCTAGAGGGGATGCTCAGGCAAAGAGGCTTTCGCTCTATGCGGGATTCTACCACCGTGCTGCCAATAGAGTGGCTCAAGCAAGCAGCGAACAGTAGCCAGAGAACCGACTCTTTTTTCCAGTGACTGCTGTGCTTTCGCAGAGGTTTTCAGCTTGGCCTGAGCCGCACTTTGCTGCTGCTTCCTCAGCAAGGCTTTGGGCGTTTGCTCTGTCACGTCAGGGAAGGAAATCTGCGGGAGAGCTGGTGCCTCTTGGGCTTTGCTCTCCCAGGCTCCATGGTCGCACCCTGGGTTCCCCGTGCCAGGCTGAACTTCGCAGACACAGCCACCACCCTGCAGCAGCGTGCGTGGTCTAGGATGACACTCCTGCCAACTGCCATCTCCTGGCGTAGTAAGGCTTGGCTTTTTGCTCTGGAGTTCAGGCGGACTCGGGGACTAGGCCAGTGCCTTCCCCATAGGAAAGGAGAGACGAGAGGAACCCTGCACAGTGCCCTTGAACTGGGATGGGGAGCTGTGGGGGACTGTGTCCTCTTCTTCCCCGACACACCCCCTGCCACCCCCAACGCTGCCACCTCTTGGAGGAAGGTGGCATCAGGCTGCCCTTGCTTCCAGGGAGCTGGATGTACAAGATCCGTGTATGGCGCCTGGTGGCAAGCCCACGTCTGCCCTAGGGACAGTTGGCCTTGGAGATGCTGTCCCCTTGGACAGGAGGCACACAGAGCAGGCCTGCATTCTGCCCAGACTCCTTCCTCAGAGTGGAGTATGCGCGCCTGCCCTAGCCGTCCCCACGTGTCTCCCTAAAGCCAGGCTTCCTTCTCTACGCACAGGGAGCGGGTGACGCTTGTCTTGCCACCGTCCCGCTGTTCTTCCCAGGGCAGCCTCTCCTGCTTTGCGACTGTCTCTGGACAACAAGGCCAACGGCTCCTCTCTTCTCCCGGAGAGGCGTTCTGCTCCTTCCTCAGACTTGCTCCCGAGGAGCACGGTGACAGCCGTGTCCCTACCCTTAAACCTTTCCAGATGTGCATCCACGCTTCTCTCGCAGGCAGTGGGGATGGTAGGGCCAAGAGAATTTCGCTCCATGCGGGTTTCTTCCACCGTGTTGCGCAGACTAGCTCAAGCAAGCAGCAGGAGCATCCCACAAAGCGAATCAGATATCCCAACGAATGCTGTGCTTTCCCAAGGAGGAGCCTAGTCAAAGGGGCTTTCCCTGAAGGGTGGTATCTCCCACCTTGAGACTTGGCCTAGGCAAGCAGGAGCAGCAGCCCACAGAACCGACTCTGATTTCTAAACAAACGGAGAGCGTGACACTTGTCTTCCCACCTGCCCGCTATTGTTGCAATGCATGCTCTCCTGTTTCATGACCTTTCGTTAAGCCTGTTTCCACAGGCACCACCACGCTTCTCTCTCCAGTAGAGGGGATGCCCGGGCAAGAGGATTTCGCTCCATGCGGGTTTCTTACACCGTGCTTCGGAGACTATGTTCAGGCAAGCGGCATCAGCATCGCACTGAATCGACTCTGTTTTCCCCAAGAATGTTGTGCTTTCCTAGAGGGGGATGCTCAGGCAAAGAGGCTTTCGCTCTATGCGGGATTCTACCACCGTGCTGCCAATACGAGGCTCAAGCAAGCAGCAACAGCAGCCCAGAGAACCGACTCTTTTTTCCCAGTGACTGCTGTGCTTTCGCAGAGGTTTTCAGCTTGGCCTGAGCCGCACTTTGCTGCTGCTTCCTCAGCAAGGCTTTGGGCGTTTGCTCTGTCACGTCAGGGAAGGAAATCTGCGGGAGAGCTGGTGCCTCTTGGGCTTTGCTCTCCCAGGCTCCATGGTCGCACCCTGGGTTCCCCGTGCCAGGCTGAACTTCGCAGACACAGCCACCACCCTGCAGCAGCGTGCGTGGTCTAGGATGACACTCCTGCCAACTGCCATCTCCTGGCGTAGTAAGGCTTGGCTTTTTGCTCTGGAGTTCAGGCGGACTCGGGGACTAGGCCAGTGCCTTCCCCATAGGAAAGGAGAGACGAGAGGAACCCTGCACAGTGCCCTTGAACTGGGATGGGGAGCTGTGGGGGACTGTGTCCTCTTCTTCCCCGACACACCCCCTGCCACCCCCAACGCTGCCACCTCTTGGAGGAAGGTGGCGATCAGGCTGCCCTTTCTTCCAGGGAGCTGGATGTACAAGATCCGTGTATGGCGCCTGGTGGCAAGCCCACGTCTGCCCTAGGGACAGTTGGCCTTGGAGATGCTGTCCCCTTGGGACAGGAGGCACACAGAGCAGGCCTGCATTCTGCCCAGACTCCTTCCTCAGAGTTGAGTATGCGCGCCTGCCCTAGCCGTCCCCTCGTGTCTTCCTAAAGCCAGGCTTCCGTCTCTACGCACAGGGAGCGGGTGACGCTTGTCTTGCCACCGTCCCGCTGTTCTTCCCAGGGCAGCCTCTCCTGCTTTGCGACTGTCTCCGGACAACAAGGCCAACGGCTCCTACTCTTCTCCCGGAGAGGCGTTCTGCTCCTTCCCCAGACTTGCTCCCGGGCAGCACGGTGACAGCCGTGTCCCTACCCTTAAACCTTTCCAGATGTGCATCCACGCTTCTCTCGCAGGCAGTGGGGATGGTAGGGCCAAGAGAATTTCGCTCCATGCGGGTTTCTTCCACCGTGTTGCGCAGACTAGCTCAAGCAAGCAGCAGGAGCATCCCACAAAGCGAATCAGATATCCCAACGAATGCTGTGCTTTCCCAGAGGAGGAGCCTGGTCAAAGGGGCTTTCCCTGAAGGGTGGTATCTCCCACCTTGAGACTTGGCCTAGGCAAGCAGGAGCAGCAGCCCACAGAACCGACTCTGATTTCTAAACAAACGGAGAGCGTGACACTTGTCTTCCCACCTGCCCGCTATTGTTGCAATGCATGCTCTCCTGTTTCATGACCTTTCGTTAAGACTGTTTCCACAGGCACAACCACGCTTCTCTCTCCAGTAGAGGGGATGCCCGGGCAAGAGGATTTCGCTCCATGCGGGTTTCTTACACCGTGCTTCGGAGACTATGTTCAGGCAAGCGGCATCAGCATCGCACTGAATCGACTCTGTTTTCCCCAAGAATGTTGTGCTTTCCTAGAGGGGATGCTCAGGCAAAGAGGCTTTCGCTCTATGCGGGATTCTACCACCGTGCTGCCAATACGAGGCTCAAGCAAGCAGCAACAGCAGCCCAGAGAACCGACTCTTTTTTCCCAGTGACTGCTGTGCTTTCGCAGAGGTTTTCAGCTTGGCCTGAGCCGCACTTTGCTGCTGCTTCCTCAGCAAGGCTTTGGGCGTTTGCTCTGTCACGTCAGGGAAGGAAATCTGCGGGAGAGCTGGTGCCTCTTGGGCTTTGCTCTCCCAGGCTCCATGGTCGCACCCTGGGTTCCCCGTGCCAGGCTGAACTTCGCAGACACAGCCACCACCCTGCAGCAGCGTGCGTGGTCTAGGATGACACTCCTGCCAACTGCCATCTCCTGGCGTAGTAAGGCTTGGCTTTTTGCTCTGGAGTTCAGGCGGACTCGGGGACTAGGCCAGTGCCTTCCCCATAGGAAAGGAGAGACGAGAGGAACCCTGCACAGTGCCCTTGAACTGGGATGGGGAGCTGTGGGGGACTGTGTCCTCTTCTTCCCCGACACACCCCCTGCCACCCCCAACGCTGCCACCTCTTGGAGGAAGGTGGCATCAGGCTGCCCTTTCTTCCAGGGAGCTGGATGTACAAGATCCGTGTATGGCGCCTGGTGGCAAGCCCACGTCTGCCCTAGGGACAGTTGGCCTTGGAGATGCTGTCCCCTTGGGACAGGAGGCACACAGAGCAGGCCTTCATTCTGCCCAGACTCCTTCCTCAGAGTGGAGTATGCGCGCCTGCCCTAGCCGTCCCCTCGTGTCTCCCTAAAGCCAGGCTTCCTTCTCTACGCACAGGGAGCGGGTGACGCTTGTCTTGCCACCGTCCCGCTGTTCTTCCCAGGGCAGCCTCTCCTGCTTTGCGACTGTCTCCGGACAACAAGGCCAACGGCTCCTACTCTTCTCCCGGAGAGGCGTTCTGCTCCTTCCTCAGACTTGCTCCCGAGCAGCACGGTGACAGCCGTGTCCCTACCCTTAAACCTTTCCAGATGTGCATCCACGCTTCTCTCGCAGGCAGTGGGGATGGTAGGGCCAAGAGAATTTCGCTCCATGCGGGTTTCTTCCACCGTGTTGCGCAGACTAGCTCAAGCAAGCAGCAGGAGCATCCCATGAAGCGAATCAGATATCCCAACGAATGCTGTGCTTTCCCAGAGGAGGAGCCTGGTCAAAGGGGCTTTCCCTGAAGGGTGGTATCTCCCACCTTGAGACTTGGCCTAGGCAAGCAGGAGCAGCAGCCCACAGAACCGACTCTGATTTCTAAACAAACGGAGAGCGTGACACTTGTCTTCCCACCTGCCCGCTATTGTTGCAATGCATGCTCTCCTGTTTCATGACCTTTCGTTAAGACTGTTTCCACAGGCACAACCACGCTTCTCTCTCCAGTAGAGGGGATGCCCGGGCAAGAGGATTTCGCTCCATGCGGGTTTCTTACACCGTGCTTCGGAGACTATGTTCAGGCAAGCGGCATCAGCATCGCACTGAATCGACTCTGTTTTCCCCAAGAATGTTGTGCTTTCCTAGAGGGGATGCTCAGGCAAAGAGGCTTTCGCTCTATGCGGGATTCTACCACCGTGCTGCCAATACGAGGCTCAAGCAAGCAGCAACAGCAGCCCAGAGAACCGACTCTTTTTTCCCAGTGACTGCTGTGCTTTCGCAGAGGTTTTCAGCTTGGCCTGAGCCGCACTTTGCTGCTGCTTCCTCAGCAAGGCTATGGGCGTTTGCTCTGTCACGTCAGGGAAGGAAATCTGCGGGAGAGCTGGTGCCTCTTGGGCTTTGCTCTCCCAGGCTCCATGGTCGCACCCTGGATTCCCCGTGCCAGGCTGAACTTCGCAGACACAGCCACCACCCGGCAGCAGCGTGCGTGGTCTAGGATGACACTCCTGCCAACTGCCATCTCCTGGCGTAGTAAGGCTTGGCTTTTTGCTCTGGAGTTCAGGCGGACTCGGGGACTAGGCCAGTGCCTTCCCCATAGGAAAGGAGAGACGAGAGGAACCCTGCACAGTGCCCTTGAACTGGGATGGGGAGCTGTGGGGGACTGTGTCCTCTTCTTCCCCGACACACCCCCTGCCACCCCCAACGCTGCCACCTCTTGGAGGAAGGTGGCATCAGGCTGCCCTTTCTTCCAGGGAGCTGGATGTACAAGATCCGTGTATGGCGCCTGGTGGCAAGCCCACGTCTGCCCTAGGGACAGTTGGCCTTGGAGATGCTGTCCCCTTGGGACAGGAGGCACACAGAGCAGGCCTGCATTCTGCCCAGACTCCTTCCTCAGAGTTGAGTATGCGCGCCTGCCCTAGCCGTCCCCTCGTGTCTTCCTAAAGCCAGGCTTCCGTCTCTACGCACAGGGAGCGGGTGACGCTTGTCTTGCCACCGTCCCGCTGTTCTTCCCAGGGCAGCCTCTCCTGCTTTGCGACTGTCTCCGGACAACAAGGCCAACGGCTCCTACTCTTCTCCCGGAGAGGCGTTCTGCTCCTTCCCCAGACTTGCTCCCGGGCAGCACGGTGACAGCCGTGTCCCTACCCTTAAACCTTTCCAGATGTGCATCCACGCTTCTCTCGCAGGCAGTGGGGATGGTAGGGCCAAGAGAATTTCGCTCCATGCGGGTTTCTTCCACCGTGTTGCGCAGACTAGCTCAAGCAAGCAGCAGGAGCATCCCACAAAGCGAATCAGATATCCCAACGAATGCTGTGCTTTCCCAGAGGAGGAGCCTGGTCAAAGGGGCTTTCCCTGAAGGGTGGTATCTCCCACCTTGAGACTTGGCCTAGGCAAGCAGGAGCAGCAGCCCACAGAACCGACTCTGATTTCTAAACAAACGGAGAGCGTGACACTTGTCTTCCCACCTGCCCGCTATTGTTGCAATTCATGCTCTCCTGTTTCATGACCTTTTGTTAAGACTGTTTCCACAGTCACAACCACGCTTCTCTCTCAAGTAGAGGGGATGCCCGGGCCAAGAGGATTTCGCTCCATGCGGGTTTCTTACACCGTGCTTCGGAGACTATGTTCAGGCAAGCGGCATCTGCATCGCATAGAACCGACTCTGTTTTCCCCAAGAATGCTGTGCCTTCCTAGAGGGGATGCCCAGGCAAAGAGGCTTTCGCTCTATGCGGGATTCTGCCACCGTGCTGCCAATACTAGGCTCAAGCTAGCAGCAACAGCAGCCCAGAGAACCGACTCTTTTTTCCCAGCGACTGCCATGCTTTCGCAGAGGTTTTCAGCTTGGCCTGAACCGCACTTCGCTGCTGCTTCCTCAGCAAGGCTTTGGGCGTTTGCTCTGTCACGTCAGGGAAGGAAATCTGCGGGAGAGCTGGTGCCTCTTGGGCTTTGCTCTCCCAGGCTCCATGGTCGCACCCTGGATTCCCCGTGCCAGGCTGAACTTCGCAGACACAGCCACCACCCGGCAGCAGCGTGCGTGGTCTAGGATGACACTCCTGCCAACTGCCATCTCCTGGCGTAGTAAGGCTTGGCTTTTTGCTCTGGAGTTCGGGCGGACTCGGGGACTAGGCCAGTGCCTTCCCCATAGGAAAGGAGAGGCGACAGGAACCCTGCACAGTGCCCGTGCACGGGGATGGGGAGCTGTGGGGGACTGTCCCCTCTTCTTCCCCGACACACCCCCTGCCACCCCCAACGCTGCCACCTCTTGGAGGATGATGGCATCTGGCTGCTCTTTCTTCCAGGGAGCTGTATCTGCGAGTTACGGGTATGGCGCCTGGTGGCAAGCTCACGTCTGCCCTAGGGACAGTTGGCCTTGGAGATGCTGTCCCCTTGGGACAGGAGGCACACAGAACAGGCCTGCCTTCTGCCCAGACTCCTTCCTCAAGTGGAGTATGCGCGTCTGCCCTAGCTGTCCCCTCTTGTCTCGCTAAAGCAAGGTTTTTGTCTCTACGCACAGGGAGCGGTGACACGTGTCTTGACACCGTCCCTCTGTTCATCCCAGGGCAGGTTCTCCTATTTTGCGACTGCTTCCGGACAACAAGGCCAACGGCTCCTTCTCTTCTCCCGTGGAGTCGTTCTGCTCCTTCCCCAGACTTGCTCCCGGTGAGCATGGTGACAGCCGTGTCCCTATCCTTAAGGCCCTTTCCAGATGTGCATCCACGCTTCTCTCGCAGGCAGTGGGGATGCTAGGGCCAAGAGAATTTCGCTCCATGCGGGCTTCTTCCACCGTGCTGCGCAGACTAGCTCAGGCAAGCGGCAGCAGCATTCCACAAAGCGACTCAGATTTCCCAACGAATGCTGTGCTTTCCCAGAGGAGGAGCCTGGTCAAAGAGGCTTTCCCTGAAGGGTGGTATCTCCCACCTTGAGACTTGGCCTAGGCAAGCAGGAGCAGCAGCCCACAGAACCGACTCTGATTTCTAAACAAACGGAGAGCGTGACACTTGTCTTCCCACCTGCCCGCTATTGTTGCAATGCATGCTCTCCTGTTTCATGACCTTTCGTTAAGACTGTTTCCACAGTCACAACCACGCTTCTCTCTCAAGTAGAGGGGATGCCCGGGCAAGAGGATTTCGCTCCATGCGGGTTTCTTACACCGTGCTTCGGAGACTATGTTCAGGCAAGCGGCATCTGCATCGCACAGAACCGACTCTGTTTTCCCCAAGAATGCTGTGCTTTCCTAGAGGGGATGCCCAGGCAAAGAGGCTTTCGCTCTATGCGGGATTCTGCCACCGTGCTGCCAATACTAGGCTCAAGCAAGCAGCAACAGCAGCCCAGAGAACCGACTCTTTTTTCCCAGCGACTGCTATGCTTTCGCAGAGGTTTTCAGCTTGGCCTGAACCGCACTTCGCTGCTGCTCCCTCAGCAAGGCTTTGGGAGTTCGCCCTGTCGCGTCAGGTCAGGAGATCTGCGGGAGAGCTGGTGCCTCTTGGGCTTTCCTCTCCCAGGCTCCATGGTCGCACCCTGGGTTCACCGTGCCAGGCTGAACTTCGCAGACACAGCCACCACCCTGCAGCAGCGTGCGTGGTCTAGGATGACACTCCCTGCCAACTGCCATCTCCTGGCGTAGTAAGGCTTGGCTTTTTGCTCTGGAGTTCGGGCGGACTCGGGGACTAGGCCAGTGCCTTCCCCATAGGAAAGGAGAGGCGACAGGAACCCTGCACAGTGCCCGTGCACGGGGATGGGGAGCTGTGGGGGACTGTTCCCTCTTCTTCCCCGACACACCCCCTGCCACCCCCAACGCTGCCACCTCTTGGAGGATGATGGCATCTGGCTGCCCTTTCTTCCAGGGAGCTGTATCTGCGAGTTACGGGTATGGCGACTGGTGGCAAGCTCACGTCTGCCCTAGGGACAGTTGGCCTTGGAGATGCTGTCCCCTTGGGACAGGAGGCACACAGAACAGGCCTGCCTTCTGCCCAGACTCCTTCCTCAAGTGGAGTATGCGCGTCTGCCCTAGCCGTCCCCTCTTGTCTTCCTAAAGCCAGGTTTTTGTCTCTAAGCACAGGGGGCGGTGACACGTGTCTTGACACCGTCCCTCTGTTCATCCCAGGGCAGGTTCTCCTGCTTTGCGACTGCTTCCGGACAACAAGGCCAACGGCTCCTTCTCTTCTCCCGGGGAGGCGTTCTGCTCCTTCCCCAGACTTGCTCCCGGTGAGCATGGTGACAGCCGTGTCCCTATCCTTAAGGCCCTTTCCAGATGTGCATCCACGCTTCTCTCGCAGGCAGTGGGGATTCTAGGGCCAAGAGCATTTCGCTCCATGCGGGCTTCTTCCACCGTGCTGTGCAGACTAGCTCAGGCAAGCGGCAGCAGCATTCCACAAAGCGACTCAGATTTCCCAACGAATGCTGTGCTTTCCCAGAGGAGGAGCCTGGTCAAAGAGGCTTTCCCTGAAGGGTGGTATCTCCCACCTTGAGACTTGGCCTAGGCAAGCAGGAGCAGCAGCCCACAGAACCGACTCTGATTTCTAAACAAACGGAGAGCGTGACACTTGTCTTCCCACCTGCCCGCTATTGTTGCAATGCATGCTCTCCTGTTTCATGACCTTTCGTTAAGACTGTTTCCACAGGCACAACCACGCTTCTCTCTCCAGTAGAGGGGATGCCCGGGCAAGAGGATTTCGCTCCATGCGGGTTTCTTACACCGTGCTTCGGAGACTATGTTCAGGCAAGCGGCATCAGCATCGCACTGAATCGACTCTGTTTTCCCCAAGAATGTTGTGCTTTCCTAGAGGGGATGCTCAGGCAAAGAGGCTTTCGCTCTATGCGGGATTCTACCACCGTGCTGCCAATACGAGGCTCAAGCAAGCAGCAACAGCAGCCCAGAGAACCGACTCTTTTTTCCCAGTGACTGCTGTGCTTTCGCAGAGGTTTTCAGCTTGGCCTGAGCCGCACTTTGCTGCTGCTTCCTCAGCAAGGCTTTGGGCTTTTGCTCTGTCACGTCAGGGAAGGAAATCTGCGGGAGAGCTGGTGCCTCTTGGGCTTTGCTCTCCCAGGCTCCATGGTCGCACCCTGGGTTCCCCGTGCCAGGCTGAACTTCGCAGACACAGCCACCACCCTGCAGCAGCGTGCGTGGTCTAGGATGACACTCCTGCCAACTGCCATCTCCTGGCGTAGTAAGGCTTGGCTTTTTGCTCTGGAGTTCAGGCGGACTCGGGGACTAGGCCAGTGCCTTCCCCATAGGAAAGGAGAGACGAGAGGAACCCTGCACAGTGCCCTTGAACTGGGATGGGGAGCTGTGGGGGACTGTGTCCTCTTCTTCCCCGACACACCCCCTGCCACCCCCAACGCTGCCACCTCTTGGAGGAAGGTGGCATCAGGCTGCCCTTTCTTCCAGGGAGCTGGATGTACAAGATCCGTGTATGGCGCCTGGTGGCAAGCCCACGTCTGCCCTAGGGACAGTTGGCCTTGGAGATGCTGTCCCCTTGGGACAGGAGGCACACAGAGCAGGCCTGCATTCTGCCCAGACTCCTTCCTCAGAGTGGAGTATGCGCGCCTGCCCTAGCCGTCCCCTCGTGTCTCCCTAAAGCCAGGCTTCCTTCTCTACGCACAGGGAGCGGGTGACGCTTGTCTTGCCACCGTCCCGCTGTTCTTCCCAGGGCAGCCTCTCCTGCTTTGCGACTGTCTCTGGACAACAAGGCCAACGGCTCCTCTCTTCTCCCGGAGAGGCGTTCTGCTCCTTCCTCAGACTTGCTCCCGAGGAGCACGGTGACAGCCGTGTCCCTACCCTTAAACCTTTCCAGATGTGCATCCACGCTTCTCTCGCAGGCAGTGGGGATGGTAGGGCCAAGAGAATTTCGCTCCATGCGGGTTTCTTCCACCGTGTTGCGCAGACTAGCTCAAGCAAGCAGCAGGAGCATCCCACAAAGCGAATCAGATATCCCAACGAATGCTGTGCTTTCCCAGAGGAGGAGCCTAGTCAAAGGGGCTTTCCCTGAAGGGTGGTATCTCCCACCTTGAGACTTGGCCTAGGCAAGCAGGAGCAGCAGCCCACAGAACCGACTCTGATTTCTAAACAAACGGAGAGCGTGACACTTGTCTTCCCACCTGCCCGCTATTGTTGCAATGCATGCTCTCCTGTTTCATGACCTTTCGTTAAGCCTGTTTCCACAGGCACCACCACGCTTCTCTCTCCAGTAGAGGGGATGCCCGGGCAAGAGGATTTCGCTCCATGCGGGTTTCTTACACCGTGCTTCGGAGACTATGTTCAGGCAAGCGGCATCAGCATCGCACTGAATCGACTCTGTTTTCCCCAAGAATGTTGTGCTTTCCTAGAGGGGATGCTCAGGCAAAGAGGCTTTCGCTCTATGCGGGATTCTACCACCGTGCTGCCAATACGAGGCTCAAGCAAGCAGCAACAGCAGCCCAGAGAACCGACTCTTTTTTCCCAGTGACTGCTGTGCTTTCGCAGAGGTTTTCAGCTTGGCCTGAGCCGCACTTTGCTGCTGCTTCCTCAGCAAGGCTTTGGGCGTTTGCTCTGTCACGTCAGGGAAGGAAATCTGCGGGAGAGCTGGTGCCTCTTGGGCTTTGCTCTCCCAGGCTCCATGGTCGCACCCTGGGTTCCCCGTGCCAGGCTGAACTTCGCAGACACAGCCACCACCCTGCAGCAGCGTGCGTGGTCTAGGATGACACTCCTGCCAACTGCCATCTCCTGGCGTAGTAAGGCTTGGCTTTTTGCTCTGGAGTTCAGGCGGACTCGGGGACTAGGCCAGTGCCTTCCCCATAGGAAAGGAGAGACGAGAGGAACCCTGCACAGTGCCCTTGAACTGGGATGGGGAGCTGTGGGGGACTGTGTCCTCTTCTTCCCCGACACACCCCCTGCCACCCCCAACGCTGCCACCTCTTGGAGGAAGGTGGCATCAGGCTGCCCTTTCTTCCAGGGAGCTGGATGTACAAGATCCGTGTATGGCGCCTGGTGGCAAGCCCACGTCTGCCCTAGGGACAGTTGGCCTTGGAGATGCTGTCCCCTTGGGACAGGAGGCACACAGAGCAGGCCTGCATTCTGCCCAGACTCCTTCCTCAGAGTTGAGTATGCGCGCCTGCCCTAGCCGTCCCCTCGTGTCTTCCTAAAGCCAGGCTTCCGTCTCTACGCACAGGGAGCGGGTGACGCTTGTCTTGCCACCGTCCCGCTGTTCTTCCCAGGGCAGCCTCTCCTGCTTTGCGACTGTCTCCGGACAACAAGGCCAACGGCTCCTACTCTTCTCCCGGAGAGGCGTTCTGCTCCTTCCCCAGACTTGCTCCCGGGCAGCACGGTGACAGCCGTGTCCCTACCCTTAAACCTTTCCAGATGTGCATCCACGCTTCTCTCGCAGGCAGTGGGGATGGTAGGGCCAAGAGAATTTCGCTCCATGCGGGTTTCTTCCACCGTGTTGCGCAGACTAGCTCAAGCAAGCAGCAGGAGCATCCCACAAAGCGAATCAGATATCCCAACGAATGCTGTGCTTTCCCAGAGGAGGAGCCTGGTCAAAGGGGCTTTCCCTGAAGGGTGGTATCTCCCACCTTGAGACTTGGCCTAGGCAAGCAGGAGCAGCAGCCCACAGAACCGACTCTGATTTCTAAACAAACGGAGAGCGTGACACTTGTCTTCCCACCTGCCCGCTATTGTTGCAATGCATGCTCTCCTGTTTCATGACCTTTCGTTAAGACTGTTTCCACAGGCACAACCACGCTTCTCTCTCCAGTAGAGGGGATGCCCGGGCAAGAGGATTTCGCTCCATGCGGGTTTCTTACACCGTGCTTCGGAGACTATGTTCAGGCAAGCGGCATCAGCATCGCACTGAATCGACTCTGTTTTCCCCAAGAATGTTGTGCTTTCCTAGAGGGGATGCTCAGGCAAAGAGGCTTTCGCTCTATGCGGGATTCTACCACCGTGCTGCCAATACGAGGCTCAAGCAAGCAGCAACAGCAGCCCAGAGAACCGACTCTTTTTTCCCAGTGACTGCTGTGCTTTCGCAGAGGTTTTCAGCTTGGCCTGAGCCGCACTTTGCTGCTGCTTCCTCAGCAAGGCTTTGGGCGTTTGCTCTGTCACGTCAGGGAAGGAAATCTGCGGGAGAGCTGGTGCCTCTTGGGCTTTGCTCTCCCAGGCTCCATGGTCGCACCCTGGGTTCCCCGTGCCAGGCTGAACTTCGCAGACACAGCCACCACCCTGCAGCAGCGTGCGTGGTCTAGGATGACACTCCTGCCAACTGCCATCTCCTGGCGTAGTAAGGCTTGGCTTTTTGCTCTGGAGTTCAGGCGGACTCGGGGACTAGGCCAGTGCCTTCCCCATAGGAAAGGAGAGACGAGAGGAACCCTGCACAGTGCCCTTGAACTGGGATGGGGAGCTGTGGGGGACTGTGTCCTCTTCTTCCCCGACACACCCCCTGCCACCCCCAACGCTGCCACCTCTTGGAGGAAGGTGGCATCAGGCTGCCCTTTCTTCCAGGGAGCTGGATGTACAAGATCCGTGTATGGCGCCTGGTGGCAAGCCCACGTCTGCCCTAGGGACAGTTGGCCTTGGAGATGCTGTCCCCTTGGGACAGGAGGCACACAGAGCAGGCCTTCATTCTGCCCAGACTCCTTCCTCAGAGTGGAGTATGCGCGCCTGCCCTAGCCGTCCCCTCGTGTCTCCCTAAAGCCAGGCTTCCTTCTCTACGCACAGGGAGCGGGTGACGCTTGTCTTGCCACCGTCCCGCTGTTCTTCCCAGGGCAGCCTCTCCTGCTTTGCGACTGTCTCCGGACAACAAGGCCAACGGCTCCTACTCTTCTCCCGGAGAGGCGTTCTGCTCCTTCCTCAGACTTGCTCCCGAGTAGCACGGTGACAGCCGTGTCCCTACCCTTAAACCTTTCCAGATGTGCATCCACGCTTCTCTCGCAGGCAGTGGGGATGGTAGGGCCAAGAGAATTTCGCTCCATGCGGGTTTCTTCCACCGTGTTGCGCAGACTAGCTCAAGCAAGCAGCAGGAGCATCCCATAAAGCGAATCAGATATCCCAACGAATGCTGTGCTTTCCCAGAGGAGGAGCCTGGTCAAAGGGGCTTTCCCTGAAGGGTGGTATCTCCCACCTTGAGACTTGGCCTAGGCAAGCAGGAGCAGCAGCCCACAGAACCGACTCTGATTTCTAAACAAACGGAGAGCGTGACACTTGTCTTCCCACCTGCCCGCTATTGTTGCAATGCATGCTCTCCTGTTTCATGACCTTTCGTTAAGACTGTTTCCACAGGCACAACCACGCTTCTCTCTCCAGTAGAGGGGATGCCCGGGCAAGAGGATTTCGCTCCATGCGGGTTTCTTACACCGTGCTTCGGAGACTATGTTCAGGCAAGCGGCATCAGCATCGCACTGAATCGACTCTGTTTTCCCCAAGAATGTTGTGCTTTCCTAGAGGGGATGCTCAGGCAAAGAGGCTTTCGCTCTATGCGGGATTCTACCACCGTGCTGCCAATACGAGGCTCAAGCAAGCAGCAACAGCAGCCCAGAGAACCGACTCTTTTTTCCCAGTGACTGCTGTGCTTTCGCAGAGGTTTTCAGCTTGGCCTGAGCCGCACTTTGCTGCTGCTTCCTCAGCAAGGCTATGGGCGTTTGCTCTGTCACGTCAGGGAAGGAAATCTGCGGGAGAGCTGGTGCCTCTTGGGCTTTGCTCTCCCAGGCTCCATGGTCGCACCCTGGATTCCCCGTGCCAGGCTGAACTTCGCAGACACAGCCACCACCCGGCAGCAGCGTGCGTGGTCTAGGATGACACTCCTGCCAACTGCCATCTCCTGGCGTAGTAAGGCTTGGCTTTTTGCTCTGGAGTTCAGGCGGACTCGGGGACTAGGCCAGTGCCTTCCCCATAGGAAAGGAGAGACGAGAGGAACCCTGCACAGTGCCCTTGAACTGGGATGGGGAGCTGTGGGGGACTGTGTCCTCTTCTTCCCCGACACACCCCCTGCCACCCCCAACGCTGCCACCTCTTGGAGGAAGGTGGCATCAGGCTGCCCTTTCTTCCAGGGAGCTGGATGTACAAGATCCGTGTATGGCGCCTGGTGGCAAGCCCACGTCTGCCCTAGGGACAGTTGGCCTTGGAGATGCTGTCCCCTTGGGACAGGAGGCACACAGAGCAGGCCTGCATTCTGCCCAGACTCCTTCCTCAGAGTTGAGTATGCGCGCCTGCCCTAGCCGTCCCCTCGTGTCTTCCTAAAGCCAGGCTTCCGTCTCTACGCACAGGGAGCGGGTGACGCTTGTCTTGCCACCGTCCCGCTGTTCTTCCCAGGGCAGCCTCTCCTGCTTTGCGACTGTCTCCGGACAACAAGGCCAACGGCTCCTACTCTTCTCCCGGAGAGGCGTTCTGCTCATTCCCCAGACTTGCTCCCGGGCAGCACGGTGACAGCCGTGTCCCTACCCTTAAACCTTTCCAGATGTGCATCCACGCTTCTCTCGCAGGCAGTGGGGATGGTAGGGCCAAGAGAATTTCGCTCCATGCGGGTTTCTTCCATCGTGTTGCGCAGACTAGCTCAAGCAAGCAGCAGGAGCATCCCACAAAGCGAATCAGATATCCCAACGAATGCTGTGCTTTCCCAGAGGAGGAGCCTGGTCAAAGGGGCTTTCCCTGAAGGGTGGTATCTCCCACCTTGAGACTTGGCCTAGGCAAGCAGGAGCAGCAGCCCACAGAACCGACTCTGATTTCTAAACAAACGGAGAGCGTGACACTTGTCTTCCCACCTGCCCGCTATTGTTGCAATTCATGCTCTCCTGTTTCATGACCTTTTGTTAAGACTGTTTCCACAGTCACAACCACGCTTCTCTCTCAAGTAGAGGGGATGCCCGGGCCAAGAGGATTTCGCTCCATGCGGGTTTCTTACACCGTGCTTCGGAGACTATGTTCAGGCAAGCGGCATCTGCATCGCATAGAACCGACTCTGTTTTCCCCAAGAATGCTGTGCCTTCCTAGAGGGGATGCCCAGGCAAAGAGGCTTTCGCTCTATGCGGGATTCTGCCACCGTGCTGCCAATACTAGGCTCAAGCTAGCAGCAACAGCAGCCCAGAGAACCGACTCTTTTTTCCCAGCGACTGCCATGCTTTCGCAGAGGTTTTCAGCTTGGCCTGAACCGCACTTCGCTGCTGCTTCCTCAGCAAGGCTTTGGGCGTTTGCTCTGTCACGTCAGGGAAGGAAATCTGCGGGAGAGCTGGTGCCTCTTGGGCTTTGCTCTCCCAGGCTCCATGGTCGCACCCTGGATTCCCCGTGCCAGGCTGAACTTCGCAGACACAGCCACCACCCGGCAGCAGCGTGCGTGGTCTAGGATGACACTCCTGCCAACTGCCATCTCCTGGCGTAGTAAGGCTTGGCTTTTTGCTCTGGAGTTCGGGCGGACTCGGGGACTAGGCCAGTGCCTTCCCCATAGGAAAGGAGAGGCGACAGGAACCCTGCACAGTGCCCGTGCACGGGGATGGGGAGCTGTGGGGGACTGTCCCCTCTTCTTCCCCGACACACCCCCTGCCACCCCCAACGCTGCCACCTCTTGGAGGATGATGGCATCTGGCTGCTCTTTCTTCCAGGGAGCTGTATCTGCGAGTTACGGGTATGGCGCCTGGTGGCAAGCTCACGTCTGCCCTAGGGACAGTTGGCCTTGGAGATGCTGTCCCCTTGGGACAGGAGGCACACAGAACAGGCCTGCCTTCTGCCCAGACTCCTTCCTCAAGTGGAGTATGCGCGTCTGCCCTAGCTGTCCCCTCTTGTCTCGCTAAAGCAAGGTTTTTGTCTCTACGCACAGGGAGCGGTGACACGTGTCTTGACACCGTCCCTCTGTTCATCCCAGGGCAGGTTCTCCTATTTTGCGACTGCTTCCGGACAACAAGGCCAACGGCTCCTTCTCTTCTCCCGTGGAGTCGTTCTGCTCCTTCCCCAGACTTGCTCCCGGTGAGCATGGTGACAGCCGTGTCCCTATCCTTAAGGCCCTTTCCAGATGTGCATCCACGCTTCTCTCGCAGGCAGTGGGGATGCTAGGGCCAAGAGAATTTCGCTCCATGCGGGCTTCTTCCACCGTGCTGCGCAGACTAGCTCAGGCAAGCGGCAGCAGCATTCCACAAAGCGACTCAGATTTCCCAACGAATGCTGTGCTTTCCCAGAGGAGGAGCCTGGTCAAAGAGGCTTTCCCTGAAGGGTGGTATCTCCCACCTTGAGACTTGGCCTAGGCAAGCAGGAGCAGCAGCCCACAGAACCGACTCTGATTTCTAAACAAACGGAGAGCGTGACACTTGTCTTCCCACCTGCCCGCTATTGTTGCAATGCATGCTCTCCTGTTTCATGACCTTTCGTTAAGACTGTTTCCACAGTCACAACCACGCTTCTCTCTCAAGTAGAGGGGATGCCCGGGCAAGAGGATTTCGCTCCATGCGGGTTTCTTACACCGTGCTTCGGAGACTATGTTCAGGGCAAGCGGCATCTGCATCGCACAGAACCGACTCTGTTTTCCCCAAGAATGCTGTGCTTTCCTAGAGGGATGCCCAGGCAAAGAGGCTTTCGCTCTATGCGGGATTCTGCCACCGTGCTGCCAATACTAGGCTCAAGCAAGCAGCAACAGCAGCCCAGAGAACCGACTCTTTTTTCCCAGCGACTGCTATGCTTTCGCAGAGGTTTTCAGCTTGGCCTGAACCGCACTTCGCTGCTGCTCCCTCAGCAAGGCTTTGGGAGTTCGCCCTGTCGCGTCAGGTCAGGAGATCTGCGGGAGAGCTGGTGCCTCTTGGGCTTTCCTCTCCCAGGCTCCATGGTCGCACCCTGGGTTCACCGTGCCAGGCTGAACTTCGCAGACACAGCCACCACCCTGCAGCAGCGTGCGTGGTCTAGGATGACACTCCCTGCCAACTGCCATCTCCTGGCGTAGTAAGGCTTGGCTTTTTGCTCTGGAGTTCGGGCGGACTCGGGGACTAGGCCAGTGCCTTCCCCATAGGAAAGGAGAGGCGACAGGAACCCTGCACAGTGCCCGTGCACGGGGATGGGGAGCTGTGGGGGACTGTTCCCTCTTCTTCCCCGACACACCCCCTGCCACCCCCAACGCTGCCACCTCTTGGAGGATGATGGCATCTGGCTGCCCTTTCTTCCAGGGAGCTGTATCTGCGAGTTACGGGTATGGCGCCTGGTGGCAAGCTCACGTCTGCCCTAGGGACAGTTGGCCTTGGAGATGCTGTCCCCTTGGGACAGGAGGCACACAGAACAGGCCTGCCTTCTGCCCAGACTCCTTCCTCAAGTGGAGTATGCGCGTCTGCCCTAGCCGTCCCCTCTTGTCTTCCTAAAGCCAGGTTTTTGTCTCTAAGCACAGGGGGCGGTGACACGTGTCTTGACACCGTCCCTCTGTTCATCCCAGGGCAGGTTCTCCTGCTTTGCGACTGCTTCCGGACAACAAGGCCAACGGCTCCTTCTCTTCTCCCGGGGAGGCGTTCTGCTCCTTCCCCAGACTTGCTCCCGGTGAGCATGGTGACAGCCGTGTCCCTATCCTTAAGGCCCTTTCCAGATGTGCATCCACGCTTCTCTCGCAGGCAGTGGGGATTCTAGGGCCAAGAGCATTTCGCTCCATGCGGGCTTCTTCCACCGTGCTGTGCAGACTAGCTCAGGCAAGCGGCAGCAGCATTCCACAAAGCGACTCAGATTTCCCAACGAATGCTGTGCTTTCCCAGAGGAGGAGCCTGGTCAAAGAGGCTTTCCCTGAAGGGTGGTATCTCCCACCTTGAGACTTGGCCTAGGCAAGCAGGAGCAGCAGCCCACAGAACCGACTCTGATTTCTAAACAAACGGAGAGCGTGACACTTGTCTTCCCACCTGCCCGCTATTGTTGCAATGCATGCTCTCCTGTTTCATGACCTTTCGTTAAGACTGTTTCCACAGGCACAACCACGCTTCTCTCTCCAGTAGAGGGGATGCCCGGGCAAGAGGATTTCGCTCCATGCGGGTTTCTTACACCGTGCTTCGGAGACTATGTTCAGGCAAGCGGCATCAGCATCGCACTGAATCGACTCTGTTTTCCCCAAGAATGTTGTGCTTTCCTAGAGGGGATGCTCAGGCAAAGAGGCTTTCGCTCTATGCGGGATTCTACCACCGTGCTGCCAATACGAGGCTCAAGCAAGCAGCAACAGCAGCCCAGAGAACCGACTCTTTTTTCCCAGTGACTGCTGTGCTTTCGCAGAGGTTTTCAGCTTGGCCTGAGCCGCACTTTGCTGCTGCTTCCTCAGCAAGGCTTTGGGCGTTTGCTCTGTCACGTCAGGGAAGGAAATCTGCGGGAGAGCTGGTGCCTCTTGGGCTTTGCTCTCCCAGGCTCCATGGTCGCACCCTGGGTTCCCCGTGCCAGGCTGAACTTCGCAGACACAGCCACCACCCTGCAGCAGCGTGCGTGGTCTAGGATGACACTCCTGCCAACTGCCATCTCCTGGCGTAGTAAGGCTTGGCTTTTTGCTCTGGAGTTCAGGCGGACTCGGGGACTAGGCCAGTGCCTTCCCCATAGGAAAGGAGAGACGAGAGGAACCCTGCACAGTGCCCTTGAACTGGGATGGGGAGCTGTGGGGGACTGTGTCCTCTTCTTCCCCGACACACCCCCCTGCCACCCCCAACGCTGCCACCTCTTGGAGGAAGGTGGCATCAGGCTGCCCTTTCTTCCAGGGAGCTGGATGTACAAGATCCGTGTATGGCGCCTGGTGGCAAGCCCACGTCTGCCCTAGGGACAGTTGGCCTTGGAGATGCTGTCCCCTTGGGACAGGAGGCACACAGAGCAGGCCTGCATTCTGCCCAGACTCCTTCCTCAGAGTGGAGTATGCGCGCCTGCCCTAGCCGTCCCCTCGTGTCTCCCTAAAGCCAGGCTTCCTTCTCTACGCACAGGGAGCGGGTGACGCTTGTCTTGCCACCGTCCCGCTGTTCTTCCCAGGGCAGCCTCTCCTGCTTTGCGACTGTCTCTGGACAACAAGGCCAACGGCTCCTCTCTTCTCCCGGAGAGGCGTTCTGCTCCTTCCTCAGACTTGCTCCCGAGGAGCACGGTGACAGCCGTGTCCCTACCCTTAAACCTTTCCAGATGTGCATCCACGCTTCTCTCGCAGGCAGTGGGGATGGTAGGGCCAAGAGAATTTCGCTCCATGCGGGTTTCTTCCACCGTGTTGCGCAGACTAGCTCAAGCAAGCAGCAGGAGCATCCCACAAAGCGAATCAGATATCCCAACGAATGCTGTGCTTTCCCAGAGGAGGAGCCTAGTCAAAGGGGCTTTCCCTGAAGGGTGGTATCTCCCACCTTGAGACTTGGCCTAGGCAAGCAGGAGCAGCAGCCCACAGAACCGACTCTGATTTCTAAACAAACGGAGAGCGTGACACTTGTCTTCCCACCTGCCCGCTATTGTTGCAATGCATGCTCTCCTGTTTCATGACCTTTCGTTAAGCCTGTTTCCACAGGCACCACCACGCTTCTCTCTCCAGTAGAGGGGATGCCCGGGCAAGAGGATTTCGCTCCATGCGGGTTTCTTACACCGTGCTTCGGAGACTATGTTCAGGCAAGCGGCATCAGCATCGCACTGAATCGACTCTGTTTTCCCCAAGAATGTTGTGCTTTCCTAGAGGGGATGCTCAGGCAAAGAGGCTTTCGCTCTATGCGGGATTCTACCACCGTGCTGCCAATACGAGGCTCAAGCAAGCAGCAACAGCAGCCCAGAGAACCGACTCTTTTTTCCCAGTGACTGCTGTGCTTTCGCAGAGGTTTTCAGCTTGGCCTGAGCCGCACTTTGCTGCTGCTTCCTCAGCAAGGCTTTGGGCGTTTGCTCTGTCACGTCAGGGAAGGAAATCTGCGGGAGAGCTGGTGCCTCTTGGGCTTTGCTCTCCCAGGCTCCATGGTCGCACCCTGGGTTCCCCGTGCCAGGCTGAACTTCGCAGACACAGCCACCACCCTGCAGCAGCGTGCGTGGTCTAGGATGACACTCCTGCCAACTGCCATCTCCTGGCGTAGTAAGGCTTGGCTTTTTGCTCTGGAGTTCAGGCGGACTCGGGGACTAGGCCAGTGCCTTCCCCATAGGAAAGGAGAGACGAGAGGAACCCTGCACAGTGCCCTTGAACTGGGATGGGGAGCTGTGGGGGACTGTGTCCTCTTCTTCCCCGACACACCCCCTGCCACCCCCAACGCTGCCACCTCTTGGAGGAAGGTGGCATCAGGCTGCCCTTTCTTCCAGGGAGCTGGATGTACAAGATCCGTGTATGGCGCCTGGTGGCAAGCCCACGTCTGCCCTAGGGACAGTTGGCCTTGGAGATGCTGTCCCCTTGGGACAGGAGGCACACAGAGCAGGCCTGCATTCTGCCCAGACTCCTTCCTCAGAGTTGAGTATGCGCGCCTGCCCTAGCCGTCCCCTCGTGTCTTCCTAAAGCCAGGCTTCCGTCTCTACGCACAGGGAGCGGGTGACGCTTGTCTTGCCACCGTCCCGCTGTTCTTCCCAGGGCAGCCTCTCCTGCTTTGCGACTGTCTCCGGACAACAAGGCCAACGGCTCCTACTCTTCTCCCGGAGAGGCGTTCTGCTCCTTCCCCAGACTTGCTCCCGGGCAGCACGGTGACAGCCGTGTCCCTACCCTTAAACCTTTCCAGATGTGCATCCACGCTTCTCTCGCAGGCAGTGGGGATGGTAGGGCCAAGAGAATTTCGCTCCATGCGGGTTTCTTCCACCGTGTTGCGCAGACTAGCTCAAGCAAGCAGCAGGAGCATCCCACAAAGCGAATCAGATATCCCAACGAATGCTGTGCTTTCCCAGAGGAGGAGCCTGGTCAAAGGGGCTTTCCCTGAAGGGTGGTATCTCCCACCTTGAGACTTGGCCTAGGCAAGCAGGAGCAGCAGCCCACAGAACCGACTCTGATTTCTAAACAAACGGAGAGCGTGACACTTGTCTTCCCACCTGCCCGCTATTGTTGCAATGCATGCTCTCCTGTTTCATGACCTTTCGTTAAGCCTGTTTCCACAGGCACAACCACGCTTCTCTCTCCAGTAGAGGGGATGCCCGGGCAAGAGGATTTCGCTCCATGCGGGTTTCTTACACCGTGCTTCGGAGACTATGTTCAGGCAAGCGGCATCAGCATCGCACTGAATCGACTCTGTTTTCCCCAAGAATGTTGTGCTTTCCTAGAGGGGATGCTCAGGCAAAGAGGCTTTCGCTCTATGCGGGATTCTACCACCGTGCTGCCAATACGAGGCTCAAGCAAGCAGCAACAGCAGCCCAGAGAACCGACTCTTTTTTCCCAGTGACTGCTGTGCTTTCGCAGAGGTTTTCAGCTTGGCCTGAGCCGCACTTTGCTGCTGCTTCCTCAGCAAGGCTTTGGGCGTTTGCTCTGTCACGTCAGGGAAGGAAATCTGCGGGAGAGCTGGTGCCTCTTGGGCTTTGCTCTCCCAGGCTCCATGGTCGCACCCTGGGTTCCCCGTGCCAGGCTGAACTTCGCAGACACAGCCACCACCCTGCAGCAGCGTGCATGGTCTAGGATGAAACTCCTGCCAACTGCCATCTCCTGGCGTAGTAAGGCTTGGCTTTTTGCTCTGGAGTTCAGGCGGACTCGGGGACTAGGCCAGTGCCTTCCCCATAGGAAAGGAGAGACGAGAGGAACCCTGCACAGTGCCCTTGAACTGGGATGGGGAGCTGTGGGGGACTGTGTCCTCTTCTTCCCCGACACACCCCCTGCCACCCCCAACGCTGCCACCTCTTGGAGGAAGGTGGCATCAGGCTGCCCTTTCTTCCAGGGAGCTGGATGTACAAGATCCATGTATGGCGCCTGGTGGCAAGCCCACGTCTGCCCTAGGGACAGTTGGCCTTGGAGATGCTGTCCCCTTGGGACAGGAGGCACACAGAGCAGGCCTGCATTCTGCCCAGACTCCTTCCTCAGAGTGGAGTATGCGCGCCTGCCCTAGCCGTCCCCTCGTGTCTCCCTAAAGCCAGGCTTCCTTCTCTACGCACAGGGAGCGGGTGACGCTTGTCTTGCCACCGTCCCGCTGTTCTTCCCAGGGCAGCCTCTCCTGCTTTGCGACTGTCTCCGGACAACAAGGCCAACGGCTCCTACTCTTCTCCCGGAGAGGCGTTCTGCTCCTTCCTCAGACTTGCTCCCGAGCAGCACGGTGACAGCCGTGTCCCTACCCTTAAACCTTTCCAGATGTGCATCCACGCTTCTCTCGCAGGCAGTGGGGATGGTAGGGCCAAGAGAATTTCGCTCCATGCGGGTTTCTTCCACCGTGTTGCGCAGACTAGCTCAAGCAAGCAGCAGGAGCATCCCACAAAGCGAATCAGATATCCCAACGAATGCTGTGCTTTCCCAGAGGAGGAGCCTGGTCAAAGGGGCTTTCCCTGAAGGGTGGTATCTCCCACCTTGAGACTTGGCCTAGTTCCCCAAGAATTTTGTGCTTTCCTAGAGGGGATGCTCAGGCAAAGAGGCTTTCGCTCTATGCGGGATTCTACCACCGTGCTGCCAATACGAGGCTCAAGCAAGCAGCAACAGCAGCCCAGAGAACCGACTCTTTTTTCCCAGTGACTGCTGTGCTTTCGCAGAGGTTTTCAGCTTGGCCTGAGCCGCACTTTGCTGCTGCTTCCTCAGCAAGGCTTTGGGCGTTTGCTCTGTCACGTCAGGGAAGGAAATCTGCGGGAGAGCTGGTGCCTCTTGGGCTTTGCTCTCCCAGGCTCCATGGTCGCACCCTGGGTTCCCCGTGCCAGGCTGAACTTCGCAGACACAGCCACCACCCTGCAGCAGCGTGCGTGGTCTAGGATGACACTCCTGCCAACTGCCATCTCCTGGCGTAGTAAGGCTTGGCTTTTTGCTCTGGAGTTCAGGCGGACTCGGGGACTAGGCCAGTGCCTTCCCCATAGGAAAGGAGAGACGAGAGGAACCCTGCACAGTGCCCTTGAACTGGGATGGGGAGCTGTGGGGGACTGTGTCCTCTTCTTCCCCGACACACCCCCTGCCACCCCCAACGCTGCCACCTCTTGGAGGAAGGTGGCATCAGGCTGCCCTTTCTTCCAGGGAGCTGGATGTACAAGATCCGTGTATGGCGCCTGGTGGCAAGCCCACGTCTGCCCTAGGGACAGTTGGCCTTGGAGATGCTGTCCCCTTGGGACAGGAGGCACACAGAGCAGGCCTGCATTCTGCCCAGACTCCTTCCTCAGAGTTGAGTATGCGCGCCTGCCCTAGCCGTCCCCTCGTGTCTTCCTAAAGCCAGGCTTCCGTCTCTACGCACAGGGAGCGGGTGACGCTTGTCTTGCCACCGTCCCGCTGTTCTTCCCAGGGCAGCCTCTCCTGCTTTGCGACTGTCTCCGGACAACAAGGCCAACGGCTCCTACTCTTCTCCCGGAGAGGCGTTCTGCTCCTTCCCCAGACTTGCTCCCGGGCAGCACGGTGACAGCCGTGTCCCTACCCTTAAACCTTTCCAGATGTGCATCCACGCTTCTCTCGCAGGCAGTGGGGATGGTAGGGCCAAGAGAATTTCGCTCCATGCGGGTTTCTTCCACCGTGTTGCGCAGACTAGCTCAAGCAAGCAGCAGGAGCATCCCACAAAGCGAATCAGATATCCCAACGAATGCTGTGCTTTCCCAGAGGAGGAGCCTGGTCAAAGGGGCTTTCCCTGAAGGGTGGTATCTCCCACCTTGAGACTTGGCCTAGGCAAGCAGGAGCAGCAGCCCACAGAACCGACTCTGATTTCTAAACAAACGGAGAGCGTGACACTTGTCTTCCCACCTGCCCGCTATTGTTGCAATGCATGCTCTCCTGTTTCATGACCTTTCGTTAAGACTGTTTCCACAGGCACAACCACGCTTCTCTCTCCAGTAGAGGGGATGCCCGGGCAAGAGGATTTCGCTCCATGCGGGTTTCTTACACCGTGCTTCGGAGACTATGTTCAGGCAAGCGGCATCAGCATCGCACTGAATCGACTCTGTTTTCCCCAAGAATGTTGTGCTTTCCTAGAGGGGATGCTCAGGCAAAGAGGCTTTCGCTCTATGCGGGATTCTACCACCGTGCTGCCAATACGAGGCTCAAGCAAGCAGCAACAGCAGCCCAGAGAACCGACTCTTTTTTCCCAGTGACTGCTGTGCTTTCGCAGAGGTTTTCAGCTTGGCCTGAGCCGCACTTTGCTGCTGCTTCCTCAGCAAGGCTTTGGGCGTTTGCTCTGTCACGTCAGGGAAGGAAATCTGCGGGAGAGCTGGTGCCTCTTGGGCTTTGCTCTCCCAGGCTCCATGGTCGCACCCTGGGTTCCCCGTGCCAGGCTGAACTTCGCAGACACAGCCACCACCCTGCAGCAGCGTGCGTGGTCTAGGATGACACTCCTGCCAACTGCCATCTCCTGGCGTAGTAAGGCTTGGCTTTTTGCTCTGGAGTTCAGGCGGACTCGGGGACTAGGCCAGTGCCTTCCCCATAGGAAAGGAGAGACGAGAGGAACCCTGCACAGTGCCCTTGAACTGGGATGGGGAGCTGTGGGGGACTGTGTCCTCTTCTTCCCCGACACACCCCCTGCCACCCCCAACGCTGCCACCTCTTGGAGGAAGGTGGCATCAGGCTGCCCTTTCTTCCAGGGAGCTGGATGTACAAGATCCGTGTATGGCGCCTGGTGGCAAGCCCACGTCTGCCCTAGGGACAGTTGGCCTTGGAGATGCTGTCCCCTTGGGACAGGAGGCACACAGAGCAGGCCTTCATTCTGCCCAGACTCCTTCCTCAGAGTGGAGTATGCGCGCCTGCCCTAGCCGTCCCCTCGTGTCTCCCTAAAGCCAGGCTTCCTTCTCTACGCACAGGGAGCGGGTGACGCTTGTCTTGCCACCGTCCCGCTGTTCTTCCCAGGGCAGCCTCTCCTGCTTTGCGACTGTCTCCGGACAACAAGGCCAACGGCTCCTACTCTTCTCCCGGAGAGGCGTTCTGCTCCTTCCTCAGACTTGCTCCCGAGCAGCACGGTGACAGCCGTGTCCCTACCCTTAAACCTTTCCAGATGTGCATCCACGCTTCTCTCGCAGGCAGTGGTGATGGTAGGGCCAAGAGAATTTCGCTCCATGCGGGTTTCTTCCACCGTGTTGCGCAGACTAGCTCAAGCAAGCAGCAGGAGCATCCCATAAAGCGAATCAGATATCCCAACGAATGCTGTGCTTTCCCAGAGGAGGAGCCTGGTCAAAGGGGCTTTCCCTGAAGGGTGGTATCTCCCACCTTGAGACTTGGCCTAGGCAAGCAGGAGCAGCAGCCCACAGAACCGACTCTGATTTCTAAACAAACGGAGAGCGTGACACTTGTCTTCCCACCTGCCTGCTATTGTTGCAATGCATGCTCTCCTGTTTCATGACCTTTCGTTAAGACTGTTTCCACAGGCACAACCACGCTTCTCTCTCCAGTAGAGGGGATGCCCGGGCAAGAGGATTTCGCTCCATGCGGGTTTCTTACACCGTGCTTCGGAGACTATGTTCAGGCAAGCGGCATCAGCATCGCACTGAATCGACTCTGTTTTCCCCAAGAATGTTGTGCTTTCCTAGAGGGGATGCTCAGGCAAAGAGGCTTTCGCTCTATGCGGGATTCTACCACCGTGCTGCCAATACGAGGCTCAAGCAAGCAGCAACAGCAGCCCAGAGAACCGACTCTTTTTTCCCAGTGACTGCTGTGCTTTCGCAGAGGTTTTCAGCTTGGCCTGAGCCGCACTTTGCTGCTGCTTCCTCAGCAAGGCTATGGGCGTTTGCTCTGTCACGTCAGGGAAGGAAATCTGCGGGAGAGCTGGTGCCTCTTGGGCTTTGCTCTCCCAGGCTCCATGGTCGCACCCTGGATTCCCCGTGCCAGGCTGAACTTCGCAGACACAGCCACCACCCGGCAGCAGCGTGCGTGGTCTAGGATGACACTCCTGCCAACTGCCATCTCCTGGCGTAGTAAGGCTTGGCTTTTTGCTCTGGAGTTCAGGCGGACTCGGGGACTAGGCCAGTGCCTTCCCCATAGGAAAGGAGAGACGAGAGGAACCCTGCACAGTGCCCTTGAACTGGGATGGGGAGCTGTGGGGGACTGTGTCCTCTTCTTCCCCGACACACCCCCTGCCACCCCCAACGCTGCCACCTCTTGGAGGAAGGTGGCATCAGGCTGCCCTTTCTTCCAGGGAGCTGGATGTACAAGATCCGTGTATGGCGCCTGGTGGCAAGCCCACGTCTGCCCTAGGGACAGTTGGCCTTGGAGATGCTGTCCCCTTGGGACAGGAGGCACACAGAGCAGGCCTGCATTCTGCCCAGACTCCTTCCTCAGAGTTGAGTATGCGCGCCTGCCCTAGCCGTCCCCTCGTGTCTTCCTAAAGCCAGGCTTCCGTCTCTACGCACAGGGAGCGGGTGACGCTTGTCTTGCCACCGTCCCGCTGTTCTTCCCAGGGCAGCCTCTCCTGCTTTGCGACTGTCTCCGGACAACAAGGCCAACGGCTCCTACTCTTCTCCCGGAGAGGCGTTCTGCTCCTTCCCCAGACTTGCTCCCGGGCAGCACGGTGACAGCCGTGTCCCTACCCTTAAACCTTTCCAGATGTGCATCCACGCTTCTCTCGCAGGCAGTGGGGATGGTAGGGCCAAGAGAATTTCGCTCCATGCGGGTTTCTTCCACCGTGTTGCGCAGACTAGCTCAAGCAAGCAGCAGGAGCATCCCACAAAGCGAATCAGATATCCCAACGAATGCTGTGCTTTCCCAGAGGAGGAGCCTGGTCAAAGGGGCTTTCCCTGAAGGGTGGTATCTCCCACCTTGAGACTTGGCCTAGGCAAGCAGGAGCAGCAGCCCACAGAACCGACTCTGATTTCTAAACAAACGGAGAGCGTGACACTTGTCTTCCCACCTGCCCGCTATTGTTGCAATTCATGCTCTCCTGTTTCATGACCTTTTGTTAAGACTGTTTCCACAGTCACAACCACGCTTCTCTCTCAAGTAGAGGGGATGCCCGGGCCAAGAGGATTTCGCTCCATGCGGGTTTCTTACACCGTGCTTCGGAGACTATGTTCAGGCAAGCGGCATCTGCATCGCATAGAACCGACTCTGTTTTCCCCAAGAATGCTGTGCCTTCCTAGAGGGGATGCCCAGGCAAAGAGGCTTTCGCTCTATGCGGGATTCTGCCACCGTGCTGCCAATACTAGGCTCAAGCTAGCAGCAACAGCAGCCCAGAGAACCGACTCTTTTTTCCCAGCGACTGCCATGCTTTCGCAGAGGTTTTCAGCTTGGCCTGAACCGCACTTCGCTGCTGCTTCCTCAGCAAGGCTTTGGGCGTTTGCTCTGTCACGTCAGGGAAGGAAATCTGCGGGAGAGCTGGTGCCTCTTGGGCTTTGCTCTCCCAGGCTCCATGGTCGCACCCTGGATTCCCCGTGCCAGGCTGAACTTCGCAGACACAGCCACCACCCGGCAGCAGCGTGCGTGGTCTAGGATGACACTCCTGCCAACTGCCATCTCCTGGCGTAGTAAGGCTTGGCTTTTTGCTCTGGAGTTCGGGCGGACTCGGGGACTAGGCCAGTGCCTTCCCCATAGGAAAGGAGAGGCGACAGGAACCCTGCACAGTGCCCGTGCACGGGGATGGGGAGCTGTGGGGGACTGTCCCCTCTTCTTCCCCGACACACCCCCTGCCACCCCCAACGCTGCCACCTCTTGGAGGATGATGGCATCTGGCTGCTCTTTCTTCCAGGGAGCTGTATCTGCGAGTTACGGGTATGGCGCCTGGTGGCAAGCTCACGTCTGCCCTAGGGACAGTTGGCCTTGGAGATGCTGTCCCCTTGGGACAGGAGGCACACAGAACAGGCCTGCCTTCTGCCCAGACTCCTTCCTCAAGTGGAGTATGCGCGTCTGCCCTAGCTGTCCCCTCTTGTCTCGCTAAAGCAAGGTTTTTGTCTCTACGCACAGGGAGCGGTGACACGTGTCTTGACACCGTCCCTCTGTTCATCCCAGGGCAGGTTCTCCTATTTTGCGACTGCTTCCGGACAACAAGGCCAACGGCTCCTTCTCTTCTCCCGTGGAGTCGTTCTGCTCCTTCCCCAGACTTGCTCCCGGTGAGCATGGTGACAGCCGTGTCCCTATCCTTAAGGCCCTTTCCAGATGTGCATCCACGCTTCTCTCGCAGGCAGTGGGGATGCTAGGGCCAAGAGAATTTCGCTCCATGCGGGCTTCTTCCACCGTGCTGCGCAGACTAGCTCAGGCAAGCGGCAGCAGCATTCCACAAAGCGACTCAGATTTCCCAACGAATGCTGTGCTTTCCCAGAGGAGGAGCCTGGTCAAAGAGGCTTTCCCTGAAGGGTGGTATCTCCCACCTTGAGACTTGGCCTAGGCAAGCAGGAGCAGCAGCCCACAGAACCGACTCTGATTTCTAAACAAACGGAGAGCGTGACACTTGTCTTCCCACCTGCCCGCTATTGTTGCAATGCATGCTCTCCTGTTTCATGACCTTTCGTTAAGACTGTTTCCACAGTCACAACCACGCTTCTCTCTCAAGTAGAGGGGATGCCCGGGCAAGAGGATTTCGCTCCATGCGGGTTTCTTACACCGTGCTTCGGAGACTATGTTCAGGCAAGCGGCATCTGCATCGCACAGAACCGACTCTGTTTTCCCCAAGAATGCTGTGCTTTCCTAGAGGGGATGCCCAGGCAAAGAGGCTTTCGCTCTATGCGGGATTCTGCCACCGTGCTGCCAATACTAGGCTCAAGCAAGCAGCAACAGCAGCCCAGAGAACCGACTCTTTTTTCCCAGCGACTGCTATGCTTTCGCAGAGGTTTTCAGCTTGGCCTGAACCGCACTTCGCTGCTGCTCCCTCAGCAAGGTTTTGGGAGTTCGCCCTGTCGCGTCAGGTCAGGAGATCTGCGGGAGAGCTGGTGCCTCTTGGGCTTTCCTCTCCCAGGCTCCATGGTCGCACCCTGGGTTCACCGTGCCAGGCTGAACTTCGCAGACACAGCCACCACCCTGCAGCAGCGTGCGTGGTCTAGGATGACACTCCCTGCCAACTGCCATCTCCTGGCGTAGTAAGGCTTGGCTTTTTGCTCTGGAGTTCGGGCGGACTCGGGGACTAGGCCAGTGCCTTCCCCATAGGAAAGGAGAGGCGACAGGAACCCTGCACAGTGCCCGTGCACGGGGATGGGGAGCTGTGGGGGACTGTTCCCTCTTCTTCCCCGACACACCCCCTGCCACCCCCAACGCTGCCACCTCTTGGAGGATGATGGCATCTGGCTGCCCTTTCTTCCAGGGAGCTGTATCTGCGAGTTACGGGTATGGCGCCTGGTGGCAAGCTCACGTCTGCCCTAGGGACAGTTGGCCTTGGAGATGCTGTCCCCTTGGGACAGGAGGCACACAGAACAGGCCTGCCTTCTGCCCAGACTCCTTCCTCAAGTGGAGTATGCGCGTCTGCCCTAGCCGTCCCCTCTTGTCTTCCTAAAGCCAGGTTTTTGTCTCTAAGCACAGGGGGGGGTGACACGTGTCTTGACACCGTCCCTCTGTTCATCCCAGGGCAGGTTCTCCTGCTTTGCGACTGCTTCCGGACAACAAGGCCAACGGCTCCTTCTCTTCTCCCGGGGAGGCGTTCTGCTCCTTCCCCAGACTTGCTCCCGGTGAGCATGGTGACAGCCGTGTCCCTATCCTTAAGGCCCTTTCCAGATGTGCATCCACGCTTCTCTCGCAGGCAGTGGGGATTCTAGGGCCAAGAGCATTTCGCTCCATGCGGGCTTCTTCCACCGTGCTGTGCAGACTAGCTCAGGCAAGCGGCAGCAGCATTCCACAAAGCGACTCAGATTTCCCAACGAATGCTGTGCTTTCCCAGAGGAGGAGCCTGGTCAAAGAGGCTTTCCCTGAAGGGTGGTATCTCCCACCTTGAGACTTGGCCTAGGCAAGCAGGAGCAGCAGCCCACAGAACCGACTCTGATTTCTAAACAAACGGAGAGCGTGACACTTGTCTTCCCACCTGCCCGCTATTGTTGCAATGCATGCTCTCCTGTTTCATGACCTTTCGTTAAGACTGTTTCCACAGGCACAACCACGCTTCTCTCTCCAGTAGAGGGGATGCCCGGGCAAGAGGATTTCGCTCCATGCGGGTTTCTTACACCGTGCTTCGGAGACTATGTTCAGGCAAGCGGCATCAGCATCGCACTGAATCGACTCTGTTTTCCCCAAGAATGTTGTGCTTTCCTAGAGGGGATGCTCAGGCAAAGAGGCTTTCGCTCTATGCGGGATTCTACCACCGTGCTGCCAATACGAGGCTCAAGCAAGCAGCAACAGCAGCCCAGAGAACCGACTCTTTTTTCCCAGTGACTGCTGTGCTTTCGCAGAGGTTTTCAGCTTGGCCTGAGCCGCACTTTGCTGCTGCTTCCTCAGCAAGGCTTTGGGCGTTTGCTCTGTCACGTCAGGGAAGGAAATCTGCGGGAGAGCTGGTGCCTCTTGGGCTTTGCTCTCCCAGGCTCCATGGTCGCACCCTGGGTTCCCCGTGCCAGGCTGAACTTCGCAGACACAGCCACCACCCTGCAGCAGCGTGCGTGGTCTAGGATGACACTCCTGCCAACTGCCATCTCCTGGCGTAGTAAGGCTTGGCTTTTTGCTCTGGAGTTCAGGCGGACTCGGGGACTAGGCCAGTGCCTTCCCCATAGGAAAGGAGAGACGAGAGGAACCCTGCACAGTGCCCTTGAACTGGGATGGGGAGCTGTGGGGGACTGTGTCCTCTTCTTCCCCGACACACCCCCTGCCACCCCCAACGCTGCCACCTCTTGGAGGAAGGTGGCATCAGGCTGCCCTTTCTTCCAGGGAGCTGGATGTACAAGATCCGTGTATGGCGCCTGGTGGCAAGCCCACGTCTGCCCTAGGGACAGTTGGCCTTGGAGATGCTGTCCCCTTGGGACAGGAGGCACACAGAGCAGGCCTGCATTCTGCCCAGACTCCTTCCTCAGAGTGGAGTATGCGCGCCTGCCCTAGCCGTCCCCTCGTGTCTCCCTAAAGCCAGGCTTCCTTCTCTACGCACAGGGAGCGGGTGACGCTTGTCTTGCCACCGTCCCGCTGTTCTTCCCAGGGCAGCCTCTCCTGCTTTGCGACTGTCTCTGGACAACAAGGCCAACGGCTCCTCTCTTCTCCCGGAGAGGCGTTCTGCTCCTTCCTCAGACTTGCTCCCGAGGAGCACGGTGACAGCCGTGTCCCTACCCTTAAACCTTTCCAGATGTGCATCCACGCTTCTCTCGCAGGCAGTGGGGATGGTAGGGCCAAGAGAATTTCGCTCCATGCGGGTTTCTTCCACCGTGTTGCGCAGACTAGCTCAAGCAAGCAGCAGGAGCATCCCACAAAGCGAATCAGATATCCCAACGAATGCTGTGCTTTCCCAGAGGAGGAGCCTAGTCAAAGGGGCTTTCCCTGAAGGGTGGTATCTCCCACCTTGAGACTTGGCCTAGGCAAGCAGGAGCAGCAGCCCACAGAACCGACTCTGATTTCTAAACAAACGGAGAGCGTGACACTTGTCTTCCCACCTGCCCGCTATTGTTGCAATGCATGCTCTCCTGTTTCATGACCTTTCGTTAAGCCTGTTTCCACAGGCACCACCACGCTTCTCTCTCCAGTAGAGGGGATGCCCGGGCAAGAGGATTTCGCTCCATGCGGGTTTCTTACACCGTGCTTCGGAGACTATGTTCAGGCAAGCGGCATCAGCATCGCACTGAATCGACTCTGTTTTCCCCAAGAATGTTGTGCTTTCCTAGAGGGGATGCTCAGGCAAAGAGGCTTTCGCTCTATGCGGGATTCTACCACCGTGCTGCCAATACGAGGCTCAAGCAAGCAGCAACAGCAGCCCAGAGAACCGACTCTTTTTTCCCAGTGACTGCTGTGCTTTCGCAGAGGTTTTCAGCTTGGCCTGAGCCGCACTTTGCTGCTGCTTCCTCAGCAAGGCTTTGGGCGTTTGCTCTGTCACGTCAGGGAAGGAAATCTGCGGGAGAGCTGGTGCCTCTTGGGCTTTGCTCTCCCAGGCTCCATGGTCGCACCCTGGGTTCCCCGTGCCAGGCTGAACTTCGCAGACACAGCCACCACCCTGCAGCAGCGTGCGTGGTCTAGGATGACACTCCTGCCAACTGCCATCTCCTGGCGTAGTAAGGCTTGGCTTTTTGCTCTGGAGTTCAGGCGGACTCGGGGACTAGGCCAGTGCCTTCCCCATAGGAAAGGAGAGACGAGAGGAACCCTGCACAGTGCCCTTGAACTGGGATGGGGAGCTGTGGGGGACTGTGTCCTCTTCTTCCCCGACACACCCCCTGCCACCCCCAACGCTGCCACCTCTTGGAGGAAGGTGGCATCAGGCTGCCCTTTCTTCCAGGGAGCTGGATGTACAAGATCCGTGTATGGCGCCTGGTGGCAAGCCCACGTCTGCCCTAGGGACAGTTGGCCTTGGAGATGCTGTCCCCTTGGGACAGGAGGCACACAGAGCAGGCCTGCATTCTGCCCAGACTCCTTCCTCAGAGTTGAGTATGCGCGCCTGCCCTAGCCGTCCCCGCGTGTCTTCCTAAAGCCAGGCTTCCGTCTCTACGCACAGGGAGCGGGTGACGCTTGTCTTGCCACCGTCCCGCTGTTCTTCCCAGGGCAGCCTCTCCTGCTTTGCGACTGTCTCCGGACAACAAGGCCAACGGCTCCTACTCTTCTCCCGGAGAGGCGTTCTGCTCCTTCCCCAGACTTGCTCCCGGGCAGCACGGTGACAGCCGTGTCCCTACCCTTAAACCTTTCCAGATGTGCATCCACGCTTCTCTCGCAGGCAGTGGGGATGGTAGGGCCAAGAGAATTTCGCTCCATGCGGGTTTCTTCCACCGTGTTGCGCAGACTAGCTCAAGCAAGCAGCAGGAGCATCCCACAAAGCGAATCAGATATCCCAACGAATGCTGTGCTTTCCCAGAGGAGGAGCCTGGTCAAAGGGGCTTTCCCTGAAGGGTGGTATCTCCCACCTTGAGACTTGGCCTAGGCAAGCAGGAGCAGCAGCCCACAGAACCGACTCTGATTTCTAAACAAACGGAGAGCGTGACACTTGTCTTCCCACCTGCCCGCTATTGTTGCAATGCATGCTCTCCTGTTTCATGACCTTTCGTTAAGCCTGTTTCCACAGGCACAACCACGCTTCTCTCTCCAGTAGAGGGGATGCCCGGGCAAGAGGATTTCGCTCCATGCGGGTTTCTTACACCGTGCTTCGGAGACTATGTTCAGGCAAGCGGCATCAGCATCGCACTGAATCGACTCTGTTTTCCCCAAGAATGTTGTGCTTTCCTAGAGGGGATGCTCAGGCAAAGAGGCTTTCGCTCTATGCGGGATTCTACCACCGTGCTGCCAATACGAGGCTCAAGCAAGCAGCAACAGCAGCCCAGAGAACCGACTCTTTTTTCCCAGTGACTGCTGTGCTTTCGCAGAGGTTTTCAGCTTGGCCTGAGCCGCACTTTGCTGCTGCTTCCTCAGCAAGGCTTTGGGCGTTTGCTCTGTCACGTCAGGGAAGGAAATCTGCGGGAGAGCTGGTGCCTCTTGGGCTTTGCTCTCCCAGGCTCCATGGTCGCACCCTGGGTTCCCCGTGCCAGGCTGAACTTCGCAGACACAGCCACCACCCTGCAGCAGCGTGCGTGGTCTAGGATGACACTCCTGCCAACTGCCATCTCCTGGCGTAGTAAGGCTTGGCTTTTTGCTCTGGAGTTCAGGCGGACTCGGGGACTAGGCCAGTGCCTTCCCCATAGGAAAGGAGAGACGAGAGGAACCCTGCACAGTGCCCTTGAACTGGGATGGGGAGCTGTGGGGGACTGTGTCCTCTTCTTCCCCGACACACCCCCTGCCACCCCCAACGCTGCCACCTCTTGGAGGAAGGTGGCATCAGGCTGCCCTTTCTTCCAGGGAGCTGGATGTACAAGATCCGTGTATGGCGCCTGGTGGCAAGCCCACGTATGCCCTAGGGACAGTTGGCCTTGGAGATGCTGTCCCCTTGGGACAGGAGGCACACAGAGCAGGCCTTCATTCTGCCCAGACTCCTTCCTCAGAGTGGAGTATGCGCGCCTGCCCTAGCCGTCCCCTCGTGTCTCCCTAAAGCCAGGCTTCCTTCTCTACGCACAGGGAGCGGGTGACGCTTGTCTTGCCACCGTCCCGCTGTTCTTCCCAGGGCAGCCTCTCCTGCTTTGCGACTGTCTCCGGACAACAAGGCCAACGGCTCCTACTCTTCTCCCGGAGAGGCGTTCTGCTCCTTCCTCAGACTTGCTCCCGAGCAGCACGGTGACAGCCGTGTCCCTACCCTTAAACCTTTCCAGATGTGCATCCACGCTTCTCTCGCAGGCAGTGGGGATGGTAGGGCCAAGAGAATTTCGCTCCATGCGGGTTTCTTCCACCGTGTTGCGCAGACTAGCTCAAGCAAGCAGCAGGAGCATCCCATAAAGCGAATCAGATATCCCAACGAATGCTGTGCTTTCCCAGAGGAGGAGCCTGGTCAAAGGGGCTTTCCCTGAAGGGTGGTATCTCCCACCTTGAGACTTGGCCTAGGCAAGCAGGAGCAGCAGCCCACAGAACCGACTCTGATTTCTAAACAAACGGAGAGCGTGACACTTGTCTTCCCACCTGCCCGCTATTGTTGCAATGCATGCTCTCCTGTTTCATGACCTTTCGTTAAGACTGTTTCCACAGGCACAACCACGCTTCTCTCTCCAGTAGAGGGGATGCCCGGGCAAGAGGATTTCGCTCCATGCGGGTTTCTTACACCGTGCTTCGGAGACTATGTTCAGGCAAGCGGCATCAGCATCGCACTGAATCGACTCTGTTTTCCCCAAGAATGTTGTGCTTTCCTAGAGGGGATGCTCAGGCAAAGAGGCTTTCGCTCTATGCGGGATTCTACCACCGTGCTGCCAATACGAGGCTCAAGCAAGCAGCAACAGCAGCCCAGAGAACCGACTCTTTTTTCCCAGTGACTGCTGTGCTTTCGCAGAGGTTTTCAGCTTGGCCTGAGCCGCACTTTGCTGCTGCTTCCTCAGCAAGGCTATGGGCGTTTGCTCTGTCACGTCAGGGAAGGAAATCTGCGGGAGAGCTGGTGCCTCTTGGGCTTTGCTCTCCCAGGCTCCATGGTCGCACCCTGGATTCCCCGTGCCAGGCTGAACTTCGCAGACACAGCCACCACCCGGCAGCTGCGTGCGTGGTCTAGGATGACACTCCTGCCAACTGCCATCTCCTGGCGTAGTAAGGCTTGGCTTTTTGCTCTGGAGTTCAGGCGGACTCGGGGACTAGGCCAGTGCCTTCCCCATAGGAAAGGAGAGACGAGAGGAACCCTGCACAGTGCCCTTGAACTGGGATGGGGAGCTGTGGGGGACTGTGTCCTCTTCTTCCCCGACACACCCCCTGCCACCCCCAACGCTGCCACCTCTTGGAGGAAGGTGGCATCAGGCTGCCCTTTCTTCCAGGGAGCTGGATATACAAGATCCGTGTATGGCGCCTGGTGGCAAGCCCACGTCTGCCCTAGGGACAGTTGGCCTTGGAGATGCTGTCCCCTTGGGACAGGAGGCACACAGAGCAGGCCTGCATTCTGCCCAGACTCCTTCCTCAGAGTTGAGTATGCGCGCCTGCCCTAGCTGTCCCCTCGTGTCTTCCTAAAGCCAGGCTTCCGTCTCTACGCACAGGGAGCGGGTGACGCTTGTCTTGCCACCGTCCCGCTGTTCTTCCCAGGGCAGCCTCTCCTGCTTTGCGACTGTCTCCGGACAACAAGGCCAACGGCTCCTACTCTTCTCCCGGAGAGGCGTTCTGCTCCTTCCCCAGACTTGCTCCCGGGCAGCACGGTGACAGCCGTGTCCCTACCCTTAAACCTTTCCAGATGTGCATCCACGCTTCTCTCGCAGGCAGTGGGGATGGTAGGGCCAAGAGAATTTCGCTCCATGCGGGTTTCTTCCACCGTGTTGCGCAGACTAGCTCAAGCAAGTAGCAGGAGCATCCCACAAAGCGAATCAGATATCCCAACGAATGCTGTGCTTTCCCAGAGGAGGAGCCTGGTCAAAGGGGCTTTCCCTGAAGGGTGGTATCTCCCACCTTGAGACTTGGCCTAGGCAAGCAGGAGCAGCAGCCCACAGAACCGACTCTGATTTCTAAACAAACGGAGAGCGTGACACTTGTCTTCCCACCTGCCCGCTATTGTTGCAATGCATGCTCTCCTGTTTCATGACCTTTTGTTAAGACTGTTTCCACAGTCACAACCACGCTTCTCTCTCAAGTAGAGGGGATGCCCGGGCCAAGAGGATTTCGCTCCATGCGGGTTTCTTACACCGTGCTTCGGAGACTATGTTCAGGCAAGCGGCATCTGCATCGCATAGAACCGACTCTGTTTTCCCCAAGAATGCTGTGCCTTCCTAGAGGGGATGCCCAGGCAAAGAGGCTTTCGCTCTATGCGGGATTCTGCCACCGTGCTGCCAATACTAGGCTCAAGCAAGCAGCAACAGCAGCCCAGAGAACCGACTCTTTTTTCCCAGCGACTGCCATGCTTTCGCAGAGGTTTTCAGCTTGGCCTGAACCGCACTTCGCTGCTGCTTCCTCAGCAAGGCTTTGGGCGTTCGCCCTGTCGCGTCAGGTCAGGAGATCTGCGGGAGAGCTGGTGCCTCTTGGGCTTTCCTCTCCCGAGCTCCATGGTCGCACCCTGGGTTCACCGTGCCAGGCTGAACTTCGCAGACACAGCCACCACCCTGCAGCAGCGTGCGTGGTCTAGGATGACACTCCCTGCCAACTGCCATCTCCTGGCGTAGTAAGGCTTGGCTTTTTGCTCTGGAGTTCGGGCGGACTCGGGGACTAGGCCAGTGCCTTCCCCATAGGAAAGGAGAGGCGACAGGAACCCTGCACAGTGCCCGTGCACGGGGATGGGGAGCTGTGGGGGACTGTCCCCTCTTCTTCCCCGACACACCCCCTGCCACCCCCAACGCTGCCACCTCTTGGAGGATGATGGCATCTGGCTGCTCTTTCTTCCAGGGAGCTGTATCTGCGAGTTACGGGTATGGCGCCTGGTGGCAAGCTCACGTCTGCCCTAGGGACAGTTGGCCTTGGAGATGCTGTCCCCTTGGGACAGGAGGCACACAGAACAGGCCTGCCTTCTGCCCAGACTCCTTCCTCAAGTGGAGTATGCGCGTCTGCCCTAGCTGTCCCCTCTTGTCTCGCTAAAGCAAGGTTTTTGTCTCTACGCACAGGGAGCGGTGACACGTGTCTTGACACCGTCCCTCTGTTCATCCCAGGGCAGGTTCTCCTATTTTGCGACTGCTTCCGGACAACAAGGCCAACGGCTCCTTCTCTTCTCCCGTGGAGTCGTTCTGCTCCTTCCCCAGACTTGCTCCCGGTGAGCATGGTGACAGCCGTGTCCCTATCCTTAAGGCCCTTTCCAGATGTGCATCCACGCTTCTCTCGCAGGCAGTGGGGATGCTAGGGCCAAGAGAATTTCGCTCCATGCGGGCTTCTTCCACCGTGCTGCGCAGACTAGCTCAGGCAAGCGGCAGCAGCATTCCACAAAGCGACTCAGATTTCCCAACGAATGCTGTGCTTTCCCAGAGGAGGAGCCTGGTCAAAGAGGCTTTCCCTGAAGGGTGGTATCTCCCACCTTGAGACTTGGCCTAGGCAAGCAGGAGCAGCAGCCCACAGAACCGACTCTGATTTCTAAACAAACGGAGAGCGTGACACTTGTCTTCCCACCTGCCCGCTATTGTTGCAATGCATGCTCTCCTGTTTCATGACCTTTCGTTAAGACTGTTTCCACAGTCACAACCACGCTTCTCTCTCAAGTAGAGGGGATGCCCGGGCAAGAGGATTTCGCTCCATGCGGGTTTCTTACACCGTGCTTCGGAGACTATGTTCAGGCAAGCGGCATCTGCATCGCACAGAACCGACTCTGTTTTCCCCAAGAATGCTGTGCTTTCCTAGAGGGGATGCCCAGGCAAAGAGGCTTTCGCTCTATGCGGGATTCTGCCACCGTGCTGCCAATACTAGGCTCAAGCAAGCAGCAACAGCAGCCCAGAGAACCGACTCTTTTTTCCCAGCGACTGCTATGCTTTCGCAGAGGTTTTCAGCTTGGCCTGAACCGCACTTCGCTGCTGCTCCCTCAGCAAGGCTTTGGGAGTTCGCCCTGTCGCGTCAGGTCAGGAGATCTGCGGGAGAGCTGGTGCCTCTTGGGCTTTCCTCTCCCAGGCTCCATGGTCGCACCCTGGGTTCACCGTGCCAGGCTGAACTTCGCAGACACAGCCACCACCCTGCAGCAGCGTGCGTGGTCTAGGATGACACTCCCTGCCAACTGCCATCTCCTGGCGTAGTAAGGCTTGGCTTTTTGCTCTGGAGTTCGGGCGGACTCGGGGACTAGGCCAGTGCCTTCCCCATAGGAAAGGAGAGGCGACAGGAACCCTGCACAGTGCCCGTGCACGGGGATGGGGAGCTGTGGGGGACTGTTCCCTCTTCTTCCCCGACACACCCCCTGCCACCCCCAACGCTGCCACCTCTTGGAGGATGATGGCATCTGGCTGCCCTTTCTTCCAGGGAGCTGTATCTGCGAGTTACGGGTATGGCGCCTGGTGGCAAGCTCACGTCTGCCCTAGGGACAGTTGGCCTTGGAGATGCTGTCCCCTTGGGACAGGAGGCACACAGAACAGGCCTGCCTTCTGCCCAGACTCCTTCCTCAAGTGGAGTATGCGCGTCTGCCCTAGCCGTCCCCTCTTGTCTTCCTAAAGCCAGGTTTTTGTCTCTAAGCACAGGGGGCGGTGACACGTGTCTTGACACCGTCCCTCTGTTCATCCCAGGGCAGGTTCTCCTGCTTTGCGACTGCTTCCGGACAACAAGGCCAACGGCTCCTTCTCTTCTCCCGGGGAGGCGTTCTGCTCCTTCCCCAGACTTGCTCCCGGTGAGCATGGTGACAGCCGTGTCCCTATCCTTAAGGCCCTTTCCAGATGTGCATCCACGCTTCTCTCGCAGGCAGTGGGGATTCTAGGGCCAAGAGCATTTCGCTCCATGCGGGCTTCTTCCACCGTGCTGTGCAGACTAGCTCAGGCAAGCGGCAGCAGCATTCCACAAAGCGACTCAGATTTCCCAACGAATGCTGTGCTTTCCCAGAGGAGGAGCCTGGTCAAAGAGGCTTTCCCTGAAGGGTGGTATCTCCCACCTTGAGACTTGGCCTAGGCAAGCAGGAGCAGCAGCCCACAGAACCGACTCTGATTTCTAAACAAACGGAGAGCGTGACACTTGTCTTCCCACCTGCCCGCTATTGTTGCAATGCATGCTCTCCTGTTTCATGACCTTTCGTTAAGACTGTTTCCACAGGCACAACCACGCTTCTCTCTCCAGTAGAGGGGATGCCCGGGCAAGAGGATTTCGCTCCATGCGGGTTTCTTACACCGTGCTTCGGAGACTATGTTCAGGCAAGCGGCATCAGCATCGCACTGAATCGACTCTGTTTTCCCCAAGAATGTTGTGCTTTCCTAGAGGGGATGCTCAGGCAAAGAGGCTTTCGCTCTATGCGGGATTCTACCACCGTGCTGCCAATACGAGGCTCAAGCAAGCAGCAACAGCAGCCCAGAGAACCGACTCTTTTTTCCCAGTGACTGCTGTGCTTTCGCAGAGGTTTTCAGCTTGGCCTGAGCCGCACTTTGCTGCTGCTTCCTCAGCAAGGCTTTGGGCGTTTGCTCTGTCACGTCAGGGAAGGAAATCTGCGGGAGAGCTGGTGCCTCTTGGGCTTTGCTCTCCCAGGCTCCATGGTCGCACCCTGGGTTCCCCGTGCCAGGCTGAACTTCGCAGACACAGCCACCACCCTGCAGCAGCGTGCGTGGTCTAGGATGACACTCCTGCCAACTGCCATCTCCTGGCGTAGTAAGGCTTGGCTTTTTGCTCTGGAGTTCAGGCGGACTCGGGGACTAGGCCAGTGCCTTCCCCATAGGAAAGGAGAGACGAGAGGAACCCTGCACAGTGCCCTTGAACTGGGATGGGGAGCTGTGGGGGACTGTGTCCTCTTCTTCCCCGACACACCCCCTGCCACCCCCAACGCTGCCACCTCTTGGAGGAAGGTGGCATCAGGCTGCCCTTTCTTCCAGGGAGCTGGATGTACAAGATCCGTGTATGGCGCCTGGTGGCAAGCCCACGTCTGCCCTAGGGACAGTTGGCCTTGGAGATGCTGTCCCCTTGGGACAGGAGGCACACAGAGCAGGCCTGCATTCTGCCCAGACTCCTTCCTCAGAGTGGAGTATGCGCGCCTGCCCTAGCCGTCCCCTCGTGTCTCCCTAAAGCCAGGCTTCCTTCTCTACGCACAGGGAGCGGGTGACGCTTGTCTTGCCACCGTCCCGCTGTTCTTCCCAGGGCAGCCTCTCCTGCTTTGCGACTGTCTCTGGACAACAAGGCCAACGGCTCCTCTCTTCTCCCGGAGAGGCGTTCTGCTCCTTCCTCAGACTTGCTCCCGAGGAGCACGGTGACAGCCGTGTCCCTACCCTTAAACCTTTCCAGATGTGCATCCACGCTTCTCTCGCAGGCAGTGGGGATGGTAGGGCCAAGAGAATTTCGCTCCATGCGGGTTTCTTCCACCGTGTTGCGCAGACTAGCTCAAGCAAGCAGCAGGAGCATCCCACAAAGCGAATCAGATATCCCAACGAATGCTGTGCTTTCCCAGAGGAGGAGCCTAGTCAAAGGGGCTTTCCCTGAAGGGTGGTATCTCCCACCTTGAGACTTGGCCTAGGCAAGCAGGAGCAGCAGCCCACAGAACCGACTCTGATTTCTAAACAAACGGAGAGCGTGACACTTGTCTTCCCACCTGCCCGCTATTGTTGCAATGCATGCTCTCCTGTTTCATGACCTTTCGTTAAGCCTGTTTCCACAGGCACCACCACGCTTCTCTCTCCAGTAGAGGGGATGCCCGGGCAAGAGGATTTCGCTCCATGCGGGTTTCTTACACCGTGCTTCGGAGACTATGTTCAGGCAAGCGGCATCAGCATCGCACTGAATCGACTCTGTTTTCCCCAAGAATGTTGTGCTTTCCTAGAGGGGATGCTCAGGCAAAGAGGCTTTCGCTCTATGCGGGATTCTACCACCGTGCTGCCAATACGAGGCTCAAGCAAGCAGCAACAGCAGCCCAGAGAACCGACTCTTTTTTCCCAGTGACTGCTGTGCTTTCGCAGAGGTTTTCAGCTTGGCCTGAGCCGCACTTTGCTGCTGCTTCCTCAGCAAGGCTTTGGGCGTTTGCTCTGTCACGTCAGGGAAGGAAATCTGCGGGAGAGCTGGTGCCTCTTGGGCTTTGCTCTCCCAGGCTCCATGGTCGCACCCTGGGTTCCCCGTGCCAGGCTGAACTTCGCAGACACAGCCACCACCCTGCAGCAGCGTGCGTGGTCTAGGATGACACTCCTGCCAACTGCCATCTCCTGGCGTAGTAAGGCTTGGCTTTTTGCTCTGGAGTTCAGGCGGACTCGGGGACTAGGCCAGTGCCTTCCCCATAGGAAAGGAGAGACGAGAGGAACCCTGCACAGTGCCCTTGAACTGGGATGGGGAGCTGTGGGGGACTGTGTCCTCTTCTTCCCCGACACACCCCCTGCCACCCCCAACGCTGCCACCTCTTGGAGGAAGGTGGCATCAGGCTGCCCTTTCTTCCAGGGAGCTGGATGTACAAGATCCGTGTATGGCGCCTGGTGGCAAGCCCACGTCTGCCCTAGGGACAGTTGGCCTTGGAGATGCTGTCCCCTTGGGACAGGAGGCACACAGAGCAGGCCTGCATTCTGCCCAGACTCCTTCCTCAGAGTTGAGTATGCGCGCCTGCCCTAGCCGTCCCCTCGTGTCTTCCTAAAGCCAGGCTTCCGTCTCTACGCACAGGGAGCGGGTGACGCTTGTCTTGCCACCGTCCCGCTGTTCTTCCCAGGGCAGCCTCTCCTGCTTTGCGACTGTCTCCGGACAACAAGGCCAACGGCTCCTACTCTTCTCCCGGAGAGGCGTTCTGCTCCTTCCCCAGACTTGCTCCCGGGCAGCACGGTGACAGCCGTGTCCCTACCCTTAAACCTTTCCAGATGTGCATCCACGCTTCTCTCGCAGGCAGTGGGGATGGTAGGGCCAAGAGAATTTCGCTCCATGCGGGTTTCTTCCACCGTGTTGCGCAGACTAGCTCAAGCAAGCAGCAGGAGCATCCCACAAAGCGAATCAGATATCCCAACGAATGCTGTGCTTTCCCAGAGGAGGAGCCTGGTCAAAGGGGCTTTCCCTGAAGGGTGGTATCTCCCACCTTGAGACTTGGCCTAGGCAAGCAGGAGCAGCAGCCCACAGAACCGACTCTGATTTCTAAACAAACGGAGAGCGTGACACTTGTCTTCCCACCTGCCCGCTATTGTTGCAATGCATGCTCTCCTGTTTCATGACCTTTCGTTAAGCCTGTTTCCACAGGCACAACCACGCTTCTCTCTCCAGTAGAGGGGATGCCCGGGCAAGAGGATTTCGCTCCATGCGGGTTTCTTACACCGTGCTTCGGAGACTATGTTCAGGCAAGCGGCATCAGCATCGCACTGAATCGACTCTGTTTTCCCCAAGAATGTTGTGCTTTCCTAGAGGGGATGCTCAGGCAAAGAGGCTTTCGCTCTATGCGGGATTCTACCACCGTGCTGCCAATACGAGGCTCAAGCAAGCAGCAACAGCAGCCCAGAGAACCGACTCTTTTTTCCCAGTGACTGCTGTGCTTTCGCAGAGGTTTTCAGCTTGGCCTGAGCCGCACTTTGCTGCTGCTTCCTCAGCAAGGCTTTGGGCGTTTGCTCTGTCACGTCAGGGAAGGAAATCTGCGGGAGAGCTGGTGCCTCTTGGGCTTTGCTCTCCCAGGCTCCATGGTCGCACCCTGGGTTCCCCGTGCCAGGCTGAACTTCGCAGACACAGCCACCACCCTGCAGCAGCGTGCGTGGTCTAGGATGACACTCCTGCCAACTGCCATCTCCTGGCGTAGTAAGGCTTGGCTTTTTGCTCTGGAGTTCAGGCGGACTCGGGGACTAGGCCAGTGCCTTCCCCATAGGAAAGGAGAGACGAGAGGAACCCTGCACAGTGCCCTTGAACTGGGATGGGGAGCTGTGGGGGACTGTGTCCTCTTCTTCCCCGACACACCCCCTGCCACCCCCAACGCTGCCACCTCTTGGAGGAAGGTGGCATCAGGCTGCCCTTTCTTCCAGGGAGCTGGATGTACAAGATCCATGTATGGCGCCTGGTGGCAAGCCCACGTCTGCCCTAGGGACAGTTGGCCTTGGAGATGCTGTCCCCTTGGGACAGGAGGCACACAGAGCAGGCCTGCATTCTGCCCAGACTCCTTCCTCAGAGTGGAGTATGCGCGCCTGCCCTAGCCGTCCCCTCGTGTCTCCCTAAAGCCAGGCTTCCTTCTCTACGCACAGGGAGCGGGTGACGCTTGTCTTGCCACCGTCCCGCTGTTCTTCCCAGGGCAGCCTCTCCTGCTTTGCGACTGTCTCCGGACAACAAGGCCAACGGCTCCTACTCTTCTCCCGGAGAGGCGTTCTGCTCCTTCCTCAGACTTGCTCCCGAGCAGCACGGTGACAGCCGTGTCCCTACCCTTAAACCTTTCCAGATGTGCATCCACGCTTCTCTCGCAGGCAGTGGGGATGGTAGGGCCAAGAGAATTTCGCTCCATGCGGGTTTCTTCCACCGTGTTGCGCAGACTAGCTCAAGCAAGCAGCAGGAGCATCCCACAAAGCGAATCAGATATCCCAACGAATGCTGTGCTTTCCCAGAGGAGGAGCCTGGTCAAAGGGGCTTTCCCTGAAGGGTGGTATCTCCCACCTTGAGACTTGGCCTAGTTCCCCAAGAATTTTGTGCTTTCCTAGAGGGGATGCTCAGGCAAAGAGGCTTTCGCTCTATGCGGGATTCTACCACCGTGCTGCCAATACGAGGCTCAAGCAAGCAGCAACAGCAGCCCAGAGAACCGACTCTTTTTTCCCAGTGACTGCTGTGCTTTCGCAGAGGTTTTCAGCTTGGCCTGAGCCGCACTTTGCTGCTGCTTCCTCAGCAAGGCTTTGGGCGTTTGCTCTGTCACGTCAGGGAAGGAAATCTGCGGGAGAGCTGGTGCCTCTTGGGCTTTGCTCTCCCAGGCTCCATGGTCGCACCCTGGGTTCCCCGTGCCAGGCTGAACTTCGCAGACACAGCCACCACCCTGCAGCAGCGTGCGTGGTCTAGGATGACACTCCTGCCAACTGCCATCTCCTGGCGTAGTAAGGCTTGGCTTTTTGCTCTGGAGTTCAGGCGGACTCGGGGACTAGGCCAGTGCCTTCCCCATAGGAAAGGAGAGACGAGAGGAACCCTGCACAGTGCCCTTGAACTGGGATGGGGAGCTGTGGGGGACTGTGTCCTCTTCTTCCCCGACACACCCCCTGCCACCCCCAACGCTGCCACCTCTTGGAGGAAGGTGGCATCAGGCTGCCCTTTCTTCCAGGGAGCTGGATGTACAAGATCCATGTATGGCGCCTGGTGGCAAGCCCACGTCTGCCCTAGGGACAGTTGGCCTTGGAGATGCTGTCCCCTTGGGACAGGAGGCACACAGAGCAGGCCTGCATTCTGCCCAGACTCCTTCCTCAGAGTGGAGTATGCGCGCCTGCCCTAGCCGTCCCCTCGTGTCTCCCTAAAGCCAGGCTTCCTTCTCTACGCACAGGGAGCGGGTGACGCTTGTCTTGCCACCGTCCCGCTGTTCTTCCCAGGGCAGCCTCTCCTGCTTTGCGACTGTCTCCGGACAACAAGGCCAACGGCTCCTACTCTTCTCCCGGAGAGGCGTTCTGCTCCTTCCTCAGACTTGCTCCCGAGCAGCACGGTGACAGCCGTGTCCCTACCCTTAAACCTTTCCAGATGTGCATCCACGCTTCTCTCGCAGGCAGTGGGGATGGTAGGGCCAAGAGAATTTCGCTCCATGCGGGTTTCTTCCACCGTGTTGCGCAGACTAGCTCAAGCAAGCAGCAGGAGCATCCCACAAAGCGAATCAGATATCCCAACGAATGCTGTGCTTTCCCAGAGGAGGAGCCTGGTCAAAGGGGCTTTCCCTGAAGGGTGGTATCTCCCACCTTGAGACTTGGCCTAGTTCCCCAAGAATTTTGTGCTTTCCTAGAGGGGATGCTCAGGCAAAGAGGCTTTCGCTCTATGCGGGATTCTACCACCGTGCTGCCAATACGAGGCTCAAGCAAGCAGCAACAGCAGCCCAGAGAACCGACTCTTTTTTCCCAGTGACTGCTGTGCTTTCGCAGAGGTTTTCAGCTTGGCCTGAGCCGCACTTTGCTGCTGCTTCCTCAGCAAGGCTTTGGGCGTTTGCTCTGTCACGTCAGGGAAGGAAATCTGCGGGAGAGCTGGTGCCTCTTGGGCTTTGCTCTCCCAGGCTCCATGGTCGCACCCTGGGTTCCCCGTGCCAGGCTGAACTTCGCAGACACAGCCACCACCCTGCAGCAGCGTGCGTGGTCTAGGATGACACTCCTGCCAACTGCCATCTCCTGGCGTAGTAAGGCTTGGCTTTTTGCTCTGGAGTTCAGGCGGACTCGGGGACTAGGCCAGTGCCTTCCCCATAGGAAAGGAGAGACGAGAGGAACCCTGCACAGTGCCCTTGAACTGGGATGGGGAGCTGTGGGGGACTGTGTCCTCTTCTTCCCCGACACACCCCCTGCCACCCCCAACGCTGCCACCTCTTGGAGGAAGGTGGCATCAGGCTGCCCTTTCTTCCAGGGAGCTGGATGTACAAGATCCGTGTATGGCGCCTGGTGGCAAGCCCACGTCTGCCCTAGGGACAGTTGGCCTTGGAGATGCTGTCCCCTTGGGACAGGAGGCACACAGAGCAGGCCTGCATTCTGCCCAGACTCCTTCCTCAGAGTTGAGTATGCGCGCCTGCCCTAGCCGTCCCCTCGTGTCTTCCTAAAGCCAGGCTTCCGTCTCTACGCACAGGGAGCGGGTGACGCTTGTCTTGCCACCGTCCCGCTGTTCTTCCCAGGGCAGCCTCTCCTGCTTTGCGACTGTCTCCGGACAACAAGGCCAACGGCTCCTACTCTTCTCCCGGAGAGGCGTTCTGCTCCTTCCCCAGACTTGCTCCCGGGCAGCACGGTGACAGCCGTGTCCCTACCCTTAAACCTTTCCAGATGTGCATCCACGCTTCTCTCGCAGGCAGTGGGGATGGTAGGGCCAAGAGAATTTCGCTCCATGCGGGTTTCTTCCACCGTGTTGCGCAGACTAGCTCAAGCAAGCAGCAGGAGCATCCCACAAAGCGAATCAGATATCCCAACGAATGCTGTGCTTTCCCAGAGGAGGAGCCTGGTCAAAGGGGCTTTCCCTGAAGGGTGGTATCTCCCACCTTGAGACTTGGCCTAGGCAAGCAGGAGCAGCAGCCCACAGAACCGACTCTGATTTCTAAACAAACGGAGAGCGTGACACTTGTCTTCCCACCTGCCCGCTATTGTTGCAATGCATGCTCTCCTGTTTCATGACCTTTCGTTAAGCCTGTTTCCACAGGCACAACCACGCTTCTCTCTCCAGTAGAGGGGATGCCCGGGCAAGAGGATTTCGCTCCATGCGGGTTTCTTACACCGTGCTTCGGAGACTATGTTCAGGCAAGCGGCATCAGCATCGCACTGAATCGACTCTGTTTTCCCCAAGAATGTTGTGCTTTCCTAGAGGGGATGCTCAGGCAAAGAGGCTTTCGCTCTATGCGGGATTCTACCACCGTGCTGCCAATACGAGGCTCAAGCAAGCAGCAACAGCAGCCCAGAGAACCGACTCTTTTTTCCCAGTGACTGCTGTGCTTTCGCAGAGGTTTTCAGCTTGGCCTGAGCCGCACTTTGCTGCTGCTTCCTCAGCAAGGCTTTGGGCGTTTGCTCTGTCACGTCAGGGAAGGAAATCTGCGGGAGAGCTGGTGCCTCTTGGGCTTTGCTCTCCCAGGCTCCATGGTCGCACCCTGGGTTCCCCGTGCCAGGCTGAACTTCGCAGACACAGCCACCACCCTGCAGCAGCGTGCATGGTCTAGGATGAAACTCCTGCCAACTGCCATCTCCTGGCGTAGTAAGGCTTGGCTTTTTGCTCTGGAGTTCAGGCGGACTCGGGGACTAGGCCAGTGCCTTCCCCATAGGAAAGGAGAGACGAGAGGAACCCTGCACAGTGCCCTTGAACTGGGATGGGGAGCTGTGGGGGACTGTGTCCTCTTCTTCCCCGACACACCCCCTGCCACCCCCAACGCTGCCACCTCTTGGAGGAAGGTGGCATCAGGCTGCCCTTTCTTCCAGGGAGCTGGATGTACAAGATCCATGTATGGCGCCTGGTGGCAAGCCCACGTCTGCCCTAGGGACAGTTGGCCTTGGAGATGCTGTCCCCTTGGGACAGGAGGCACACAGAGCAGGCCTGCATTCTGCCCAGACTCCTTCCTCAGAGTGGAGTATGCGCGCCTGCCCTAGCCGTCCCCTCGTGTCTCCCTAAAGCCAGGCTTCCTTCTCTACGCACAGGGAGCGGGTGACGCTTGTCTTGCCACCGTCCCGCTGTTCTTCCCAGGGCAGCCTCTCCTGCTTTGCGACTGTCTCCGGACAACAAGGCCAACGGCTCCTACTCTTCTCCCGGAGAGGCGTTCTGCTCCTTCCTCAGACTTGCTCCCGAGCAGCACGGTGACAGCCGTGTCCCTACCCTTAAACCTTTCCAGATGTGCATCCACGCTTCTCTCGCAGGCAGTGGGGATGGTAGGGCCAAGAGAATTTCGCTCCATGCGGGTTTCTTCCACCGTGTTGCGCAGACTAGCTCAAGCAAGCAGCAGGAGCATCCCACAAAGCGAATCAGATATCCCAACGAATGCTGTGCTTTCCCAGAGGAGGAGCCTGGTCAAAGGGGCTTTCCCTGAAGGGTGGTATCTCCCACCTTGAGACTTGGCCTAGTTCCCCAAGAATTTTGTGCTTTCCTAGAGGGGATGCTCAGGCAAAGAGGCTTTCGCTCTATGCGGGATTCTACCACCGTGCTGCCAATACGAGGCTCAAGCAAGCAGCAACAGCAGCCCAGAGAACCGACTCTTTTTTCCCAGTGACTGCTGTGCTTTCGCAGAGGTTTTCAGCTTGGCCTGAGCCGCACTTTGCTGCTGCTTCCTCAGCAAGGCTTTGGGCGTTTGCTCTGTCACGTCAGGGAAGGAAATCTGCGGGAGAGCTGGTGCCTCTTGGGCTTTGCTCTCCCAGGCTCCATGGTCGCACCCTGGGTTCCCCGTGCCAGGCTGAACTTCGCAGACACAGCCACCACCCTGCAGCAGCGTGCGTGGTCTAGGATGACACTCCTGCCAACTGCCATCTCCTGGCGTAGTAAGGCTTGGCTTTTTGCTCTGGAGTTCAGGCGGACTCGGGGACTAGGCCAGTGCCTTCCCCATAGGAAAGGAGAGACGAGAGGAACCCTGCACAGTGCCCTTGAACTGGGATGGGGAGCTGTGGGGGACTGTGTCCTCTTCTTCCCCGACACACCCCCTGCCACCCCCAACGCTGCCACCTCTTGGAGGAAGGTGGCATCAGGCTGCCCTTTCTTCCAGGGAGCTGGATGTACAAGATCCGTGTATGGCGCCTGGTGGCAAGCCCACGTCTGCCCTAGGGACAGTTGGCCTTGGAGATGCTGTCCCCTTGGGACAGGAGGCACACAGAGCAGGCCTGCATTCTGCCCAGACTCCTTCCTCAGAGTTGAGTATGCGCGCCTGCCCTAGCCGTCCCCTCGTGTCTTCCTAAAGCCAGGCTTCCGTCTCTACGCACAGGGAGCGGGTGACGCTTGTCTTGCCACCGTCCCGCTGTTCTTCCCAGGGCAGCCTCTCCTGCTTTGCGACTGTCTCCGGACAACAAGGCCAACGGCTCCTACTCTTCTCCCGGAGAGGCGTTCTGCTCCTTCCCCAGACTTGCTCCCGGGCAGCACGGTGACAGCCGTGTCCCTACCCTTAAACCTTTCCAGATGTGCATCCACGCTTCTCTCGCAGGCAGTGGGGATGGTAGGGCCAAGAGAATTTCGCTCCATGCGGGTTTCTTCCACCGTGTTGCGCAGACTAGCTCAAGCAAGCAGCAGGAGCATCCCACAAAGCGAATCAGATATCCCAACGAATGCTGTGCTTTCCCAGAGGAGGAGCCTGGTCAAAGGGGCTTTCCCTGAAGGGTGGTATCTCCCACCTTGAGACTTGGCCTAGGCAAGCAGGAGCAGCAGCCCACAGAACCGACTCTGATTTCTAAACAAACGGAGAGCGTGACACTTGTCTTCCCACCTGCCCGCTATTGTTGCAATGCATGCTCTCCTGTTTCATGACCTTTCGTTAAGACTGTTTCCACAGGCACAACCACGCTTCTCTCTCCAGTAGAGGGGATGCCCGGGCAAGAGGATTTCGCTCCATGCGGGTTTCTTACACCGTGCTTCGGAGACTATGTTCAGGCAAGCGGCATCAGCATCGCACTGAATCGACTCTGTTTTCCCCAAGAATGTTGTGCTTTCCTAGAGGGGATGCTCAGGCAAAGAGGCTTTCGCTCTATGCGGGATTCTACCACCGTGCTGCCAATACGAGGCTCAAGCAAGCAGCAACAGCAGCCCAGAGAACCGACTCTTTTTTCCCAGTGACTGCTGTGCTTTCGCAGAGGTTTTCAGCTTGGCCTGAGCCGCACTTTGCTGCTGCTTCCTCAGCAAGGCTTTGGGCGTTTGCTCTGTCACGTCAGGGAAGGAAATCTGCGGGAGAGCTGGTGCCTCTTGGGCTTTGCTCTCCCAGGCTCCATGGTCGCACCCTGGGTTCCCCGTGCCAGGCTGAACTTCGCAGACACAGCCACCACCCTGCAGCAGCGTGCGTGGTCTAGGATGACACTCCTGCCAACTGCCATCTCCTGGCGTAGTAAGGCTTGGCTTTTTGCTCTGGAGTTCAGGCGGACTCGGGGACTAGGCCAGTGCCTTCCCCATAGGAAAGGAGAGACGAGAGGAACCCTGCACAGTGCCCTTGAACTGGGATGGGGAGCTGTGGGGGACTGTGTCCTCTTCTTCCCCGACACACCCCCTGCCACCCCCAACGCTGCCACCTCTTGGAGGAAGGTGGCATCAGGCTGCCCTTTCTTCCAGGGAGCTGGATGTACAAGATCCGTGTATGGCGCCTGGTGGCAAGCCCACGTCTGCCCTAGGGACAGTTGGCCTTGGAGATGCTGTCCCCTTGGGACAGGAGGCACACAGAGCAGGCCTTCATTCTGCCCAGACTCCTTCCTCAGAGTGGAGTATGCGCGCCTGCCCTAGCCGTCCCCTCGTGTCTCCCTAAAGCCAGGCTTCCTTCTCTACGCACAGGGAGCGGGTGACGCTTGTCTTGCCACCGTCCCGCTGTTCTTCCCAGGGCAGCCTCTCCTGCTTTGCGACTGTCTCCGGACAACAAGGCCAACGGCTCCTACTCTTCTCCCGGAGAGGCGTTCTGCTCCTTCCTCAGACTTGCTCCCGAGCAGCACGGTGACAGCCGTGTCCCTACCCTTAAACCTTTCCAGATGTGCATCCACGCTTCTCTCGCAGGCAGTGGTGATGGTAGGGCCAAGAGAATTTCGCTCCATGCGGGTTTCTTCCACCGTGTTGCGCAGACTAGCTCAAGCAAGCAGCAGGAGCATCCCATAAAGCGAATCAGATATCCCAACGAATGCTGTGCTTTCCCAGAGGAGGAGCCTGGTCAAAGGGGCTTTCCCTGAAGGGTGGTATCTCCCACCTTGAGACTTGGCCTAGGCAAGCAGGAGCAGCAGCCCACAGAACCGACTCTGATTTCTAAACAAACGGAGAGCGTGACACTTGTCTTCCCACCTGCCCGCTATTGTTGCAATGCATGCTCTCCTGTTTCATGACCTTTCGTTAAGACTGTTTCCACAGGCACAACCACGCTTCTCTCTCCAGTAGAGGGGATGCCCGGGCAAGAGGATTTCGCTCCATGCGGGTTTCTTACACCGTGCTTCGGAGACTATGTTCAGGCAAGCGGCATCAGCATCGCACTGAATCGACTCTGTTTTCCCCAAGAATGTTGTGCTTTCCTAGAGGGGATGCTCAGGCAAAGAGGCTTTCGCTCTATGCGGGATTCTACCACCGTGCTGCCAATACGAGGCTCAAGCAAGCAGCAACAGCAGCCCAGAGAACCGACTCTTTTTTCCCAGTGACTGCTGTGCTTTCGCAGAGGTTTTCAGCTTGGCCTGAGCCGCACTTTGCTGCTGCTTCCTCAGCAAGGCTATGGGCGTTTGCTCTGTCACGTCAGGGAAGGAAATCTGCGGGAGAGCTGGTGCCTCTTGGGCTTTGCTCTCCCAGGCTCCATGGTCGCACCCTGGATTCCCCGTGCCAGGCTGAACTTCGCAGACACAGCCACCACCCGGCAGCAGCGTGCGTGGTCTAGGATGACACTCCTGCCAACTGCCATCTCCTGGCGTAGTAAGGCTTGGCTTTTTGCTCTGGAGTTCAGGCGGACTCGGGGACTAGGCCAGTGCCTTCCCCATAGGAAAGGAGAGACGAGAGGAACCCTGCACAGTGCCCTTGAACTGGGATGGGGAGCTGTGGGGGACTGTGTCCTCTTCTTCCCCGACACACCCCCCTGCCACCCCCAACGCTGCCACCTCTTGGAGGAAGGTGGCATCAGGCTGCCCTTTCTTCCAGGGAGCTGGATGTACAAGATCCGTGTATGGCGCCTGGTGGCAAGCCCACGTCTGCCCTAGGGACAGTTGGCCTTGGAGATGCTGTCCCCTTGGGACAGGAGGCACACAGAGCAGGCCTGCATTCTGCCCAGACTCCTTCCTCAGAGTTGAGTATGCGCGCCTGCCCTAGCCGTCCCCTCGTGTCTTCCTAAAGCCAGGCTTCCGTCTCTACGCACAGGGAGCGGGTGACGCTTGTCTTGCCACCGTCCCGCTGTTCTTCCCAGGGCAGCCTCTCCTGCTTTGCGACTGTCTCCGGACAACAAGGCCAACGGCTCCTACTCTTCTCCCGGAGAGGCGTTCTGCTCCTTCCCCAGACTTGCTCCCGGGCAGCACGGTGACAGCCGTGTCCCTACCCTTAAACCTTTCCAGATGTGCATCCACGCTTCTCTCGCAGGCAGTGGGGATGGTAGGGCCAAGAGAATTTCGCTCCATGCGGGTTTCTTCCACCGTGTTGCGCAGACTAGCTCAAGCAAGCAGCAGGAGCATCCCACAAAGCGAATCAGATATCCCAACGAATGCTGTGCTTTCCCAGAGGAGGAGCCTGGTCAAAGGGGCTTTCCCTGAAGGGTGGTATCTCCCACCTTGAGACTTGGCCTAGGCAAGCAGGAGCAGCAGCCCACAGAACCGACTCTGATTTCTAAACAAACGGAGAGCGTGACACTTGTCTTCCCACCTGCCCGCTATTGTTGCAATGCATGCTCTCCTGTTTCATGACCTTTTGTTAAGACTGTTTCCACAGTCACAACCACGCTTCTCTCTCAAGTAGAGGGGATGCCCGGGCCAAGAGGATTTCGCTCCATGCGGGTTTCTTACACCGTGCTTCGGAGACTATGTTCAGGCAAGCGGCATCTGCATCGCATAGAACCGACTCTGTTTTCCCCAAGAATGCTGTGCCTTCCTAGAGGGGATGCCCAGGCAAAGAGGCTTTCGCTCTATGCGGGATTCTGCCACCGTGCTGCCAATACTAGGCTCAAGCTAGCAGCAACAGCAGCCCAGAGAACCGACTCTTTTTTCCCAGCGACTGCCATGCTTTCGCAGAGGTTTTCAGCTTGGCCTGAACCGCACTTCGCTGCTGCTTCCTCAGCAAGGCTTTGGGCGTTTGCTCTGTCACGTCAGGGAAGGAAATCTGCGGGAGAGCTGGTGCCTCTTGGGCTTTGCTCTCCCAGGCTCCATGGTCGCACCCTGGATTCCCCGTGCCAGGCTGAACTTCGCAGACACAGCCACCACCCGGCAGCAGCGTGCGTGGTCTAGGATGACACTCCTGCCAACTGCCATCTCCTGGCGTAGTAAGGCTTGGCTTTTTGCTCTGGAGTTCGGGCGGACTCGGGGACTAGGCCAGTGCCTTCCCCATAGGAAAGGAGAGGCGACAGGAACCCTGCACAGTGCCCGTGCACGGGGATGGGGAGCTGTGGGGGACTGTCCCCTCTTCTTCCCCGACACACCCCCTGCCACCCCCAACGCTGCCACCTCTTGGAGGATGATGGCATCTGGCTGCTCTTTCTTCCAGGGAGCTGTATCTGCGAGTTACGGGTATGGCGCCTGGTGGCAAGCTCACGTCTGCCCTAGGGACAGTTGGCCTTGGAGATGCTGTCCCCTTGGGACAGGAGGCACACAGAACAGGCCTGCCTTCTGCCCAGACTCCTTCCTCAAGTGGAGTATGCGCGTCTGCCCTAGCTGTCCCCTCTTGTCTCGCTAAAGCAAGGTTTTTGTCTCTACGCACAGGGAGCGGTGACACGTGTCTTGACACCGTCCCTCTGTTCATCCCAGGGCAGGTTCTCCTATTTTGCGACTGCTTCCGGACAACAAGGCCAACGGCTCCTTCTCTTCTCCCGTGGAGTCGTTCTGCTCCTTCCCCAGACTTGCTCCCGGTGAGCATGGTGACAGCCGTGTCCCTATCCTTAAGGCCCTTTCCAGATGTGCATCCACGCTTCTCTCGCAGGCAGTGGGGATGCTAGGGCCAAGAGAATTTCGCTCCATGCGGGCTTCTTCCACCGTGCTGCGCAGACTAGCTCAGGCAAACGGCAGCAGCATTCCACAAAGCGACTCAGATTTCCCAACGAATGCTGTGCTTTCCCAGAGGAGGAGCCTGGTCAAAGAGGCTTTCCCTGAAGGGTGGTATCTCCCACCTTGAGACTTGGCCTAGGCAAGCAGGAGCAGCAGCCCACAGAACCGACTCTGATTTCTAAACAAACGGAGAGCGTGACACTTGTCTTCCCACCTGCCCGCTATTGTTGCAATGCATGCTCTCCTGTTTCATGACCTTTCGTTAAGACTGTTTCCACAGTCACAACCACGCTTCTCTCTCAAGTAGAGGGGATGCCCGGGCAAGAGGATTTCGCTCCATGCGGGTTTCTTACACCGTGCTTCGGAGACTATGTTCAGGCAAGCGGCATCTGCATCGCACAGAACCGACTCTGTTTTCCCCAAGAATGCTGTGCTTTCCTAGAGGGGATGCCCAGGCAAAGAGGCTTTCGCTCTATGCGGGATTCTGCCACCGTGCTGCCAATACTAGGCTCAAGCAAGCAGCAACAGCAGCCCAGAGAACCGACTCTTTTTTCCCAGCGACTGCTATGCTTTCGCAGAGGTTTTCAGCTTGGCCTGAACCGCACTTCGCTGCTGCTCCCTCAGCAAGGTTTTGGGAGTTCGCCCTGTCGCGTCAGGTCAGGAGATCTGCGGGAGAGCTGGTGCCTCTTGGGCTTTCCTCTCCCAGGCTCCATGGTCGCACCCTGGGTTCACCGTGCCAGGCTGAACTTCGCAGACACAGCCACCACCCTGCAGCAGCGTGCGTGGTCTAGGATGACACTCCCTGCCAACTGCCATCTCCTGGCGTAGTAAGGCTTGGCTTTTTGCTCTGGAGTTCGGGCGGACTCGGGGACTAGGCCAGTGCCTTCCCCATAGGAAAGGAGAGGCGACAGGAACCCTGCACAGTGCCCGTGCACGGGGATGGGGAGCTGTGGGGGACTGTTCCCTCTTCTTCCCCGACACACCCCCTGCCACCCCCAACGCTGCCACCTCTTGGAGGATGATGGCATCTGGCTGCCCTTTCTTCCAGGGAGCTGTATCTGCGAGTTACGGGTATGGCGCCTGGTGGCAAGCTCACGTCTGCCCTAGGGACAGTTGGCCTTGGAGATGCTGTCCCCTTGGGACAGGAGGCACACAGAACAGGCCTGCCTTCTGCCCAGACTCCTTCCTCAAGTGGAGTATGCGCGTCTGCCCTAGCCGTCCCCTCTTGTCTTCCTAAAGCCAGGTTTTTGTCTCTAAGCACAGGGGGCGGTGACACGTGTCTTGACACCGTCCCTCTGTTCATCCCAGGGCAGGTTCTCCTGCTTTGCGACTGCTTCCGGACAACAAGGCCAACGGCTCCTTCTCTTCTCCCGGGGAGGCGTTCTGCTCCTTCCCCAGACTTGCTCCCGGTGAGCATGGTGACAGCCGTGTCCCTATCCTTAAGGCCCTTTCCAGATGTGCATCCACGCTTCTCTCGCAGGCAGTGGGGATTCTAGGGCCAAGAGCATTTCGCTCCATGCGGGCTTCTTCCACCGTGCTGTGCAGACTAGCTCAGGCAAGCGGCAGCAGCATTCCACAAAGCGACTCAGATTTCCCAACGAATGCTGTGCTTTCCCAGAGGAGGAGCCTGGTCAAAGAGGCTTTCCCTGAAGGGTGGTATCTCCCACCTTGAGACTTGGCCTAGGCAAGCAGGAGCAGCAGCCCACAGAACCGACTCTGATTTCTAAACAAACGGAGAGCGTGACACTTGTCTTCCCACCTGCCCGCTATTGTTGCAATGCATGCTCTCCTGTTTCATGACCTTTCGTTAAGACTGTTTCCACAGGCACAACCACGCTTCTCTCTCCAGTAGAGGGGATGCCCGGGCAAGAGGATTTCGCTCCATGCGGGTTTCTTACACCGTGCTTCGGAGACTATGTTCAGGCAAGCGGCATCAGCATCGCACTGAATCGACTCTGTTTTCCCCAAGAATGTTGTGCTTTCCTAGAGGGGATGCTCAGGCAAAGAGGCTTTCGCTCTATGCGGGATTCTACCACCGTGCTGCCAATACGAGGCTCAAGCAAGCAGCAACAGCAGCCCAGAGAACCGACTCTTTTTTCCCAGTGACTGCTGTGCTTTCGCAGAGGTTTTCAGCTTGGCCTGAGCCGCACTTTGCTGCTGCTTCCTCAGCAAGGCTTTGGGCGTTTGCTCTGTCACGTCAGGGAAGGAAATCTGCGGGAGAGCTGGTGCCTCTTGGGCTTTGCTCTCCCAGGCTCCATGGTCGCACCCTGGGTTCCCCGTGCCAGGCTGAACTTCGCAGACACAGCCACCACCCTGCAGCAGCGTGCGTGGTCTAGGATGACACTCCTGCCAACTGCCATCTCCTGGCGTAGTAAGGCTTGGCTTTTTGCTCTGGAGTTCAGGCGGACTCGGGGACTAGGCCAGTGCCTTCCCCATAGGAAAGGAGAGACGAGAGGAACCCTGCACAGTGCCCTTGAACTGGGATGGGGAGCTGTGGGGGACTGTGTCCTCTTCTTCCCCGACACACCCCCTGCCACCCCCAACGCTGCCACCTCTTGGAGGAAGGTGGCATCAGGCTGCCCTTTCTTCCAGGGAGCTGGATGTACAAGATCCGTGTATGGCGCCTGGTGGCAAGCCCACGTCTGCCCTAGGGACAGTTGGCCTTGGAGATGCTGTCCCCTTGGGACAGGAGGCACACAGAGCAGGCCTGCATTCTGCCCAGACTCCTTCCTCAGAGTGGAGTATGCGCGCCTGCCCTAGCCGTCCCCTCGTGTCTCCCTAAAGCCAGGCTTCCTTCTCTACGCACAGGGAGCGGGTGACGCTTGTCTTGCCACCGTCCCGCTGTTCTTCCCAGGGCAGCCTCTCCTGCTTTGCGACTGTCTCTGGACAACAAGGCCAACGGCTCCTCTCTTCTCCCGGAGAGGCGTTCTGCTCCTTCCTCAGACTTGCTCCCGAGGAGCACGGTGACAGCCGTGTCCCTACCCTTAAACCTTTCCAGATGTGCATCCACGCTTCTCTCGCAGGCAGTGGGGATGGTAGGGCCAAGAGAATTTCGCTCCATGCGGGTTTCTTCCACCGTGTTGCGCAGACTAGCTCAAGCAAGCAGCAGGAGCATCCCACAAAGCGAATCAGATATCCCAACGAATGCTGTGCTTTCCCAGAGGAGGAGCCTAGTCAAAGGGGCTTTCCCTGAAGGGTGGTATCTCCCACCTTGAGACTTGGCCTAGGCAAGCAGGAGCAGCAGCCCACAGAACCGACTCTGATTTCTAAACAAACGGAGAGCGTGACACTTGTCTTCCCACCTGCCCGCTATTGTTGCAATGCATGCTCTCCTGTTTCATGACCTTTCGTTAAGCCTGTTTCCACAGGCACCACCACGCTTCTCTCTCCAGTAGAGGGGATGCCCGGGCAAGAGGATTTCGCTCCATGCGGGTTTCTTACACCGTGCTTCGGAGACTATGTTCAGGCAAGCGGCATCAGCATCGCACTGAATCGACTCTGTTTTCCCCAAGAATGTTGTGCTTTCCTAGAGGGGATGCTCAGGCAAAGAGGCTTTCGCTCTATGCGGGATTCTACCACCGTGCTGCCAATACGAGGCTCAAGCAAGCAGCAACAGCAGCCCAGAGAACCGACTCTTTTTTCCCAGTGACTGCTGTGCTTTCGCAGAGGTTTTCAGCTTGGCCTGAGCCGCACTTTGCTGCTGCTTCCTCAGCAAGGCTTTGGGCGTTTGCTCTGTCACGTCAGGGAAGGAAATCTGCGGGAGAGCTGGTGCCTCTTGGGCTTTGCTCTCCCAGGCTCCATGGTCGCACCCTGGGTTCCCCGTGCCAGGCTGAACTTCGCAGACACAGCCACCACCCTGCAGCAGCGTGCGTGGTCTAGGATGACACTCCTGCCAACTGCCATCTCCTGGCGTAGTAAGGCTTGGCTTTTTGCTCTGGAGTTCAGGCGGACTCGGGGACTAGGCCAGTGCCTTCCCCATAGGAAAGGAGAGACGAGAGGAACCCTGCACAGTGCCCTTGAACTGGGATGGGGAGCTGTGGGGGACTGTGTCCTCTTCTTCCCCGACACACCCCCTGCCACCCCCAACGCTGCCACCTCTTGGAGGAAGGTGGCATCAGGCTGCCCTTTCTTCCAGGGAGCTGGATGTACAAGATCCGTGTATGGCGCCTGGTGGCAAGCCCACGTCTGCCCTAGGGACAGTTGGCCTTGGAGATGCTGTCCCCTTGGGACAGGAGGCACACAGAGCAGGCCTGCATTCTGCCCAGACTCCTTCCTCAGAGTTGAGTATGCGCGCCTGCCCTAGCCGTCCCCGCGTGTCTTCCTAAAGCCAGGCTTCCGTCTCTACGCACAGGGAGCGGGTGACGCTTGTCTTGCCACCGTCCCGCTGTTCTTCCCAGGGCAGCCTCTCCTGCTTTGCGACTGTCTCCGGACAACAAGGCCAACGGCTCCTACTCTTCTCCCGGAGAGGCGTTCTGCTCCTTCCCCAGACTTGCTCCCGGGCAGCACGGTGACAGCCGTGTCCCTACCCTTAAACCTTTCCAGATGTGCATCCACGCTTCTCTCGCAGGCAGTGGGGATGGTAGGGCCAAGAGAATTTCGCTCCATGCGGGTTTCTTCCACCGTGTTGCGCAGACTAGCTCAAGCAAGCAGCAGGAGCATCCCACAAAGCGAATCAGATATCCCAACGAATGCTGTGCTTTCCCAGAGGAGGAGCCTGGTCAAAGGGGCTTTCCCTGAAGGGTGGTATCTCCCACCTTGAGACTTGGCCTAGGCAAGCAGGAGCAGCAGCCCACAGAACCGACTCTGATTTCTAAACAAACGGAGAGCGTGACACTTGTCTTCCCACCTGCCCGCTATTGTTGCAATGCATGCTCTCCTGTTTCATGACCTTTCGTTAAGCCTGTTTCCACAGGCACAACCACGCTTCTCTCTCCAGTAGAGGGGATGCCCGGGCAAGAGGATTTCGCTCCATGCGGGTTTCTTACACCGTGCTTCGGAGACTATGTTCAGGCAAGCGGCATCAGCATCGCACTGAATCGACTCTGTTTTCCCCAAGAATGTTGTGCTTTCCTAGAGGGGATGCTCAGGCAAAGAGGCTTTCGCTCTATGCGGGATTCTACCACCGTGCTGCCAATACGAGGCTCAAGCAAGCAGCAACAGCAGCCCAGAGAACCGACTCTTTTTTCCCAGTGACTGCTGTGCTTTCGCAGAGGTTTTCAGCTTGGCCTGAGCCGCACTTTGCTGCTGCTTCCTCAGCAAGGCTTTGGGCGTTTGCTCTGTCACGTCAGGGAAGGAAATCTGCGGGAGAGCTGGTGCCTCTTGGGCTTTGCTCTCCCAGGCTCCATGGTCGCACCCTGGGTTCCCCGTGCCAGGCTGAACTTCGCAGACACAGCCACCACCCTGCAGCAGCGTGCGTGGTCTAGGATGACACTCCTGCCAACTGCCATCTCCTGGCGTAGTAAGGCTTGGCTTTTTGCTCTGGAGTTCAGGCGGACTCGGGGACTAGGCCAGTGCCTTCCCCATAGGAAAGGAGAGACGAGAGGAACCCTGCACAGTGCCCTTGAACTGGGATGGGGAGCTGTGGGGGACTGTGTCCTCTTCTTCCCCGACACACCCCCTGCCACCCCCAACGCTGCCACCTCTTGGAGGAAGGTGGCATCAGGCTGCCCTTTCTTCCAGGGAGCTGGATGTACAAGATCCGTGTATGGCGCCTGGTGGCAAGCCCACGTATGCCCTAGGGACAGTTGGCCTTGGAGATGCTGTCCCCTTGGGACAGGAGGCACACAGAGCAGGCCTTCATTCTGCCCAGACTCCTTCCTCAGAGTGGAGTATGCGCGCCTGCCCTAGCCGTCCCCTCGTGTCTCCCTAAAGCCAGGCTTCCTTCTCTACGCACAGGGAGCGGGTGACGCTTGTCTTGCCACCGTCCCGCTGTTCTTCCCAGGGCAGCCTCTCCTGCTTTGCGACTGTCTCCGGACAACAAGGCCAACGGCTCCTACTCTTCTCCCGGAGAGGCGTTCTGCTCCTTCCTCAGACTTGCTCCCGAGCAGCACGGTGACAGCCGTGTCCCTACCCTTAAACCTTTCCAGATGTGCATCCACGCTTCTCTCGCAGGCAGTGGGGATGGTAGGGCCAAGAGAATTTCGCTCCATGCGGGTTTCTTCCACCGTGTTGCGCAGACTAGCTCAAGCAAGCAGCAGGAGCATCCCATAAAGCGAATCAGATATCCCAACGAATGCTGTGCTTTCCCAGAGGAGGAGCCTGGTCAAAGGGGCTTTCCCTGAAGGGTGGTATCTCCCACCTTGAGACTTGGCCTAGGCAAGCAGGAGCAGCAGCCCACAGAACCGACTCTGATTTCTAAACAAACGGAGAGCGTGACACTTGTCTTCCCACCTGCCCGCTATTGTTGCAATGCATGCTCTCCTGTTTCATGACCTTTCGTTAAGACTGTTTCCACAGGCACAACCACGCTTCTCTCTCCAGTAGAGGGGATGCCCGGGCAAGAGGATTTCGCTCCATGCGGGTTTCTTACACCGTGCTTCGGAGACTATGTTCAGGCAAGCGGCATCAGCATCGCACTGAATCGACTCTGTTTTCCCCAAGAATGTTGTGCTTTCCTAGAGGGGATGCTCAGGCAAAGAGGCTTTCGCTCTATGCGGGATTCTACCACCGTGCTGCCAATACGAGGCTCAAGCAAGCAGCAACAGCAGCCCAGAGAACCGACTCTTTTTTCCCAGTGACTGCTGTGCTTTCGCAGAGGTTTTCAGCTTGGCCTGAGCCGCACTTTGCTGCTGCTTCCTCAGCAAGGCTATGGGCGTTTGCTCTGTCACGTCAGGGAAGGAAATCTGCGGGAGAGCTGGTGCCTCTTGGGCTTTGCTCTCCCAGGCTCCATGGTCGCACCCTGGATTCCCCGTGCCAGGCTGAACTTCGCAGACACAGCCACCACCCGGCAGCTGCGTGCGTGGTCTAGGATGACACTCCTGCCAACTGCCATCTCCTGGCGTAGTAAGGCTTGGCTTTTTGCTCTGGAGTTCAGGCGGACTCGGGGACTAGGCCAGTGCCTTCCCCATAGGAAAGGAGAGACGAGAGGAACCCTGCACAGTGCCCTTGAACTGGGATGGGGAGCTGTGGGGGACTGTGTCCTCTTCTTCCCCGACACACCCCCTGCCACCCCCAACGCTGCCACCTCTTGGAGGAAGGTGGCATCAGGCTGCCCTTTCTTCCAGGGAGCTGGATATACAAGATCCGTGTATGGCGCCTGGTGGCAAGCCCACGTCTGCCCTAGGGACAGTTGGCCTTGGAGATGCTGTCCCCTTGGGACAGGAGGCACACAGAGCAGGCCTGCATTCTGCCCAGACTCCTTCCTCAGAGTTGAGTATGCGCGCCTGCCCTAGCTGTCCCCTCGTGTCTTCCTAAAGCCAGGCTTCCGTCTCTACGCACAGGGAGCGGGTGACGCTTGTCTTGCCACCGTCCCGCTGTTCTTCCCAGGGCAGCCTCTCCTGCTTTGCGACTGTCTCCGGACAACAAGGCCAACGGCTCCTACTCTTCTCCCGGAGAGGCGTTCTGCTCCTTCCCCAGACTTGCTCCCGGGCAGCACGGTGACAGCCGTGTCCCTACCCTTAAACCTTTCCAGATGTGCATCCACGCTTCTCTCGCAGGCAGTGGGGATGGTAGGGCCAAGAGAATTTCGCTCCATGCGGGTTTCTTCCACCGTGTTGCGCAGACTAGCTCAAGCAAGTAGCAGGAGCATCCCACAAAGCGAATCAGATATCCCAACGAATGCTGTGCTTTCCCAGAGGAGGAGCCTGGTCAAAGGGGCTTTCCCTGAAGGGTGGTATCTCCCACCTTGAGACTTGGCCTAGGCAAGCAGGAGCAGCAGCCCACAGAACCGACTCTGATTTCTAAACAAACGGAGAGCGTGACACTTGTCTTCCCACCTGCCCGCTATTGTTGCAATGCATGCTCTCCTGTTTCATGACCTTTTGTTAAGACTGTTTCCACAGTCACAACCACGCTTCTCTCTCAAGTAGAGGGGATGCCCGGGCCAAGAGGATTTCGCTCCATGCGGGTTTCTTACACCGTGCTTCGGAGACTATGTTCAGGCAAGCGGCATCTGCATCGCATAGAACCGACTCTGTTTTCCCCAAGAATGCTGTGCCTTCCTAGAGGGGATGCCCAGGCAAAGAGGCTTTCGCTCTATGCGGGATTCTGCCACCGTGCTGCCAATACTAGGCTCAAGCAAGCAGCAACAGCAGCCCAGAGAACCGACTCTTTTTTCCCAGCGACTGCCATGCTTTCGCAGAGGTTTTCAGCTTGGCCTGAACCGCACTTCGCTGCTGCTTCCTCAGCAAGGCTTTGGGCGTTCGCCCTGTCGCGTCAGGTCAGGAGATCTGCGGGAGAGCTGGTGCCTCTTGGGCTTTCCTCTCCCGAGCTCCATGGTCGCACCCTGGGTTCACCGTGCCAGGCTGAACTTCGCAGACACAGCCACCACCCTGCAGCAGCGTGCGTGGTCTAGGATGACACTCCCTGCCAACTGCCATCTCCTGGCGTAGTAAGGCTTGGCTTTTTGCTCTGGAGTTCGGGCGGACTCGGGGACTAGGCCAGTGCCTTCCCCATAGGAAAGGAGAGGCGACAGGAACCCTGCACAGTGCCCGTGCACGGGGATGGGGAGCTGTGGGGGACTGTCCCCTCTTCTTCCCCGACACACCCCCTGCCACCCCCAACGCTGCCACCTCTTGGAGGATGATGGCATCTGGCTGCTCTTTCTTCCAGGGAGCTGTATCTGCGAGTTACGGGTATGGCGCCTGGTGGCAAGCTCACGTCTGCCCTAGGGACAGTTGGCCTTGGAGATGCTGTCCCCTTGGGACAGGAGGCACACAGAACAGGCCTGCCTTCTGCCCAGACTCCTTCCTCAAGTGGAGTATGCGCGTCTGCCCTAGCTGTCCCCTCTTGTCTCGCTAAAGCAAGGTTTTTGTCTCTACGCACAGGGAGCGGTGACACGTGTCTTGACACCGTCCCTCTGTTCATCCCAGGGCAGGTTCTCCTATTTTGCGACTGCTTCCGGACAACAAGGCCAACGGCTCCTTCTCTTCTCCCGTGGAGTCGTTCTGCTCCTTCCCCAGACTTGCTCCCGGTGAGCATGGTGACAGCCGTGTCCCTATCCTTAAGGCCCTTTCCAGATGTGCATCCACGCTTCTCTCGCAGGCAGTGGGGATGCTAGGGCCAAGAGAATTTCGCTCCATGCGGGCTTCTTCCACCGTGCTGCGCAGACTAGCTCAGGCAAGCGGCAGCAGCATTCCACAAAGCGACTCAGATTTCCCAACGAATGCTGTGCTTTCCCAGAGGAGGAGCCTGGTCAAAGAGGCTTTCCCTGAAGGGTGGTATCTCCCACCTTGAGACTTGGCCTAGGCAAGCAGGAGCAGCAGCCCACAGAACCGACTCTGATTTCTAAACAAACGGAGAGCGTGACACTTGTCTTCCCACCTGCCCGCTATTGTTGCAATGCATGCTCTCCTGTTTCATGACCTTTCGTTAAGACTGTTTCCACAGTCACAACCACGCTTCTCTCTCAAGTAGAGGGGATGCCCGGGCAAGAGGATTTCGCTCCATGCGGGTTTCTTACACCGTGCTTCGGAGACTATGTTCAGGCAAGCGGCATCTGCATCGCACAGAACCGACTCTGTTTTCCCCAAGAATGCTGTGCTTTCCTAGAGGGGATGCCCAGGCAAAGAGGCTTTCGCTCTATGCGGGATTCTGCCACCGTGCTGCCAATACTAGGCTCAAGCAAGCAGCAACAGCAGCCCAGAGAACCGACTCTTTTTTCCCAGCGACTGCTATGCTTTCGCAGAGGTTTTCAGCTTGGCCTGAACCGCACTTCGCTGCTGCTCCCTCAGCAAGGCTTTGGGAGTTCGCCCTGTCGCGTCAGGTCAGGAGATCTGCGGGAGAGCTGGTGCCTCTTGGGCTTTCCTCTCCCAGGCTCCATGGTCGCACCCTGGGTTCACCGTGCCAGGCTGAACTTCGCAGACACAGCCACCACCCTGCAGCAGCGTGCGTGGTCTAGGATGACACTCCCTGCCAACTGCCATCTCCTGGCGTAGTAAGGCTTGGCTTTTTGCTCTGGAGTTCGGGCGGACTCGGGGACTAGGCCAGTGCCTTCCCCATAGGAAAGGAGAGGCGACAGGAACCCTGCACAGTGCCCGTGCACGGGGATGGGGAGCTGTGGGGGACTGTTCCCTCTTCTTCCCCGACACACCCCCTGCCACCCCCAACGCTGCCACCTCTTGGAGGATGATGGCATCTGGCTGCCCTTTCTTCCAGGGAGCTGTATCTGCGAGTTACGGGTATGGCGCCTGGTGGCAAGCTCACGTCTGCCCTAGGGACAGTTGGCCTTGGAGATGCTGTCCCCTTGGGACAGGAGGCACACAGAACAGGCCTGCCTTCTGCCCAGACTCCTTCCTCAAGTGGAGTATGCGCGTCTGCCCTAGCCGTCCCCTCTTGTCTTCCTAAAGCCAGGTTTTTGTCTCTAAGCACAGGGGGCGGTGACACGTGTCTTGACACCGTCCCTCTGTTCATCCCAGGGCAGGTTCTCCTGCTTTGCGACTGCTTCCGGACAACAAGGCCAACGGCTCCTTCTCTTCTCCCGGGGAGGCGTTCTGCTCCTTCCCCAGACTTGCTCCCGGTGAGCATGGTGACAGCCGTGTCCCTATCCTTAAGGCCCTTTCCAGATGTGCATCCACGCTTCTCTCGCAGGCAGTGGGGATTCTAGGGCCAAGAGCATTTCGCTCCATGCGGGCTTCTTCCACCGTGCTGTGCAGACTAGCTCAGGCAAGCGGCAGCAGCATTCCACAAAGCGACTCAGATTTCCCAACGAATGCTGTGCTTTCCCAGAGGAGGAGCCTGGTCAAAGAGGCTTTCCCTGAAGGGTGGTATCTCCCACCTTGAGACTTGGCCTAGGCAAGCAGGAGCAGCAGCCCACAGAACCGACTCTGATTTCTAAACAAACGGAGAGCGTGACACTTGTCTTCCCACCTGCCCGCTATTGTTGCAATGCATGCTCTCCTGTTTCATGACCTTTCGTTAAGACTGTTTCCACAGGCACAACCACGCTTCTCTCTCCAGTAGAGGGGATGCCCGGGCAAGAGGATTTCGCTCCATGCGGGTTTCTTACACCGTGCTTCGGAGACTATGTTCAGGCAAGCGGCATCAGCATCGCACTGAATCGACTCTGTTTTCCCCAAGAATGTTGTGCTTTCCTAGAGGGGATGCTCAGGCAAAGAGGCTTTCGCTCTATGCGGGATTCTACCACCGTGCTGCCAATACGAGGCTCAAGCAAGCAGCAACAGCAGCCCAGAGAACCGACTCTTTTTTCCCAGTGACTGCTGTGCTTTCGCAGAGGTTTTCAGCTTGGCCTGAGCCGCACTTTGCTGCTGCTTCCTCAGCAAGGCTTTGGGCGTTTGCTCTGTCACGTCAGGGAAGGAAATCTGCGGGAGAGCTGGTGCCTCTTGGGCTTTGCTCTCCCAGGCTCCATGGTCGCACCCTGGGTTCCCCGTGCCAGGCTGAACTTCGCAGACACAGCCACCACCCTGCAGCAGCGTGCGTGGTCTAGGATGACACTCCTGCCAACTGCCATCTCCTGGCGTAGTAAGGCTTGGCTTTTTGCTCTGGAGTTCAGGCGGACTCGGGGACTAGGCCAGTGCCTTCCCCATAGGAAAGGAGAGACGAGAGGAACCCTGCACAGTGCCCTTGAACTGGGATGGGGAGCTGTGGGGGACTGTGTCCTCTTCTTCCCCGACACACCCCCTGCCACCCCCAACGCTGCCACCTCTTGGAGGAAGGTGGCATCAGGCTGCCCTTTCTTCCAGGGAGCTGGATGTACAAGATCCGTGTATGGCGCCTGGTGGCAAGCCCACGTCTGCCCTAGGGACAGTTGGCCTTGGAGATGCTGTCCCCTTGGGACAGGAGGCACACAGAGCAGGCCTGCATTCTGCCCAGACTCCTTCCTCAGAGTGGAGTATGCGCGCCTGCCCTAGCCGTCCCCTCGTGTCTCCCTAAAGCCAGGCTTCCTTCTCTACGCACAGGGAGCGGGTGACGCTTGTCTTGCCACCGTCCCGCTGTTCTTCCCAGGGCAGCCTCTCCTGCTTTGCGACTGTCTCTGGACAACAAGGCCAACGGCTCCTCTCTTCTCCCGGAGAGGCGTTCTGCTCCTTCCTCAGACTTGCTCCCGAGGAGCACGGTGACAGCCGTGTCCCTACCCTTAAACCTTTCCAGATGTGCATCCACGCTTCTCTCGCAGGCAGTGGGGATGGTAGGGCCAAGAGAATTTCGCTCCATGCGGGTTTCTTCCACCGTGTTGCGCAGACTAGCTCAAGCAAGCAGCAGGAGCATCCCACAAAGCGAATCAGATATCCCAACGAATGCTGTGCTTTCCCAGAGGAGGAGCCTAGTCAAAGGGGCTTTCCCTGAAGGGTGGTATCTCCCACCTTGAGACTTGGCCTAGGCAAGCAGGAGCAGCAGCCCACAGAACCGACTCTGATTTCTAAACAAACGGAGAGCGTGACACTTGTCTTCCCACCTGCCCGCTATTGTTGCAATGCATGCTCTCCTGTTTCATGACCTTTCGTTAAGCCTGTTTCCACAGGCACCACCACGCTTCTCTCTCCAGTAGAGGGGATGCCCGGGCAAGAGGATTTCGCTCCATGCGGGTTTCTTACACCGTGCTTCGGAGACTATGTTCAGGCAAGCGGCATCAGCATCGCACTGAATCGACTCTGTTTTCCCCAAGAATGTTGTGCTTTCCTAGAGGGGATGCTCAGGCAAAGAGGCTTTCGCTCTATGCGGGATTCTACCACCGTGCTGCCAATACGAGGCTCAAGCAAGCAGCAACAGCAGCCCAGAGAACCGACTCTTTTTTCCCAGTGACTGCTGTGCTTTCGCAGAGGTTTTCAGCTTGGCCTGAGCCGCACTTTGCTGCTGCTTCCTCAGCAAGGCTTTGGGCGTTTGCTCTGTCACGTCAGGGAAGGAAATCTGCGGGAGAGCTGGTGCCTCTTGGGCTTTGCTCTCCCAGGCTCCATGGTCGCACCCTGGGTTCCCCGTGCCAGGCTGAACTTCGCAGACACAGCCACCACCCTGCAGCAGCGTGCGTGGTCTAGGATGACACTCCTGCCAACTGCCATCTCCTGGCGTAGTAAGGCTTGGCTTTTTGCTCTGGAGTTCAGGCGGACTCGGGGACTAGGCCAGTGCCTTCCCCATAGGAAAGGAGAGACGAGAGGAACCCTGCACAGTGCCCTTGAACTGGGATGGGGAGCTGTGGGGGACTGTGTCCTCTTCTTCCCCGACACACCCCCTGCCACCCCCAACGCTGCCACCTCTTGGAGGAAGGTGGCATCAGGCTGCCCTTTCTTCCAGGGAGCTGGATGTACAAGATCCGTGTATGGCGCCTGGTGGCAAGCCCACGTCTGCCCTAGGGACAGTTGGCCTTGGAGATGCTGTCCCCTTGGGACAGGAGGCACACAGAGCAGGCCTGCATTCTGCCCAGACTCCTTCCTCAGAGTTGAGTATGCGCGCCTGCCCTAGCCGTCCCCTCGTGTCTTCCTAAAGCCAGGCTTCCGTCTCTACGCACAGGGAGCGGGTGACGCTTGTCTTGCCACCGTCCCGCTGTTCTTCCCAGGGCAGCCTCTCCTGCTTTGCGACTGTCTCCGGACAACAAGGCCAACGGCTCCTACTCTTCTCCCGGAGAGGCGTTCTGCTCCTTCCCCAGACTTGCTCCCGGGCAGCACGGTGACAGCCGTGTCCCTACCCTTAAACCTTTCCAGATGTGCATCCACGCTTCTCTCGCAGGCAGTGGGGATGGTAGGGCCAAGAGAATTTCGCTCCATGCGGGTTTCTTCCACCGTGTTGCGCAGACTAGCTCAAGCAAGCAGCAGGAGCATCCCACAAAGCGAATCAGATATCCCAACGAATGCTGTGCTTTCCCAGAGGAGGAGCCTGGTCAAAGGGGCTTTCCCTGAAGGGTGGTATCTCCCACCTTGAGACTTGGCCTAGGCAAGCAGGAGCAGCAGCCCACAGAACCGACTCTGATTTCTAAACAAACGGAGAGCGTGACACTTGTCTTCCCACCTGCCCGCTATTGTTGCAATGCATGCTCTCCTGTTTCATGACCTTTCGTTAAGCCTGTTTCCACAGGCACAACCACGCTTCTCTCTCCAGTAGAGGGGATGCCCGGGCAAGAGGATTTCGCTCCATGCGGGTTTCTTACACCGTGCTTCGGAGACTATGTTCAGGCAAGCGGCATCAGCATCGCACTGAATCGACTCTGTTTTCCCCAAGAATGTTGTGCTTTCCTAGAGGGGATGCTCAGGCAAAGAGGCTTTCGCTCTATGCGGGATTCTACCACCGTGCTGCCAATACGAGGCTCAAGCAAGCAGCAACAGCAGCCCAGAGAACCGACTCTTTTTTCCCAGTGACTGCTGTGCTTTCGCAGAGGTTTTCAGCTTGGCCTGAGCCGCACTTTGCTGCTGCTTCCTCAGCAAGGCTTTGGGCGTTTGCTCTGTCACGTCAGGGAAGGAAATCTGCGGGAGAGCTGGTGCCTCTTGGGCTTTGCTCTCCCAGGCTCCATGGTCGCACCCTGGGTTCCCCGTGCCAGGCTGAACTTCGCAGACACAGCCACCACCCTGCAGCAGCGTGCGTGGTCTAGGATGACACTCCTGCCAACTGCCATCTCCTGGCGTAGTAAGGCTTGGCTTTTTGCTCTGGAGTTCAGGCGGACTCGGGGACTAGGCCAGTGCCTTCCCCATAGGAAAGGAGAGACGAGAGGAACCCTGCACAGTGCCCTTGAACTGGGATGGGGAGCTGTGGGGGACTGTGTCCTCTTCTTCCCCGACACACCCCCTGCCACCCCCAACGCTGCCACCTCTTGGAGGAAGGTGGCATCAGGCTGCCCTTTCTTCCAGGGAGCTGGATGTACAAGATCCATGTATGGCGCCTGGTGGCAAGCCCACGTCTGCCCTAGGGACAGTTGGCCTTGGAGATGCTGTCCCCTTGGGACAGGAGGCACACAGAGCAGGCCTGCATTCTGCCCAGACTCCTTCCTCAGAGTGGAGTATGCGCGCCTGCCCTAGCCGTCCCCTCGTGTCTCCCTAAAGCCAGGCTTCCTTCTCTACGCACAGGGAGCGGGTGACGCTTGTCTTGCCACCGTCCCGCTGTTCTTCCCAGGGCAGCCTCTCCTGCTTTGCGACTGTCTCCGGACAACAAGGCCAACGGCTCCTACTCTTCTCCCGGAGAGGCGTTCTGCTCCTTCCTCAGACTTGCTCCCGAGCAGCACGGTGACAGCCGTGTCCCTACCCTTAAACCTTTCCAGATGTGCATCCACGCTTCTCTCGCAGGCAGTGGGGATGGTAGGGCCAAGAGAATTTCGCTCCATGCGGGTTTCTTCCACCGTGTTGCGCAGACTAGCTCAAGCAAGCAGCAGGAGCATCCCACAAAGCGAATCAGATATCCCAACGAATGCTGTGCTTTCCCAGAGGAGGAGCCTGGTCAAAGGGGCTTTCCCTGAAGGGTGGTATCTCCCACCTTGAGACTTGGCCTAGTTCCCCAAGAATTTTGTGCTTTCCTAGAGGGGATGCTCAGGCAAAGAGGCTTTCGCTCTATGCGGGATTCTACCACCGTGCTGCCAATACGAGGCTCAAGCAAGCAGCAACAGCAGCCCAGAGAACCGACTCTTTTTTCCCAGTGACTGCTGTGCTTTCGCAGAGGTTTTCAGCTTGGCCTGAGCCGCACTTTGCTGCTGCTTCCTCAGCAAGGCTTTGGGCGTTTGCTCTGTCACGTCAGGGAAGGAAATCTGCGGGAGAGCTGGTGCCTCTTGGGCTTTGCTCTCCCAGGCTCCATGGTCGCACCCTGGGTTCCCCGTGCCAGGCTGAACTTCGCAGACACAGCCACCACCCTGCAGCAGCGTGCGTGGTCTAGGATGACACTCCTGCCAACTGCCATCTCCTGGCGTAGTAAGGCTTGGCTTTTTGCTCTGGAGTTCAGGCGGACTCGGGGACTAGGCCAGTGCCTTCCCCATAGGAAAGGAGAGACGAGAGGAACCCTGCACAGTGCCCTTGAACTGGGATGGGGAGCTGTGGGGGACTGTGTCCTCTTCTTCCCCGACACACCCCCTGCCACCCCCAACGCTGCCACCTCTTGGAGGAAGGTGGCATCAGGCTGCCCTTTCTTCCAGGGAGCTGGATGTACAAGATCCATGTATGGCGCCTGGTGGCAAGCCCACGTCTGCCCTAGGGACAGTTGGCCTTGGAGATGCTGTCCCCTTGGGACAGGAGGCACACAGAGCAGGCCTGCATTCTGCCCAGACTCCTTCCTCAGAGTGGAGTATGCGCGCCTGCCCTAGCCGTCCCCTCGTGTCTCCCTAAAGCCAGGCTTCCTTCTCTACGCACAGGGAGCGGGTGACGCTTGTCTTGCCACCGTCCCGCTGTTCTTCCCAGGGCAGCCTCTCCTGCTTTGCGACTGTCTCCGGACAACAAGGCCAACGGCTCCTACTCTTCTCCCGGAGAGGCGTTCTGCTCCTTCCTCAGACTTGCTCCCGAGCAGCACGGTGACAGCCGTGTCCCTACCCTTAAACCTTTCCAGATGTGCATCCACGCTTCTCTCGCAGGCAGTGGGGATGGTAGGGCCAAGAGAATTTCGCTCCATGCGGGTTTCTTCCACCGTGTTGCGCAGACTAGCTCAAGCAAGCAGCAGGAGCATCCCACAAAGCGAATCAGATATCCCAACGAATGCTGTGCTTTCCCAGAGGAGGAGCCTGGTCAAAGGGGCTTTCCCTGAAGGGTGGTATCTCCCACCTTGAGACTTGGCCTAGTTCCCCAAGAATTTTGTGCTTTCCTAGAGGGGATGCTCAGGCAAAGAGGCTTTCGCTCTATGCGGGATTCTACCACCGTGCTGCCAATACGAGGCTCAAGCAAGCAGCAACAGCAGCCCAGAGAACCGACTCTTTTTTCCCAGTGACTGCTGTGCTTTCGCAGAGGTTTTCAGCTTGGCCTGAGCCGCACTTTGCTGCTGCTTCCTCAGCAAGGCTTTGGGCGTTTGCTCTGTCACGTCAGGGAAGGAAATCTGCGGGAGAGCTGGTGCCTCTTGGGCTTTGCTCTCCCAGGCTCCATGGTCGCACCCTGGGTTCCCCGTGCCAGGCTGAACTTCGCAGACACAGCCACCACCCTGCAGCAGCGTGCGTGGTCTAGGATGACACTCCTGCCAACTGCCATCTCCTGGCGTAGTAAGGCTTGGCTTTTTGCTCTGGAGTTCAGGCGGACTCGGGGACTAGGCCAGTGCCTTCCCCATAGGAAAGGAGAGACGAGAGGAACCCTGCACAGTGCCCTTGAACTGGGATGGGGAGCTGTGGGGGACTGTGTCCTCTTCTTCCCCGACACACCCCCTGCCACCCCCAACGCTGCCACCTCTTGGAGGAAGGTGGCATCAGGCTGCCCTTTCTTCCAGGGAGCTGGATGTACAAGATCCGTGTATGGCGCCTGGTGGCAAGCCCACGTCTGCCCTAGGGACAGTTGGCCTTGGAGATGCTGTCCCCTTGGGACAGGAGGCACACAGAGCAGGCCTGCATTCTGCCCAGACTCCTTCCTCAGAGTTGAGTATGCGCGCCTGCCCTAGCCGTCCCCTCGTGTCTTCCTAAAGCCAGGCTTCCGTCTCTACGCACAGGGAGCGGGTGACGCTTGTCTTGCCACCGTCCCGCTGTTCTTCCCAGGGCAGCCTCTCCTGCTTTGCGACTGTCTCCGGACAACAAGGCCAACGGCTCCTACTCTTCTCCCGGAGAGGCGTTCTGCTCCTTCCCCAGACTTGCTCCCGGGCAGCACGGTGACAGCCGTGTCCCTACCCTTAAACCTTTCCAGATGTGCATCCACGCTTCTCTCGCAGGCAGTGGGGATGGTAGGGCCAAGAGAATTTCGCTCCATGCGGGTTTCTTCCACCGTGTTGCGCAGACTAGCTCAAGCAAGCAGCAGGAGCATCCCACAAAGCGAATCAGATATCCCAACGAATGCTGTGCTTTCCCAGAGGAGGAGCCTGGTCAAAGGGGCTTTCCCTGAAGGGTGGTATCTCCCACCTTGAGACTTGGCCTAGGCAAGCAGGAGCAGCAGCCCACAGAACCGACTCTGATTTCTAAACAAACGGAGAGCGTGACACTTGTCTTCCCACCTGCCCGCTATTGTTGCAATGCATGCTCTCCTGTTTCATGACCTTTCGTTAAGCCTGTTTCCACAGGCACAACCACGCTTCTCTCTCCAGTAGAGGGGATGCCCGGGCAAGAGGATTTCGCTCCATGCGGGTTTCTTACACCGTGCTTCGGAGACTATGTTCAGGCAAGCGGCATCAGCATCGCACTGAATCGACTCTGTTTTCCCCAAGAATGTTGTGCTTTCCTAGAGGGGATGCTCAGGCAAAGAGGCTTTCGCTCTATGCGGGATTCTACCACCGTGCTGCCAATACGAGGCTCAAGCAAGCAGCAACAGCAGCCCAGAGAACCGACTCTTTTTTCCCAGTGACTGCTGTGCTTTCGCAGAGGTTTTCAGCTTGGCCTGAGCCGCACTTTGCTGCTGCTTCCTCAGCAAGGCTTTGGGCGTTTGCTCTGTCACGTCAGGGAAGGAAATCTGCGGGAGAGCTGGTGCCTCTTGGGCTTTGCTCTCCCAGGCTCCATGGTCGCACCCTGGGTTCCCCGTGCCAGGCTGAACTTCGCAGACACAGCCACCACCCTGCAGCAGCGTGCGTGGTCTAGGATGACACTCCTGCCAACTGCCATCTCCTGGCGTAGTAAGGCTTGGCTTTTTGCTCTGGAGTTCAGGCGGACTCGGGGACTAGGCCAGTGCCTTCCCCATAGGAAAGGAGAGACGAGAGGAACCCTGCACAGTGCCCTTGAACTGGGATGGGGAGCTGTGGGGGACTGTGTCCTCTTCTTCCCCGACACACCCCCTGCCACCCCCAACGCTGCCACCTCTTGGAGGAAGGTGGCATCAGGCTGCCCTTTCTTCCAGGGAGCTGGATGTACAAGATCCGTGTATGGCGCCTGGTGGCAAGCCCACGTCTGCCCTAGGGACAGTTGGCCTTGGAGATGCTGTCCCCTTGGGACAGGAGGCACACAGAGCAGGCCTTCATTCTGCCCAGACTCCTTCCTCAGAGTGGAGTATGCGCGCCTGCCCTAGCCGTCCCCTCGTGTCTCCCTAAAGCCAGGCTTCCTTCTCTACGCACAGGGAGCGGGTGACGCTTGTCTTGCCACCGTCCCGCTGTTCTTCCCAGGGCAGCCTCTCCTGCTTTGCGACTGTCTCCGGACAACAAGGCCAACGGCTCCTACTCTTCTCCCGGAGAGGCGTTCTGCTCCTTCCTCAGACTTGCTCCCGAGCAGCACGGTGACAGCCGTGTCCCTACCCTTAAACCTTTCCAGATGTGCATCCACGCTTCTCTCGCAGGCAGTGGGGATGGTAGGGCCAAGAGAATTTCGCTCCATGCGGGTTTCTTCCACCGTGTTGCGCAGACTAGCTCAAGCAAGCAGCAGGAGCATCCCATAAAGCGAATCAGATATCCCAACGAATGCTGTGCTTTCCCAGAGGAGGAGCCTGGTCAAAGGGGCTTTCCCTGAAGGGTGGTATCTCCCACCTTGAGACTTGGCCTAGGCAAGCAGGAGCAGCAGCCCACAGAACCGACTCTGATTTCTAAACAAACGGAGAGCGTGACACTTGTCTTCCCACCTGCCCGCTATTGTTGCAATGCATGCTCTCCTGTTTCATGACCTTTCGTTAAGACTGTTTCCACAGGCACAACCACGCTTCTCTCTCCAGTAGAGGGGATGCCCGGGCAAGAGGATTTCGCTCCATGCGGGTTTCTTACACCGTGCTTCGGAGACTATGTTCAGGCAAGCGGCATCAGCATCGCACTGAATCGACTCTGTTTTCCCCAAGAATGTTGTGCTTTCCTAGAGGGGATGCTCAGGCAAAGAGGCTTTCGCTCTATGCGGGATTCTACCACCGTGCTGCCAATACGAGGCTCAAGCAAGCAGCAACAGCAGCCCAGAGAACCGACTCTTTTTTCCCAGTGACTGCTGTGCTTTCGCAGAGGTTTTCAGCTTGGCCTGAGCCGCACTTTGCTGCTGCTTCCTCAGCAAGGCTATGGGCGTTTGCTCTGTCACGTCAGGGAAGGAAATCTGCGGGAGAGCTGGTGCCTCTTGGGCTTTGCTCTCCCAGGCTCCATGGTCGCACCCTGGATTCCCCGTGCCAGGCTGAACTTCGCAGACACAGCCACCACCCGGCAGCAGCGTGCGTGGTCTAGGATGACACTCCTGCCAACTGCCATCTCCTGGCGTAGTAAGGCTTGGCTTTTTGCTCTGGAGTTCAGGCGGACTCGGGGACTAGGCCAGTGCCTTCCCCATAGGAAAGGAGAGACGAGAGGAACCCTGCACAGTGCCCTTGAACTGGGATGGGGAGCTGTGGGGGACTGTGTCCTCTTCTTCCCCGACACACCCCCTGCCACCCCCAACGCTGCCACCTCTTGGAGGAAGGTGGCATCAGGCTGCCCTTTCTTCCAGGGAGCTGGATATACAAGATCCGTGTATGGCGCCTGGTGGCAAGCCCACGTCTGCCCTAGGGACAGTTGGCCTTGGAGATGCTGTCCCCTTGGGACAGGAGGCACACAGAGCAGGCCTGCATTCTGCCCAGACTCCTTCCTCAGAGTTGAGTATGCGCGCCTGCCCTAGCCGTCCCCTCGTGTCTTCCTAAAGCCAGGCTTCCGTCTCTACGCACAGGGAGCGGGTGACGCTTGTCTTGCCACCGTCCCGCTGTTCTTCCCAGGGCAGCCTCTCCTGCTTTGCGACTGTCTCCGGACAACAAGGCCAACGGCTCCTACTCTTCTCCCGGAGAGGCGTTCTGCTCCTTCCCCAGACTTGCTCCCGGGCAGCACGGTGACAGCCATGTCCCTACCCTTAAACCTTTCCAGATGTGCATCCACGCTTCTCTCGCAGGCAGTGGGGATGGTAGGGCCAAGAGAATTTCGCTCCATGCGGGTTTCTTCCACCGTGTTGCGCAGACTAGCTCAAGCAAGCAGCAGGAGCATCCCACAAAGCGACTCAGATTTCCCAACGAATGCTGTGCTTTCCTAGAGGAGGAGCCTGGTCAAAGAGGCTTTCCCTGTAGGGTGGTATCTCCCACCTTGAGACTTGGCCTAGGCAAGCAGGAGCAGCAGCCCGCAGAACCGACTCTGATTTCTAAGCAAATGAAGAGGGTGACACTTGTCTTCCCACCTGCCCGCTATTTTTGCAATGCATGCTCTCCTGTTTCATGACCTTTTGTTAAGCTGTTTCCACCGTCACAACCACGCTTCTCTCTCAAGTAGAGGGGATGCACGGGCCAAGAGGATTTTGCTCCATGCTGGTTTCTTACACCGTGCTTCGGAGACTATATTCAGGCAAACGGCATCTGCATCGCACAGAACCGACTCTGGTTTCCCCAAGAATGCTGTGCTTTCCTAGAGGGGATGCCCAGGCAAAGAGGCTTTCGCTCTATGCGGGATTCTGCCACCGTGCTGCCAATACTAGGCTCAAGCAAGCAGCAACAGCAGCCCAGAGAACCGACTCTTTTTTCGCAGCGACTGCCATGCTTTCGCAGAGGTTTTCAGCTTGGCCTGAACCGCACTTCGCTGCTGCTTCCTCAGCAAGGCTTTGGGCGTTCGCCCTGTCGCGTCAGGTCAGGAGATCTGCGGGAGAGCTGGTGCCTCTTGGGCTTTCCTCTCCCGAGCTCCATGGTCGCACCCTGGGTTCACCGTGCCAGGCTGAACTTCGCAGACACAGCCACCACCCTGCAGCAGCGTGCGTGGTCTAGGATGACACTCCCTGCCAACTGCCATCTCCTGGCGTAGTAAGGCTTGGCTTTTTGCTCTGGAGTTCGGGCGGACTCGGGGACTAGGCCAGTGCTTTCCCCATAGGAAAGGAGACGCGACAGGAACCCTGCACAGTGCCCGTGCACGGGGATGGGGAGCTGTGGGGGACTGTCCCCTCTTCTTCCCCGACACACCCCCTGCCACCCCCAACGCTGCCACCTCTTGGAGGATGATGGCATCTGGCTACCCTTTCTTCCAGGGAGCTGTATCTGCGAGTTACGGGTATGGCGCCTGGTGGCAAGCTCACGTCTGCCCTAGGGACAGTTGGCCTTGGAGATGCTGTCCCCTTGGGACAGGAGGCACACAGAACAGGCCTGCCTTCTGCCCAGACTCCTTCCTCAAGTGGAGTATGCGCGTCTGCCCTAGAGGTCCCCTCTTGTCTTCCTAAAGCCAGGTTTTTGTCTCTACGCACAGGGAGCGGTGACACGTGTCTTGACACCGTCCCTCTGTTCATCCCAGGGCAGGTTCTCCTGCTTTGCGACTGCTTCCGGACAACAAGGCCAACGTCTCCTTCTCTTCTCCCGGGGAGGCGTTCTGCTCCTTCCCCAGACTTGCTCCCGGTGAGCATGGTGACAGCCGTGTCCCTATCCTTAAGGCCCTTTCCAGATGTGCATGCACGCTTCTCTCGCAGGCAGTGGGGATGCTAGGGCCAAGAGAATTTCGCTCCATGCGGGCTTCTTCCACCGTGCTGCGCAGACTAGCTCAGGCAAGCGGCAGCAGCATTCCACAAAGCGACTCAGATTTCCCAACGAATGCTGTGCTTTCCCAGAGGAGGAGCCTGGTCAAAGTGGCTTTCCCTGAAGGGTGGTATATCCCACCTTGAGACTTGGCCTAGGCAAGCAGGAGCAGCAGCCCACAGAACCGACTCTGATTTCTAAACAAACGGAGAGCGTGACACTTGTCTTCCCACCTGACCGCTATTGTTGCAATGCATGCTCTCCTGTTTCATGACCTTTCGTTAAGACTGTTTCCACAGGCACAACCACGCCTCTCTCTCAAGTAGAGGGGATGCCCGGGTAAGAGGATTTCGCTCCATGCGGGTTCTTTACACCGTGCTTCGGAGACTATGTTCAGGCAAGCGGCATCAGCATCGCACTGAATCGACTCTGTTTTCCCCAAGAATGTTGTGCTTTCCTAGAGGGGATGCTCAGGCAAAGAGGCTTTCGCTCTATGCGGGATTCTACCACCGTGCTGCCAATACGAGGCTCAAGCAAGCAGCAACAGCAACCCAGAGAACCGACTCTTTTTTCCCAGTGACTGCTATGCTTTCGCAGAGGTTTTCAGCTTGGCCTGAACCGCACTTCGCTGCTGCTTCCTCAGCAAGGCTTTGGGCGTTAGCCCTGTCGCGTCAGGTCAGGAGATCTGCGGGAGAGCTGGTGCCTCTTGGGCTTTCCTCTCCCGAGCTCCATGGTCGCACCCTGGGTTCACCGTGCCAGGCTGAACTTCGCAGACACAGCCACCACCCTGCAGCAGCGTGCGTGGTCTAGGATGACACTCCCTGCCAACTGCCATCTCCTGGCGTAGTAAGGCTTGGCTTTTTGCTCTGGAGTTCGGGCGGACTCGGGGACTAGGCCAGTGCCTTCCCCATAGGAAAGGAGAGGCGACAGGAACCCTGCACAGTGCCCGTGCACGGGGATGGGGAGCTGTGGGGGACTGTCCCCTCTTCTTCCCCGACACACCCCCTGCCACCCCCAACGCTGCCACCTCTTGGAGGATGATGGCATCTGGCTGCCCTTTCTTCCAGGGAGCTGTATCTGCGAGTTACGGGTATGGCGCCTGGTGGCAAGCTCACGTCTGCCCTAGGGACAGTTGGCCTTGGAGATGCTGTCCCCTTGGGACAGGAGGCACACAGAACAGGCATGCCTTCTGCCCAGACTCCTTCCTCAAGTGGAGTATGCGCGTCTGCCCTAGCCGTCCCCTCTTGTCTTCCTAAAGCCAGGTTTTTGTCTCTACGCACAGGGAGCGGTGACACGTGTCTTGACACCATCACTCTGTTCATCCCAGGGCAGGTTCTCCTGCTTTGCGACTGCTTCCGGACAACAAGGCCAACGGCTCCTTCTCTTCTCCCGGGGAGGCGTTCTGCTCCTTCCCCAGACTTGCTCCCGGTGAGCATGGTGACAGCCGTGTCCCTATCCTTAAGGCCCTTTCCAGATGTACATCCAGGCTCTCTCGCAGACAGTGGGGATGCTAGGGCCAAGAGAATTTCGCTCCATGCGGGCTTCTTCCACCGTGCTGCGCAGACTAGCTCAGGCAAGCGGCAGCAGCATTCCACAAAGCGACTCAGATTTCCCAACGAATGCTGTGCTTTCCCAGAGGAGGAGCCTGGTCAAAGAGGCTTTCCCTGAAGGGTGGTATCTCCCACCTTGAGACTTGGCCTAGGCAAGCAGGAGCAGCAGCCCACAGAACCGACTCTGATTTCTAAACAAACGGAGAGCGTGACACTTGTCTTCCCACCTGCCCGCTATTGTTGCAATGCATGCTCTCCTGTTTCATGACCTTTCGTTAAGACTGTTTCCACAGGCACAACCACGCTTCTCTCTCCAGTAGAGGGGATGCCCGGGCAAGAGGATTTCGCTCCATGCGGGTTTCTTACACCGTGCTTCGGAGACTATGTTCAGGCAAGCGGCATCAGCATCGCACTGAATCGACTCTGTTTTCCCCAAGAATGCTGTGCTTTCCTAGAGGGGATGCTCAGGCAAAGAGGCTTTCGCTCTATGCGGGATTCTACCACCGTGCTGCCAATACGAGGCTCAAGCAAGCAGCAACAGCAGCCCAGAGAACCGACTCTTTTTTCCCAGTGACTGCTGTGCTTTCGCAGAGGTTTTCAGCTTGGCCTGAGCCGCACTTTGCTGCTGCTTCCTCAGCAAGGCTTTGGGCGTTTGCTCTGTCACGTCAGGGAAGGAAATCTGCGGGAGAGCTGGTGCCTCTTGGGCTTTGCTCTCCCAGGCTCCATGGTCGCACCCTGGGTTCCCCGTGCCAGGCTGAACTTCGCAGACACAGCCACCACCCTGCAGCAGCGTGCGTGGTCTAGGATGACACTCCTGCCAACTGCCATCTCCTGGCGTAGTAAGGCTTGGCTTTTTGCTCTGGAGTTCAGGCGGACTCGGGGACTAGGCCAGTGCCTTCCCCATAGGAAAGGAGAGACGAGAGGAACCCTGCACAGTGCCCTTGAACTGGGATGGGGAGCTGTGGGGGACTGTGTCCTCTTCTTCCCCGACACACCCCCTGCCACCCCCAACGCTGCCACCTCTTGGAGGAAGGTGGCATCAGGCTGCCCTTTCTTCCAGGGAGCTGGATGTACAAGATCCGTGTATGGCGCCTGGTTGCAAGCCCACGTCTGCCCTAGGGACAGTTGGCCTTGGAGATGCTGTCCCCTTGGGACAGGAGGCACACAGAGCAGGCCTGCATTCTGCCCAGACTCCTTCCTCAGAGTGGAGTATGCGCGCCTGCCCTAGCCGTCCCCTCGTGTCTCCCTAAAGTCAGGCTTCCTTCTCTACGCACAGGGAGCGGGTGACGCTTGTCTTGCCACCGTCCCGCTGTTCTTCCCAGGGCAGCCTCTCCTGCTTTGCGACTGTCTCCGGACAACAAGGCCAACTGCTCCTACTCTTCCCCCGGAGAGGCGTTCTGCTCCTTCCTCAGACTTGCTCCCGAGCAGCACGGTGACAGCCGTGTCCCTACCCTTAAACCTTTCCAGATGTGCATCCACGCTTCTCTCGCAGGCAGTGGGGATGGTAGGGCCAAGAGAATTTCGCTCCATGCGGGTTTCTTCCACCGTGTTGCGCAGACTAGCTCAAGCAAGCAGCAGGAGCATCCCACAAAGCGAATCAGATATCCCAACGAATGCTGTGCTTTCCCAGAGGAGGAGCCTGGTCAAAGGGGCTTTCCCTGAAGGGTGGTATCTCCCACCTTGAGACTTGGCCTAGTTCCCCAAGAATTTTGTGCTTTCCTAGAGGGGATGCTCAGGCAAAGAGGCTTTCGCTCTATGCGGGATTCTACCACCGTGCTGCCAATACGAGGCTCAAGCAAGCAGCAACAGCAGCCCAGAGAACCGACTCTTTTTTCCCAGTGACTGCTGTGCTTTCGCAGAGGTTTTCAGCTTGGCCTGAGCCGCACTTTACTGCTGCTTCCTCAGCAAGGCTTTGGGCGTTTGCTCTGTCACGTCAGGGAAGGAAATCTGCGGGAGAGCTGGTGCCTCTTGGGCTTTGCTCTCCCAGGCTCCATGGTCGCACCCTGGGTTCCCCGTGCCAGGCTGAACTTCGCAGACACAGCCACCACCCTGCAGCAGCGTGCGTGGTCTAGGATGACACTCCTGCCAACTGCCATCTCCTGGCGTAGTAAGGCTTGGCTTTTTGCTCTGGAGTTCAGGCGGACTCGGGGACTTGGCCAGTGCCTTCCCCATAGGAAAGGAGAGACGAGAGGAACCCTGCACAGTGCCCTTGAACTGGGATGGGGAGCTGTGGGGGACTGTGTCCTCTTCTTCCCCGACACACCCCCTGCAACCCCCAACGCTGCCACCTCTTGGAGGAAGGTGGCATCAGGCTGCCCTTTCTTCCAGGGAGCTGGATGTACAAGATCCGTGTATGGCGCCTGGTGGCAAGCCCACGTCTGCCCTAGGGACAGTTGGCCTTGGAGATGCTGTCCCCTTGGGACAGGAGGCACACAGAGCAGGCCTGCATTCTGCCCAGACTCCTTCCTCAGAGTGGAGTATGCGCGCCTGCCCTAGCCGTCCCCTCGTGTCTCCCTAAAGCCAGGCTTCCTTCTCTACGCACAGGGAGCGGGTGACGCTTGTCTTGCCACCGTCCCGCTGTTCTTCCCAGGGCAGCCTCTCCTGCTTTGCGACTGTCTCTGGACAACAAGGCCAACGGCTCCTACTCTTCTCCCGGAGAGGCGTTCTGCTCCTCCCTCAGACTTGCTCCCGAAGAGCACGGTGACAGCCGTGTCCCTACCCTTAAACCTTTCCAGATGTGCATCCACGCTTCTCTCGCAGGCAGTGGGGATGGTAGGGCCAAGAGAATTTCGCTCCATGCGGGTTTCTTCCACCGTGTTGCGCAGACTAGCTCAAGCAAGCAGCAGGAGCATCCCACAAAGCGAATCAGATATCCCAACGAATGCTGTGCTTTCCCAGAGGAGGAGCCTGGTCAAAGGGGCTTTCCCTGAAGGGTGGTATCTCCCACCTTGAGACTTGGCCTAGGCAAGCAGGAGCAGCAGCCCACAGAACCGACTCTGATTTCTAAACAAACGGAGAGCGTGACACTTGTCTTCCCACCTGCCCGCTATTGTTGCAATGCATGCTCTCCTGTTTCATGACCTTTCGTTAAGACTGTTTCCACAGGCACAACCACGCTTCTCTCTCCAGTAGAGGGGATGCCCGGGCAAGAGGATTTCGCTCCATGCGGGTTTCTTACACCGTGCTTCGGAGACTATGTTCAGGCAAGCGGCATCAGCATCGCACTGAATCGACTCTGTTTTCCCCAAGAATGTTGTGCTTTCCTAGAGGGGATGCTCAGGCAAAGAGGCTTTCGCTCTATGCGGGATTCTACCACCGTGCTGCCAATACGAGGCTCAAGCAAGCAGCAACAGCAGCCCAGAGAACCGACTCTTTTTTCCCAGTGACTGCTGTGCTTTCGCAGAGGTTTTCAGCTTGGCCTGAGCCGCACTTTGCTGCTGCTTCCTCAGCAAGGCTTTGGGCGTTTGCTCTGTCACGTCAGGGAAGGAAATCTGCGGGAGAGCTGGTGCCTCTTGGGCTTTGCTCTCCCAGGCTCCATGGTCGCACCCTGGGTTCCCCGTGCCAGGCTGAACTTCGCAGACACAGCCACCACCCTGCAGCAGCGTGCGTGGTCTAGGATGACACTCCTGCCAACTGCCATCTCCTGGCGTAGTAAGGCTTGGCTTTTTGCTCTGGAGTTCAGGCGGACTCGGGGACTAGGCCAGTGCCTTCCCCATAGGAAAGGAGAGACGAGAGGAACCCTGCACAGTGCCCTTGAACTGGGATGGGGAGCTGTGGGGGACTGTGTCCTCTTCTTCCCCGACACACCCCCTGCCACCCCCAACGCTGCCACCTCTTGGAGGAAGGTGGCATCAGGCTGCCGTTTCTTCCAGGGAGCTGGATGTACAAGATCCGTGTATGGCGCCTGGTTGCAAGCCCACGTCTGCCCTAGGGACAGTTGGCCTTGGAGATGCTGTCCCCTTGGGACAGGAGGCACACAGAGCAGGCCTGCATTCTGCCCAGACTCCTTCCTCAGAGTGGAGTATGCGCGCCTGCCCTAGCCGTCCCCTCGTGTCTCCCTAAAGTCAGGCTTCCTTCTCTACGCACAGGGAGCGGGTGACGCTTGTCTTGCCACCGTCCCGCTGTTCTTCCCAGGGCAGCCTCTCCTGCTTTGCGACTGTCTCCGGACAACAAGGCCAACTGCTCCTACTCTTCTCCCGGAGAGGCGTTCTGCTCCTTCCTCAGACTTGCTCCCGAGCAGCACGGTGACAGCCGTGTCCCTACCCTTAAACCTTTCCAGATGTGCATCCACGCTTCTCTCGCAGGCAGTGGGGATGGTAGGGCCAAGAGAATTTCGCTCCATGCGGGTTTCTTCCACCGTGTTGCGCAGACTAGCTCAAGCAAGCAGCAGGAGCATCCCACAAAGCGAATCAGATATCCCAACGAATGCTGTGCTTTCCCAGAGGAGGAGCCTGGTCAAAGGGGCTTTCCCTGAAGGGTGGTATCTCCCACCTTGAGACTTGGCCTAGTTCCCCAAGAATTTTGTGCTTTCCTAGAGGGGATGCTCAGGCAAAGAGGCTTTCGCTCTATGCGGGATTCTACCACCGTGCTGCCAATACGAGGCTCAAGCAAGCAGCAACAGCAGCCCAGAGAACCGACTCTTTTTTCCCAGTGACTGCTGTGCTTTCGCAGAGGTTTTCAGCTTGGCCTGAGCCGCACTTTACTGCTGCTTCCTCAGCAAGGCTTTGGGCGTTTGCTCTGTCACGTCAGGGAAGGAAATCTGCGGGAGAGCTGGTGCCTCTTGGGCTTTGCTCTCCCAGGCTCCATGGTCGCACCCTGGGTTCCCCGTGCCAGGCTGAACTTCGCAGACACAGCCACCACCCTGCAGCAGCGTGCGTGGTCTAGGATGACACTCCTGCCAACTGCCATCTCCTGGCGTAGTAAGGCTTGGCTTTTTGCTCTGGAGTTCAGGCGGACTCGGGGACTTGGCCAGTGCCTTCCCCATAGGAAAGGAGAGACGAGAGGAACCCTGCACAGTGCCCTTGAACTGGGATGGGGAGCTGTGGGGGACTGTGTCCTCTTCTTCCCCGACACACCCCCTGCAACCCCCAACGCTGCCACCTCTTGGAGGAAGGTGGCATCAGGCTGCCCTTTCTTCCAGGGAGCTGGATGTACAAGATCCGTGTATGGCGCCTGGTGGCAAGCCCACGTCTGCCCTAGGGACAGTTGGCCTTGGAGATGCTGTCCCCTTGGGACAGGAGGCACACAGAGCAGGCCTGCATTCTGCCCAGACTCCTTCCTCAGAGTGGAGTATGCGCGCCTGCCCTAGCCGTCCCCTCGTGTCTCCCTAAAGCCAGGCTTCCTTCTCTACGCACAGGGAGCGGGTGACGCTTGTCTTGCCACCGTCCCGCTGTTCTTCCCAGGGCAGCCTCTCCTGCTTTGCGACTGTCTCTGGACAACAAGGCCAACGGCTCCTACTCTTCTCCCGGAGAGGCGTTCTGCTCCTCCCTCAGACTTGCTCCCGAAGAGCACGGTGACAGCCGTGTCCCTACCCTTAAACCTTTCCAGATGTGCATCCACGCCCCTCTCGCAGGCAGTGGGGATGGTAGGGCCAAGAGAATTTCGCTCCATGCGGGTTTCTTCCACCGTGTTGCGCAGACTAGCTCAAGCAAGCAGCAGGAACATCCCACAAAGCGAATCAGATATCCCAACGAATGCTGTGCTTTCCCAGAGGAGGAGCCTGGTCAAAGGGGCTTTCCCTGAAGGGTGGTATCTCCCACCTTGAGACTTGGCCTAGGCAAGCAGGAGCAGCAGCCCACAGAACCGACTCTGATTTCTAAACAAACGGAGAGCGTGACACTTGTCTTCCCACCTGCCCGCTATTGTTGCAATGCATGCTCTCCTGTTTCATGACCTTTCGTTAAGACTGTTTCCACAGGCACAACCACGCTTCTCTCTCCAGTAGAGGGGATGCCCGGGCAAGAGGATTTCGCTCCATGCGGGTTTCTTACACCGTGCTTCGGAGACTATGTTCAGGCAAGCGGCATCAGCATCGCACTGAATCGACTCTGTTTTCCCCAAGAATGTTGTGCTTTCCTAGAGGGGATGCTCAGGCAAAGAGGCTTTCGCTCTATGCGGGATTCTACCACCGTGCTCCCAATACGAGGCTCAAGCAAGCAGCAACAGCAGCCCAGAGAACCGACTCTTTTTTCCCAGTGACTGCTGTGCTTTCGCAGAGGTTTTCAGCTTGGCCTGAGCCGCACTTTGCTGCTGCTTCCTCAGCAAGGCTATGGGCGTTTGCTCTGTCACGTCAGGGAAGGAAATCTGCGGGAGAGCTGGTGCCTCTTGGGCTTTGCTCTCCCAGGCTCCATGGTCGCACCCTGGATTCCCCGTGCCAGGCTGAACTTCGCAGACACAGCCACCACCCGGCAGCAGCGTGCGTGGTCTAGGATGACACTCCTGCCAACTGCCATCTCCTGGCGTAGTAAGGCTTGGCTTTTTGCTCTGGAGTTCAGGCGGACTCGGGGACTAGGCCAGTGCCTTCCCCATAGGAAAGGAGAGACGAGAGGAACCCTGCACAGTGCCCTTGAACTGGGATGGGGAGCTGTGGGGGACTGTGTCCTCTTCTTCCCCGACACACCCCCTGCCACCCCCAACGGTGCCACCTCTTGGAGGAAGGTGGCATCAGGCTGCCCTTTCTTCCAGGGAGCTGGATGTACAAGATCCGTGTATGGCGCCTGTTGGCAAGCCCACGTCTGCCCTAGGGACAGTTGGCCTTGGAGATGCTGTCCCCTTGGGACAGGAGGCACACAGAGCAGGCCTGCATTCTGCCCAGACTCCTTCCTCAGAGTTGAGTATGCGCGCCTGCCCTAGCCGTCCCCTCGTGTCTTCCTAAAGCCAGGCTTCCGTCTCTACGCACAGGGAGCGGGTGACGCTTGTCTTGCCACCGTCCCGCTGTTCTTCCCAGGGCAGCCTCTCCTGCTTTGCGACTGTCTCCGGACAACAAGGCCAACGGCTCCTACTCTTCTCCCGGAGAGGCGTTCTGCTCCTTCCCCAGACTTGCTCCCGGGCAGCACGGTGACAGCCGTGTCCCTACCCTTAAACCTTTCCAGATGTGCATCCACGCTTCTCTCGCAGGCAGTGGGGATGGTAGGGCCAAGAGAATTTCGCTCCATGCGGGTTTCTTCCACCGTGTTGCGCAGACTAGCTCAAGCAAGCAGCAGGAGCATCCCACAAAGCGAATCAGATATCCCAACGAATGCTGTGCTTTCCCAGAGGAGGAGCCTGGTCAAAGGGGCTTTCCCTGAAGGGTGGTATCTCCCACCTTGAGACTTGGCCTAGGCAAGCAGGAGCAGCAGCCCACAGAACCGACTCTGATTTCTAAACAAACGGAGAGCGTGACACTTGTCTTCCCACCTGCCCGCTATTGTTGCAATGCACGCTCTCCTGTTTCATGACCTTTCGTTAAGACTGTTTCCACAGGCACAACCACGCTTCTCTCTCCAGTAGAGGGGATGCCCGGGCAAGAGGATTTCGCTCCATGCGGGTTTCTTACACCGTGCTTCGGAGACTATGTTCAGGCAAGCGGCATCAGCATCGCACTGAATCGACTCTGTTTTCCCCAAGAATGTTGTGCTTTCCTAGAGGGGATGCTCAGGCAAAGAGGCTTTCGCTCTATGCGGGATTCTACCACCGTGCTGCCAATACGAGGCTCAAGCAAGCAGCAACAGCAGCCCAGAGAACCGACTCTTTTTTCCCAGTGACTGCTGTGCTTTCGCAGAGGTTTTCAGCTTGGCCTGAGCCGCACTTTGCTGCTGCTTCCTCAGCAAGGCTTTGGGCGTTTGCTCTGTCACGTCAGGGAAGGAAATCTGCGGGAGAGCTGGTGCCTCTTGGGCTTTGCTCTCCCAGGCTCCATGGTCGCACCCTGGGTTCCCCGTGCCAGGCTGAACTTCGCAGACACAGCCACCACCCTGCAGCAGCGTGCGTGGTCTAGGATGACACTCCTGCCAACTGCCATCTCCTGGCGTAGTAAGGCTTGGCTTTTTGCTCTGGAGTTCAGGCGGACTCGGGGACTAGGCCAGTGCCTTCCCCATAGGAAAGGAGAGACGAGAGGAACCCTGCACAGTGCCCTTGAACTGGGATGGGGAGCTGTGGGGGACTGTGTCCTCTTCTTCCCCGACACACCCCCTGCCACCCCCAACGCTGCCACCTCTTGGAGGAAGGTGGCATCAGGCTGCCCTTTCTTCCAGGGAGCTGGATGTACAAGATCCATGTATGGCGCCTGGTGGCAAGCCCACGTCTGCCCTAGGGACAGTTGGCCTTGGAGATGCTTTCCCCTTGGGACAGGAGGCACACAGAGCAGGCCTGCATTCTGCCCAGACTCCTTCCTCAGAGTGGAGTATGCGCGCCTGCCCTAGCCGTCCCCTCGTGTCTCCCTAAAGCCAGGCTTCCTTCTCTACGCACAGGGAGCGGGTGACGCTTGTCTTGCCACCGTCCCGCTGTTCTTCCCAGGGCAGCCTCTCCTGCTTTGCGACTGTCTCCGGACAACAAGGCCAACGGCTCCTACTCTTCTCCCGGAGAGGCGTTCTGCTCCTTCCTCAGACTTGCTCCCGAGCAGCACGGTGACAGCCGTGTCCCTACCCTTAAACCTTTCCAGATGTGCATCCACGCTTCTCTCGCAGGCAGTGGGGATGGTAGGGCCAAGAGAATTTCGCTCCATGCGGGTTTCTTCCACCGTGTTGCGCAGACTAGCTCAAGCAAGCAGCAGGAGCATCCCACAAAGCGAATCAGATATCCCAACGAATGCTGTGCTTTCCCAGAGGAGGAGCCTGGTCAAAGGGGCTTTCCCTGAAGGGTGGTATCTCCCACCTTGAGACTTGGCCTAGGCAAGCAGGAGCAGCAGCCCACAGAACCGACTCTGATTTCTAAACAAACGGAGAGCGTGACACTTGTCTTCCCACCTGCCCGCTATTGTTGCAATGCATGCTCTCCTGTTTCATGACCTTTCGTTAAGCCTGTTTCCACAGGCACCACCACGCTTCTCTCTCCAGTAGAGGGGATGCCCGGGCAAGAGGATTTCGCTCCATGCGGGTTTCTTACACCGTGCTTCGGAGACTATGTTCAGGCAAGCGGCATCAGCATCGCACTGAATCGACTCTGTTTTCCCCAAGAATGTTGTGCTTTCCTAGAGGGGATGCTCAGGCAAAGAGGCTTTCGCTCTATGCGGGATTCTACCACCGTGCTGCCAATACGAGGCTCAAGCAAGCAGCAACAGCAGCCCAGAGAACCGACTCTTTTTTCCCAGTGACTGCTGTGCTTTCGCAGAGGTTTTCAGCTTGGCCTGAGCCGCACTTTGCTGCTGCTTCCTCAGCAAGGCTTTGGGCGTTTGCTCTGTCACGTCAGGGAAGGAAATCTGCGGGAGAGCTGGTGCCTCTTGGGCTTTGCTCTCCCAGGCTCCATGGTCGCACCCTGGGTTCCCCGTGCCAGGCTGAACTTCGCAGACACAGCCACCACCCTGCAGCAGCGTGCGTGGTCTAGGATGACACTCCTGCCAACTGCCATCTCCTGGCGTAGTAAGGCTTGGCTTTTTGCTCTGGAGTTCAGGCGGACTCGGGGACTAGGCCAGTGCCTTCCCCATAGGAAAGGAGAGACGAGAGGAACCCTGCACAGTGCCCTTGAACTGGGATGGGGAGCTGTGGGGGACTGTGTCCTCTTCTTCCCCGACACACCCCCTGCCACCCCCAACGCTGCCACTTCTTGGAGGAAGGTGGCATCAGGCTGCCCTTTCTTCCAGGGAGCTGGATGTACAAGATCCGTGTATGGCGCCTGGTGGCAAGCCCACGTCTGCCCTAGGGACAGTTGGCCTTGGAGATGCTGTCCCCTTGGGACAGGAGGCACACAGAGCAGGCCTGCATTCTGCCCAGACTCCTTCCTCAGAGTGGAGTATGCGCGCCTGCCCTAGCCGTCCCCTCGTGTCTCCCTAAAGCCAGGCTTCCTTCTCTACGCACAGGGAGCGGGTGACGCTTGTCTTTCCACCGTCCCGCTGTTCTTCCCAGGGCAGCCTCTCCTGCTTTGCGACTGTCTCTGGACAACAAGGCCAACGGCTCCTACACTTCTCCCGGAGAGGCGTTCTGCTCCTTCCTCAGACTTGCTCCCGAGGAGTACGGTGACAGCCGTGTCCCTACCCTTAAACCTTTCCAGATGTGCATCCACGCTTCTCTCGCAGGCAGTGGGTATGGTAGGGCCAAGAGAATTTCGCTCCATGCGGGTTTCTTCCACCGTGTTGCGCAGACTAGCTCAAGCAAGCAGCAGGAGCATCCCACAAAGCGAATCAGATATCCCAACGAATGCTGTGCTTTCCCAGAGGAGGAGCCTGGTCAAAGGGGCTTTCCCTGAAGGGTGGTATCTCCCACCTTGAGACTTGGCCTAGGCAAGCAGGAGCAGCAGCCCACAGAACCGACTCTGATTTCTAAACAAACGGAGAGCGTGACACTTGTCTTCCCACCTGCCCGCTATTGTTGCAATGCATGCTCTCCTGTTTCATGACCTTTCGTTAAGCCTGTTTCCACAGGCACCACCACGCTTCTCTCTCCAGTAGAGGGGATGCCCGGGCAAGAGGATTTCGCTCCATGCGGGTTTCTTACACCGTGCTTCGGAGACTATGTTCAGGCAAGCGGCATCAGCATCGCACTGAATCGACTCTGTTTTCCCCAAGAATGTTGTGCTTTCCTAGAGGGGATGCTCAGGCAAAGAGGCTTTCGCTCTATGCGGGATTCTACCACCGTGCTGCCAATACGAGGCTCAAGCAAGCAGCAACAGCAGCCCAGAGAACCGACTCTTTTTTCCCAGTGACTGCTGTGCTTTCGCAGAGGTTTTCAGCTTGGCCTGAGCCGCACTTTGCTGCTGCTTCCTCAGCAAGGCTTTGGGCGTTTGCTCTGTCACGTCAGGGAAGGAAATCTGCGGGAGAGCTGGTGCCTCTTGGGCTTTGCTCTCCCAGGCTCCATGGTCGCACCCTGGGTTCCCCGTGCCAGGCTGAACTTCGCAGACACAGCCACCACCCTGCAGCAGCGTGCGTGGTCTAGGATGACACTCCTGCCAACTGCCATCTCCTGGCGTAGTAAGGCTTGGCTTTTTGCTCTGGAGTTCAGGCGGACTCGGGGACTAGGCCAGTGCCTTCCCCATAGGAAAGGAGAGACGAGAGGAACCCTGCACAGTGCCCTTGAACTGGGATGGGGAGCTGTGGGGGACTGTGTCCTCTTCTTCCCCGACACACCCCCTGCCACCCCCAACGCTGCCACCTCTTGGAGGAAGGTGGCATCAGGCTGCCCTTTCTTCCAGGGAGCTGGATGTACAAGATCCGTGTATGGCGCCTGGTGGCAAGCCCACGTCTGCCCTAGGGACAGTTGGCCTTGGAGATGCTGTCCCCTTGGGACAGGAGGCACACAGAGCAGGCCTGCATTCTGCCCAGACTCCTTCCTCAGAGTGGAGTATGCGCGCCTGCCCTAGCCGTCCCCTCGTGTCTTCCTAAAGCCAGGCTTCCGTCTCTACGCACAGGGAGCGGGTGACGCTTGTCTTGCCACCGTCCCGCTGTTCTTCCCAGGGCAGCCTCTCCTGCTTTGCGACTGTCTCTGGACAACAAGGCCAACGGCTCCTACTCTTCTCCCGGAGAGGCGTTCTGCTCCTTCCCCAGACTTGCTCCCTGGCAGCACGGTGACAGCCGTGTCCCTACCCTTAAACCTTTCCAGATGTGCATCCACGCTTCTCTCGCAGGCAGTGGGGATGGTAGGGCCAAGAGAATTTCGCTCCATGCGGGTTTCTTCCACCGTGTTGCGCAGACTAGCTCAAGCAAGCAGCAGGAGCATCCCACAAAGCGAATCAGATATCCCAACGAATGCTGTGCTTTCCCAGAGGAGGAGCCTGGTCAAAGGGGCTTTCCCTGAAGGGTGGTATCTCCCACCTTGAGACTTGGCTTAGGCAAGCAGGAGCAGCAGCCCACAGAACCGACTCTGATTTCTAAACAAACGGAGAGCGTGACACTTGTCTTCCCACCTGCCCGCTATTGTTGCAATGCATGCTCTCCTGTTTCATGACCTTTCGTTAAGCCTGTTTCCACAGGCACAACCACGCTTCTCTCTCCAGTAGAGGGGATGCCCGGGCAAGAGGATTTCGCTCCATGCGAGTTTCTTACACCGTGCTTCGGAGACTATGTTCAGGCAAGCGGCATCAGCATCGCACTGAATCGACTCTGTTTTCCCCAAGAATGTTGTGCTTTCCTAGAGGGGATGCTCAGGCAAAGAGGCTTTCGCTCTATGCGGGATTCTACCACCGTGCTGCCAATACGAGGCTCAAGCAAGCAGCAACAGCAGCCCAGAGAACCGACTCTTTTTTCCCAGTGACTGCTGTGCTTTCGCAGAGGTTTTCAGCTTGGCCTGAGCCGCACTTTGCTGCTGCTTCCTCAGCAAGGCTATGGGCGTTTGCTCTGTCACGTCAGGGAAGGAAATCTGCGGGAGAGCTGGTGCCTCTTGGGCTTTGCTCTCCCAGGCTCCATGGTCGCACCCTGGGTTCCCCGTGCCAGGCTGAACTTCGCAGACACAGCCACCACCCTGCAGCAGCGTGCGTGGTCTAGGATGACACTCCTGCCAACTGCCATCTCCTGGCGTAGTAAGGCTTGGCTTTTTGCTCTGGAGTTCAGGCGGACTCGGGGACTAGGCCAGTGCCTTCCCCATAGGAAAGGAGAGACGAGAGGAACCCTGCACAGTGCCCTTGAACTGGGATGGGGAGCTGTGGGGGACTGTGTCCTCTTCTTCCCCGACACACCCCCTGCCACCCCCAACGCTGCCACCTCTTGGAGGAAGGTGGCATCAGGCTGCCCTTTCTTCCAGGGAGCTGGATATACAAGATCCGTGTATGGCGCCTGGTGGCAAGCCCACGTCTGCCCTAGGGACAGTTGGCCTTGTAGATGCTGTCCCCTTGGGACAGGAGGCACACAGAGCAGGCCTGCATTCTGCCCAGACTCCTTCCTCAGAGTTGAGTATGCGCGCCTGCCCTAGCCGTCCCCTCGTGTCTTCCTAAAGCCAGGCTTCCGTCTCTACGCACAGGGAGCGGGTGACGCTTGTCTTGCCACCGTCCCGCTGTTCTTCCCAGGGCAGCCTCTCCTGCTTTGCGACTGTCTCCGGACAACAAGGCCAACGGCTCCTACTCTTCTCCCGGAGAGGCGTTCTGCTCCTTCCCCAGACTTGCTCCCGGGCAGCACGGTGACAGCCGTGTCCCTACCCTTAAACCTTTCCAGATGTGCATCCACGCTTCTCTCGCAGGCAGTGGGGATGGTAGGGCCAAGAGAATTTCGCTCCATGCGGGTTTCTTCCACCGTGTTGCGCAGACTAGCTCAAGCAAGCAGCAGGAGCATCCCACAAAGCGAATCAGATATCCCAACGAATGCTGTGCTTTCCCAGAGGAGGAGCCTGGTCAAAGGGGCTTTCCCTGAAGGGTGGTATCTCCCACCTTGAGACTTGGCCTAGGCAAGCAGGAGCAGCAGCCCACAGAACCGACTCTGATTTCTAAACAAACGGAGAGTGTGACACTTGTCTTCCCACCTGCCCGCTATTGTTGCAATGCATGCTCTCCTGTTTCATGACCTTTCGTTAAGACTGTTTCCACAGGCACCACCACGCTTCTCTCTCCAGTAGAGGGGATGCCCGGGCAAGAGGATTTCGCTCCATGCGGGTTTCTTACACCGTGCTTTGTAGACTATGTTCAGGCAAGCGGCATCAGCATTGCACTGAATCGACTCTGTTTTCCCCAAGAATGTTGTGCTTTCCTAGAGGGGATGCTCAGGCAAAGAGGCTTTCGCTCTATGCGGGATTCTACCACCGTGCTGCCAATACGAGGCTCAAGCAAGCAGCAACAGCAGCCCAGAGAACCGACTCTTTTTTCCCAGTGACTGCTGTGCTTTCGCAGAGGTTTTCAGCTTGGCCTGAGCCGCACTTTGCTGCTGCTTCCTCAGCAAGGCTATGGGCGTTTGCTCTGTCACGTCAGGGAAGGAAATCTGCGGGAGAGCTGGTGCCTCTTGGGCTTTGCTCTCCCAGGCTCCATGGTCGCACCCTGGATTCCCCGTGCCAGGCTGAACTTCGCAGACACAGCCACCACCCGGCAGCAGCGTGCGTGGTCTAGGATGACACTCCTGCCAACTGCCATCTCCTGGCGTAGTAAGGCTTGGCTTTTTGCTCTGGAGTTCAGGCGGACTCGGGGACTAGGCCAGTGCCTTCCCCATAGGAAAGGAGAGACGAGAGGAACCCTGCACAGTGCCCTTGAACTGGGATGGGGAGCTGTGGGGGACTGTGTCCTCTTCTTCCCCGACACACCCCCTGCCACCCCCAACGCTGCCACCTCTTGGAGGAAGGTGGCATCAGGCTGCCCTTTCTTCCAGGGAGCTGGATGTACAAGATCCGTGTATGGCGCCTGGTGGCAAGCCCACGTCTGCCCTAGGGACAGTTGGCCTTGGAGATGCTGTCCCCTTGGGACAGGAGGCACACAGAGCAGGCCTGCATTCTGCCCAGACTCCTTCCTCAGAGTTGAGTATGCGCGCCTGCCCTAGCCGTCCCCTCGTGTCTTCCTAAAGCCAGGCTTCCGTCTCTACGCACAGGGAGCGGGTGACGCTTGTCTTGCCACCGTCCCGCTGTTCTTCCCAGGGCAGCCTCTCCTGCTTTGCGACTGTCTCCGGACAACAAGGCCAACGGCTCCTACTCTTCTCCCGGAGAGGCGTTCTGCTCCTTCCCCAGACTTGCTCCCGGGCAGCACGGTGACAGCCGTGTCCCTACCCTTAAACCTTTCCAGATGTGCATCCACGCTTCTCTCGCAGGCAGTGGGGATGGTAGGGCCAAGAGAATTTCGCTCCATGCGGGTTTCTTCCACCGTGTTGCGCAGACTAGCTCAAGCAAGCAGCAGGAGCATCCCACAAAGCGAATCAGATATCCCAACGAATGCTGTGCTTTCCCAGAGGAGGAGCCTGGTCAAAGGGGCTTTCCCTGAAGGGTGGTATCTCCCACCTTGAGACTTGGCCTAGGCAAGCAGGAGCAGCAGCCCACAGAACCGACTCTGATTTCTAAACAAACGGAGAGTGTGACACTTGTCTTCCCACCTGCCCGCTATTGTTGCAATGCATGCTCTCCTGTTTCATGACCTTTCGTTAAGACTGTTTCCACAGGCACAACCACGCTTCTCTCTCCAGTAGAGGGGATGCCCGGGCAAGAGGATTTCGCTCCATGCGGGTTTCTTACACCGTGCTTTGTAGACTATGTTCAGGCAAGCGGCATCAGCATCGCACTGAATCGACTCTGTTTTCCCCAAGAATGTTGTGCTTTCCTAGAGGGGATGCTCAGGCAAAGAGGCTTTCGCTCTATGCGGGATTCTACCACCGTGCTGCCAATACGAGGCTCAAGCAAGCAGCAACAGCAGCCCAGAGAACCGACTCTTTTTTCCCAGTGACTGCTGTGCTTTCGCAGAGGTTTTCAGCTTGGCCTGAGCCGCACTTTGCTGCTGCTTCCTCAGCAAGGCTATGGGCGTTTGCTCTGTCACGTCAGGGAAGGAAATCTGCGGGAGAGCTGGTGCCTCTTGGGCTTTGCTCTCCCAGGCTCCATGGTCGCACCCTGGATTCCCCGTGCCAGGCTGAACTTCGCAGACACAGCCACCACCCGGCAGCAGCGTGCGTGGTCTAGGATGACACTCCTGCCAACTGCCATCTCCTGGCGTAGTAAGGCTTGGCTTTTTGCTCTGGAGTTCAGGCGGACTCGGGGACTAGGCCAGTGCCTTCCCCATAGGAAAGGAGAGACGAGAGGAACCCTGCACAGTGCCCTTGAACTGGGATGGGGAGCTGTGGGGGACTGTGTCCTCTTCTTCCCCGACACACCCCCTGCCACCCCCAACGCTGCCACCTCTTGGAGGAAGGTGGCATCAGGCTGCCCTTTCTTCCAGGGAGCTGGATGTACAAGATCCGTGTATGGCGCCTGGTGGCAAGCCCACGTCTGCCCTAGGGACAGTTGGCCTTGGAGATGCTGTCCCCTTGGGACAGGAGGCACACAGAGCAGGCCTGCATTCTGCCCAGACTCCTTCCTCAGAGTTGAGTATGCGCGCCTGCCCTAGCCGTCCCCTCGTGTCTTCCTAAAGCCAGGCTTCCGTCTCTACGCACAGGGAGCGGGTGACGCTTGTCTTGCCACCGTCCCGCTGTTCTTCCCAGGGCAGCCTCTCCTGCTTTGCGACTGTCTCCGGACAACAAGGCCAACGGCTCCTACTCTTCTCCCGGAGAGGCGTTCTGCTCCTTCCCCAGACTTGCTCCCGGGCAGCACGGTGACAGCCGTGTCCCTACCCTTAAACCTTTCCAGATGTGCATCCACGCTTCTCTCGCAGGCAGTGGGGATGGTAGGGCCAAGAGAATTTCGCTCCATGCGGGTTTCTTCCACCGTGTTGCGCAGACTAGCTCAAGCAAGCAGCAGGAGCATCCCACAAAGCGAATCAGATATCCCAACGAATGCTGTGCTTTCCCAGAGGAGGAGCCTGGTCAAAGGGGCTTTCCCTGAAGGGTGGTATCTCCCACCTTGAGACTTGGCCTAGGCAAGCAGGAGCAGCAGCCCACAGAACCGACTCTGATTTCTAAACAAACGGAGAGCGTGACACTTGTCTTCCCACCTGCCCGCTATTGTTGCAATGCATGCTCTCCTGTTTCATGACCTTTCGTTAAGCCTGTTTCCACAGGCACAACCACGCTTCTCTCTCCAGGAGAGGGGATGCCCGGGCAAGAGGATTTCGCTCCATGCGGGTTTCTTACACCGTGCTTCGGAGACTATGTTCAGGCAAGCGGCATCAGCATCGCACTGAATCGACTCTGTTTTCCCCAAGAATGTTGTGCTTTCCTAGAGGGGATGCTCAGGCAAAGAGGCTTTCGCTCTATGCGGGATTCTACCACCGTGCTGCCAATACGAGGCTCAAGCAAGCAGCAACAGCAGCCCAGAGAACCGACTCTTTTTTCCCAGTGACTGCTGTGCTTTCGCAGAGGTTTTCAGCTTGGCCTGAGCCGCACTTTGCTGCTGCTTCCTCAGCAAGGCTATGGGCGTTTGCTCTGTCACGTTAGGGAAGGAAATCTGCGGGAGAGCTGGTGCCTCTTGGGCTTTGCTCTCCCAGGCTCCATGGTCGCACCCTGGATTCCCCGTGCCAGGCTGAACTTCGCAGACACAGCCACCACCCGGCAGCAGCGTGCGTGGTCTAGGATGACACTCCTGCCAACTGCCATCTCCTGGCGTAGTAAGGCTTGGCTTTTTGCTCTGGAGTTCAGGCGGACTCGGGGACTAGGCCAGTGCCTTCCCCATAGGAAAGGAGAGACGAGAGGAACCCTGCACAGTGCCCTTGAACTGGGATGGGGAGCTGTGGGGGACTGTGTCCTCTTCTTCCCCGACACACCCCCTGCCACCCCCAACGCTGCCACCTCTTGGAGGAAGGTGGCATCAGGCTGCCCTTTCTTCCAGGGAGCTGGATGTACAAGATCCGTGTATGGCGCCTGGTGGCAAGCCCACGTCTGCCCTAGGGACAGTTGGCCTTGGAGATGCTGTCCCCTTGGGACAGGAGGCACACAGAGCAGGCCTGCATTCTGCCCAGACTCCTTCCTCAGAGTTGAGTATGCGCGCCTGCCCTAGCCGTCCCCTCGTGTCTTCCTAAAGCCAGGCTTCCGTCTCTACGCACAGGGAGCGGGTGACGCTTGTCTTGCCACCGTCCCGCTGTTCTTCCCAGGGCAGCCTCTCCTGCTTTGCGACTGTCTCCGGACAACAAGGCCAACGGCTCCTACTCTTCTCCCGGAGAGGCGTTCTGCTCCTTCCCCAGACTTGCTCCCGGGCAGCACGGTGACAGCCGTGTCCCTACCCTTAAACCTTTCCAGATGTGCATCCACGCTTCTCTCGCAGGCAGTGGGGATGGTAGGGCCAAGAGAATTTCGCTCCATGCGGGTTTCTTCCACCGTGTTGCGCAGACTAGCTCAAGCAAGCAGCAGGAGCATCCCACAAAGCGAATCAGATATCCCAACGAATGCTGTGCTTTCCCAGAGGAGGAGCCTGGTCAAAGGGGCTTTCCCTGAAGGGTGGTATCTCCCACCTTGAGACTTGGCCTAGGCAAGCAGGAGCAGCAGCCCACAGAACCGACTCTGATTTCTAAACAAACGGAGAGCGTGACACTTGTCTTCCCACCTGCCCGCTATTGTTGCAATGCATGCTCTCCTGTTTCATGACCTTTCGTTAAGCCTGTTTCCACAGGCACAACCACGCTTCTCTCTCCAGTAGAGGGGATGCCCGGGCAAGAGGATTTCGCTCCATGCGGGTTTCTTACACCGTGCTTCGGAGACTATGTTCAGGCAAGCGGCATCAGCATCGCACTGAATCGACTCTGTTTTCCCCAAGAATGTTGTGCTTTCCTAGAGGGGATGCTCAGGCAAAGAGGCTTTCGCTCTATGCGGGATTCTACCACCGTGCTGCCAATACGAGGCTCAAGCAAGCAGCAACAGCAGCCCAGAGAACCGACTCTTTTTTCCCAGTGACTGCTGTGCTTTCGCAGAGGTTTTCAGCTTGGCCTGAGCCGCACTTTGCTGCTGCTTCCTCAGCAAGGCTATGGGCGTTTGCTCTGTCACGTCAGGGAAGGAAATCTGCGGGAGAGCTGGTGCCTCTTGGGCTTTGCTCTCCCAGGCTCCATGGTCGCACCCTGGATTCCCCGTGCCAGGCTGAACTTCGCAGACACAGCCACCACCCGGCAGCAGCGTGCGTGGTCTAGGATGACACTCCTGCCAACTGCCATCTCCTGGCGTAGTAAGGCTTGGCTTTTTGCTCTGGAGTTCAGGCGGACTCGGGGACTAGGCCAGTGCCTTCCCCATAGGAAAGGAGAGACGAGAGGAACCCTGCACAGTGCCCTTGAACTGGGATGGGGAGCTGTGGGGGACTGTGTCCTCTTCTTCCCCGACACACCCCCTGCCACCCCCAACGCTGCCACCTCTTGGAGGAAGGTGGCATCAGGCTGCCCTTTCTTCCAGGGAGCTGGATGTACAAGATCCGTGTATGGCGCCTGGTGGCAAGCCCACGTCTGCCCTAGGGACAGTTGGCCTTGGAGATGCTGTCCCCCTTGGGACAGGAGGCACACAGAGCAGGCCTGCATTCTGCCCAGACTCCTTCCTCAGAGTTGAGTATGCGCGCCTGCCCTAGCCGTCCCCTCGTGTCTCCCTAAAGCCAGGCTTCCGTCTCTACGCACAGGGAGCGGGTGACGCTTGTCTTGCCACCGTCCCGCTGTTCTTCCCAGGGCAGCCTCTCCTGCTTTGCGACTGTCTCCGGACAACAAGGCCAACGGCTCCTACTCTTCTCCCGGAGAGGCGTTCTGCTCCTTCCCCAGACTTGCTCCCGGGCAGCACGGTGACAGCCGTGTCCCTACCCTTAAACCTTTCCAGATGTGCATCCACGCTTCTCTCGCAGGCAGTGGGGATGGTAGGGCCAAGAGAATTTCGCTCCATGCGGGTTTCTTCCACCGTGTTGCGCAGACTAGCTCAAGCAAGCAGCAGGAGCATCCCACAAAGCGAATCAGATATCCCAACGAATGCTGTGCTTTCCCAGAGGAGGAGCCTGGTCAAAGGGGCTTTCCCTGAAGGGTGGTATCTCCCACCTTGAGACTTGGCCTAGGCAAGCAGGAGCAGCAGCCCACAGAACCGACTCTGATTTCTAAACAAACGGAGAGCGTGACACTTGTCTTCCCACCTGCCCGCTATTGTTGCAATGCATGCTCTCCTGTTTCATGACCTTTCGTTAAGACTGTTTCCACAGGCACAACCACGCTTCTCTCTCCAGTAGAGGGGATGCCCGGGCAAGAGGATTTCGCTCCATGCGGGTTTCTTACACCGTGCTTCGGAGACTATGTTCAGGCAAGCGGCATCAGCATCGCACTGAATCGACTCTGTTTTCCCCAAGAATGTTGTGCTTTCCTAGAGGGGATGCTCAGGCAAAGAGGCTTTCGCTCTATGCGGGATTCTACCACCGTGCTGCCAATACGAGGCTCAAGCAAGCAGCAACAGCAGCCCAGAGAACCGACTCTTTTTTCCCAGTGACTGCTGTGCTTTCGCAGAGGTTTTCAGCTTGGCCTGAGCCGCACTTTGCTGCTGCTTCCTCAGCAAGGCTTTGGGCGTTTGCTCTGTCACGTCAGGGAAGGAAATCTGCGGGAGAGCTGGTGCCTCTTGGGCTTTGCTCTCCCAGGCTCCATGGTCGCACCCTGGGTTCCCCGTGCCAGGCTGAACTTCGCAGACACAGCCACCACCCTGCAGCAGCGTGCGTGGTCTAGGATGACACTCCTGCCAACTGCCATCTCCTGGCGTAGTAAGGCTTGGCTTTTTGCTCTGGAGTTCAGGCGGACTCGGGGACTAGGCCAGTGCCTTCCCCATAGGAAAGGAGAGACGAGAGGAACCCTGCACAGTGCCCTTGAACTGGGATGGGGAGCTGTGGGGGACTGTGTCCTCTTCTTCCCCGACACACCCCCCTGCCACCCCCAACGCTGCCACCTCTTGGAGGAAGGTGGCATCAGGCTGCCCTTTCTTCCAGGGAGCTGGATGTACAAGATCCATGTATGGCGCCTGGTGGCAAGCCCACGTCTGCCCTAGGGACAGTTGGCCTTGGAGATGCTGTCCCCTTGGGACAGGAGGCACACAGAGCAGGCCTGCATTCTGCCCAGACTCCTTCCTCAGAGTGGAGTATGCGCGCCTGCCCTAGCCGTCCCCTCGTGTCTCCCTAAAGCCAGGCTTCCTTCTCTACGCACAGGGAGCGGGTGACGCTTGTCTTGCCACCGTCCCGCTGTTCTTCCCAGGGCAGCCTCTCCTGCTTTGCGACTGTCTCCGGACAACAAGGCCAACGGCTCCTACTCTTCTCCCGGAGAGGCGTTCTGCTCCTTCCTCAGACTTGCTCCCGAGCAGCACGGTGACAGCCGTGTCCCTACCCTTAAACCTTTCCAGATGTGCATCCACGCTTCTCTCGCAGGCAGTGGGGATGGTAGGGCCAAGAGAATTTCGCTCCATGCGGGTTTCTTCCACCGTGTTGTGCAGACTAGCTCACGCAAGCAGCAGGAGCATCCCACAAAGCGAATCAGATATCCCAACGAATGCTGTGCTTTCCCAGAGGAGGAGCATGGTCAAAGGGGCTTTCCCTGAAGGGTGGTATCTCCCACCTTGAGACTTGGCCTAGTTCCCCAAGAATTTTGTGCTTTCCTAGAGGGGATGCTCAGGCAAAGAGGCTTTCGCTCTATGCGGGATTCTACCACCGTGCTGCCAATACGAGGCTCAAGCAAGCAGCAACAGCAGCCCAGAGAACCGACTCTTTTTTCCCAGTGACTGCTGTGCTTTCGCAGAGGTTTTCAGCTTGGCCTGAGCCGCACTTTGCTGCTGCTTCCTCAGCAAGGCTTTGGGCGTTTGCTCTGTCACGTCAGGGAAGGAAATCTGCGGGAGAGCTGGTGCCTCTTGGGCTTTGCTCTCCCAGGCTCCATGGTCGCACCCTGGGTTCCCCGTGCCAGGCTGAACTTCGCAGACACAGCCACCACCCTGCAGCAGCGTGCGTGGTCTAGGATGACACTCCTGCCAACTGCCATCTCCTGGCGTAGTAAGGCTTGGCTTTTTGCTCTGGAGTTCAGGCGGACTCGGGGACTAGGCCAGTGCCTTCCCCATAGGAAAGGAGAGACGAGAGGAACCCTGCACAGTGCCCTTGAACTGGATGGGGAGCTGTGGGGGACTGTGTCCTCTTCTTCCCCGACACACCCCCTGCCACCCCCAACGCTGCCACCTCTTGGAGGAAGGTGGCATCAGGCTGCCCTTTCTTCCAGGGAGCTGGATGTACAAGATCCGTGTATGGCGCCTGGTGGCAAGCCCACGTCTGCCCTAGGGACAGTTGGCCTTGGAGATGCTGTCCCCTTGGGACAGGAGGCACACAGAGCAGGCCTGCATTCTGCCCAGACTCCTTCCTCAGAGTGGAGTATGCGCGCCTGCCCTAGCCGTCCCCTCGTGTCTCCCTAAAGCCAGGCTCCTTCTCTACGCACAGGGAGCGGGTGACGCTTGTCTTGCCACCGTCCCGCTGTTCTTCCCAGGGCAGCCTCTCCTGCTTTGCGACTGTCTCCGGACAACAAGGCCAACGGCTCCTACTCTTCTCCCGGAGAGGCGTTCTGCTCCTTCCTCAGACTTGCTCCCGAGCAGCACAGTGACAGCCGTGTCCCTACCCTTAAACCTTTCCAGATGTGCATCCACGCTTCTCTCGCAGGCAGTGGGGATGGTAGGGCCAAGAGAATTTCGCTCCATGCGGGTTTCTTCCACCGTGTTGCGCAGACTAGCTCAAGGAAGCAGCAGGAGCATCCCACAAAGCGAATCAGATATCCCAACGAATGCTGTGCTTTCCCAGAGGAGGACCCTAGTCAAAGGGGCTTTCCCTGAAGGGTGGTATCTCCCACCTTGAGACTTGGCCTAGGCAAGCAGGAGCAGCAGCCCACAGAACCGACTCTGATTTCTAAACAAACGGAGAGCGTGACACTTGTCTTCCCACCTGCCCGCTATTGTTGCAATGCATGCTCTCCTGTTTCATGACCTTTCGTTAAGCCTGTTTCCACAGGCACCACCACGCTTCTCTCTCCAGTAGAGGGGATGCCCGGGCAAGAGGATTTCGCTCCATGCGGGTTTCTTACACCGTGCTTCGGAGACTATGTTCAGGCAAGCGGCATCAGCATCGCACTGAATCGACTCTGTTTTCCCCAAGAATGTTGTGCTTTCCTAGAGGGGATGCTCAGGCAAAGAGGCTTTCGCTCTATGCGGGATTCTACCACCGTGCTGCCAATACGAGGCTCAAGCAAGCAGCAACAGCAGCCCAGAGAACCGACTCTTTTTTCCCAGTGACTGCTGTGCTTTCGCAGAGGTTTTCAGCTTGGCCTGAGCCGCACTTTGCTGCTGCTTCCTCAGCAAGGCTTTGGGCGTTTGCTCTGTCACGTCAGGGAAGGAAATCTGCGGGAGAGCTGGTGCCTCTTGGGCTTTGCTCTCCCAGGCTCCATGGTCGCACCCTGGGTTCCCCGTGCCAGGCTGAACTTCGCAGACACAGCCACCACCCCGGCAGCAGCGTGCGTGGTCTAGGATGACACTCCTGCCAACTGCCATCTCCTGGCGTAGTAAGGCTTGGCTTTTTGCTCTGGAGTTCAGGCGGACTCGGGGACTAGGCCAGTGCCTTCCCCATAGGAAAGGAGAGACGAGAGGAACCCTGCACAGTGCCCTTGAACTGGGATGGGGAGCTGTGGGGGACTGTGTCCTCTTCTTCCCCGACACACCCCCTGCCACCCCCAACGCTGCCACCTCTTGGAGGAAGGTGGCATCAGGCTGCCCTTTCTTCCAGGGAGCTGGATGTACAAGATCCGTGTATGGCGCCTGGTGGCAAGCCCACGTCTGCCCTAGGGACAGTTGGCCTTGGAGATGCTGTCCCCTTGGGACAGGAGGCACACAGAGCAGGCCTGCATTCTGCCCAGACTCCTTCCTCAGAGTTGAGTATGCGCGCCTGCCCTAGCCGTCCCCTCGTGTCTTCCTAAAGCCAGGCTTCCGTCTCTACGCACAGGGAGCGGGGTGACGCTTGTCTTGCCACCGTCCCGCTGTTCTTCCCAGGGCAGCCTCTCCTGCTTTGCGACTGTCTCCGGACAACAAGGCCAACGGCTCCTACTCTTCTCCCGGAGAGGCGTTCTGCTCCTTCCCCAGACTTGCTCCCGGGCAGCACGGTGACAGCCGTGTCCCTACCCTTAAACCTTTCCAGATGTGCATCCACGCTTCTCTCGCAGGCAGTGGGGATGGTAGGGCCAAGAGAATTTCGCTCCATGCGGGTTTCTTCCACCGTGTTGCGCAGACTAGCTCAAGCAAGCAGCAGGAGCATCCCACAAAGCGAATCAGATATCCCAACGAATGCTGTGCTTTCCCAGAGGAGGAGCCTGGTCAAAGGGGCTTTCCCTGAAGGGTGGTATCTCCCACCTTGATACTTGGCCTAGGCAAGCAGGAGCAGCAGCCCACAGAACCGACTCTGATTTCTAAACAAACGGAGAGCGTGACACTTGTCTTCCCACCTGCCCGCTATTGTTGCAATGCATGCTCTCCTGTTTCATGACCTTTCGTTAAGACTGTTTCCACAGGCACAACCACGCTTCTCTCTCCAGTAGAGGGGATGCCCGGGCAAGAGGATTTCGCTCCATGCGGGTTTCTTACACCGTGCTTCGGAGACTATGTTCAGGCAAGCGGCATCAGCATCGCACTGAATCGACTCTGTTTTCCCCAAGAATGTTGTGCTTTCCTAGAGGGGATGCTCAGGCAAAGAGGCTTTCGCTCTATGCGGGATTCTACCACCGTGCTGCCAATACGAGGCTCAAGCAAGCAGCAACAGCAGCCCAGAGAACCGACTCTTTTTTCCCAGTGACTGCTGTGCTTTCGCAGAGGTTTTCAGCTTGGCCTGAGCCGTACTTTGCTGCTGCTTCCTCAGCAAGGCTATGGGCGTTTGCTCTGTCACGTCAGGGAAGGAAATCTGCGGGAGAGCTGGTGCCTCTTGGGCTTTGCTCTCCCAGGCTCCATGGTCGCACCCTGGATTCCCCGTGCCAGGCTGAACTTCGCAGACACAGCCACCACCCGGCAGCAGCGTGCGTGGTCTAGGATGACACTCCTGCCAACTGCCATCTCCTGGCGTAGTAAGGCTTGGCTTTTTGCTCTGGAGTTCAGGCGGACTCGGGGACTAGGCCAGTGCCTTCCCCATAGGAAAGGAGAGACGAGAGGAACCCTGCACAGTGCCCTTGAACTGGGATGGGGAGCTGTGGGGGACTGTGTCCTCTTCTTCCCCGACACACCCCCTGCCACCCCCAACGCTGCCACCTCTTGGAGGAAGGTGGCATCAGGCTGCCCTTTCTTCCAGGGAGCTGGATGTACAAGATCCGTGTATGGCGCCTGGTGGCAAGCCCACGTCTGCCCTAGGGACAGTTGGCCTTGGAGATGCTGTCCCCTTGGGACAGGAGGCACACAGAGCAGGCCTGCATTCTGCCCAGACTCCTTCCTCAGAGTGGAGTATGCGCGCCTGCCCTAGCCGTCCCCTCGTGTCTCCCTAAAGCCAGGCTTCCGTCTCTACGCACAGGGAGCGGGTGACGCTTGTCTTGCCACCGTCCCGCTGTTCTTCCCAGGGCAGCCTCTCCTGCTTTGCGACTGTCTCCGGACAACAAGGCCAACGGCTCCTACTCTTCTCCCGGAGAGGCGTTCTGCTCCTTCCCCAGACTTGCTCCCGGGCAGCACGGTGACAGCCGTGTCCCTACCCTTAAACCTTTCCAGATGTGCATCCACGCTTCTCTCGCAGGCAGTGGGGATGGTAGGGCCAAGAGAATTTCGCTCCATGCGGGTTTCTTCCACCGTGTTGCGCAGACTAGCTCAAGCAAGCAGCAGGAGCATCCCACAAAGCGAATCAGATATCCCAACGAATGCTGTGCTTTCCCAGAGGAGGAGCCTGGTCAAAGGGGCTTTCCCTGAAGGGTGGTATCTCCCACCTTGAGACTTGGCCTAGGCAAGCAGGAGCAGCAGCCCACAGAACCGACTCTGATTTCTAAACAAACGGAGAGCGTGACACTTGTCTTCCCACCTGCCCGCTATTTTTGCAATGCATGCTCTCCTGTTTCATGACCTTTCGTTAAGCCTGTTTCCACAGGCACAACCACGCTTCTCTCTCCAGTAGAGGGGATGCCCGGGCAAGAGGATTTCGCTCCATGCGGGTTTCTTACACCGTGCTTCGGAGACTATGTTCAGGCAAGCGGCATCAGCATCGCACTGAATCGACTCTGTTTTCCCCAAGAATGTTGTGCTTTCCTAGAGGGGATGCTCAGGCAAAGAGGCTTTCGCTCTATGCGGGATTCTACCACCGTGCTGCCAATACGAGGCTCAAGCAAGCAGCAACAGCAGCCCAGAGAACCGACTCTTTTTTCCCAGTGACTGCTGTGCTTTCGCAGAGGTTTTCAGCTTGGCCTGAGCCGCACTTTGCTGCTGCTTCCTCAGCAAGGCTATGGGCGTTTGCTCTGTCACGTCAGGGAAGGAAATCTGCGGGAGAGCTGGTGCCTCTTGGGCTTTGCTCTCCCAGGCTCCATGGTCGCACCCTGGATTCCCCGTGCCAGGCTGAACTTCGCAGACACAGCCACCACCCGGCAGCAGCGTGCGTGGTCTAGGATGACACTCCTGCCAACTGCCATCTCCTGGCGTAGTAAGGCTTGGCTTTTTGCTCTGGAGTTCAGGCGGACTCGGGGACTAGGCCAGTGCCTTCCCCATAGGAAAGGAGAGACGAGAGGAACCCTGCACAGTGCCCTTGAACTGGGATGGGGAGCTGTGGGGGACTGTGTCCTCTTCTTCCCCGACACACCCCCTGCCACCCCCAACGCTGCCACCTCTTGGAGGAAGGTGGCATCAGGCTGCCCTTTCTTCCAGGGAGCTGGATGTACAAGATCCGTGTATGGCGCCTGGTGGCAAGCCCACGTCTGCCCTAGGGACAGTTGGCCTTGGAGATGCTGTCCCCTTGGGACAGGAGGCACACAGAGCAGGCCTGCATTCTGCCCAGACTCCTTCCTCAGAGTGGAGTATGCGCGCCTGCCCTAGCCGTCCCCTCGTGTCTTCCTAAAGCCAGGCTTCCGTCTCTACGCACAGGGAGCGGGTGACGCTTGTCTTGCCACCGTCCCGCTGTTCTTCCCAGGGCAGCCTCTCCTGCTTTGCGACTGTCTCCGGACAACAAGGCCAACGGCTCCTACTCTTCTCCCGGAGAGGCGTTCTGCTCCTTCCCCAGACTTGCTCCCGGGCAGCACGGTGACAGCCGTGTCCCTACCCTTAAACCTTTCCAGATGTGCATCCACGCTTCTCTCGCAGGCAGTGGGGATGGTAGGGCCAAGAGAATTTCGCTCCATGCGGGTTTCTTCCACCGTGTTGCGCAGACTAGCTCAAGCAAGCAGCAGGAGCATCCCACAAAGCGAATCAGATATCCCAACGAATGCTGTGCTTTCCCAGAGGAGGAGCCTGGTCAAAGGGGCTTTCCCTGAAGGGTGGTATCTCCCACCTTGAGACTTGGCCTAGGCAAGCAGGAGCAGCAGCCCACAGAACCGACTCTGATTTCTAAACAAACGGAGAGCGTGACACTTGTCTTCCCACCTGCCCGCTATTGTTGCAATGCATGCTCTCCTGTTTCATGACCTTTCGTTAAGACTGTTTCCACAGGCACAACCACGCTTCTCTCTCCAGTAGAGGGGATGCCCGGGCAAGAGGATTTCGCTCCATGCGGGTTTCTTACACCGTGCTTCGGAGACTATGTTCAGGCAAGCGGCATCAGCATCGCACTGAATCGACTCTGTTTTCCCCAAGAATGTTGTGCTTTCCTAGAGGGGATGCTCAGGCAAAGAGGCTTTCGCTCTATGCGGGATTCTACCACCGTGCTGCCAATACGAGGCTCAAGCAAGCAGCAACAGCAGCCCAGAGAACCGACTCTTTTTTCCCAGTGACTGCTGTGCTTTCGCAGAGGTTTTCAGCTTGGCCTGAGCCGCACTTTGCTGCTGCTTCCTCAGCAAGGCTTTGGGCGTTTGCTCTGTCACGTCAGGGAAGGAAATCTGCGGGAGAGCTGGTGCCTCTTGGGCTTTGCTCTCCCAGGCTCCATGGTCGCACCCTGGGTTCCCCGTGCCAGGCTGAACTTCGCAGACACAGCCACCACCCGGCAGCAGCGTGCGTGGTCTAGGATGACACTCCTGCCAACTGCCATCTCCTGGCGTAGTAAGGCTTGGCTTTTTGCTCTGGAGTTCAGGCGGACTCGGGGACTAGGCCAGTGCCTTCCCCATAGGAAAGGAGAGACGAGAGGAACCCTGCACAGTGCCCTTGAACTGGGATGGGGAGCTGTGGGGGACTGTGTCCTCTTCTTCCCCGACACACCCCCTGCCACCCCCAACGCTGCCACCTCTTGGAGGAAGGTGGCATCAGGCTGCCCTTTCTTCCAGGGAGCTGGATGTACAAGATCCATGTATGGCGCCTGGTGGCAAGCCCACGTCTGCCCTAGGGACAGTTGGCCTTGGAGATGCTGTCCCCTTGGGACAGGAGGCACACAGAGCAGGCCTGCATTCTGCCCAGACTCCTTCCTCAGAGTGGAGTATGCGCGCCTGCCCTAGCCGTCCCCTCGTGTCTCCCTAAAGCCAGGCTTCTTTCTCTACGCACAGGGAGCGGGTGACGCTTGTCTTGCCACCGTCCCGCTGTTCTTCGCAGGGCAGCCTCTCCTGCTTTGCGACTGTCTCCGGACAACAAGGCCAACGGCTCCTACTCTTCTCCCGGAGAGGCGTTCTGCTCCTTCCACAGACTTGCTCCCGAGCAGCACGGTGACAGCCGTGTCCCTACCCTTAAACCTTTCCAGATGTGCATCCACGCTTCTCTCGCAGGCAGTGGGGATGGTAGGGCCAAGAGAATTTCGCTCCATGCGGGTTTCTTCCACCGTGTTGTGCAGACTAGCTCAAGCAAGCAGCAGGAGCATCCCACAAAGCGAATCAGATATCCCAACGAATGCTGTGCTTTCCCAGAGGAGGAGCCTGGTCAAAGGGGCTTTCCCTGAAGGGTGGTATCTCCCACCTTGAGACTTGGCCTAGTTCCCCAAGAATTTTGTGCTTTCCTAGAGGGGATGCTCAGGCAAAGAGGCTTTCGCTCTATGCGGGATTCTACCACCGTGCTGCCAATACGAGGCTCAAGCAAGCAGCAACAGCAGCCCAGAGAACCGACTCTTTTTTCCCAGTGACTGCTGTGCTTTCGCAGAGGTTTTCAGCTTGGCCTGAGCCGCACTTTGCTGCTGCTTCCTCAGCAAGGCTTTGGGCGTTTGCTCTGTCACGTCAGGGAAGGAAATCTGCGGGAGAGCTGGTGCCTCTTGGGCTTTGCTCTCCCAGGCTCCATGGTCGCACCCTGGGTTCCCCGTGCCAGGCTGAACTTCGCAGACACAGCCACCACCCTGCAGCAGCGTGCGTGGTCTAGGATGACACTCCTGCCAACTGCCATCTCCTGGCGTAGTAAGGCTTGGCTTTTTGCTCTGGAGTTCAGGCGGACTCGGGGACTAGGCCAGTGCCTTCCCCATAGGAAAGGAGAGACGAGAGGAACCCTGCACAGTGCCCTTGAACTGGGATGGGGAGCTGTGGGGGACTGTGTCCTCTTCTTCCCCGACACACCCCCTGCCACCCCCAACGCTGCCACCTCTTGGAGGAAGGTGGCATCAGGCTGCCCTTTCTTCCAGGGAGCTGGATGTACAAGATCCGTGTATGGCGCCTGGTGGCAAGCCCACGTCTGCCCTAGGGACAGTTGGCCTTGGAGATGCTGTCCCCTTGGGACAGGAGGCACACAGAGCAGGCCTGCATTCTGCCCAGACTCCTTCCTCAGAGTGGAGTATGCGCGCCTGCCCTAGCCGTCCCCTCGTGTCTCCCTAAAGCCAGGCTTCCTTCTCTACGCACAGGGAGCGGGTGACGCTTGTCTTGCCACCGTCCCGCTGTTCTTCCCAGGGCAGCCTCTCCTGCTTTGCGACTGTCTCTGGACAACAAGGCCAACGGCTCCTACTCTTCTCCCGGAGAGGCGTTCTGCTCCTTCCTCAGACTTGCTCCCGAGCAGCACGGTGACAGCCGTGTCCCTACCCTTAAACCTTTCCAGATGTGCATCCACGCTTCTCTCGCAGGCAGTGGGGATGGTAGGGCCAAGAGAATTTCACTCCATGCGGGTTTCTTCCACCGTGTTGCGCAGACTAGCTCAAGCAAGCAGCAGGAGCATCCCACAAAGCGAATCAGATATCCCAACGAATGCTGTGCTTTCCCAGAGGAGGAGCCTAGTCAAAGGGGCTTTCCCTGAAGGGTGGTATCTCCCACCTTGAGACTTGGCCTAGGCAAGCAGGAGCAGCAGCCCACAGAACCGACTCTGATTTCTAAACAAACGGAGAGCGTGACACTTGTCTTCCCACCTGCCCGCTATTGTTGCAATGCATGCTCTCCTGTTTCATGACCTTTCGTTAAGCCTGTTTCCACAGGCACCACCACGCTTCTCTCTCCAGTAGAGGGGATGCCCGGGCAAGAGGATTTCGCTCCATGCGGGTTTCTTACACCGTGCTTCGGAGACTATGTTCAGGCAAGCGGCATCAGCATCGCACTGAATCGACTCTGTTTTCCCCAAGAATGTTGTGCTTTCCTAGAGGGGATGCTCAGGCAAAGAGGCTTTCGCTCTATGCGGGATTCTACCACCGTGCTGCCAATACGAGGCTCAAGCAAGCAGCAACAGCAGCCCAGAGAACCGACTCTTTTTTCCCAGTGACTGCTGTACTTTCGCAGAGGTTTTCAGCTTGGCCTGAGCCGCACTTTGCTGCTCCTTCCTCAGCAAGGCTATGGGCGTTTGCTCTGTCACGTCAGGGAAGGAAATCTGCGGGAGAGCTGGTGCCTCTTGGGCTTTGCTCTCCCAGGCTCCATGGTCGCACCCTGGGTTCCCCGTGCCAGGCTGAACTTCGCAGACACAGCCACCACCCTGCAGCAGCGTGCGTGGTCTAGGATGACACTCCTGCCAACTGCCATCTCCTGGCGTAGTAAGGCTTGGCTTTTTGCTCTGGAGTTCAGGCGGACTCGGGGACTAGGCCAGTGCCTTCCCCATAGGAAAGGAGAGACGAGAGGAACCCTGCACAGTGCCCTTGAACTGGGATGGGGAGCTGTGGGGGACTGTGTCCTCTTCTTCCCCGACACACCCCCTGCCACCCCCAACGCTGCCACCTCTTGGAGGAAGGTGGCATCAGGCTGCCCTTTCTTCCAGGGAGCTGGATGTACAAGATCCATGTATGGCGCCTGGTGGCAAGCCCACGTCTGCCCTAGGGACAGTTGGCCTTGGAGATGCTGTCCCCTTGGGACAGGAGGCACACAGAGCAGGCCTGCATTCTGCCCAGACTCCTTCCTCAGAGTTGAGTATGCGCGCCTGCCCTAGCCGTCCCCTCGTGTCTTCCTAAAGCCAGGCTTCCGTCTCTACGCACAGGGAGCGGGTGACGCTTGTCTTGCCACCGTCCCGCTGTTCTTCCCAGGGCAGCCTCTCCTGCTTTGCGACTGTCTCCGGACAACAAGGCCAACGGCTCCTACTCTTCTCCCGGAGAGGCGTTCTGCTCCTTCCCCAGACTTGCTCCCTGGCAGCACGGTGACAGCCGTGTCCCTACGCTTAAACCTTTCCAGATGTGCATCCACGCTTCTCTCGCAGGCAGTGGGGATGGTAGGGCCAAGAGAATTTCGCTCCATGCGGGTTTCTTCCACCGTGTTGCGCAGACTAGCTCAAGCAAGCAGCAGGAGCATCCCACAAAGCGAATCAGATATCCCAACGAATGCTGTGCTTTCCCAGAGGAGGAGCCTGGTCAAAGGGGCTTTCCCTGAAGGGTGGTATCTCCCACCTTGAGACTTGGCCTAGGCAAGCAGGAGCAGCAGCCCACAGAACCGACTCTGATTTCTAAACAAACGGAGAGCGTGACACTTGTCTTCCCACCTGCCCGCTATTGTTGCAATGCATGCTCTCCTGTTTCATGACCTTTCGTTAAGCCTGTTTCCACAGGCACAACCACGCTTCTCTCTCCAGTAGAGGGGATGCCCGGGCAAGAGGATTTCGCTCCATGCGGGTTTCTTACACCGTGCTTCGGAGACTATGTTCAGGCAAGCGGCATCAGCATCGCACTGAATCGACTCTGTTTTCCCCAAGAATGTTGTGCTTTCCTAGAGGGGATGCTCAGGCAAAGAGGCTTTCGCTCTATGCGGGATTCTACCACCGTGCTGCCAATACGAGGCTCAAGCAAGCAGCAACAGCAGCCCAGAGAACCGACTCTTTTTTCCCAGTGACTGCTGTGCTTTCGCAGAGGTTTTCAGCTTGGCCTGAGCCGCACTTTGCTGCTGCTTCCTCAGCAAGGCTTTGGGCGTTTGCTCTGTCACGTCAGGGAACGAAATCTGCGGGAGAGCTGGTGCCTCTTGGGCTTTGCTCTCCCAGGCTCCATGGTCGCACCCTGGGTTCCCCGTGCCAGGCTGAACTTCGCAGACACAGCCACCACCCTGCAGCAGCGTGCGTGGTCTAGGATGACACTCCTGCCAACTGCCATCTCCTGGCGTAGTAAGGCTTGGCTTTTTGCTCTGGAGTTCAGGCGGACTCGGGGACTAGGCCAGTGCCTTCCCCATAGGAAAGGAGAGACGAGAGGAACCCTGCACAGTGCCCTTGAACTGGGATGGGGAGCTGTGGGGGACTGTGTCCTCTTCTTCCCCAACACACCCCCTGCCACCCCCAACGCTGCCACCTCTTGGAGGAAGGTGGCATCAGGCTGCCCTTTCTTCCAGGGAGCTGGATGTACAAGATCCGTGTATGGCGCCTGGTGGCAAGCCCACGTCTGCCCTAGGGACAGTTGGCCTTGGAGATGCTGTCCCCTTGGGACAGGAGGCACACAGAGCAGGCCTTCATTCTGCCCAGACTCCTTCCTCAGAGTGGAGTATGCGCGCCTGCCCTAGCCGTCCCCTCGTGTCTCCCTAAAGCCAGGCTTCCTTCTCTACGCACAGGGAGCGGGTGACGCTTGTCTTGCCACCGTCCCGCTGTTCTTCCCAGGGCAGCCTCTCCTGCTTTGCGACTGTCTCCGGACAACAAGGCCAACGGCTCCTACTCTTCTCCCGGAGAGGCGTTCTGCTCCTTCCTCAGACTTGCTCCCGAGCAGCACGGTGACAGCCGTGTCCCTACCCTTAAACCTTTCCAGATGTGCATCCACGCTTCTCTCGCAGGCAGTGGGGATGGTAGGGCCAAGAGAATTTCGCTCCATGCGGGTTTCTTCCACCGTGTTGCGCAGACTAGCTCAAGCAAGCAGCAGGAGCATCCCACAAAGCGAATCAGATATCCCAACGAATGCTGTGCTTTCCCAGAGGAGGAGCCTGGTCAAAGGGGCTTTCCCTGAAGGGTGGTATCTCCCACCTTGAGACTTGGCCTAGGCAAGCAGGAGCAGCAGCCCACAGAACCGACTCTGATTTCTAAACAAACGGAGAGCGTGACACTTGTCTTCCCACCTGCCCGCTATTGTTGCAATGCATGCTCTCCTGTTTCATGACCTTTCGTTAAGCCTGTTTCCACAGGCACAACCACGCTTCTCTCTCCAGTAGAGGGGATGCCCGGGCAAGAGGATTTCGCTCCATGCGGGTTTCTTACACCGTGCTTCGGAGACTATGTTCAGGCAAGCGGCATCAGCATCGCACTGAATCGACTCTGTTTTCCCCAAGAATGTTGTGCTTTCCTAGAGGGGATGCTCAGGCAAAGAGGCTTTCGCTCTATGCGGGATTCTACCACCGTGCTGCCAATACGAGGCTCAAGCAAGCAGCAACAGCAGCCCAGAGAACCGACTCTTTTTTCCCAGTGACTGCTGTGCTTTCGCAGAGGTTTTCAGCTTGGCCTGAGCCGCACTTTGCTGCTGCTTCCTCAGCAAGGCTTTGGGCGTTTGCTCTGTCACGTCAGGGAACGAAATCTGCGGGAGAGCTGGTGCCTCTTGGGCTTTGCTCTCCCAGGCTCCATGGTCGCACCCTGGGTTCCCCGTGCCAGGCTGAACTTCGCAGACACAGCCACCACCCTGCAGCAGCGTGCGTGGTCTAGGATGACACTCCTGCCAACTGCCATCTCCTGGCGTAGTAAGGCTTGGCTTTTTGCTCTGGAGTTCAGGCGGACTCGGGGACTAGGCCAGTGCCTTCCCCATAGGAAAGGAGAGACGAGAGGAACCCTGCACAGTGCCCTTGAACTGGGATGGGGAGCTGTGGGGGACTGTGTCCTCTTCTTCCCCGACACACCCCCTGCCACCCCCAACGCTGCCACCTCTTGGAGGAAGGTGGCATCAGGCTGCCCTTTCTTCCAGGGAGCTGGATGTACAAGATCCGTGTATGGCGCCTGGTGGCAAGCCCACGTCTGCCCTAGGGACAGTTGGCCTTGGAGATGCTGTCCCCTTGGGACAGGAGGCACACAGAGCAGGCCTGCATTCTGCCCAGACTCCTTCCTCAGAGTTGAGTATGCGCGCCTGCCCTAGCCGTCCCCTCGTGTCTTCCTAAAGCCAGGCTTCCGTCTCTACGCACAGGGAGCGGGTGACGCTTGTCTTGCCACCGTCCCGCTGTTCTTCCCAGGGCAGCCTCTCCTGCTTTGCGACTGTCTCCGGACAACAAGGCCAACGGCTCCTACTCTTCTCCCGGAGAGGCGTTCTGCTCCTTCCCCAGACTTGCTCCCGGGCAGCACGGTGACAGCCGTGTCCCTACCCTTAAACCTTTCCAGATGTGCATCCACGCTTCTCTCGCAGGCAGTGGGGATGGTAGGGCCAAGAGAATTTCGCTCCATGCGGGTTTCTTCCACCGTGTTGCGCAGACTAGCTCAAGCAAGCAGCAGGAGCATCCCACAAAGCGAATCAGATATCCCAACGAATGCTGTGCTTTCCCAGAGGAGGAGCCTGGTCAAAGGGGCTTTCCCTGAAGGGTGGTATCTCCCACCTTGAGACTTGGCCTAGGCAAGCAGGAGCAGCAGCCCACAGAACCGACTCTGATTTCTAAACAAACGGAGAGCGTGACACTTGTCTTCCCACCTGCCCGCTATTGTTGCAATGCATGCTCTCCTGTTTCATGACCTTTCGTTAAGACTGTTTCCACAGGCACAACCACGCTTCTCTCTCCAGTAGAGGGGATGCCCGGGCAAGAGGATTTCGCTCCATGCGGGTTTCTTACACCGTGCTTCGGAGACTATGTTCAGGCAAGCGGCATCAGCATCGCACTGAATCGACTCTGTTTTCCCCAAGAATGTTGTGCTTTCCTAGAGGGGATGCTCAGGCAAAGAGGCTTTCGCTCTATGCGGGATTCTACCACCGTGCTGCCAATACGAGGCTCAAGCAAGCAGCAACAGCAGCCCAGAGAACCGACTCTTTTTTCCCAGTGACTGCTGTGCTTTCGCAGAGGTTTTCAGCTTGGCCTGAGCCGCACTTTGCTGCTGCTTCCTCAGCAAGGCTTTGGGCGTTTGCTCTGTCACGTCAGGGAAGGAAATCTGCGGGAGAGCTGGTGCCTCTTGGGCTTTGCTCTCCCAGGCTCCATGGTCGCACCCTGGGTTCCCCGTGCCAGGCTGAACTTCGCAGACACAGCCACCACCCTGCAGCAGCGTGCGTGGTCTAGGATGACACTCCTGCCAACTGCCATCTCCTGGCGTAGTAAGGCTTGGCTTTTTGCTCTGGAGTTCAGGCGGACTCGGGGACTAGGCCAGTGCCTTCCCCATAGGAAAGGAGAGACGAGAGGAACCCTGCACAGTGCCCTTGAACTGGGATGGGGAGCTGTGGGGGACTGTGTCCTCTTCTTCCCCGACACACCCCCTGCCACCCCCAACGCTGCCACCTCTTGGAGGAAGGTGGCATCAGGCTGCCCTTTCTTCCAGGGAGCTGGATGTACAAGATCCATGTATGGCGCCTGGTGGCAAGCCCACGTCTGCCCTAGGGACAGTTGGCCTTGGAGATGCTGTCCCCTTGGGACAGGAGGCACACAGAGCAGGCCTGCATTCTGCCCAGACTCCTTCCTCAGAGTGGAGTATGCGCGCCTGCCCTAGCCGTCCCCTCGTGTCTCCCTAAAGCCAGGCTTCCTTCTCTACGCACAGGGAGAGGGTGACGCTTGTCTTGCCACCGTCCCGCTGTTCTTCCCAGGGCAGCCTCTCCTGCTTTGCGACTGTCTCCGGACAACAAGGCCAACGGCTCCTACTCTTCTCCCGGAGAGGCGTTCTGCTCCTTCCCCAGACTTGCTCCCGGGCAGCACGGTGACAGCCGTGTCCCTACCCTTAAACCTTTCCAGATGTGCATCCACGCTTCTCTCGCAGGCAGTGGGGATGGTAGGGCCAAGAGAATTTCGCTCCATGCGGGTTTCTTCCACCGTGTTGCGCAGACTAGCTCAAGCAAGCAGCAGGAGCATCCCACAAAGCGAATCAGATATCCCAACGAATGCTGTGCTTTCCCAGAGGAGGAGCCTGGTCAAAGGGGCTTTCCCTGAAGGGTGGTATCTCCCACCTTGAGACTTGGCCTAGGCAAGCAGGAGCAGCAGCCCACAGAACCGACTCTGATTTCTAAACAAACGGAGAGCGTGACACTTGTCTTCCCACCTGCCCGCTATTGTTGCAATGCATGCTCTCCTGTTTCATGACCTTTCGTTAAGCCTGTTTCCACAGGCACCACCACGCTTCTCTCTCCAGTAGAGGGGATGCCCGGGCAAGAGGATTTCGCTCCATGCGGGTTTCTTACACCGTGCTTCGGAGACTATGTTCAGGCAAGCGGCATCAGCATCGCACTGAATCGACTCTGTTTTCCCCAAGAATGTTGTGCTTTCCTAGAGGGGATGCTCAGGCAAAGAGGCTTTCGCTCTATGCGGGATTCTACCACCGTGCTGCCAATACGAGGCTCAAGCAAGCAGCAACAGCAGCCCAGAGAACCGACTCTTTTTTCCCAGTGACTGCTGTGCTTTCGCAGAGGTTTTCAGCTTGGCCTGAGCCGCACTTTGCTGCTGCTTCCTCAGCAAGGCTTTGGGCGTTTGCTCTGTCACGTCAGGGAAGGAAATCTGCGGGAGAGCTGGTGCCTCTTGGGCTTTGCTCTCCCAGGCTCCATGGTCGCACCCTGGGTTCCCCGTGCCAGGCTGAACTTCGCAGACACAGCCACCACCCTGCAGCAGCGTGCGTGGTCTAGGATGACACTCCTGCCAACTGCCATCTCCTGGCGTAGTAAGGCTTGGCTTTTTGCTCTGGAGTTCAGGCGGACTCGGGGACTAGGCCAGTGCCTTCCCCATAGGAAAGGAGAGACGAGAGGAACCCTGCACAGTGCCCTTGAACTGGGATGGGGAGCTGTGGGGGACTGTGTCCTCTTCTTCCCCGACACACCCCCTGCCACCCCCAACGCTGCCACCTCTTGGAGGAAGGTGGCATCAGGCTGCCCTTTCTTCCAGGGAGCTGGATGTACAAGATCCGTGTATGGCGCCTGGTGGCAAGCCCACGTCTGCCCTAGGGACAGTTGGCCTTGGAGATGCTGTCCCCTTGGGACAGGAGGCACACAGAGCAGGCCTGCATTCTGCCCAGACTCCTTCCTCAGAGTGGAGTATGCGCGCCTGCCCTAGCCGTCCCCTCGTGTCTCCCTAAAGCCAGGCTTCCTTCTCTACGCACAGGGAGCGGGTGACGCTTGTCTTGCCACCGTCCCGCTGTTCTTCCCAGGGCAGCCTCTCCTGCTTTGCGACTGTCTCTGGACAACAAGGCCAACGGCTCCTACTCTTCTCCCGGAGAGGCGTTCTGCTCCTTCCTCAGACTTGCTCCCGAGGAGCACAGTGACAGCCGTGTCCCTACCCTTAAACCTTTCCAGATGTGCATCCACGCTTCTCTCGCAGGCAGTGGGGATGGTAGGGCCAAGAGAATTTCGCTCCATGCGGGTTTCTTCCACCGTGTTGCGCAGACTAGCACAAGCAAGCAGCAGGAGCATCCCACAAATCGAATCAGATATCCCAACGAATGCTGTGCTTTCCCAGAGGAGGAGCCTAGTCAAAGGGGCTTTCCCTGAAGGGTGGTATCTCCCACCTTGAGACTTGGCCTAGGCAAGCAGGAGCAGCAGCCCACAGAACCGACTCTGATTTCTAAACAAACGGAGAGCGTGACACTTGTCTTCCCACCTGCCCGCTATTGTTGCAATGCATGCTCTCCTGTTTCATGACCTTTCGTTAAGCCTGTTTCCACAGGCACCACCACGCTTCTCTCTCCAGTAGAGGGGATGCCCGGGCAAGAGGATTTCGCTCCATGCGGGTTTCTTACACCGTGCTTCGGAGACTATGTTCAGGCAAGCGGCATCAGCATCGCACTGAATCGACTCTGTTTTCCCCAAGAATGTTGTGCTTTCCTAGAGGGGATGCTCAGGCAAAGAGGCTTTCGCTCTATGCGGGATTCTACCACCGTGCTGCCAATACGAGGCTCAAGCAAGCAGCAACAGCAGCCCAGAGAACCGACTCTTTTTTCCCAGTGACTGCTGTACTTTCGCAGAGGTTTTCAGCTTGGCCTGAGCCGCACTTTGCTGCTGCTTCCTCAGCAAGGCTTTGGGCGTTTGCTCTGTCACGTCAGGGAAGGAAATCTGCGGGAGAGCTGGTGCCTCTTGGGCTTTGCTCTCCCAGGCTCCATGGTCGCACCCTGGGTTCCCCGTGCCAGGCTGAACTTCGCAGACACAGCCACCACCCTGCAGCAGCGTGCGTGGTCTAGGATGACACTCCTGCCAACTGCCATCTCCTGGCGTAGTAAGGCTTGGCTTTTTGCTCTGGAGTTCAGGCGGACTCGGGGACTAGGCCAGTGCCTTCCCCATAGGAAAGGAGAGACGAGAGGAACCCTGCACAGTGCCCTTGAACTGGGATGGGGAGCTGTGGGGGACTGTGTCCTCTTCTTCCCCGACACACCCCCTGCCACCCCCAACGCTGCCACCTCTTGGAGGAAGGTGGCATCAGGCTGCCCTTTCTTCCAGGGAGCTGGATGTACAAGATCCGTGTATGGCGCCTGGTGGCAAGCCCACGTCTGCCCTAGGGACAGTTGGCCTTGGAGATGCTGTCCCCTTGGGACAGGAGGCACACAGAGCAGGCCTGCATTCTGCCCAGACTCCTTCCTCAGAGTTGAGTATGCGCGCCTGCCCTAGCCGTCCCCTCGTGTCTTCCTAAAGCCAGGCTTCCGTCTCTACGCACAGGGAGCGGGTGACGCTTGTCTTGCCACCGTCCCGCTGTTCTTCCCAGGGCAGCCTCTCCTGCTTTGCGACTGTCTCCGGACAACAAGGCCAACGGCTCCTACTCTTCTCCCGGAGAGGCGTTCTGCTCCTTCCCCAGACTTGCTCCCGGGCAGCACGGTGACAGCCGTGTCCCTACCCTTAAACCTTTCCAGATGTGCATCCACGCTTCTCTCGCAGGCAGTGGGGATGGTAGGGCCAAGAGAATTTCGCTCCATGCGGGTTTCTTCCACCGTGTTGCGCAGACTAGCTCAAGCAAGCAGCAGGAGCATCCCACAAAGCGAATCAGATATCCCAACGAATGCTGTGCTTTCCCAGAGGAGGAGCCTGGTCAAAGGGGCTTTCCCTGAAGGGTGGTATCTCCCACCTTGAGACTTGGCCTAGGCAAGCAGGAGCAGCAGCCCACAGAACCGACTCTGATTTCTAAACAAACGGAGAGCGTGACACTTGTCTTCCCACCTGCCCGCTATTGTTGCAATGCATGCTCTCCTGTTTCATGACCTTTCGTTAAGCCTGTTTCCACAGGCACAACCACGCTTCTCTCTCCAGTAGAGGGGATGCCCGGGCAAGAGGATTTCGCTCCATGCGGGTTTCTTACACCGTGCTTCGGAGACTATGTTCAGGCAAGCGGCATCAGCATCGCACTGAATCGACTCTGCTTTCCCCAAGAATGTTGTGCTTTCCTAGAGGGGATGCTCAGGCAAAGAGGCTTTCGCTCTATGCGGGATTCTACCACCGTGCTGCCAATACGAGGCTCAAGCAAGCAGCAACAGCAGCCCAGAGAACCGACTCTTTTTTCCCAGTGACTGCTGTGCTTTCGCAGAGGTTTTCAGCTTGGCCTGAGCCGCACTTTGCTGCTGCTTCCTCAGCAAGGCTATGGGCGTTTGCTCTGTCACGTCAGGGAAGGAAATCTGCGGGAGAGCTGGTGCCTCTTGGGCTTTGCTCTCCCAGGCTCCATGGTCGCACCCTGGATTCCCCGTGCCAGGCTGAACTTCGCAGACACAGCCACCACCCGGCAGCAGCGTGCGTGGTCTAGGATGACACTCCTGCCAACTGCCATCTCCTGGCGTAGTAAGGCTTGGCTTTTTGCTCTGGAGTTCAGGCGGACTCGGGGACTAGGCCAGTGCCTTCCCCATAGGAAAGGAGAGACGAGAGGAACCCTGCACAGTGCCCTTGAACTGGGATGGGGAGCTGTGGGGGACTGTGTCCTCTTCTTCCCCGACACACCCCCTGCCACCCCCAACGCTGCCACCTCTTGGAGGAAGGTGGCATCAGGCTGCCCTTTCTTCCAGGGAGCTGGATGTACAAGATCCGTGTATGGCGCCTGGTGGCAAGCCCACGTCTGCCCTAGGGACAGTTGGCCTTGGAGATGCTGTCCCCTTGGGACAGGAGGCACACAGAGCAGGCCTGCATTCTGCCCAGACTCCTTCCTCAGAGTTGAGTATGCGCGCCTGCCCTAGCCGTCCCCTCGTGTCTTCCTAAAGCCAGGCTTCCGTCTCTACGCACAGGGAGCGGGTGACGCTTGTCTTGCCACCGTCCCGCTGTTCTTCCCAGGGCAGCCTCTCCTGCTTTGCGACTGTCTCCGGACAACAAGGCCAACGGCTCCTACTCTTCTCCCGGAGAGGCGTTCTGCTCCTTCCCCAGACTTGCTCCCGGGCAGCACGGTGACAGCCGTGTCCCTACGCTTAAACCTTTCCAGATGTGCATCCACGCTTCTCTCGCAGGCAGTGGGGATGGTAGGGCCAAGAGAATTTCGCTCCATGCGGGTTTCTTCCACCGTGTTGCGCAGACTAGCTCAAGCAAGCAGCAGGAGCATCCCACAAAGCGAATCAGATATCCCTACGAATGCTGTGCTTTCCCAGAGGAGGAGCCTGGTCAAAGGGGCTTTCCCTGAAGGGTGGTATCTCCCACCTTGAGACTTGGCCTAGGCAAGCAGGAGCAGCAGCCCACAGAACCGACTCTGATTTCTAAACAAACGGAGAGCGTGACACTTGTCTTCCCACCTGCCCGCTATTGTTGCAATGCATGCTCTCCTGTTTCATGACCTTTCGTTAAGCCTGTTTCCACAGGCACAACCACGCTTCTCTCTCCAGTAGAGGGGATGCCCGGGCAAGAGGATTTCGCTCCATGCGGGTTTCTTACACCGTGCTTCGGAGACTATGTTCAGGCAAGCGGCATCAGCATCGCACTGAATCGACTCTGTTTTCCCCAAGAATGTTGTGCTTTCCTAGAGGGGATGCTCAGGCAAAGAGGCTTTCGCTCTATGCGGGATTCTACCACCGTGCTGCCAATACGAGGCTCAAGCAAGCAGCAACAGCAGCCCAGAGAACCGACTCTTTTTTCCCAGTGACTGCTGTGCTTTCGCAGAGGTTTTCAGCTTGGCCTGAGCCGCACTTTGCTGCTGCTTCCTCAGCAAGGCTATGGGCGTTTGCTCTGTCACGTCAGGGAAGGAAATCTGCGGGAGAGCTGGTGCCTCTTGGGCTTTGCTCTCCCAGGCTCCATGGTCGCACCCTGGATTCCCCGTGCCAGGCTGAACTTCGCAGACACAGCCACCACCCGGCAGCAGCGTGCGTGGTCTAGGATGACACTCCTGCCAACTGCCATCTCCTGGCGTAGTAAGGCTTGGCTTTTTGCTCTGGAGTTCAGGCGGACTCGGGGACTAGGCCAGTGCCTTCCCCATAGGAAAGGAGAGACGAGAGGAACCCTGCACAGTGCCCTTGAACTGGGATGGGGAGCTGTGGGGGACTGTGTCCTCTTCTTCCCCGACACACCCCCTGCCACCCCCAACGCTGCCACCTCTTGGAGGAAGGTGGCATCAGGCTGCCCTTTCTTCCAGGGAGCTGGATGTACAAGATCCGTGTATGGCGCCTGGTGGCAAGCCCACGTCTGCCCTAGGGACAGTTGGCCTTGGAGATGCTGTCCCCTTGGGACAGGAGGCACACAGAGCAGGCCTGCATTCTGCCCAGACTCCTTCCTCAGAGTGGAGTATGCGCGCCTGCCCTAGCCGTCCCCTCGTGTCTTCCTAAAGCCAGGCTTCCGTCTCTACGCACAGGGAGTGGGTGACGCTTGTCTTGCCACCGTCCCGCTGTTCTTCCCAGGGCAGCCTCTCCTGCTTTGCGACTGTCTCCGGACAACAAGGCCAACGGCTCCTACTCTTCTCCCGGAGAGGCGTTCTGCTCCTTCCCCAGACTTGCTCCCGGGCAGCACGGTGACAGCCGTGTCCCTACCCTTAAACCTTTCCAGATGTGCATCCACGCTTCTCTCGCAGGCAGTGGGGATGGTAGGGCCAAGAGAATTTCGCTCCATGCGGGTTTCTTCCACCGTGTTGTGCAGACTAGCTCAAGCAAGCAGCAGGAGCATCCCACAAAGCGAATCAGATATCCCAACGAATGCTGTGCTTTCCCAGAGGAGGAGCCTGGTCAAAGGGGCTTTCCCTGAAGGGTGGTATCTCCCACCTTGAGACTTGGCCTAGGCAAGCAGGAGCAGCAGCCCACAGAACCGACTCTGATTTCTAAACAAACGGAGAGCGTGACACTTGTCTTCCCACCTGCCCGCTATTGTTGCAATGCATGCTCTCCTGTTTCATGACCTTTCGTTAAGACTGTTTCCACAGGCACAACCACGCTTCTCTCTCCAGTAGAGGGGATGCCCGGGCAAGAGGATTTCGCTCCATGCGGGTTTCTTACACCGTGCTTCGGAGACTATGTTCAGGCAAGCGGCATCAGCATCGCACTGAATCGACTCTGTTTTCCCCAAGAATGTTGTGCTTTCCTAGAGGGGATGCTCAGGCAAAGAGGCTTTCGCTCTATGCGGGATTCTACCACCGTGCTGCCAATACGAGGCTCAAGCAAGCAGCAACAGCAGCCCAGAGAACCGACTCTTTTTTCCCAGTGACTGCTGTGCTTTCGCAGAGGTTTTCAGCTTGGCCTGAGCCGCACTTTGCTGCTGCTTCCTCAGCAAGGCTTTGGGCGTTTGCTCTGTCACGTCAGGGAAGGAAATCTGCGGGAGAGCTGGTGCCTCTTGGGCTTTGCTCTCCCAGGCTCCATGGTCGCACCCTGGGTTCCCCGTGCCAGGCTGAACTTCGCAGACACAGCCACCACCCTGCAGCAGCGTGCGTGGTCTAGGATGACACTCCTGCCAACTGCCATCTCCTGGCGTAGTAAGGCTTGGCTTTTTGCTCTGGAGTTCAGGCGGACTCGGGGACTAGGCCAGTGCCTTCCCCATAGGAAAGGAGAGACGAGAGGAACCCTGCACAGTGCCCTTGAACTGGGATGGGGAGCTGTGGGGGACTGTGTCCTCTTCTTCCCCGACACACCCCCTGCCACCCCCAACGCTGCCACCTCTTGGAGGAAGGTGGCATCAGGCTGCCCTTTCTTCCAGGGAGCGGATGTACAAGATCCATGTATGGCGCCTGGTGGCAAGCCCACGTCTGCCCTAGGGACAGTTGGCCTTGGAGATGCTGTCCCCTTGGGACAGGAGGCACACAGAGCAGGCCTGCATTCTGCCCAGACTCCTTCCTCAGAGTGGAGTATGCGCGCCTGCCCTAGCCGTCCCCTCGTGTCTCCCTAAAGCCAGGCTTCCTTCTCTACGCACAGGGAGCGGGTGACGCTTGTCTTGCCACCGTCCCGCTGTTCTTCCCAGGGCAGCCTCTCCTGCTTTGCGACTGTCTCCGGACAACAAGGCCAACGGCTCCTACTCTTCTCCCGGAGAGGCGTTCTGCTCCTTCCTCAGACTTGCTCCCGAGCAGCACGGTGACAGCCGTGTCCCTACCCTTAAACCTTTCCAGATGTGCATCCACGCTTCTCTCGCAGGCAGTGGGGATGGAAGGGCCAAGAGAATTTCGCTCCATGCGGGTTTCTTCCACCGTGTTGTGCAGACTAGCTCAAGCAAGCAGCAGGAGCATCCCACAAAGCGAATCAGATATCCAAACGAATGCTGTGCTTTCCCAGAGGAGGAGCCTGGTCAAAGGGGCTTTCCCTGAAGGGTGGTATCTCCCACCTTGAGACTTGGCCTAGTTCCCCAAGAATTTTGTGCTTTCCTAGAGGGGATGCTCAGGCAAAGAGGCTTTCGCTCTATGCGGGATTCTGCCACCGTGCTGCCAATACGAGGCTCAAGCAAGCAGCAACAGCAGCCCAGAGAACCGACTCTTTTTTCCCAGTGACTGCTGTGCTTTCGCAGAGGTTTTCAGCTTGGCCTGAGCCGCACTTTGCTGCTGCTTCCTCAGCAAGGCTTTGGGCGTTTGCTCTGTCACGTCAGGGAAGGAAATCTGCGGGAGAGCTGGTGCCTCTTGGGCTTTGCTCTCCCAGGCTCCATGGTCGCACCCTGGGTTCCCCGTGCCAGGCTGAACTTCGCAGACACAGCCACCACCCTGCAGCAGCGTGCGTGGTCTAGGATGACACTCCTGCCAACTGCCATCTCCTGGCGTAGTAAGGCTTGGCTTTTTGCTCTGGAGTTCAGGCGGACTCGGGGACTAGGCCAGTGCCTTCCCCATAGGAAAGAGAGACGAGAGGAACCCTGCACAGTGCCCTTGAACTGGGATGGGGAGCTGTGGGGGACTGTGTCCTCTTCTTCCCCGACACACCCCCTGCCACCCCCAACGCTGCCACCTCTTGGAGGAAGGTGGCATCAGGCTGCCCTTTCTTCCAGGGAGCTGGATGTACAAGATCCGTGTATGGCGCCTGGTGGCAAGCCCACGTCTGCCCTAGGGACAGTTGGCCTTGGAGATGCTGTCCCCTTGGGACAGGAGGCACACAGAGCAGGCCTGCATTCTGCCCAGACTCCTTCCTCAGAGTGGAGTATGCGCGCCTGCCCTAGCCGTCCCCTCGTGTCTCCCTAAAGCCAGGCTTCCTTCTCTACGCACAGGGAGCGGGTGACGCTTGTCTTGCCACCGTCCCGCTGTTCTTCCCAGGGCAGCCTCTCCTGCTTTGCGACTGTCTCTGGACAACAAGGCCAACGGCTCCTACTCTTCTCCCGGAGAGGCGTTCTGCTCCTTCCTCAGACTTGCTCCCGAGCAGCACAGTGACAGCCGTGTCCCTACCCTTAAACCTTTCCAGATGTGCATCCACGCTTCTCTCGCAGGCAGTGGGGATGGTAGGGCCAAGAGAATTTCGCTCCATGCGGGTTTCTTCCACCGTGTTGCGCAGACTAGCTCAAGCAAGCAGCAGGAGCATCCCACAAAGCGAATCAGATATCCCAACGAATGCTGTGCTTTCCCAGAGGAGGAGCCTAGTCAAAGGGGCTTTCCCTGAAGGGTGGTATCTCCCACCTTGAGACTTGGCCTAGGCAAGCAGGAGCAGCAGCCCACAGAACCGACTCTGATTTCTAAACAAACGGAGAGCGTGACACTTGTCTTCCCACCTGCCCGCTATTGTTGCAATGCATGCTCTCCTGTTTCATGACCTTTCGTTAAGCCTGTTTCCACAGGCACAACCACGCTTCTCTCTCCAGTAGAGGGGATGCCCGGGCAAGAGGATTTCGCTCCATGCGGGTTTCTTACACCGTGCTTCGGAGACTATGTTCAGGCAAGCGGCATCAGCATCGCACTGAATCGACTCTGTTTTCCCCAAGAATGTTGTGCTTTCCTAGAGGGGATGCTCAGGCAAAGAGGCTTTCGCTCTATGCGGGATTCTACCACCGTGCTGCCAATACGAGGCTCAAGCAAGCAGCAACAGCAGCCCAGAGAACCGACTCTTTTTTCCCAGTGACTGCTGTACTTTCGCAGAGGTTTTCAGCTTGGCCTGAGCCGCACTTTGCTGCTCCTTCCTCAGCAAGGCTTTGGGCGTTTGCTCTGTCACGTCAGGGAAGGAAATCTGCGGGAAAGCTGGTGCCTCTTGGGCTTTGCTCTCCCAGGCTCCATGGTCGCACCCTGGGTTCCCCGTGCCAGGCTGAACTTCGCAGACACAGCCACCACCCTGCAGCAGCGTGCGTGGTCTAGGATGACACTCCTGCCAACTGCCATCTCCTGGCGTAGTAAGGCTTGGCTTTTTGCTCTGGAGTTCAGGCGGACTCGGGGACTAGGCCAGTGCCTTCCCCATAGGAAAGGAGAGACGAGAGGAACCCTGCACAGTGCCCTTGAACTGGGATGGGGAGCTGTGGGGGACTGTGTCCTCTTCTTCCCCGACACACCCCCTGCCACCCCCAACGCTGCCACCTCTTGGAGGAAGGTGGCATCAGGCTGCCCTTTCTTCCAGGGAGCTGGATGTACAAGATCCGTGTATGGCGCCTGGTGGCAAGCCCACGTCTGCCCTAGGGACATTTGGCCTTGGAGATGCTGTCCCCTTGGGACAGGAGGCACACAGAGCAGGCCTGCATTCTGCCCAGACTCCTTCCTCAGAGTTGAGTATGCGCGCCTGCCCTAGCCGTCCCCTCGTGTCTTCCTAAAGCCAGGCTTCCGTCTCTACGCACAGGGAGCGGGTGACGCTTGTCTTGCCACCGTCCCGCTGTTCTTCCCAGGGCAGCCTCTCCTGCTTTGCGACTGTCTCCGGACAACAAGGCCAACGGCTCCTACTCTTCTCCCGGAGAGGCGTTCTGCTCCTTCCCCAGACTTGCTCCCGAGGAGCACGGTGACAGCCGTGTCCCTACCCTTAAACCTTTCCAGATGTGCATCCACGCTTCTCTCGCAGGCAGTGGGGATGGTAGGGCCAAGAGAATTTCGCTCCATGCGGGTTTCTTCCACCGTGTTGCGCAGACTAGCTCAAGCAAGCAGCAGGAGCATCCCACAAAGCGAATCAGATATCCCAACGAATGCTGTGCTTTCCCAGAGGAGGAGCCTGGTCAAAGGGGCTTTCCCTGAAGGGTGGTATCTCCCACCTTGAGACTTGGCCTAGACAAGCAGGAGCAGCAGCCCACAGAACCGACTCTGATTTCTAAACAAACGGAGAGCGTGACACTTGTCTTCCCACCTGCCCGCTATTGTTGCAATGCATGCTCTCCTGTTTCATGACCTTTCGTTAAGCCTGTTTCCACAGGCACAACCACGCTTCTCTCTCCAGTAGAGGGGATGCCCGGGCAAGAGGATTTCGCTCCATGCGGGTTTCTTACACCGTGCTTCGGAGACTATGTTCAGGCAAGCGGCATCAGCATCGCACTGAATCGACTCTGTTTTCCCCAAGAATGTTGTGCTTTCCTAGAGGGGATGCTCAGGCAAAGAGGCTTTCGCTCTATGCGGGATTCTACCACCGTGCTGCCAATACGAGGCTCAAGCAAGCAGCAACAGCAGCCCAGAGAACCGACTCTTTTTTCCCAGTGACTGCTGTGCTTTCGCAGAGGTTTTCAGCTTGGCCTGAGCCGCACTTTGCTGCTGCTTCCTCAGCAAGGCTTTGGGCGTTTGCTCTGTCACGTCAGGGAAGGAAATCTGCGGGAGAGCTGGTGCCTCTTGGGCTTTGCTCTCCCAGGCTCCATGGTCGCACCCTGGGTTCCCCGTGCCAGGCTGAACTTCGCAGACACAGCCACCACCCTGCAGCAGCGTGCGTGGTCTAGGATGACACTCCTGCCAACTGCCATCTCCTGGCGTAGTAAGGCTTGGCTTTTTGCTCTGGAGTTCAGGCGGACTCGGGGACTAGGCCAGTGCCTTCCCCATAGGAAAGGAGAGACGAGAGGAACCCTGCACAGTGCCCTTGAACTGGGATGGGGAGCTGTGGGGGACTGTGTCCTCTTCTTCCCCGACACACCCCCTGCCACCCCCAACGCTGCCACCTCTTGGAGGAAGGTGGCATCAGGCTGCCCTTTCTTCCAGGGAGCTGGATGTACAAGATCCGTGTATGGCGCCTGGTGGCAAGCCCACGTCTGCCCTAGGGACAGTTGGCCTTGGAGATGCTGTCCCCTTGGGACAGGAGGCACACAGAGCAGGCCTGCATTCTGCCCAGACTCCTTCCTCAGAGTGGAGTATGCGCGCCTGCCCTAGCCGTCCCCTCGTGTCTCCCTAAAGCCAGGCTTCCTTCTCTACGCACAGGGAGCGGGTGACGCTTGTCTTGCCACCGTCCCGCTGTTCTTCCCAGGGCAGCCTCTCCTGCTTTGCGACTGTCTCCGGACAACAAGGCCAACAGCTCCTACTCTTCTCCCGGAGAGGCGTTCTGCTCCTTCCTCAGACTTGCTCCCGAGCAGCACGGTGACAGCCGTGTCCCTACCCTTAAACCTTTCCAGATGTGCATCCACGCTTCTCTCGCAGGCAGTGGGCATGGTAGGGCCAAGAGAATTTCGCTCCATGCGGGTTTCTTCCACCGTGTTGCGCAGACTAGCTCAAGCAAGCAGCAGGAGCATCCCACAAAGCGAATCAGATATCCCAACGAATGCTGTGCTTTCCCAGAGGAGGAGCCTGGTCAAAGGGGCTTTCCCTGAAGGGTGGTATCTCCCACCTTGAGACTTGGCCTAGGCAAGCCGGAGCAGCAGCCCACAGAACCGACTCTGATTTCTAAACAAACGGAGAGCGTGACACTTGTCTTCCCACCTGCCCGCTATTGTTGCAATGCATGCTCTCCTGTTTCATGACCTTTCGTTAAGCCTGTTTCCACAGGCACAACCACGCTTCTCTCTCCAGTAGAGGGGATGCCCGGGCAAGAGGATTTCGCTCCATGCGGGTTTCTTACACCGTGCTTCGGAGACTATGTTCAGGCAAGCGGCATCAGCATCGCACTGAATCGACTCTGTTTTCCCCAAGAATGTTGTGCTTTCCTAGAGGGGATGCTCAGGCAAAGAGGCTTTCGCTCTATGCGGGATTCTACCACCGTGCTGCCAATACGAGGCTCAAGCAAGCAGCAACAGCAGCCCAGAGAACCGACTCTTTTTTCCCAGTGACTGCTGTGCTTTCGCAGAGGTTTTCAGCTTGGCCTGAGCCGCACTTTGCTGCTGCTTCCTCAGCAAGGCTATGGGGGTTTGCTCTGTCACGTCAGGGAAGGAAATCTGCGGGAGAGCTGGTGCCTCTTGGGCTTTGCTCTCCCAGGCTCCATGGTCGCACCCTGGATTCCCCGTGCCAGGCTGAACTTCGCAGACACAGCCACCACCCGGCAGCAGCGTGCGTGGTCTAGGATGACACTCCTGCCAACTGCCATCTCCTGGCGTAGTAAGGCTTGGCTTTTTGCTCTGGAGTTCAGGCGGACTCGGGGACTAGGCCAGTGCCTTCCCCATAGGAAAGGAGAGACGAGAGGAACCCTGCACAGTGCCCTTGAACTGGGATGGGGAGCTGTGGGGGACTGTGTCCTCTTCTTCCCCGACACACCCCCTGCCACCCCCAACGCTGCCACCTCTTGGAGGAAGGTGGCATCAGGCTGCCCTTTCTTCCAGGGAGCTGGATGTACAAGATCCGTGTATGGCGCCTGGTGGCAAGCCCACGTCTGCCCTAGGGACAGTTGGCCTTGGAGATGCTGTCCCCTTGGGACAGGAGGCACACAGAGCAGGCCTGCATTCTGCCCAGACTCCTTCCTCAGAGTTGAGTATGCGCGCCTGCCCTAGCCGTCCCCTCGTGTCTTCCTAAAGCCAGGCTTCCGTCTCTACGCACAGGGAGCGGGTGACGCTTGTCTTGCCACCGTCCCGCTGTTCTTCCCAGGGCAGCCTCTCCTGCTTTGCGACTGTCTCCGGACAACAAGGCCAACGGCTCCTACTCTTCTCCCGGAGAGGCGTTCTGCTCCTTCCCCAGACTTGCTCCCGGGCAGCACGGTGACAGCCGTGTCCCTACCCTTAAACCTTTCCAGATGTGCATCCACGCTTCTCTCGCAGGCAGTGGGGATGGTAGGGCCAAGAGAATTTCGCTCCATGCGGGTTTCTTCCACCGTGTTGCGCAGACTAGCTCAAGCAAGCAGCAGGAGCATCCCACAAAGCGAATCAGATATCCCAACGAATGCTGTGCTTTCCCAGAGGAGGAGCCTGGTCAAAGGGGCTTTCCCTGAAGGGTGGTATCTCCCACCTTGAGACTTGGCCTAGGCAAGCAGGAGCAGCAGCCCACAGAACCGACTCTGATTTCTAAACAAACGGAGAGCGTGACACTTGTCTTCCCACCTGCCCGCTATTGTTGCAATGCATGCTCTCCTGTTTCATGACCTTTCGTTAAGACTGTTTCCACAGGCACAACCACGCTTCTCTCTCCAGTAGAGGGGATGCCCGGGCAAGAGGATTTCGCTCCATGCGGGTTTCTTACACCGTGCTTCGGAGACTATGTTCAGGCAAGCGGCATCAGCATCGCACTGAATCGACTCTGTTTTCCCCAAGAATGTTGTGCTTTCCTAGAGGGGATGCTCAGGCAAAGAGGCTTTCGCTCTATGCGGGATTCTACCACCGTGCTGCCAATACGAGGCTCAAGCAAGCAGCAACAGCAGCCCAGAGAACCGACTCTTTTTTCCCAGTGACTGCTGTGCTTTCGCAGAGGTTTTCAGCTTGGCCTGAGCCGCACTTTGCTGCTGCTTCCTCAGCAAGGCTTTGGGCGTTTGCTCTGTCACGTCAGGGAAGGAAATCTGCGGGAGAGCTGGTGCCTCTTGGGCTTTGCTCTCCCAGGCTCCATGGTCGCACCCTGGGTTCCCCGTGCCAGGCTGAACTTCGCAGACACAGCCACCACCCTGCAGCAGCGTGCGTGGTCTAGGATGACACTCCTGCCAACTGCCATCTCCTGGCGTAGTAAGGCTTGGCTTTTTGCTCTGGAGTTCAGGCGGACTCGGGGACTAGGCCAGTGCCTTCCCCATAGGAAAGGAGAGACGAGAGGAACCCTGCACAGTGCCCTTGAACTGGGATGGGGAGCTGTGGGGGACTGTGTCCTCTTCTTCCCCGACACACCCCCTGCCACCCCCAACGCTGCCACCTCTTGGAGGAAGGTGGCATCAGGCTGCCCTTTCTTCCAGGGAGCTGGATGTACAAGATCCGTGTATGGCGCCTGGTGGCAAGCCCACGTCTGCCCTAGGGACAGTTGGCCTTGGAGATGCTGTCCCCTTGGGACAGGAGGCACACAGAGCAGGCCTGCATTCTGCCCAGACTCCTTCCTCAGAGTGGAGTATGCGCGCCTGCCCTAGCCGTCCCCTCGTGTCTCCCTAAAGCCAGGCTTCCTTCTCTACGCACAGGGAGAGGGTGACGCTTGTCTTGCCACCGTCCCGCTGTTCTTCCCAGGGCAGCCTCTCCTGCTTTGCGACTGTCTCCGGACAACAAGGCCAACGGCTCCTACTCTTCTCCCGGAGAGGCGTTCTGCTCCTTCCCCAGACTTGCTCCCGGGCAGCACGGTGACAGCCGTGTCCCTACCCTTAAACCTTTCCAGATGTGCATCCACGCTTCTCTCGCAGGCAGTGGGGATGGTAGGGCCAAGAGAATTTCGCTCCATGCGGGTTTCTTCCACCGTGTTGCGCAGACTAGCTCAAGCAAGCAGCAGGAGCATCCCACAAAGCGAATCAGATATCCCAACGAATGCTGTGCTTTCCCAGAGGAGGAGCCTGGTCAAAGGGGCTTTCCCTGAAGGGTGGTATCTCCCACCTTGAGACTTGGCCTAGGCAAGCAGGAGCAGCAGCCCACAGAACCGACTCTGATTTCTAAACAAACGGAGAGCGTGACACTTGTCTTCCCACCTGCCCGCTATTGTTGCAATGCATGCTCTCCTGTTTCATGACCTTTCGTTAAGACTGTTTCCACAGGCACAACCACGCTTCTCTCTCCAGTAGAGGGGATGCCCGGGCAAGAGGATTTCGCTCCATGCGGGTTTCTTACACCGTGCTTCGGAGACTATGTTCAGGCAAGCGGCATCAGCATCGCACTGAATCGACTCTGTTTTCCCCAAGAATGTTGTGCTTTCCTAGAGGGGATGCTCAGGCAAAGAGGCTTTCGCTCTATGCGGGATTCTACCACCGTGCTGCCAATACGAGGCTCAAGCAAGCAGCAACAGCAGCCCAGAGAACCGACTCTTTTTTCCCAGTGACTGCTGTGCTTTCGCAGAGGTTTTCAGCTTGGCCTGAGCCGCACTTTGCTGCTGCTTCCTCAGCAAGGCTTTGGGCGTTTGCTCTGTCACGTCAGGGAAGGAAATCTGCGGGAGAGCTGGTGCCTCTTGGGCTTTGCTCTCCCAGGCTCCATGGTCGCACCCTGGGTTCCCCGTGCCAGGCTGAACTTCGCAGACACAGCCACCACCCTGCACCAGCGTGCGTGGTCTAGGATGACACTCCTGCCAACTGCCATCTCCTGGCGTAGTAAGGCTTGGCTTTTTGCTCTGGAGTTCAGGCGGACTCGGGGACTAGGCCAGTGCCTTCCCCATAGGAAAGGAGAGACGAGAGGAACCCTGCACAGTGCCCTTGAACTGGGATGGGGAGCTGTGGGGGACTGTGTCCTCTTCTTCCCCGACACACCCCCTGCCACCCCCAAAGCTGCCACCTCTTGGAGGAAGGTGGCATCAGGCTGCCCTTTCTTCCAGGGAGCTGGATGTACAAGATCCATGTATGGCGCCTGGTGGCAAGCCCACGTCTGCCCTAGGGACAGTTGGCCTTGGAGATGCTGTCCCCTTGGGACAGGAGGCACACAGAGCAGGCCTGCATTCTGCCCAGACTCCTTCCTCAGAGTGGAGTATGCGCGCCTGCCCTAGCCGTCCCCTCGTGTCTCCCTAAAGCCAGGCTTCCTTCTCTACGCACAGGGAGCGGGTGACGCTTGTCTTGCCACCGTCCCGCTGTTCTTCCCAGGGCAGCCTCTCCTGCTTTGCGACTGTCTCCGGACAACAAGGCCAACGGCTCCTACTCTTCTCCCGGAGAGGCGTTCTGCTCCTTCCTCAGACTTGCTCCCGAGCAGCACGGTGACAGCCGTGTCCCTACCCTTAAACCTTTCCAGATGTGTATCCACGCTTCTCTCGCAGGCAGTGGGGATGGTAGGGCCAAGAGAATTTCGCTCCATGCGGGTTTCTTCCACCGTGTTGTGCAGACTAGCTCAAGCAAGCAGCAGGAGCATCCCACAAAGCGAATCAGATATCCCAACGAATGCTGTGCTTTCCCAGAGGAGGAGCCTGGTCAAAGGGGCTTTCCCTGAAGGGTGGTATCTCCCACCTTGAGACTTGGCCTAGTTCCCCAAGAATTTTGTGCTTTCCTAGAGGGGATGCTCAGGCAAAGAGGCTTTCGCTCTATGCGGGATTCTACCACCGTGCTGCCAATACGAGGCTCAAGCAAGCAGCAACAGCAGCCCAGAGAACCGACTCTTTTTTCCCAGTGACTGCTGTGCTTTCGCAGAGGTTTTCAGCTTGGCCTGAGCCGCACTTTGCTGCTGCTTCCTCAGCAAGGCTTTGGGCGTTTGCTCTGTCACGTCAGGGAAGGAAATCTGCGGGAGAGCTGGTGCCTCTTGGGCTTTGCTCTCCCAGGCTCCATGGTCGCACCCTGGGTTCCCCGTGCCAGGCTGAACTTCGCAGACACAGCCACCACCCTGCAGCAGCGTGCGTGGTCTAGGATGACACTCCTGCCAACTGCCATCTCCTGGCGTAGTAAGGCTTGGCTTTTTGCTCTGGAGTTCAGGCGGACTCGGGGACTAGGCCAGTGCCTTCCCCATAGGAAAGGAGAGACGAGAGGAACCCTGCACAGTGCCCTTGAACTGGGATGGGGAGCTGTGGGGGACTGTGTCCTCTTCTTCCCCGACACACCCCCTGCCACCCCCAACGCTGCCACCTCTTGGAGGAAGGTGGCATCAGGCTGCCCTTTCTTCCAGGGAGCTGGATGTACAAGATCCGTGTATGGCGCCTGGTGGCAAGCCCACGTCTGCCCTAGGGACAGTTGGCCTTGGAGATGCTGTCCCCTTGGGACAGGAGGCACACAGAGCAGGCCTGCATTCTGCCCAGACTCCTTCCTCACAGTTGAGTATGCGCGCCTGCCCTAGCCGTCCCCTCGTGTCTTCCTAAAGCCAGGCTTCCGTCTCTACGCACAGGGAGCGGGTGACGCTTGTCTTGCCACCGTCCCGCTGTTCTTCCCAGGGCAGCCTCTCCTGCTTTGCGACTGTCTCCTGACAACAAGGCCAACGGCTCCTACTCTTCTCCCGGAGAGGCGTTCTGCTCCTTCCCCAGACTTGCTCCCGGGCAGCACGGTGACAGCCGTGTCCCTACCCTTAAACCTTTCCAGATGTGCATCCACGCTTCTCTCGCAGGCAGTGGGGATGGTAGGGCCAAGAGAATTTCGCTCCATGCGGGTTTCTTCCACCGTGTTGCGCAGACTAGCTCAAGCAAGCAGCAGGAGCATCCCACAAAGCGAATCAGATATCCCAACGAATGCTGTGCTTTCCCAGAGGAGGAGCCTGGTCAAAGGGGCTTTCCCTGAAGGGTGGTATCTCCCACCTTGAGACTTGGCCTAGGCAAGCAGGAGCAGCAGCCCACAGAACCGACTCTGATTTCTAAACAAACGGAGAGCGTGACACTTGTCTTCCCACCTGCCCGCTATTGTTGCAATGCATGCTCTCCTGTTTCATGACCTTTCGTTAAGACTGTTTCCACAGGCACAACCACGCTTCTCTCTCCAGTAGAGGGGATGCCCGGGCAAGAGGATTTCGCTCCATGCGGGTTTCTTACACCGTGCTTCGGAGACTATGTTCAGGCAAGCGGCATCAGCATCGCACTGAATCGACTCTGTTTTCCCCAAGAATGTTGTGCTTTCCTAGAGGGGATGCTCAGGCAAAGAGGCTTTCGCTCTATGCGGGATTCTACCACCGTGCTGCCAATACGAGGCTCAAGCAAGCAGCAACAGCAGCCCAGAGAACCGACTCTTTTTTCCCAGTGACTGCTGTGCTTTCGCAGAGGTTTTCAGCTTGGCCTGAGCCGCACTTTGCTGCTGATTCCTCAGCAAGGCTTTGGGTGTTTGCTCTGTCACGTCAGGGAAGGAAATCTGCGGGAGAGCTGGTGCCTCTTGGGCTTTGCTCTCCCAGGCTCCATGGTCGCACCCTGGGTTCCCCGTGCCAGGCTGAACTTCGCAGACACAGCCACCACCCTGCAGCAGCGTGCGTGGTCTAGGATGACACTCCTGCCAACTGCCATCTCCTGGCGTAGTAAGGCTTGGCTTTTTGCTCTGGAGTTCAGGCGGACTCGGGGACTAGGCCAGTGCCTTCCCCATAGGAAAGGAGAGACGAGAGGAACCCTGCACAGTGCCCTTGAACTGGGATGGGGAGCTGTGGGGGACTGTGTCCTCTTCTTCCCCGACACACCCCCTGCCACCCCCAACGCTGCCACCTCTTGGAGGAAGGTGGCATCAGGCTGCCCTTTCTTCCAGGGAGCTGGATGTACAAGATCCATGTATGGCGCCTGGTGGCAAGCCCACGTCTGCCCTAGGGACAGTTGGCCTTGGAGATGCTGTCCCCTTGGGACAGGAGGCACACAGAGCAGGCCTGCATTCTGCCCAGACTCCTTCCTCAGAGTGGAGTATGCGCGCCTGCCCTAGCCGTCCCCTCGTGTCTCCCTAAAGCCAGGCTTCCTTCTCTACGCACAGGGAGCGGGTGACGCTTGTCTTGCCACCGTCCCGCTGTTCTTCCCAGGGCAGCCTCTCCTGCTTTGCGACTGTCTCCGGACAACAAGGCCAACGGCTCCTACTCTTCTCCCGGAGAGGCGTTCTGCTCCTTCCCCAGACTTGCTCCCGGGCAGCACGGTGACAGCCGTGTCCCTACCCTTAAACCTTTCCAGATGTGCATCCACGCTTCTCTCGCAGGCAGTGGGGATGGTAGGGCCAAGAGAATTTCGCTCCATGCGGGTTTCTTCCACCGTGTTGCGCAGACTAGCTCAAGCAAGCAGCAGGAGCATCCCACAAAGCGAATCAGATATCCCAACGAATGCTGTGCTTTCCCAGAGGAGGAGCCTGGTCAAAGGGGCTTTCCCTGAAGGGTGGTATCTCCCACCTTGAGACTTGGCCTAGGCAAGCAGGAGCAGCAGCCCACAGAACCGACTCTGATTTCTAAACAAACGGAGAGCGTGACACTTGTCTTCCCACCTGCCCGCTATTGTTGCAATGCATGCTCTCCTGTTTCATGACCTTTCGTTAAGACTGTTTCCACAGGCACAACCACGCTTCTCTCTCCAGTAGAGGGGATGCCCGGGCAAGAGGATTTCGCTCCATGCGGGTTTCTTACACCGTGCTTCGGAGACTATGTTCAGGCAAGCGGCATCAGCATCGCACTGAATCGACTCTGTTTTCCCCAAGAATGTTGTGCTTTCCTAGAGGGGATGCTCAGGCAAAGAGGCTTTCGCTCTATGCGGGATTCTACCACCGTGCTGCCAATACGAGGCTCAAGCAAGCAGCAACAGCAGCCCAGAGAACCGACTCTTTTTTCCCAGTGACTGCTGTGCTTTCGCAGAGGTTTTCAGCTTGGCCTGAGCCGCACTTTGCTGCTGCTTCCTCAGCAAGGCTTTGGGCGTTTGCTCTGTCACGTCAGGGAAGGAAATCTGCGGGAGAGCTGGTGCCTCTTGGGCTTTGCTCTCCCAGGCTCCATGGTCGCACCCTGGGTTCCCCGTGCCAGGCTGAACTTCGCAGACACAGCCACCACCCTGCAGCAGCGTGCGTGGTCTAGGATGACACTCCTGCCAACTGCCATCTCCTGGCGTAGTAAGGCTTGGCTTTTTGCTCTGGAGTTCAGGCGGACTCGGGGACTAGGCCAGTGCCTTCCCCATAGGAAAGGAGAGACGAGAGGAACCCTGCACAGTGCCCTTGAACTGGGATGGGGAGCTGTGGGGGACTGTGTCCTCTTCTTCCCCGACACACCCCCTGCCACCCCCAACGCTGCCACCTCTTGGAGGAAGGTGGCATCAGGCTGCCCTTTCTTCCAGGGAGCTGGATGTACAAGATCCATGTATGGCGCCTGGTGGCAAGCCCACGTCTGCCCTAGGGACAGTTGGCCTTGGAGATGCTGTCCCCTTGGGACAGGAGGCACACAGAGCAGGCCTGCATTCTGCCCAGACTCCTTCCTCAGAGTGGAGTATGCGCGCCTGCCCTAGCCGTCCCCTCGTGTCTCCCTAAAGCCAGGCTTCCTTCTCTACGCACAGGGAGCGGGTGACGCTTGTCTTGCCACCGTCCCGCTGTTCTTCCCAGGGCAGCCTCTCCTGCTTTGCGACTGTCTCCGGACAACAAGGCCAACGGCTCCTACTCTTCTCCCGGAGAGGCGTTCTGCTCCTTCCTCAGACTTGCTCCCGAGCAGCACGGTGACAGCCGTGTCCCTACCCTTAAACCTTTCCAGATGTGCATCCACGCTTCTCTCGCAGGCAGTGGGGATGGTAGGGCCAAGAGAATTTCGCTCCATGCGGGTTTCTTCCACCGTGTTGTGCAGACTAGCTCAAGCAAGCAGCAGGAGCATCCCACAAAGCGAATCAGATATCCCAACGAATGCTGTGCTTTCCCAGAGGAGGAGCCTGGTCAAAGGGGCTTTCCCTGAAGGGTGGTATCTCCCACCTTGAGACTTGGCCTAGTTCCCCAAGAATTTTGTGCTTTCCTAGAGGGGATGCTCAGGCAAAGAGGCTTTCGCTCTATGCGGGATTCTACCACCGTGCTGCCAATACGAGGCTCAAGCAAGCAGCAACAGCAGCCCAGAGAACCGACTCTTTTTTCCCAGTGACTGCTGTGCTTTCGCAGAGGTTTTCAGCTTGGCCTGAGCCGCACTTTGCTGCTGCTTCCTCAGCAAGGCTTTGGGCGTTTGCTCTGTCACGTCAGGGAAGGAAATCTGCGGGAGAGCTGGTGCCTCTTGGGCTTTGCTCTCCCAGGCTCCATGGTCGCACCCTGGGTTCCCCGTGCCAGGCTGAACTTCGCAGACACAGCCACCACCCTGCACCAGCGTGCGTGGTCTAGGATGACACTCCTGCCAACTGCCATCTCCTGGCGTAGTAAGGCTTGGCTTTTTGCTCTGGAGTTCAGGCGGACTCGGGGACTAGGCCAGTGCCTTCCCCATAGGAAAGGAGAGACGAGAGGAACCCTGCACAGTGCCCTTGAACTGGGATGGGGAGCTGTGGGGGACTGTGTCCTCTTCTTCCCCGACACACCCCCTGCCACCCCCAACGCTGCCACCTCTTGGAGGAAGGTGGCATCAGGCTGCCCTTTCTTCCAGGGAGCTGGATGTACAAGATCCGTGTATGGCGCCTGGTGGCAAGCCCACGTCTGCCCTAGGGACAGTTGGCCTTGGAGATGCTGTCCCCTTGGGACAGGAGGCACACAGAGCAGGCCTGCATTCTGCCCAGACTCCTTCCTCAGAGTGGAGTATGCGCGCCTGCCCTAGCCGTCCCCTCGTGTCTCCCTAAAGCCAGGCTTCCTTCTCTACGCACAGGGAGCGGGTGACGCTTGTCTTGCCACCGTCCCGCTGTTCTTCCCAGGGCAGCCTCTCCTGCTTTGCGACTGTCTCTGGACAACAAGGCCAACGGCTCCTACTCTTCTCCCGGAGAGGCGTTCTGCTCCTTCCTCAGACTTGCTCCCGAGGAGCACAGTGACAGCCGTGTCCCTACCCTTAAACCTTTCCAGATGTGCATCCACGCTTCTCTCGCAGGCAGTGGGGATGGTAGGGCCAAGAGAATTTCGCTCCATGCGGGTTTCTTCCACCGTGTTGCGCAGACTAGCTCAAGCAAGCAGCAGGAGCATCCCACAAATCGAATCAGATATCCCAACGAATGCTGTGCTTTCCCAGAGGAGGAGCCTAGTCAAAGGGGCTTTCCCTGAAGGGTGGTATCTCCCACCTTGAGACTTGGCCTAGGCAAGCAGGAGCAGCAGCCCACAGAACCGACTCTGATTTCTAAACAAACGGAGAGCGTGACACTTGTCTTCCCACCTGCCCGCTATTGTTGCAATGCATGCTCTCCTGTTTCATGACCTTTCGTTAAGCCTGTTTCCACAGGCACCACCACTCTTCTCTCTCCAGTAGAGGGGATGCCCGGGCAAGAGGATTTCGCTCCATGCGGGTTTCTTACACCGTGCTTCGGAGACTATGTTCAGGCAAGCGGCATCAGCATCGCACTGAATCGACTCTGTTTTCCCCAAGAATGTTGTGCTTTCCTAGAGGGGATGCTCAGGCAAAGAGGCTTTCGCTCTATGCGGGATTCTACCACCGTGCTGCCAATACGAGGCTCAAGCAAGCAGCAACAGCAGCCCAGAGAACCGACTCTTTTTTCCCAGTGACTGCTGTACTTTCGCAGAGGATTTCAGCTTGGCCTGAGCCGCACTTTGCTGCTGCTTCCTCAGCAAGGCTTTGGGCGTTTGCTCTGTCACGTCAGGGAAGGAAATCTGCGGGAGAGCTGGTGCCTCTTGGGCTTTGCTCTCCCAGGCTCCATGGTCGCACCCTGGGTTCCCCGTGCCAGGCTGAACTTCGCAGACACAGCCACCACCCTGCAGCAGCGTGCGTGGTCTAGGATGACACTCCTGCCAACTGCCATCTCCTGGCGTAGTAAGGCTTGGCTTTTTGCTCTGGAGTTCAGGCGGACTCGGGGACTAGGCCAGTGCCTTCCCCATAGGAAAGGAGAGACGAGAGGAACCCTGCACAGTGCCCTTGAACTGGGATGGGGAGCTGTGGGGGACTGTGTCCTCTTCTTCCCCGACACACCCCCTGCCACCCCCAACGCTGCCACCTCTTGGAGGAAGGTGGCATCAGGCTGCCCTTTCTTCCAGGGAGCTGGATGTACAAGATCTGTGTATGGCGCCTGGTGGCAAGCCCACGTCTGCCCTAGGGACAGTTGGCCTTGGAGATGCTGTCCCCTTGGGACAGGAGGCACACAGAGCAGGCCTGCATTCTGCCCAGACTCCTTCCTCAGAGTTGAGTATGCGCGCCTGCCCTAGCCGTCCCCTCGTGTCTTCCTAAAGCCAGGCTTCCGTCTCTACGCACAGGGAGCGGGTGACGCTTGTCTTGCCACCGTCCCGCTGTTCTTCCCAGGGCAGCCTCTCCTGCTTTGCGACTGTCTCCGGACAACAAGGCCAACGGCTCCTACTCTTCTCCCGGAGAGGCGTTCTGCTCCTTCCCCAGACTTGCTCCCGGGCAGCACGGTGACAGCCGTGTCCCTACCCTTAAACCTTTCCAGATGTGCATCCACGCTTCTCTCGCAGGCAGTGGGGATGGTAGGGCCAAGAGAATTTCGCTCCATGCGGGTTTCTTCCACCGTGTTGCGCAGACTAGCTCAAGCAAGCAGCAGGAGCATCCCACAAAGCGAATCAGATATCCCAACGAATGCTGTGCTTTCCCAGAGGAGGAGCCTGGTCAAAGGGGCTTTCCCTGAAGGGTGGTATCTCCCACCTTGAGACTTGGCCTAGGCAAGCAGGAGCAGCAGCCCACAGAACCGACTCTGATTTCTAAACAAACGGAGAGCGTGACACTTGTCTTCCCACCTGCCCGCTATTGTTGCAATGCATGCTCTCCTGTTTCATGACCTTTCGTTAAGCCTGTTTCCACAGGCACAACCACGCTTCTCTCTCCAGTAGAGGGGATGCCCGGGCAAGAGGATTTCGCTCCATGCGGGTTTCTTACACCGTGCTTCGGAGACTATGTTCAGGCAAGCGGCATCAGCATCGCACTGAATCGACTCTGTTTTCCCCAAGAATGTTGTGCTTTCCTAGAGGGGATGCTCAGGCAAAGAGGCTTTCGCTCTATGCGGGATTCTACCACCGTGCTGCCAATACGAGGCTCAAGCAAGCAGCAACAGCAGCCCAGAGAACCGACTCTTTTTTCCCAGTGACTGCTGTGCTTTCGCAGAGGTTTTCAGCTTGGCCTGAGCCGCACTTTGCTGCTGCTTCCTCAGCAAGGCTTTGGGCGTTTGCTCTGTCACGTCAGGGAAGGAAATCTGCGGGAGAGCTGGTGCCTCTTGGGCTTTGCTCTCCCAGGCTCCATGGTCGCACCCTGGGTTCCCCGTGCCAGGCTGAACTTCGCAGACACAGCCACCACCCTGCAGCAGCGTGCGTGGTCTAGGATGACACTCCTGCCAACTGCCATCTCCTGGCGTAGTAAGGCTTGGCTTTTTGCTCTGGAGTTCAGGCGGACTCGGGGACTAGGCCAGTGCCTTCCCCATAGGAAAGGAGAGACGAGAGGAACCCTGCACAGTGCCCTTGAACTGGGATGGGGAGCTGTGGGGGACTGTGTCCTCTTCTTCCCCGACACACCCCCTGCCACCCCCAACGCTGCCACCTCTTGGAGGAAGGTGGCATCAGGCTGCCCTTTCTTCCAGGGAGCTGGATGTACAAGATCCGTGTATGGCGCCTGGTGGCAAGCCCACGTCTGCCCTAGGGACAGTTGGCCTTGGAGATGCTGTCCCCTTGGGACAGGAGGCACACAGAGCAGGCCTGCATTCTGCCCAGACTCCTTCCTCAGAGTGGAGTATGCGCGCCTGCCCTAGCCGTCCCCTCGTGTCTCCCTAAAGCCAGGCTTCCTTCTCTACGCACAGGGAGCGGGTGACGCTTGTCTTGCCACCGTCCCGCTGTTCTTCCCAGGGCAGCCTCTCCTGCTTTGCGACTGTCTCCGGACAACAAGGCCAACGGCTCCTACTCTTCTCCCGGAGAGGCGTTCTGCTCCTTCCTCAGACTTGCTCCCGAGCAGCACGGTGACAGCCGTGTCCCTACCCTTAAACCTTTCCAGATGTGCATCCACGCTTCTCTCGCAGGCAGTGGGGATGGTAGGGCCAAGAGAATTTCGCTCCATGCGGGTTTCTTCCACCGTGTTGCGCAGACTAGCTCAAGCAAGCAGCAGGAGCATCCCACAAAGCGAATCAGATATCCCAACGAATGCTGTGCTTTCCCAGAGGAGGAGCCTGGTCAAAGGGGCTTTCCCTGAAGGGTGGTATCTCCCACCTTGAGACTTGGCCTAGGCAAGCAGGAGCAGCAGCCCACAGAACCGACTCTGATTTCTAAACAAACGGAGAGCGTGACACTTGTCTTCCCACCTGCCCGCTATTGTTGCAATGCATGCTCTCCTGTTTCATGACCTTTCGTTAAGCCTGTTTCCACAGGCACAACCACGCTTCTCTCTCCAGTAGAGGGGATGCCCGGGCAAGAGGATTTCGCTCCATGCGGGTTTCTTACACCGTGCTTCGGAGACTATGTTCAGGCAAGCGGCATCAGCATCGCACTGAATCGACTCTGTTTTCCCCAAGAATGTTGTGCTTTCCTAGAGGGGATGCTCAGGCAAAGAGGCTTTCGCTCTATGCGGGATTCTACCACCGTGCTGCCAATACGAGGCTCAAGCAAGCAGCAACAGCAGCCCAGAGAACCGACTCTTTTTTCCCAGTGACTGCTGTGCTTTCGCAGAGGTTTTCAGCTTGGCCTCAGCCGCACTTTGCTGCTGCTTCCTCAGCAAGGCTATGGGCATTTGCTCTGTCACGTCAGGGAAGGAAATCTGCGGGAGAGCTGGTGCCTCTTGGGCTTTGCTCTCCCAGGCTCCATGGTCGCACCCTGGATTCCCCGTGCCAGGCTGAACTTCGCAGACACAGCCACCACCCGGCAGCAGCGTGCGTGGTCTAGGATGACACTCCTGCCAACTGCCATCTCCTGGCGTAGTAAGGCTTGGCTTTTTGCTCTGGAGTTCAGGCGGACTCGGGGACTAGGCCAGTGCCTTCCCCATAGGAAAGGAGAGACGAGAGGAACCCTGCACAGTGCCCTTGAACTGGGATGGGGAGCTGTGGGGGACTGTGTCCTCTTCTTCCCCGACACACCCCCTGCCACCCCCAACGCTGCCACCTCTTGGAGGAAGGTGGCATCAGGCTGCCCTTTCTTCCAGGGAGCTGGATGTACAAGATCCGTGTATGGCGCCTGGTGGCAAGCCCACGTCTGCCCTAGGGACAGTTGGCCTTGGAGATGCTGTCCCCTTGGGACAGGAGGCACACAGAGCAGGCCTGCATTCTGCCCAGACTCCTTCCTCAGAGTTGAGTATGCGCGCCTGCCCTAGCCGTCCCCTCGTGTCTTCCTAAAGCCAGGCTTCCGTCTCTACGCACAGGGAGCGGGTGACGCTTGTCTTGCCACCGTCCCGCTGTTCTTCCCAGGGCAGCCTCTCCTGCTTTGCGACTGTCTCCGGACAACAAGGCCAACGGCTCCTACTCTTCTCCCGGAGAGGCGTTCTGCTCCTTCCCCAGACTTGCTCCCGGGCAGCACGGTGACAGCCGTGTCCCTACCCTTAAACCTTTCCAGATGTGCATCCACGCTTCTCTCGCAGGCAGTGGGGATGGTAGGGCCAAGAGAATTTCGCTCCATGCGGGTTTCTTCCACCGTGTTGCGCAGACTAGCTCAAGCAAGCAGCAGGAGCATCCCACAAAGCGAATCAGATATCCCAACGAATGCTGTGCTTTCCCAGAGGAGGAGCCTGGTCAAAGGGGCTTTCCCTGAAGGGTGGTATCTCCCACCTTGAGACTTGGCCTAGGCAAGCAGGAGCAGCAGCCCACAGAACCGACTCTGATTTCTAAACAAACGGAGAGCGTGACACTTGTCTTCCCACCTGCCCGCTATTGTTGCAATGCATGCTCTCCTGTTTCATGACCTTTCGTTAAGACTGTTTCCACAGGCACAACCACGCTTCTCTCTCCAGTAGAGGGGATGCCCGGGCAAGAGGATTTCGCTCCATGCGGGTTTCTTACACCGTGCTTCGGAGACTATGTTCAGGCAAGCGGCATCAGCATCGCACTGAATCGACTCTGTTTTCCCCAAGAATGTTGTGCTTTCCTAGAGGGGATGCTCAGGCAAAGAGGCTTTCGCTCTATGCGGGATTCTACCACCGTGCTGCCAATACGAGGCTCAAGCAAGCAGCAACAGCAGCCCAGAGAACCGACTCTTTTTTCCCAGTGACTGCTGTGCTTTCGCAGAGGTTTTCAGCTTGGCCTGAGCCGCACTTTGCTGCTGCTTCCTCAGCAAGGCTTTGGGCGTTTGCTCTGTCACGTCAGGGAAGGAAATCTGCGGGAGAGCTGGTGCCTCTTGGGCTTTGCTCTCCCAGGCTCCATGGTCGCACCCTGGGTTCCCCTTGCCAGGCTGAACTTCGCAGACACAGCCACCACCCTGCAGCAGCGTGCGTGGTCTAGGATGACACTCCTGCCAACTGCCATCTCCTGGCGTAGTAAGGCTTGGCTTTTTGCTCTGGAGTTCAGGCGGACTCGGGGACTAGGCCAGTGCCTTCCCCATAGGAAAGGAGAGACGAGAGGAACCCTGCACAGTGCCCTTGAACTGGGATGGGGAGCTGTGGGGGACTGTGTCCTCTTCTTCCCCGACACACCCCCTGCCACCCCCAACGCTGCCACCTCTTGGAGGAAGGTGGCATCAGGCTGCCCTTTCTTCCAGGGAGCTGGATGTACAAGATCCGTGTATGGCGCCTGGTGGCAAGCCCACGTCTGCCCTAGGGACAGTTGGCCTTGGAGATGCTGTCCCCTTGGGACAGGAGGCACACAGAGCAGGCCTGCATTCTGCCCAGACTCCTTCCTCAGAGTGGAGTATGCGCGCCTGCCCTAGCCGTCCCCTCGTGTCTCCCTAAAGCCAGGCTTCCTTCTCTACGCACAGGGAGAGGGTGACGCTTGTCTTGCCACCGTCCCGCTGTTCTTCCCAGGGCAGCCTCTCCTGCTTTGCGACTGTCTCCGGACAACAAGGCCAACGGCTCCTACTCTTCTCCCGGAGAGGCGTTCTGCTCCTTCCCCAGACTTGCTCCCGGGCAGCACGGTGACAGCCGTGTCCCTACCCTTAAACCTTTCCAGATGTGCATCCACGCTTCTCTCGCAGGCAGTGGGGATGGTAGGGCCAAGAGAATTTCGCTCCATGCGGGTTTCTTCCACCGTGTTGCGCAGACTAGCTCAAGCAAGCAGCAGGAGCATCCCACAAAGCGAATCAGATATCCCAACGAATGCTGTGCTTTCCCAGAGGAGGAGCCTGGTCAAAGGGGCTTTCCCTGAAGGGTGGTATCTCCCACCTTGAGACTTGGCCTAGGCAAGCAGGAGCAGCAGCCCACAGAACCGACTCTGATTTCTAAACAAACGGAGAGCGTGACACTTGTCTTCCCACCTGCCCGCTATTGTTGCAATGCATGCTCTCCTGTTTCATGACCTTTCGTTAAGACTGTTTCCACAGGCACAACCACGCTTCTCTCTCCAGTAGAGGGGATGCCCGGGCAAGAGGATTTCGCTCCATGCGGGTTTCTTACACCGTGCTTCGGAGACTATGTTCAGGCAAGCGGCATCAGCATCGCACTGAATCGACTCTGTTTTCCCCAAGAATGTTGTGCTTTCCTAGAGGGGATGCTCAGGCAAAGAGGCTTTCGCTCTATGCGGGATTCTACCACCGTGCTGCCAATACGAGGCTCAAGCAAGCAGCAACAGCAGCCCAGAGAACCGACTCTTTTTTCCCAGTGACTGCTGTGCTTTCGCAGAGGTTTTCAGCTTGGCCTGAGCCGCACTTTGCTGCTGCTTCCTCAGCAAGGCTTTGGGCGTTTGCTCTGTCACGTCAGGGAAGGAAATCTGCGGGAGAGCTGGTGCCTCTTGGGCTTTGCTCTCCCAGGCTCCATGGTCGCACCCTGGGTTCCCCGTGCCAGGCTGAACTTCGCAGACACAGCCACCACCCTGCACCAGCGTGCGTGGTCTAGGATGACACTCCTGCCAACTGCCATCTCCTGGCGTAGTAAGGCTTGGCTTTTTGCTCTGGAGTTCAGGCGGACTCGGGGACTAGGCCAGTGCCTTCCCCATAGGAAAGGAGAGACGAGAGGAACCCTGCACAGTGCCCTTGAACTGGGATGGGGAGCTGTGGGGGACTGTGTCCTCTTCTTCCCCGACACACCCCCTGCCACCCCCAACGCTGCCACCTCTTGGAGGAAGGTGGCATCAGGCTGCCCTTTCTTCCAGGGAGCTGGATGTACAAGATCCATGTATGGCGCCTGGTGGCAAGCCCACGTCTGCCCTAGGGACAGTTGGCCTTGGAGATGCTGTCCCCTTGGGACAGGAGGCACACAGAGCAGGCCTGCATTCTGCCCAGACTCCTTCCTCAGAGTGGAGTATGCGCGCCTGCCCTAGCCGTCCCCTCGTGTCTCCCTAAAGCCAGGCTTCCTTCTCTACGCACAGGGAGCGGGTGACGCTTGTCTTGCCACCGTCCCGCTGTTCTTCCCAGGGCAGCCTCTCCTGCTTTGCGACTGTCTCCGGACAACAAGGCCAACGGCTCCTACTCTTCTCCCGGAGAGGCGTTCTGCTCCTTCCTCAGACTTGCTCCCGAGCAGCACGGTGACAGCCGTGTCCCTACCCTTAAACCTTTCCAGATGTGCATCCACGCTTCTCTCGCAGGCAGTGGGGATGGTAGGGCCAAGAGAATTTCGCTCCATGCGGGTTTCTTCCACCGTGTTGTGCAGACTAGCTCAAGCAAGCAGCAGGAGCATCCCACAAAGCGAATCAGATATCCCAACGAATGCTGTGCTTTCCCAGAGGAGGAGCCTGGTCAAAGGGGCTTTCCCTGAAGGGTGGTATCTCCCACCTTGAGACTTGGCCTAGTTCCCCAAGAATTTTGTGCTTTCCTAGAGGGGATGCTCAGGCAAAGAGGCTTTCGCTCTATGCGGGATTCTACCACCGTGCTGCCAATACGAGGCTCAAGCAAGCAGCAACAGCAGCCCAGAGAACCGACTCTTTTTTCCCAGTGACTGCTGTGCTTTCGCAGAGGTTTTCAGCTTGGCCTGAGCCGCACTTTGCTGCTGCTTCCTCAGCAAGGCTTTGGGCGTTTGCTCTGTCACGTCAGGGAAGGAAATCTGCGGGAGAGCTGGTGCCTCTTGGGCTTTGCTCTCCCAGGCTCCATGGTCGCACCCTGGGTTCCCCGTGCCAGGCTGAACTTCGCAGACACAGCCACCACCCTGCAGCAGCGTGCGTGGTCTAGGATGACACTCCTGCCAACTGCCATCTCCTGGCGTAGTAAGGCTTGGCTTTTTGCTCTGGAGTTCAGGCGGACTCGGGGACTAGGCCAGTGCCTTCCCCATAGGAAAGGAGAGACGAGAGGAACCCTGCACAGTGCCCTTGAACTGGGATGGGGAGCTGTGGGGGACTGTGTCCTCTTCTTCCCCGACACACCCCCTGCCACCCCCAACGCTGCCACCTCTTGGAGGAAGGTGGCATCAGGCTGCCCTTTCTTCCAGGGAGCTGGATGTACAAGATCCGTGTATGGCGCCTGGTGGCAAGCCCACGTCTGCCCTAGGGACAGTTGGCCTTGGAGATGCTGTCCCCTTGGGACAGGAGGCACACAGAGCAGGCCTGCATTCTGCCCAGACTCCTTCCTCAGAGTGGAGTATGCGCGCCTGCCCTAGCCGTCCCCTCGTGTCTCCCTAAAGCCAGGCTTCCTTCTCTACGCACAGGGAGCGGGTGACGCTTGTCTTGCCACCGTCCCGCTGTTCTTCCCAGGGCAGCCTCTCCTGCTTTGCGACTGTCTCTGGACAACAAGGCCAACGGCTCCTACTCTTCTCCCGGAGAGGCGTTCTGCTCCTTCCTCAGACTTGCTCCCGAGGAGCACAGTGACAGCCGTGTCCCTACCCTTAAACCTTTCCAGATGTGCATCCACGCTTCTCTCGCAGGCAGTGGGGATGGTAGGGCCAAGAGAATTTCGCTCCATGCGGGTTTCTTCCACCGTGTTGCGCAGACTAGCTCAAGCAAGCAGCAGGAGCATCCCACAAATCGAATCAGATATCCCAACGAATGCTGTGCTTTCCCAGAGGAGGAGCCTAGTCAAAGGGGCTTTCCCTGAAGGGTGGTATCTCCCACCTTGAGACTTGGCCTAGGCAAGCAGGAGCAGCAGCCCACAGAACCGACTCTGATTTCTAAACAAACGGAGAGCGTGACACTTGTCTTCCCACCTGCCCGCTATTGTTGCAATGCATGCTCTCCTGTTTCATGACCTTTCGTTAAGCCTGTTTCCACAGGCACCACCACTCTTCTCTCTCCAGTAGAGGGGATGCCCGGGCAAGAGGATTTCGCTCCATGCGGGTTTCTTACACCGTGCTTCGGAGACTATGTTCAGGCAAGCGGCATCAGCATCGCACTGAATCGACTCTGTTTTCCCCAAGAATGTTGTGCTTTCCTAGAGGGGATGCTCAGGCAAAGAGGCTTTCGCTCTATGCGGGATTCTACCACCGTGCTGCCAATACGAGGCTCAAGCAAGCAGCAACAGCAGCCCAGAGAACCGACTCTTTTTTCCCAGTGACTGCTGTACTTTCGCAGAGGTTTTCAGCTTGGCCTGAGCCGCACTTTGCTGCTGCTTCCTCAGCAAGGCTTTGGGCGTTTGCTCTGTCACGTCAGGGAAGGAAATCTGCGGGAGAGCTGGTGCCTCTTGGGCTTTGCTCTCCCAGGCTCCATGGTCGCACCCTGGGTTCCCCGTGCCAGGCTGAACTTCGCAGACACAGCCACCACCCTGCAGCAGCGTGCATGGTCTAGGATGACACTCCTGCCAACTGCCATCTCCTGGCGTAGTAAGGCTTGGCTTTTTGCTCTGGAGTTCAGGCGGACTCGGGGACTAGGCCAGTGCCTTCCCCATAGGAAAGGAGAGACGAGAGGAACCCTGCACAGTGCCCTTGAACTGGGATGGGGAGCTGTGGGGGACTGTGTCCTCTTCTTCCCCGACACACCCCCTGCCACCCCCAACGCTGCCACCTCTTGGAGGAAGGTGGCATCAGGCTGCCCTTTCTTCCAGGGAGCTGGATGTACAAGATCTGTGTATGGCGCCTGGTGGCAAGCCCACGTCTGCCCTAGGGACAGTTGGCCTTGGAGATGCTGTCCCCTTGGGACAGGAGGCACACAGAGCAGGCCTGCATTCTGCCCAGACTCCTTCCTCAGAGTTGAGTATGCGCGCCTGCCCTAGCCGTCCCCTCGTGTCTTCCTAAAGCCAGGCTTCCGTCTCTACGCACAGGGAGCGGGTGACGCTTGTCTTGCCACCATCCCGCTGTTCTTCCCAGGGCAGCCTCTCCTGCTTTGCGACTGTCTCCGGACAACAAGGCCAACGGCTCCTACTCTTCTCCCGGAGAGGCGTTCTGCTCCTTCCCCAGACTTGCTCCCGGGCAGCACGGTGACAGCCGTGTCCCTACCCTTAAACCTTTCCAGATGTGCATCCACGCTTCTCTCGCAGGCAGTGGGGATGGTAGGGCCAAGAGAATTTCGCTCCATGCGGGTTTCTTCCACCGTGTTGCGCAGACTAGCTCAAGCAAGCAGCAGGAGCATCCCACAAAGCGAATCAGATATCCCAACGAATGCTGTGCTTTCCCAGAGGAGGAGCCTGGTCAAAGGGGCTTTCCCTGAAGGGTGGTATCTCCCACCTTGAGACTTGGCCTAGGCAAGCAGGAGCAGCAGCCCACAGAACCGACTCTGATTTCTAAACAAACGGAGAGCGTGACACTTGTCTTCCCACCTGCCCGCTATTGTTGCAATGCATGCTCTCCTGTTTCATGACCTTTCGTTAAGCCTGTTTCCACAGGCACAACCACGCTTCTCTCTCCAGTAGAGGGGATGCCCGGGCAAGAGGATTTCGCTCCATGCGGGTTTCTTACACCGTGCTTCGGAGACTATGTTCAGGCAAGCGGCATCAGCATCGCACTGAATCGACTCTGTTTTCCCCAAGAATGTTGTGCTTTCCTAGAGGGGATGCTCAGGCAAAGAGGCTTTCGCTCTATGCGGGATTCTACCACCGTGCTGCCAATACGAGGCTCAAGCAAGCAGCAACAGCAGCCCAGAGAACCGACTCTTTTTTCCCAGTGACTGCTGTGCTTTCGCAGAGGTTTTCAGCTTGGCCTGAGCCGCACTTTGCTGCTGCTTCCTCAGCAAGGCTTTGGGCGTTTGCTCTGTCACGTCAGGGAAGGAAATCTGCGGGAGAGCTGGTGCCTCTTGGGCTTTGCTCTCCCAGGCTCCATGGTCGCACCCTGGGTTCCCCGTGCCAGGCTGAACTTCGCAGACACAGCCACCACCCTGCAGCAGCGTGCATGGTCTAGGATGACACTCCTGCCAACTGCCATCTCCTGGCGTAGTAAGGCTTGGCTTTTTGCTCTGGAGTTCAGGCGGACTCGGGGACTAGGCCAGTGCCTTCCCCATAGGAAAGGAGAGACGAGAGGAACCCTGCACAGTGCCCTTGAACTGGGATGGGGAGCTGTGGGGGACTGTGTCCTCTTCTTCCCCGACACACCCCCTGCCACCCCCAACGCTGCCACCTCTTGGAGGAAGGTGGCATCAGGCTGCCCTTTCTTCCAGGGAGCTGGATGTACAAGATCCGTGTATGGCGCCTGGTGGCAAGCCCACGTCTGCCCTAGGGACAGTTGGCCTTGGAGATGCTGTCCCCTTGGGACAGGAGGCACACAGAGCAGGCCTGCATTCTGCCCAGACTCCTTCCTCAGAGTTGAGTATGCGCGCCTGCCCTAGCCGTCCCCTCGTGTCTTCCTAAAGCCAGGCTTCCGTCTCTACGCACAGGGAGCGGGTGACGCTTGTCTTGCCACCGTCCCGCTGTTCTTCCCAGGGCAGCCTCTCCTGCTTTGCGACTGTCTCCGGACAACAAGGCCAACGGCTCCTACTCTTCTCCCGGAGAGGCGTTCTGCTCCTTCCCCAGACTTGCTCCCGGGCAGCACGGTGACAGCCGTGTCCCTACCCTTAAACCTTTCCAGATGTGCATCCACGCTTCTCTCGCAGGCAGTGGGGATGGTAGGGCCAAGAGAATTTCGCTCCATGCGGGTTTCTTCCACCGTGTTGCGCAGACTAGCTCAAGCAAGCAGCAGGAGCATCCCACAAAGCGAATCAGATATCCCAACGAATGCTGTGCTTTCCCAGAGGAGGAGCCTGGTCAAAGGGGCTTTCCCTGAAGGGTGGTATCTCCCACCTTGAGACTTGGCCTAGGCAAGCAGGAGCAGCAGCCCACAGAACCGACTCTGATTTCTAAACAAACGGAGAGCGTGACACTTGTCTTCCCACCTGCCCGCTATTGTTGCAATGCATGCTCTCCTGTTTCATGACCTTTCGTTAAGCCTGTTTCCACAGGCACAACCACGCTTCTCTCTCCAGTAGAGGGGATGCCCGGGCAAGAGGATTTCGCTCCATGCGGGTTTCTTACACCGTGCTTCGGAGACTATGTTCAGGCAAGCGGCATCAGCATCGCACTGAATCGACTCTGTTTTCCCCAAGAATGTTGTGCTTTCCTAGAGGGGATGCTCAGGCAAAGAGGCTTTCGCTCTATGCGGGATTCTACCACCGTGCTGCCAATACGAGGCTCAAGCAAGCAGCAACAGCAGCCCAGAGAACCGACTCTTTTTTCCCAGTGACTGCTGTGCTTTCGCAGAGGTTTTCAGCTTGGCCTGAGCCGCACTTTGCTGCTGCTTCCTCAGCAAGGCTTTGGGCGTTTGCTCTGTCACGTCAGGGAAGGAAATCTGCGGGAGAGCTGGTGCCTCTTGGGCTTTGCTCTCCCAGGCTCCATGGTCGCACCCTGGGTTCCCCGTGCCAGGCTGAACTTCGCAGACACAGCCACCACCCTGCAGCAGCGTGCATGGTCTAGGATGACACTCCTGCCAACTGCCATCTCCTGGCGTAGTAAGGCTTGGCTTTTTGCTCTGGAGTTCAGGCGGACTCGGGGACTAGGCCAGTGCCTTCCCCATAGGAAAGGAGAGACGAGAGGAACCCTGCACAGTGCCCTTGAACTGGGATGGGGAGCTGTGGGGGACTGTGTCCTCTTCTTCCCCGACACACCCCCTGCCACCCCCAACGCTGCCACCTCTTGGAGGAAGGTGGCATCAGGCTGCCCTTTCTTCCAGGGAGCTGGATGTACAAGATCCGTGTATGGCGCCTGGTGGCAAGCCCACGTCTGCCCTAGGGACAGTTGGCCTTGGAGATGCTGTCCCCTTGGGACAGGAGGCACACAGAGCAGGCCTGCAATCTGCCCAGACTCCTTCCTCAGAGTGGAGTATGCGCGCCTGCCCTAGCCGTCCCCTCGTGTCTCCCTAAAGCCAGGCTTCCTTCTCTACGCACAGGGAGCGGGTGACGCTTGTCTTGCCACCGTCCCGCTGTTCTTCCCAGGGCAGCCTCTCCTGCTTTGCGACTGTCTCCGGACAACAAGGCCAACGGCTCCTACTCTTCTCCCGGAGAGGCGTTCTGCTCCTTCCTCAGACTTGCTCCCGAGCAGCACGGTGACAGCCGTGTCCCTACCCTTAAACCTTTCTAGATGTGCATCCACGCTTCTCTCGCAGGCAGTGGGGATGGTAGGGCCAAGAGAATTTCGCTCCATGCGGGTTTCTTCCACCGTGTTGCGCAGACTAGCTCAAGCAAGCAGCAGGAGCATCCCACAAAGCGAATCAGATATCCCAACGAATGCTGTGCTTTCCCAGAGGAGGAGCCTGGTCAAAGGGGCTTTCCCTGAAGGGTGGTATCTCCCACCTTGAGACTTGGCCTAGGCAAGCAGGAGCAGCAGCCCACAGAACCGACTCTGATTTCTAAACAAACGGAGAGCGTGACACTTGTCTTCCCACCTGCCCGCTATTGTTGCAATGCATGCTCTCCTGTTTCATGACCTTTCGTTAAGACTGTTTCCACAGGCACAACCACGCTTCTCTCTCCAGTAGAGGGGATGCCCGGGCAAGAGGATTTCGCTCCATGCGGGTTTCTTACACCGTGCTTCGGAGACTATGTTCAGGCAAGCGGCATCAGCATCGCACTGAATCGACTCTGTTTTCCCCAAGAATGTTGTGCTTTCCTAGAGGGGATGCTCAGGCAAAGAGGCTTTCGCTCTATGCGGGATTCTACCACCGTGCTGCCAATACGAGGCTCAAGCAAGCAGCAACAGCAGCCCAGAGAACCGACTCTTTTTTCCCAGTGACTGCTGTGCTTTCGCAGAGGTTTTCAGCTTGGCCTGAGCCGCACTTTGCTGCTGCTTCCTCAGCAAGGCTTTGGGCGTTTGCTCTGTCACGTCAGGGAAGGAAATCTGCGGGAGAGCTGGTGCCTCTTGGGCTTTGCTCTCCCAGGCTCCATGGTCGCACCCTGGGTTCCCCGTGCCAGGCTGAACTTCGCAGACACAGCCACCACCCTGCAGCAGCGTGCGTGGTCTAGGATGACACTCCTGCCAACTGCCATCTCCTGGCGTAGTAAGGCTTGGCTTTTTGCTCTGGAGTTCAGGCGGACTCGGGGACTAGGCCAGTGCCTTCCCCATAGGAAAGGAGAGACGAGAGGAACCCTGCACAGTGCCCTTGAACTGGGATGGGGAGCTGTGGGGGACTGTGTCCTCTTCTTCCCCGACACACCCCCTGCCACCCCCAACGCTGCCACCTCTTGGAGGAAGGTGGCATCAGGCTGCCCTTTCTTCCAGGGAGCTGGATGTACAAGATCCATGTATGGCGCCTGATGGCAAGCCCACGTCTGCCCTAGGGACATTTGGCCTTGGAGATGCTGTCCCCTTGGGACAGGAGGCACACAGAGCAGGCCTGCATTCTGCCCAGACTCCTTCCTCAGAGTGGAGTATGCGCGCCTGCCCTAGCCGTCCCCTCGTGTCTCCCTAAAGCCAGGCTTCCTTCTCTACGCACAGGGAGCGGGTGACGCTTGTCTTGCCACCGTCCCGCTGTTCTTCCCAGGGCAGCCTCTCCTGCTTTGCGACTGTCTCCGGACAACAAGGCCAACGGCTCCTACTCTTCTCCCGGAGAGGCGTTCTGCTCCTTCCTCAGACTTGCTCCCGAGCAGCACGGTGACAGCCGTGTCCCTACCCTTAAACCTTTCCAGATGTGCATCCACGCTTCTCTCGCAGGCAGTGGGGATGGTAGGGCCAAGAGAATTTCGCTCCATGCGGGTTTCTTCCACCGTGTTGCGCAGACTAGCTCAAGCAAGCAGCAGGAGCATCCCACAAAGCGAATCAGATATCCCAACGAATGCTGTGCTTTCCCAGAGGAGGAGCCTGGTCAAAGGGGCTTTCCCTGAAGGGTGGTATCTCCCACCTTGAGACTTGGCCTAGTTCCCCAAGAATTTTGTGCTTTCCTAGAGGGGATGCTCAGGCAAAGAGGCTTTCGCTCTATGCGGGATTCTACCACCGTGCTGCCAATACGAGGCTCAAGCAAGCAGCAACAGCAGCCCAGAGAACCGACTCTTTTTTCCCAGTGACTGCTGTGCTTTCGCAGAGGTTTTCAGCTTGGCCTGAGCCGCACTTTGCTGCTGCTTCCTCAGCAAAGCTTTGGGCGTTTGCTCTGTCACGTCAGGGAAGGAAATCTGCGGGAGAGCTGGTGCCTCTTGGGCTTTGCTCTCCCAGGCTCCATGGTCGCACCCTGGGTTCCCCGTGCCAGGCTGAACTTCGCAGACACAGCCACCACCCTGCAGCAGCGTGCGTGGTCTAGGATGACACTCCTGCCAACTGCCATCTCCTGGCGTAGTAAGGCTTGGCTTTTTGCTCTGGAGTTCAGGCGGACTTGGGGACTAGGCCAGTGCCTTCCCCATAGGAAAGGAGAGACGAGAGGAACCCTGCACAGTGCCCTTGAACTGGGATGGGGAGCTGTGGGGGACTGTGTCCTCTTCTTCCCCGACACACCCCCTGCCACCCCCAACGCTGCCACCTCTTGGAGGAAGGTGGCATCAGGCTGCCCTTTCTTCCAGGGAGCTGGATGTACAAGATCCGTGTATGGCGCCTGGTGGCAAGCCCACGTCTGCCCTAGGGACAGTTGGCCTTGGAGATGCTGTCCCCTTGGGACAGGAGGCACACAGAGCAGGCCTGCATTCTGCCCAGACTCCTTCCTCAGAGTGGAGTATGCGCGCCTGCCCTAGCCGTCCCCTCGTGTCTCCCTAAAGCCAGGCTTCCTTCTCTACGCACAGGGAGCGGGTGACGCTTGTCTTGCCACCGTCCCGCTGTTCTTCCCAGGGCAGCCTCTCCTGCTTTGCGACTGTCTCTGGACAACAAGGCCAACGGCTCCTACTCTTCTCCCGGAGAGGCGTTCTGCTCCTTCCTCAGACTTGCTCCCGAGGAGCACGGTGACAGCCGTGTCCCTACCCTTAAACCTTTCCAGATGTGCATCCACGCTTCTCTCGCAGGCAGTGGGGATGGTAGGGCCAAGAGAATTTCGCTCCATGCGGGTTTCTTCCACCGTGTTGCGCAGACTAGCTCAAGCAAGCAGCAGGAGCATCCCACAAAGCGAATCAGATATCCCAACGAATGCTGTGCTTTCCCAGAGGAGGAGCCTAGTCAAAGGGGCTTTCCCTGAAGGGTGGTATCTCCCACCTTGAGACTTGGCCTAGGCAAGCAGGAGCAGCAGCCCACAGAACCGACTCTGATTTCTAAACAAACGGAGAGCGTGACACTTGTCTTCCCACCTGCCCGCTATTGTTGCAATGCATGCTCTCCTGTTTCATGACCTTTCGTTAAGCCTGTTTCCACAGGCACCACCACGCTTCTCTCTCCAGTAGAGGGGATGCCCGGGCAAGAGGATTTCGCTCCATGCGGGTTTCTTACACCGTGCTTCGGAGACTATGTTCAGGCAAGCGGCATCAGCATCGCACTGAATCGACTCTGTTTTCCCCAAGAATGTTGTGCTTTCCTAGAGGGGATGCTCAGGCAAAGAGGCTTTCGCTCTATGCGGGATTCTACCACCGTGCTGCCAATACGAGGCTCAAGCAAGCAGCAACAGCAGCCCAGAGAACCGACTCTTTTTTCGCAGTGACTGCTGTACTTTCGCAGAGGTTTTCAGCTTGGCCTGAGCCGCACTTTGCTGCTGCTTCCTCAGCAAGGCTTTGGGCGTTTGCTCTGTCACGTCAGGGAAGGAAATCTGCGGGAGAGCTGGTGCCTCTTGGGCTTTGCTCTCCCAGGCTCCATGGTCGCACCCTGGGTTCCCCGTGCCAGGCTGAACTTCGCAGACACAGCCACCACCCTGCAGCAGCGTGCGTGGTCTAGGATGACACTCCTGCCAACTGCCATCTCCTGGCGTAGTAAGGCTTGGCTTTTTCTCTGGAGTTCAGGCGGACTCGGGGACTAGGCCAGTGCCTTCCCCATAGGAAAGGAGATACGAGAGGAACCCTGCACAGTGCCCTTGAACTGGGATGGGGAGCTGTGGGGGACTGTGTCCTCTTCTTCCCCGACACACCCCCTGCCACCCCCAACGCTGCCACCTCTTGGAGGAAGGTGGCATCAGGCTGCCCTTTCTTCCAGGGAGCTGGATGTACAAGATCCATGTATGGCGCCTGGTGGCAAGCCCACGTCTGCCCTAGGGACAGTTGGCCTTGGAGATGCTGTCCCCTTGGGACAGGAGGCACACAGAGCAGGCCTGCATTCTGCCCAGACTCCTTCCTCAGAGTTGAGTATGCGCGCCTGCCCTAGCCGTCCCCTCGTGTCTTCCTAAAGCCAGGCTTCCGTCTCTACGCACAGGGAGCGGGTGACGCTTGTCTTGCCACCGTCCCGCTGTTCTTCCCAGGGCAGCCTCTCCTGCTTTGCGACTGTCTCCGGACAACAAGGCCAACGGCTCCTACTCTTCTCCCGGAGAGGCGTTCTGCTCCTTCCCCAGACTTGCTCCCGGGCAGCACGGTGACAGCCGTGTCCCTACCCTTAAACCTTTCCAGATGTGCATCCACGCTTCTCTCGCAGGCAGTGGGGATGGTAGGGCCAAGAGAATTTCGCTCCATGCGGGTTTCTTCCACCGTGTTGCGCAGACTAGCTCAAGCAAGCAGCAGGAGCATCCCACAAAGCGAATCAGATATCCCAACGAATGCTGTGCTTTCCCAGAGGAGGAGCCTGGTCAAAGGGGCTTTCCCTGAAGGGTGGTATCTCCCACCTTGAGACTTGGCCTAGGCAAGCAGGAGCAGCAGCCCACAGAACCGACTCTGATTTCTAAACAAACGGAGAGCGTGACACTTGTCTTCCCACCTGCCCGCTATTGTTGCAATGCATGCTCTCCTGTTTCATGACCTTTCGTTAAGCCTGTTTCCACAGGCACAACCACGCTTCTCTCTCCAGTAGAGGGGATGCCCGGGCAAGAGGATTTCGCTCCATGCGGGTTTCTTACACCGTGCTTCGGAGACTATGTTCAGGCAAGCGGCATCAGCATCGCACTGAATCGACTCTGTTTTCCCCAAGAATGTTGTGCTTTCCTAGAGGGGATGCTCAGGCAAAGAGGCTTTCGCTCTATGCGGGATTCTACCACCGTGCTGCCAATACGAGGCTCAAGCAAGCAGCAACAGCAGCCCAGAGAACCGACTCTTTTTTCCCAGTGACTGCTGTGCTTTCGCAGAGGTTTTCAGCTTGGCCTGAGCCGCACTTTGCTGCTGCTTCCTCAGCAAGGCTTTGGGCGTTTGCTCTGTCACGTCAGGGAAGGAAATCTGCGGGAGAGCTGGTGCCTCTTGGGCTTTGCTCTCCCAGGCTCCATGGTCGCACCCTGGGTTCCCCGTGCCAGGCTGAACTTCGCAGACACAGCCACCACCCTGCAGCAGCGTGCGTGGTCTAGGATGACACTCCTGCCAACTGCCATCTCCTGGCGTAGTAAGGCTTGGCTTTTTGCTCTGGAGTTCAGGCGGACTCGGGGACTAGGCCAGTGCCTTCCCCATAGGAAAGGAGTGACGAGATGAACCCTGCACAGTGCCCTTGAACTGGGATGGGGAGCTGTGGGGGACTGTGTCCTCTTCTTCCCCGACACACCCCCTGCCACCCCCAACGCTGCCACCTCTTGGAGGAAGGTGGCATCAGGCTGCCCTTTCTTCCAGGGAGCTGGATGTACAAGATCCGTGTATGGCGCCTGGTGGCAAGCCCACGTCTGCCCTAGGGACAGTTGGCCTTGGAGATGCTGTCCCCTTGGGACAGGAGGCACACAGAGCAGGCCTTCATTCTGCCCAGACTCCTTCCTCAGAGTGGAGTATGCGCGCCTGCCCTAGCCGTCCCCTCGTGTCTCCCTAAAGCCAGGCTTCCTTCTCTACGCACAGGGAGCGGGTGACGCTTGTCTTGCCACCGTCCCGCTGTTCTTCCCAGGGCAGCCTCTCCTGCTTTGCGACTGTCTCCGGACAACAAGGCCAACGGCTCCTACTCTTCTCCCGGAGAGGCGTTCTGCTCCTTCCTCAGACTTGCTCCCGAGCAGCACGGTGACAGCCGTGTCCCTACCCTTAAACCTTTCCAGATGTGCATCCACGCTTCTCTCGCAGGCAGTGGGGATGGTAGGGCCAAGAGAATTTCGCTCCATGCGGGTTTCTTCCACCGTGTTGCGCAGACTAGCTCAAGCAAGCAGCAGGAGCATCCCATAAAGCGAATCAGATATCCCAACGAATGCTGTGCTTTCCCAGAGGAGGAGCCTGGTCAAAGGGGCTTTCCCTGAAGGGTGGTATCTCCCACCTTGAGACTTGGCCTAGGCAAGCAGGAGCAGCAGCCCACAGAACCGACTCTGATTTCTAAACAAACGGAGAGCGTGACACTTGTCTTCCCACCTGCCCGCTATTGTTGCAATGCATGCTCTCCTGTTTCATGACCTTTCGTTAAGACTGTTTCCACAGGCACAACCACGCTTCTCTCTCCAGTAGAGGGGATGCCCGGGCAAGAGGATTTCGCTCCATGCGGGTTTCTTACACCGTGCTTCGGAGACTATGTTCAGGCAAGCGGCATCAGCATCGCACTGAATCGACTCTGTTTTCCCCAAGAATGTTGTGCTTTCCTAGAGGGGATGCTCAGGCAAAGAGGCTTTCGCTCTATGCGGGATTCTACCACCGTGCTGCCAATACGAGGCTCAAGCAAGCAGCAACAGCAGCCCAGAGAACCGACTCTTTTTTCCCAGTGACTGCTGTGCTTTCGCAGAGGTTTTCAGCTTGGCCTGAGCCGCACTTTGCTGCTGCTTCCTCAGCAAGGCTATGGGCGTTTGCTCTGTCACGTCAGGGAAGGAAATCTGCGGGAGAGCTGGTGCCTCTTGGGCTTTGCTCTCCCAGGCTCCATGGTCGCACCCTGGATTCCCCGTGCCAGGCTGAACTTCGCAGACACAGCCACCACCCGGCAGCAGCGTGCGTGGTCTAGGATGACACTCCTGCCAACTGCCATCTCCTGGCGTAGTAAGGCTTGGCTTTTTGCTCTGGAGTTCAGGCGGACTCGGGGACTAGGCCAGTGCCTTCCCCATAGGAAAGGAGAGACGAGAGGAACCCTGCACAGTGCCCTTGAACTGGGATGGGGAGCTGTGGGGGACTGTGTCCTCTTCTTCCCCGACACACCCCCTGCCACCCCCAACGCTGCCACCTCTTGGAGGAAGGTGGCATCAGGCTGCCCTTTCTTCCAGGGAGCTGGATATACAAGATCCGTGTATGGCGCCTGGTGGCAAGCCCACGTCTGCCCTAGGGACAGTTGGCCTTGGAGATGCTGTCCCCTTGGGACAGGAGGCACACAGAGCAGGCCTGCATTCTGCCCAGACTCCTTCCTCAGAGTTGAGTATGCGCGCCTGCCCTAGCCGTCCCCTCGTGTCTTCCTAAAGCCAGGCTTCCGTCTCTACACACAGGGAGCGGGTGACGCTTGTCTTGCCACCGTCCCGCTGTTCTTCCCAGGGCAGCCTCTCCTGCTTTGCGACTGTCTCCGGACAACAAGGCCAACGGCTCCTACTCTTCTCCCGGAGAGGCGTTCTGCTCCTTCCCCAGACTTGCTCCCGGGCAGCACGGTGACAGCCGTGTCCCTACCCTTAAACCTTTCCAGATGTGCATCCACGCTTCTCTCGCAGGCAGTGGGGATGGTAGGGCCAAGAGAATTTCGCTCCATGCGGGTTTCTTCCACCGTGTTGCGCAGACTAGCTCAAGCAAGCAGCAGGAGCATCCCATAAAGCGAATCAGATATCCCAACGAATGCTGTGCTTTCCCAGAGGAGGAGCCTGGTCAAAGGGGCTTTCCCTGAAGGGTGGTATCTCCCACCTTGAGACTTGGCCTAGGCAAGCAGGAGCAGCAGCCCACAGAACCGACTCTGATTTCTAAACAAACGGAGAGCGTGACACTTGTCTTCCCACCTGCCCGCTATTGTTGCAATGCATGCTCTCCTGTTTCATGACCTTTTGTTAAGACTGTTTCCACAGTCACAACCACGCTTCTCTCTCAAGTAGAGGGGATGCCCGGGCCAAGAGGATTTCGCTCCATGCGGGTTTCTTACACCGTGCTTCGGAGACTATGTTCAGGCAAGCGGCATCTGCATCGCACAGAACCGACTCTGTTTTCCCCAAGAATGCTGTGCCTTCCTAGAGGGGATGCCCAGGCAAAGAGGCTTTCGCTCTATGCGGGATTCTGCCACCGTGCTGCCAATACTAGGCTCAAGCAAGCAGCAACAGCAGCCCAGAGAACCGACTCTTTTTTCCCAGCGACTGCCATGCTTTCGCAGAGGTTTTCAGCTTGGCCTGAACCGCACTTCGCTGCTGCTTCCTCAGCAAGGCTTTGGGCGTTCGCCCTGTCGCGTCAGGTCAGGAGATCTGCGGGAGAGCTGGTGCCTCTTGGGCTTTCCTCTCCCGAGCTCCATGGTCGCACCCTGGGTTCACCGTGCCAGGCTGAACTTCGCAGACACAGCCACCAACCTGCAGCAGCGTGCGTGGTCTAGGATGACACTCCCTGCCAACTGCCATCTCCTGGCGTAGTAAGGCTTGGCTTTTTGCTCTGGAGTTCGGGCGGACTCGGGGACTAGGCCAGTGCCTTCCCCATAGGAAAGGAGAGGCGACAGGAACCCTGCACAGTGCCCGTGCACGGGGATGGGGAGCTGTGGGGGACTGTCCCCTCTTCTTCCCCGACACACCCCCTGCCACCCCCAACGCTGCCACCTCTTGGAGGATGATGGCATCTGGCTGCCCTTTCTTCCAGGGAGCTGTATCTGCGAGTTACGGGTATGGCGCCTGGTGGCAAGCTCACGTCTGCCCTAGGGACAGTTGGCCTTGGAGATGCTGTCCCCTTGGGACAGGAGGCACACAGAACAGGCCTGCCTTCTGCCCAGACTCCTTCCTCAAGTGGAGTATGCGCGTCTGCCCTAGATGTCCCCTCTTGTCTCGCTAAAGCAAGGTTTTTGTCTCCACGCACAGGGTGCGGTGACACGTGTCTTGACACCGTCCCTCTGTTCATCCCAGGGCAGGTTCTCCTATTTTGCGACTGCTTCCGGACAACAAGGCCAACGGCTCCTTCTCTTCTCCCGGGGAGTCGTTCTGCTCCTTCCCCAGACTTGCTCCCGGTGAGCATGGTGACAGCCGTGTCCCTATCCTTAAGGCCCTTTCCAGATGTGCATCCACGCTTCTCTCGCAGGCAGTGGGGATGCTAGGGCCAAGAGAATTTCGCTCCATGCGGGCTTCTTCCACCGTGCTGCGCAGACTAGCTCAGGCAAGCGGCAGCAGCATTCCACAAAGCGACTCAGATTTCCCAACGAATGCTGTGCTTTCCCAGAGGAGGAGCCTGGTCAAAGAGGCTTTCCCTGAAGGGTGGTATCTCCCAGCTTGAGACTTGGCCTAGGCAAGCAGGAGCAGCAGCCCACAGAACCGACTCTGATTTCTAAACAAACGGAGAGCGTGACACTTGTCTTCCCACCTGCCCGCTATTGTTGCAATGCATGCTCTCCTGTTTCATGACCTTTCGTTAAGACTGTTTCCACAGGCACAACCACGCTTCTCTGTCAAGTAGAGGGGATGCCCGGGCAAGAGGATTTCGCTCCATGCGGGTTTCTTACACCGTGCTTCGGAGACTATATTCAGGCAAGCGGCATCAGCATCGCACTGAATCGACTCTGTTTTCCCCAAGAATGCTGTGCTTGCCTAGAGGGGATGCTCAGGCAAAGAGGCTTTCGCTCTATGCGGGATTCTACCACCGTGCTGCCAATACGAGGCTCAAGCAAGCAGCAACAGCAGCCCAGAGAACCGACTCTTTTTTCCCAGTGACTGCTGTGCTTTCGCAGAGGTTTTCAGCATGGCCTGAGCCGCACTTTGCTGCTGCTTCCTCAGCAAGGCTTTGGGCGTTTGCTCTGTCTCGTGAGGGAAGGAAATCTGCGGGAGAGCTGGTGCCTCTTGGGCTTTGCTCTCCCAGGCTCCATGGTCGCACCCTGGGTTCCCCGTGCCAGGCTGAACTTCGCAGACACAGCCACCACCCTGCAGCAGCGTGCGTGGTCTAGGATGACACTCCTGCCAACTGCCATCTCCTGGCGTAGTAAGGCTTGGCTTTTTGCTCTGGAGTTCAGGCGGACTCGGGGACTAGGCCAGTGCCTTCCCCATAGGAAAGGAGAGACGAGAGGAACCCTGCACAGTGCCCTTGAACTGGGATGGGGAGCTGTGGGTGACTGTGTCCTCTTCTTCCCCGACACACCCCCTGCCACCCCCAACGCTGCCACCTCTTGGAGGAAGGTGGCATCAGGCTGCCCTTTCTTCCAGGGAGCTGGATGTACAAGATCCGTGTATGGCGCCTGGTGGCAAGCCCACGTCTGCCCTAGGGACAGTTGGCCTTGGAGATGCTGTCCCCTTGGGACAGGAGGCACACAGAGCAGGCCTGCATTCTGCCCAGACTCCTTCCTCAGAGTTGAGTATGCGCGCCTGCCCTAGCCGTCCCCTCGTGTCTTCCTAAAGCCAGGCTTCCGTCTCTACGCACAGGGAGCGGGTGACGCTTGTCTTGCCACCGTCCCGCTGTTCTTCCCAGGGCAGCCTCTCCTGCTTTGCGACTGTCTCCGGACAACAAGGCCAACGGCTCCTACTCTTCTCCCGGAGAGGCGTTCTGCTCCTTCCCCAGACTTGCTCCCGGGCAGCACGGTGACAGCCGTGTCCCTACCCTTAAACCTTTCCAGATGTGCATCCACGCTTCTCTCGCAGGCAGTGGGGATGGTAGGGCCAAGAGAATTTCGCTCCATGCGGGTTTCTTCCACCGTGTTGCGCAGACTAGCTCAAGCAAGCAGCAGGAGCATCCCACAAAGCGAATCAGATATCCCAACGAATGCTGTGCTTTCCCAGAGGAGGAGCCTGGTCAAAGGGGCTTTCCCTGAAGGGTGGTATCTCCCACCTTGAGACTTGGCCTAGGCAAGCAGGAGCAGCAGCCCACAGAACCGACTCTGATTTCTAAACAAACGGAGAGCGTGACACTTGTCTTCCCACCTGCCCGCTATTGTTGCAATGCATGCTCTCCTGTTTCATGACCTTTCGTTAAGCCTGTTTCCACAGGCACAACCACGCTTCTCTCTCCAGTAGAGGGGATGCCCGGGCAAGAGGATTTCGCTCCATGCGGGTTTCTTACACCGTGCTTCGGAGACTATGTTCAGGCAAGCGGCATCAGCATCGCACTGAATCGACTCTGTTTTCCCCAAGAATGTTGTGCTTTCCTAGAGGGGATGCTCAGGCAAAGAGGCTTTCGCTCTATGCGGGATTCTACCACCGTGCTGCCAATACGAGGCTCAAGCAAGCAGCAACAGCAGCCCAGAGAACCGACTCTTTTTTCCCAGTGACTGCTGTGCTTTCGCAGAGGTTTTCAGCTTGGCCTGAGCCGCACTTTGCTGCTGCTTCCTCAGCAAGGCTTTGGGCGTTTGCTCTGTCACGTCAGGGAAGGAAATCTGCGGGAGAGCTGGTGCCTCTTGGGCTTTGCTCTCCCAGGCTCCATGGTCGCACCCTGGGTTCCCCGTGCCAGGCTGAACTTCGCAGACACAGCCACCACCCTGCAGCAGCGTGCATGGTCTAGGATGACACTCCTGCCAACTGCCATCTCCTGGCGTAGTAAGGCTTGGCTTTTTGCTCTGGAGTTCAGGCGGACTCGGGGACTAGGCCAGTGCCTTCCCCATAGGAAAGGAGAGACGAGAGGAACCCTGCACAGTGCCCTTGAACTGGGATGGGGAGCTGTGGGGGACTGTGTCCTCTTCTTCCCCGACACACCCCCTGCCACCCCCAACGCTGCCACCTCTTGGAGGAAGGTGGCATCAGGCTGCCCTTTCTTCCAGGGAGCTGGATGTACAAGATCCGTGTATGGCGCCTGGTGGCAAGCCCACGTCTGCCCTAGGGACAGTTGGCCTTGGAGATGCTGTCCCCTTGGGACAGGAGGCACACAGAGCAGGCCTGCATTCTGCCCAGACTCCTTCCTCAGAGTGGAGTATGCGCGCCTGCCCTAGCCGTCCCCTCGTGTCTCCCTAAAGCCAGGCTTCCTTCTCTACGCACAGGGAGCGGGTGACGCTTGTCTTGCCACCGTCCCGCTGTTCTTCCCAGGGCAGCCTCTCCCGCTTTGCGACTGTCTCCGGACAACAAGGCCAACGGCTCCTACTCTTCTCCCGGAGAGGCGTTCTGCTCCTTCCTCAGACTTGCTCCCGAGCAGCACGGTGACAGCCGTGTCCCTACCCTTAAACCTTTCCAGATGTGCATCCACGCTTCTCTCGCAGGCAGTGGGGATGGTAGGGCCAAGAGAATTTCGCTCCATGCGGGTTTCTTCCACCGTGTTGCGCAGACTAGCTCAAGCAAGCAGCAGGAGCATCCCACAAAGCGAATCAGATATCCCAACGAATGCTGTGCTTTCCCAGAGGAGGAGCCTGGTCAAAGGGGCTTTCCCTGAAGGGTGGTATCTCCCACCTTGAGACTTGGCCTAGGCAAGCAGGAGCAGCAGCCCACAGAACCGACTCTGATTTCTAAACAAACGGAGAGCGTGACACTTGTCTTCCCACCTGCCCGCTATTGTTGCAATGCATGCTCTCCTGTTTCATGACCTTTCGTTAAGACTGTTTCCACAGGCACAACCACGCTTCTCTCTCCAGTAGAGGGGATGCCCGGGCAAGAGGATTTCGCTCCATGCGGGTTTCTTACACCGTGCTTCGGAGACTATGTTCAGGCAAGCGGCATCAGCATCGCACTGAATCGACTCTGTTTTCCCCAAGAATGTTGTGCTTTCCTAGAGGGGATGCTCAGGCAAAGAGGCTTTCGCTCTATGCGGGATTCTACCACCGTGCTGCCAATACGAGGCTCAAGCAAGCAGCAACAGCAGCCCAGAGAACCGACTCTTTTTTCCCAGTGACTGCTGTGCTTTCGCAGAGGTTTTCAGCTTGGCCTGAGCCGCACTTTGCTGCTGCTTCCTCAGCAAGGCTTTGGGCGTTTGCTCTGTCACGTCAGGGAAGGAAATCTGCGGGAGAGCTGGTGCCTCTTGGGCTTTGCTCTCCCAGGCTCCATGGTCGCACCCTGGGTTCCCCGTGCCAGGCTGAACTTCGCAGACACAGCCACCACCCTGCAGCAGCGTGCGTGGTCTAGGATGACACTCCTGCCAACTGCCATCTCCTGGCGTAGTAAGGCTTGGCTTTTTGCTCTGGAGTTCAGGCGGACTCGGGGACTAGGCCAGTGCCTTCCCCATAGGAAAGGAGAGACGAGAGGAACCCTGCACAGTGCCCTTGAACTGGGATGGGGAGCTGTGGGGGACTGTGTCCTCTTCTTCCCCGACACACCCCCTGCCACCCCCAACGCTGCCACCTCTTGGAGGAAGGTGGCATCAGGCTGCCCTTTCTTCCAGGGAGCTGGATGTACAAGATCCATGTATGGCGCCTGATGGCAAGCCCACGTCTGCCCTAGGGACAGTTGGCCTTGGAGATGCTGTCCCCTTGGGACAGGAGGCACACAGAGCAGGCCTGCATTCTGCCCAGACTCCTTCCTCAGAGTGGAGTATGCGCGCCTGCCCTAGCCGTCCCCTCGTGTCTCCCTAAAGCCAGGCTTCCTTCTCTACGCACAGGGAGCGGGTGACGCTTGTCTTGCCACCGTCCCGCTGTTCTTCCCAGGGCAGCCTCTCCTGCTTTGCGACTGTCTCCGGACAACAAGGCCAACGGCTCCTACTCTTCTCCCGGAGAGGCGTTCTGCTCCTTCCTCAGACTTGCTCCCGAGCAGCACGGTGACAGCCGTGTCCCTACCCTTAAACCTTTCCAGATGTGCATCCACGCTTCTCTCGCAGGCAGTGGGGATGGTAGGGCCAAGAGAATTTCGCTCCATGCGGGTTTCTTCCACCGTGTTGCGCAGACTAGCTCAAGCAAGCAGCAGGAGCATCCCACAAAGCGAATCAGATATCCCAACGAATGCTGTGCTTTCCCAGAGGAGGAGCCTGGTCAAAGGGGCTTTCCCTGAAGGGTGGTATCTCCCACCTTGAGACTTGGCCTAGTTCCCCAAGAATTTTGTGCTTTCCTAGAGGGGATGCTCAGGCAAAGAGGCTTTCGCTCTATGCGGGATTCTACCACCGTGCTGCCAATACGAGGCTCAAGCAAGCAGCAACAGCAGCCCAGAGAACCGACTCTTTTTTCCCAGTGACTGCTGTGCTTTCGCAGAAGTTTTCAGCTTGGCCTGAGCCGCACTTTGCTGCTGCTTCCTCAGCAAAGCTTTGGGCGTTTGCTCTGTCACGTCAGGGAAGGAAATCTGCGGGAGAGCTGGTGCCTCTTGGGCTTTGCTCTCCCAGGCTCCATGGTCGCACCCTGGGTTCCCCGTGCCAGGCTGAACTTCGCAGACACAGCCACCACCCTGCAGCAGCGTGCGTGGTCTAGGATGACACTCCTGCCAACTGCCATCTCCTGGCGTAGTAAGGCTTGGCTTTTTGCTCTGGAGTTCAGGCGGACTTGGGGACTAGGCCAGTGCCTTCCCCATAGGAAAGGAGAGACGAGAGGAACCCTGCACAGTGCCCTTGAACTGGGATGGGGAGCTGTGGGGGACTGTGTCCTCTTCTTCCCCGACACACCCCCTGCCACCCCCAACGCTGCCACCTCTTGGAGGAAGGTGGCATCAGGCTGCCCTTTCTTCCAGGGAGCTGGATGTACAAGATCCGTGTATGGCGCCTGGTGGCAAGCCCACGTCTGCCCTAGGGACAGTTGGCCTTGGAGATGCTGTCCCCTTGGGACAGGAGGCACACAGAGCAGGCCTGCATTCTGCCCAGACTCCTTCCTCAGAGTGGAGTATGCGCGCCTGCCCTAGCCGTCCCCTCGTGTCTCCCTAAAGCCAGGCTTCCTTCTCTACGCACAGGGAGCGGGTGACGCTTGTCTTGCCACCGTCCCGCTGTTCTTCCCAGGGCAGCCTCTCCTGCTTTGCGACTGTCTCTGGACAACAAGGCCAACGGCTCCTACTCTTCTCCCGGAGAGGCGTTCTGCTCCTTCCTCAGACTTGCTCCCGAGGAGCACGGTGACAGCCGTGTCCCTACCCTTAAACCTTTCCAGATGTGCATCCACGCTTCTCTCGCAGGCAGTGGGGATGGTAGGGCCAAGAGAATTTCGCTCCATGCGGGTTTCTTCCACCGTGTTGCGCAGACTAGCTCAAGCAAGCAGCAGGAGCATCCCACAAAGCGAATCAGATATCCCAACGAATGCTGTGCTTTCCCAGAGGAGGAGCCTAGTCAAAGGGGCTTTCCCTGAAGGGTGGTATCTCCCACCTTGAGACTTGGCCTAGGCAAGCAGGAGCAGCAGCCCACAGAACCGACTCTGATTTCTAAACAAACGGAGAGCGTGACACTTGTCTTCCCACCTGCCCGCTATTGTTGCAATGCATGCTCTCCTGTTTCATGACCTTTCGTTAAGCCTGTTTCCACAGGCACCACCACGCTTCTCTCTCCAGTAGAGGGGATGCCCGGGCAAGAGGATTTCGCTCCATGCGGGTTTCTTACACCGTGCTTCGGAGACTATGTTCAGGCAAGCGGCATCAGCATCGCACTGAATCGACTCTGTTTTCCCCAAGAATGTTGTGCTTTCCTAGAGGGGATGCTCAGGCAAAGAGGCTTTCGCTCTATGCGGGATTCTACCACCGTGCTGCCAATACGAGGCTCAAGCAAGCAGCAACAGCAGCCCAGAGAACCGACTCTTTTTTCGCAGTGACTGCTGTACTTTCGCAGAGGTTTTCAGCTTGGCCTGAGCCGCACTTTGCTGCTGCTTCCTCAGCAAGGCTTTGGGCGTTTGCTCTGTCACGTCAGGGAAGGAAATCTGCGGGAGAGCTGGTGCCTCTTGGGCTTTGCTCTCCCAGGCTCCATGGTCGCACCCTGGGTTCCCCGTGCCAGGCTGAACTTCGCAGACACAGCCACCACCCTGCAGCAGCGTGCGTGGTCTAGGATGACACTCCTGCCAACTGCCATCTCCTGGCGTAGTAAGGCTTGGCTTTTTCTCTGGAGTTCAGGCGGACTCGGGGACTAGGCCAGTGCCTTCCCCATAGGAAAGGAGAGACGAGAGGAACCCTGCACAGTGCCCTTGAACTGGGATGGGGAGCTGTGGGGGACTGTGTCCTCTTCTTCCCCGACACACCCCCTGCCACCCCCAACGCTGCCACCTCTTGGAGGAAGGTGGCATCAGGCTGCCCTTTCTTCCAGGGAGCTGGATGTACAAGATCCGTGTATGGCGCCTGGTGGCAAGCCCACGTCTGCCCTAGGGACAGTTGGCCTTGGAGATGCTGTCCCCTTGGGACAGGAGGCACACAGAGCAGGCCTGCATTCTGCCCAGACTCCTTCCTCAGAGTTGAGTATGCGCGCCTGCCCTAGCCGTCCCCTCGTGTCTTCCTAAAGCCAGGCTTCCGTCTCTACGCACAGGGAGCGGGTGACGCTTGTCTTGCCACCGTCCCGCTGTTCTTCCCAGGGCAGCCTCTCCTGCTTTGCGACTGTCTCCGGACAACAAGGCCAACGGCTCCTACTCTTCTCCCGGAGAGGCGTTCTGCTCCTTCCCCAGACTTGCTCCCGGGCAGCACGGTGACAGCCGTGTCCCTACCCTTAAACCTTTCCAGATGTGCATCCACGCTTCTCTCGCAGGCAGTGGGGATGGTAGGGCCAAGAGAATTTCGCTCCATGCGGGTTTCTTCCACCGTGTTGCGCAGACTAGCTCAAGCAAGCAGCAGGAGCATCCCACAAAGCGAATCAGATATCCCAACGAATGCTGTGCTTTCCCAGAGGAGGAGCCTGGTCAAAGGGGCTTTCCCTGAAGGGTGGTATCTCCCACCTTGAGACTTGGCCTAGGCAAGCAGGAGCAGCAGCCCACAGAACCGACTCTGATTTCTAAACAAACGGAGAGCGTGACACTTGTCTTCCCACCTGCCCGCTATTGTTGCAATGCATGCTCTCCTGTTTCATGACCTTTCGTTAAGCCTGTTTCCACAGGCACAACCACGCTTCTCTCTCCAGTAGAGGGGATGCCCGGGCAAGAGGATTTCGCTCCATGCGGGTTTCTTACACCGTGCTTCGGAGACTATGTTCAGGCAAGCGGCATCAGCATCGCACTGAATCGACTCTGTTTTCCCCAAGAATGTTGTGCTTTCCTAGAGGGGATGCTCAGGCAAAGAGGCTTTCGCTCTATGCGGGATTCTACCACCGTGCTGCCAATACGAGGCTCAAGCAAGCAGCAACAGCAGCCCAGAGAACCGACTCTTTTTTTCCCAGTGACTGCTGTGCTTTCGCAGAGGTTTTCAGCTTGGCCTGAGCCGCACTTTGCTGCTGCTTCCTCAGCAAGGCTTTGGGCGTTTGCTCTGTCACGTCAGGGAAGGAAATCTGCGGGAGAGCTGGTGCCTCTTGGGCTTTGCTCTCCCAGGCTCCATGGTCGCACCCTGGGTTCCCCGTGCCAGGCTGAACTTCGCAGACACAGCCACCACCCTGCAGCAGCGTGCGTGGTCTAGGATGACACTCCTGCCAACTGCCATCTCCTGGCGTAGTAAGGCTTGGCTTTTTGCTCTGGAGTTCAGGCGGACTCGGGGACTAGGCCAGTGCCTTCCCCATAGGAAAGGAGTGACGAGATGAACCCTGCACAGTGCCCTTGAACTGGGATGGGGAGCTGTGGGGGACTGTGTCCTCTTCTTCCCCGACACACCCCCCTGCCACCCCCAACGCTGCCACCTCTTGGAGGAAGGTGGCATCAGGCTGCCCTTTCTTCCAGGGAGCTGGATGTACAAGATCCGTGTATGGCGCCTGGTGGCAAGCCCACGTCTGCCCTAGGGACAGTTGGCCTTGGAGATGCTGTCCCCTTGGGACAGGAGGCACACAGAGCAGGCCTTCATTCTGCCCAGACTCCTTCCTCAGAGTGGAGTATGCGCGCCTGCCCTAGCCGTCCCCTCGTGTCTCCCTAAAGCCAGGCTTCCTTCTCTACGCACAGGGAGCGGGTGACGCTTGTCTTGCCACCGTCCCGCTGTTCTTCCCAGGGCAGCCTCTCCTGCTTTGCGACTGTCTCCGGACAACAAGGCCAACGGCTCCTACTCTTCTCCCGGAGAGGCGTTCTGCTCCTTCCCCAGACTTGCTCCCGGGCAGCACGGTGACAGCCGTGGTCCCTACCCTTAAACCTTTCCAGATGTGCATCCACGCTTCTCTCGCAGGCAGTGGGGATGGTAGGGCCAAGAGAATTTCGCTCCCATGCGGGTTTCTTCCACCGTGTTGCGCAGACTAGCTCAAGCAAGCAGCAGGAGCATCCCATAAAGCGAATCAGATATCCCAACGAATGCTGTGCTTTCCCAGAGGAGGAGCCTGGTCAAAGGGGCTTTCCCTGAAGGGTGGTATCTCCCACCTTGAGACTTGGCCTAGGCAAGCAGGAGCAGCAGCCCACAGAACCGACTCTGATTTCTAAACAAACGGAGAGCGTGACACTTGTCTTCCCACCTGCCCGCTATTGTTGCAATGCATGCTCTCCTGTTTCATGACCTTTTGTTAAGACTGTTTCCACAGTCACAACCACGCTTCTCTCTCAAGTAGAGGGGATGCCCGGGCCAAGAGGATTTCGCTCCATGCGGGTTTCTTACACCGTGCTTCGGAGACTATGTTCAGGCAAGCGGCATCTGCATCGCACAGAACCGACTCTGTTTTCCCCAAGAATGCTGTGCCTTCCTAGAGGGGATGCCCAGGCAAAGAGGCTTTCGCTCTATGCGGGATTCTGCCACCGTGCTGCCAATACTAGGCTCAAGCAAGCAGCAACAGCAGCCCAGAGAACCGACTCTTTTTTCCCAGCGACTGCCATGCTTTCGCAGAGGTTTTCAGCTTGGCCTGAACCGCACTTCGCTGCTGCTTCCTCAGCAAGGCTTTGGGCGTTCGCCCTGTCGCGTCAGGTCAGGAGATCTGCGGGAGAGCTGGTGCCTCTTGGGCTTTCCTCTCCCGAGCTCCATGGTCGCACCCTGGGTTCACCGTGCCAGGCTGAACTTCGCAGACACAGCCACCACCCTGCAGCAGCGTGCGTGGTCTAGGATGACACTCCCTGCCAACTGCCATCTCCTGGCGTAGTAAGGCTTGGCTTTTTGCTCTGGAGTTCGGGCGGACTCGGGGACTAGGCCAGTGCCTTCCCCATAGGAAAGGAGAGGCGACAGGAACCCTGCACAGTGCCCGTGCACGGGGATGGGGAGCTGTGGGGGACTGTCCCCTCTTCTTCCCCGACACACCCCCTGCCACCCCCAACGCTGCCACCTCTTGGAGGATGATGGCATCTGGCTGCCCTTTCTTCCAGGGAGCTGTATCTGCGAGTTACGGGTATGGCGCCTGGTGGCAAGCTCACGTCTGCCCTAGGGACAGTTGGCCTTGGAGATGCTGTCCCCTTGGGACAGGAGGCACACAGAACAGGCCTGCCTTCTGCCCAGACTCCTTCCTCAAGTGGAGTATGCGCGTCTGCCCTAGATGTCCCCTCTTGTCTCGCTAAAGCAAGGTTTTTGTCTCCACGCACAGGGTGCGGTGACACGTGTCTTGACACCGTCCCTCTGTTCATCCCAGGGCAGGTTCTCCTATTTTGCGACTGCTTCCGGACAACAAGGCCAACGGCTCCTTCTCTTCTCCCGGGGAGTCGTTCTGCTCCTTCCCCAGACTTGCTCCCGGTGAGCATGGTGACAGCCGTGTCCCTATCCTTAAGGCCCTTTCCAGATGTGCATCCACGCTTCTCTCGCAGGCAGTGGGGATGCTAGGGCCAAGAGAATTTCGCTCCATGCGGGCTTCTTCCACCGTGCTGCGCAGACTAGCTCAGGCAAGCGGCAGCAGCATTCCACAAAGCGACTCAGATTTCCCAACGAATGCTGTGCTTTCCCAGAGGAGGAGCCTGGTCAAAGAGGCTTTCCCTGAAGGGTGGTATCTCCCAGCTTGAGACTTGGCCTAGGCAAGCAGGAGCAGCAGCCCACAGAACCGACTCTGATTTCTAAACAAACGGAGAGCGTGACACTTGTCTTCCCACCTGCCCGCTATTGTTGCAATGCATGCTCTCCTGTTTCATGACCTTTCGTTAAGACTGTTTCCACAGGCACAACCACGCTTCTCTGTCAAGTAGAGGGGATGCCCGGGCAAGAGGATTTCGCTCCATGCGGGTTTCTTACACCGTGCTTCGGAGACTATATTCAGGCAAGCGGCATCAGCATCGCACTGAATCGACTCTGTTTTCCCCAAGAATGCTGTGCTGCCTAGAGGGGATGCTCAGGCAAAGAGGCTTTCGCTCTATGCGGGATTCTACCACCGTGCTGCCAATACGAGGCTCAAGCAAGCAGCAACAGCAGCCCAGAGAACCGACTCTTTTTTCCCAGTGACTGCTGTGCTTTCGCAGAGGTTTTCAGCATGGCCTGAGCCGCACTTTGCTGCTGCTTCCTCAGCAAGGCTTTGGGCGTTTGCTCTGTCTCGTGAGGGAAGGAAATCTGCGGGAGAGCTGGTGCCTCTTGGGCTTTGCTCTCCCAGGCTCCATGGTCGCACCCTGGGTTCACCGTGCCAGGCTGAACTTCGCAGACACAGCCACCACCCTGCAGCAGCGTGCGTGGTCTAGGATGACACTCCTGCCAACTGCCGTCTCCTGGCGTAGTAAGGCTTGGCTTTTTGCTCTGGAGTTCAGGCGGACTCGGGGACTAGGCCAGTGCCTTCCCCATAGGAAAGGAGAGACGAGAGGAACCCTGCACAGTGCCCTTGAACTGGGATGGGGAGCTGTGGGGGACTGTGTCCTCTTCTTCCCCGACACACCCCCTGCCACCCCCAACGCTGCCACCTCTTGGAGGAAGGTGGCATCAGGCTGCCCTTTCTTCCAGGGAGCTGGATGTACAAGATCCGTGTATGTCGCCTGGTGGCAAGCCCACGTCTGCCCTAGGGACAGTAGGCCTTGGAGATGCTGTCCCCTTGGGACAGGAGGCACACAGAGCAGGCCTGCATTCTGCCCAGACTCCTACCTCAGAGTGGAGTATGCGCGCCTGCCCTAGCCGTCCCCTCGTGTCTTCCTAAAGCCAGGCTTCCGTCTCTACGCACAGGGAGCGGGTGACGCTTGTCTTGCCACCGTCCCGCTGTTCTTCCCAGGGCAGCCTCTCCTGCTTTGCGACTGTCTCCGGACAACAAGGCCAACGGCTCCTACTCTTCTCCCGGAGAGGCATTCTGCTCCTTCCCCAGACTTGCTCCCGGGCAGCACGGTTACAGCCGTGTCCCTACCCTTAAACCTTTCCAGATGTGCATCCACGCTTCTCTCGCAGGCAGTGGGGATGGTAGGGCCAAGAGAATTTCGCTCCATGCGGGTTTCTTCCACCGTGCTGCGCAGACTAGCTCAAGCAAGCAGCAGGAGCATCCCACAAAGCGACTCAGATTTCCCAACGAATGCTGTGCTTTCCTAGAGGAGGAGCCTGGTCAAAGAGGCTTTCCCTGAAGGGTGGTATCTCCCACCTTGAGACTTGGCCTAGGCAAGCAGGAGCAGCAGCCCGCAGAACCGACTGTGATTTCTAAGCAAATGAAGAGGGTGACACTTGTCTTCCCACCTGCCCGCTATTGTTGCAATGCATGCTCTCCTGTTTCATGACCTTTTGTTAAGACTGTTTCCACAGTCACAACCACGCTTCTCTCTCAAGTAGAGGGGATGCCCGGGCAAGAGGATTACGCTCCATGCGGGTTTCTTACACCGTGCTTCGGAGACTATGTTCAGGCAAGCGGCATCTGCATCGCACAGTACCGACTCTGTTTTCCCCAATAATGCTGTGCTTTCCTAGAGGGGATGCCCAGGCAAAAAGGCTTTCGCTCTATGCGGGATTCTGCCACCGTGCTGCCAATACTAGGCTCAAGCAAGCAGCAAGAGCAGCCCAGAGAACCGACTCTTTTTTCCCAGCGACTGCTATGCTTTCGCAGAGGTTTTCAGCTTGGCCTGAACCGCACTTCGCTGCTGCTCCCTCAGCAAGGCTTTGGGAGTTCGCCCTGTCGCGTCAGGTCAGGAGATCTGCGGGAGAGCTGGTGCCTCTTGGGCTTTCCTCTCCCGAGCTCCATGGTCGCACCCTGGGTTCACCGTGCCAGGCTGAACTTCGCAGACACAGCCACCACCCTGCAGCAGCGTGCGTGGTCTAGGATGACACTCCCTGCCAACTGCCATCTCCTGGCGTAGTAAGGCTTGGCTTTTTGCTCTGGAGTTCGGGCGGACTCGGGGACTAGGCCAGTGCCTTCCCCATAGGAAAGGAGAGGCGACAGGAACCCTGCACAGTGCCCGTGCACGGGGATGGGGAGCTGTGGGGGACTGTTCCCTCTTCTTCCCCGACACACCCCCTGCCACCCCCAACGCTGCCACCTCTTGGAGGATGATGGCATCTGGCTGCCCTTTCTTCCAGGGAGCTGTATCTGCGAGTTACGGGTATGGCGCCTGGTGGCAAGCTCACGTCTGCCCTAGGGACAGTTGGCCTTGGAGATGCTGTCCCCTTGGGACAGGAGGCACACAGAACAGGCCTGCCTTCTGCCCAGACTCCTTCCTCAAGTGGAGTATGCGCGTCTGCCCTAGCCGTCCCCTCTTGTCTTCCTAAAGCCAGGTTTTTGTCTCTAAGCACAGGGGGCGGTGACACGTGTCTTGACACCGTCCCTCTGTTCATCCCAGGGCAGGTTCTCCTGCTTTGCGACTGCTTCCGGACAACAGGCCAACGGCTCCTTCTCTTCTCCCGGGGAGGCGTTCTGTTCCTTCCCCAGACTTGCTCCCGGTGAGCATGGTGACAGCCGTGTCCCTATCCTTAAGGCCCTTTCCAGATGTGCATCCACGCTTCTCTCGCAGGCAGTGGGGATTCTAGGGCCAAGAGCATTTCGCTCCATGCGGGCTTCTTCCACCGTGCTGTGCAGACTAGCTCAGGCAAGCGGCAGCAGCATTCCACAAAGCGACTCAGATTTCCCAACGAATGCTGTGCTTTCCCAGAGGAGGAGCCTGGTCAAAGAGGCTTTCCCTGAAGGGTGGTATCTCCCACCTTGAGACTTGGCCTAGGCAAGCAGGAGCAGCAGCCCACAGAACCGACTCTGATTTCTAAACAAACGGAGAGCGTGACACTTGTCTTCCCACCTGCCCGCTATTGTTGCAATGCATGCTCTCCTGTTTCATGACCTTTCGTTAAGACTGTTTCCACAGGCACAACCACGCTTCTCTGTCAAGTAGAGGGGATGCCCGGGCAAGAGGATTTCGCTCCATGCGGGTTTCTTACACCGTGCTTCGGAGACTATGTTCAGGCAAGCGGCATCAGCATCGCACTGAATCGACTCTGTTTTCCCCAAGAATGTTGTGCTTTCCTAGAGGGGATGCTCAGGCAAAGAGGCTTTCGCTCTATGCGGGATTCTACCACCGTGCTGCCAATACGAGGCTCAAGCAAGCAGCAACAGCAGCCCAGAGAACCGACTCTTTTTTCCCAGTGACTGCTGTGCTTTCGCAGAGGTTTTCAGCTTGGCCTGAGCCGCACTTTGCTGCTGCTTCCTCAGCAAGGCTTTGGGCGTTTGCTCTGTCACGTCAGGGAAGGAAATCTGCGGGAGAGCTGGTGCCTCTTGGGCTTTGCTCTCCCAGGCTCCATGGTCGCACCCTGGGTTCCCCGTGCCAGGCTGAACTTCGCAGACACAGCCACCACCCTGCACCAGCGTGCGTGGTCTAGGATGACACTCCTGCCAACTGCCATCTCCTGGCGTAGTAAGGCTTGGCTTTTTGCTCTGGAGTTCAGGCGGACTCGGGGACTAGGCCAGTGCCTTCCCCATAGGAAAGGAGTGACGAGATGAACCCTGCACAGTGCCCTTGAACTGGGATGGGGAGCTGTGGGGGACTGTGTCCTCTTCTTCCCCGACACACCCCCTGCCACCCCCAACGCTGCCACCTCTTGGAGGAAGGTGGCATCAGGCTGCCCTTTCTTCCAGGGAGCTGGATGTACAAGATCCGTGTATGGCGCCTGGTGGCAAGCCCACGTCTGCCCTAGGGACAGTTGGCCTTGGAGATGCTGTCCCCTTGGGACAGGAGGCACACAGAGCAGGCCTTCATTCTGCCCAGACTCCTTCCTCAGAGTGGAGTATGCGCGCCTGCCCTAGCCGTCCCCTCGTGTCTCCCTAAAGCCAGGCTTCCTTCTCTACGCACAGGGAGCGGGTGACGCTTGTCTTGCCACCGTCCCGCTGTTCTTCCCAGGGCAGCCTCTCCTGCTTTGCGACTGTCTCCGGACAACAAGGCCAACGGCTCCTACTCTTCTCCCGGAGAGGCGTTCTGCTCCTTCCTCAGACTTGCTCCCGAGCAGCACGGTGACAGCCGTGTCCCTACCCTTAAACCTTTCCAGATGTGCATCCACGCTTCTCTCGCAGGCAGTGGGGATGGTAGGGCCAAGAGAATTTCGCTCCATGCGGGTTTCTTCCACCGTGTTGCGCAGACTAGCTCAAGCAAGCAGCAGGAGCATCCCATAAAGCGAATCAGATATCCCAACGAATGCTGTGCTTTCCCAGAGGAGGAGCCTGGTCAAAGGGGCTTTCCCTGAAGGGTGGTATCTCCCACCTTGAGACTTGGCCTAGGCAAGCAGGAGCAGCAGCCCACAGAACCGACTCTGATTTCTAAACAAACGGAGAGCGTGACACTTGTCTTCCCACCTGCCCGCTATTGTTGCAATGCATGCTCTCCTGTTTCATGACCTTTCGTTAAGCCTGTTTCCACAGGCACAACCACGCTTCTCTCTCCAGTAGAGGGGATGCCCGGGCAAGAGGATTTCGCTCCATGCGGGTTTCTTACACCGTGCTTCGGAGACTATGTTCAGGCAAGCGGCATCAGCATCGCACTGAATCGACTCTGTTTTCCCCAAGAATGTTGTGCTTTCCTAGAGGGGATGCTCAGGCAAAGAGGCTTTCGCTCTATGCGGGATTCTACCACCGTGCTGCCAATACGAGGCTCAAGCAAGCAGCAACAGCAGCCCAGAGAACCGACTCTTTTTTCCCAGTGACTGCTGTGCTTTCGCAGAGGTTTTCAGCTTGGCCTGAGCCGCACTTTGCTGCTGCTTCCTCAGCAAGGCTATGGGCGTTTGCTCTGTCACGTCAGGGAAGGAAATCTGCGGGAGAGCTGGTGCCTCTTGGGCTTTGCTCTCCCAGGCTCCATGGTCGCACCCTGGATTCCCCGTGCCAGGCTGAACTTCGCAGACACAGCCACCACCCGGCAGCAGCGTGCGTGGTCTAGGATGACACTCCTGCCAACTGCCATCTCCTGGCGTAGTAAGGCTTGGCTTTTTGCTCTGGAGTTCAGGCGGACTCGGGGACTAGGCCAGTGCCTTCCCCATAGGAAAGGAGAGACGAGAGGAACCCTGCACAGTGCCCTTGAACTGGGATGGGGAGCTGTGGGGGACTGTGTCCTCTTCTTCCCCGACACACCCCCTGCCACCCCCAACGCTGCCACCTCTTGGAGGAAGGTGGCATCAGGCTGCCCTTTCTTCCAGGGAGCTGGATATACAAGATCCGTGTATGGCGCCTGGTGGCAAGCCCACGTCTGCCCTAGGGACAGTTGGCCTTGGAGATGCTGTCCCCTTGGGACAGGAGGCACACAGAGCAGGCCTGCATTCTGCCCAGACTCCTTCCTCAGAGTTGAGTATGCGCGCCTGCCCTAGCCGTCCCCTCGTGTCTTCCTAAAGCCAGGCTTCCGTCTCTACACACAGGGAGCGGGTGACGCTTGTCTTGCCACCGTCCCGCTGTTCTTCCCAGGGCAGCCTCTCCTGCTTTGCGACTGTCTCCGGACAACAAGGCCAACGGCTCCTACTCTTCTCCCGGAGAGGCGTTCTGCTCCTTCCCCAGACTTGCTCCCGGGCAGCACGGTGACAGCCGTGTCCCTACCCTTAAACCTTTCCAGATGTGCATCCACGCTTCTCTCGCAGGCAGTGGGGATGGTAGGGCCAAGAGAATTTCGCTCCATGCGGGTTTCTTCCACCGTGTTGCGCAGACTAGCTCAAGCAAGCAGCAGGAGCATCCCATAAAGCGAATCAGATATCCCAACGAATGCTGTGCTTTCCCAGAGGAGGAGCCTGGTCAAAGGGGCTTTCCCTGAAGGGTGGTATCTCCCACCTTGAGACTTGGCCTAGGCAAGCAGGAGCAGCAGCCCACAGAACCGACTCTGATTTCTAAACAAACGGAGAGCGTGACACTTGTCTTCCCACCTGCCCGCTATTGTTGCAATGCATGCTCTCCTGTTTCATGACCTTTTGTTAAGACTGTTTCCACAGTCACAACCACGCTTCTCTCTCAAGTAGAGGGGATGCCCGGGCCAAGAGGATTTCGCTCCATGCGGGTTTCTTACACCGTGCTTCGGAGACTATGTTCAGGCAAGCGGCATCTGCATCGCACAGAACCGACTCTGTTTTCCCCAAGAATGCTGTGCCTTCCTAGAGGGGATGCCCAGGCAAAGAGGCTTTCGCTCTATGCGGGATTCTGCCACCGTGCTGCCAATACTAGGCTCAAGCAAGCAGCAACAGCAGCCCAGAGAACCGACTCTTTTTTCCCAGCGACTGCCATGCTTTCGCAGAGGTTTTCAGCTTGGCCTGAACCGCACTTCGCTGCTGCTTCCTCAGCAAGGCTTTGGGCGTTCGCCCTGTCGCGTCAGGTCAGGAGATCTGCGGGAGAGCTGGTGCCTCTTGGGCTTTCCTCTCCCGAGCTCCATGGTCGCACCCTGGGTTCACCGTGCCAGGCTGAACTTCGCAGACACAGCCACCACCCTGCAGCAGCGTGCGTGGTCTAGGATGACACTCCTTGCCAACTGCCATCTCCTGGCGTAGTAAGGCTTGGCTTTTTGCTCTGGAGTTCGGGCGGACTCGGGGACTAGGCCAGTGCCTTCCCCATAGGAAAGGAGAGGCGACAGGAACCCTGCACAGTGCCCGTGCACGGGGATGGGGAGCTGTGGGGGACTGTCCCCTCTTCTTCCCCGACACACCCCCTGCCACCCCCAACGCTGCCACCTCTTGGAGGATGATGGCATCTGGCTGCCCTTTCTTCCAGGGAGCTGTATCTGCGAGTTACGGGTATGGCGCCTGGTGGCAAGCTCACGTCTGCCCTAGGGACAGTTGGCCTTGGAGATGCTGTCCCCTTGGGACAGGAGGCACACAGAACAGGCCTGCCTTCTGCCCAGACTCCTTCCTCAAGTGGAGTATGCGCGTCTGCCCTAGATGTCCCCTCTTGTCTCGCTAAAGCAAGGTTTTTGTCTCCACGCACAGGGTGCGGTGACACGTGTCTTGACACCGTCCCTCTGTTCATCCCAGGGCAGGTTCTCCTATTTTGCGACTGCTTCCGGACAACAAGGCCAACGGCTCCTTCTCTTCTCCCGGGGAGTCGTTCTGCTCCTTCCCCAGACTTGCTCCCGGTGAGCATGGTGACAGCCGTGTCCCTATCCTTAAGGCCCTTTCCAGATGTGCATCCACGCTTCTCTCGCAGGCAGTGGGGATGCTAGGGCCAAGAGAATTTCGCTCCATGCGGGCTTCTTCCACCGTGCTGCGCAGACTAGCTCAGGCAAGCGGCAGCAGCATTCCACAAAGCGACTCAGATTTCCCAACGAATGCTGTGCTTTCCCAGAGGAGGAGCCTGGTCAAAGAGGCTTTCCCTGAAGGGTGGTATCTCCCAGCTTGAGACTTGGCCTAGGCAAGCAGGAGCAGCAGCCCACAGAACCGACTCTGATTTCTAAACAAACGGAGAGCGTGACACTTGTCTTCCCACCTGCCCGCTATTGTTGCAATGCATGCTCTCCTGTTTCATGACCTTTCGTTAAGACTGTTTCCACAGGCACAACCACGATTCTCTGTCAAGTAGAGGGGATGCCCGGGCAAGAGGATTTCGCTCCATGCGGGTTTCTTACACCGTGCTTCGGAGACTATATTCAGGCAAGCGGCATCAGCATCGCACTGAATCGACTCTGTTTTCCCCAAGAATGCTGTGCTTTCCTAGAGGGGATGCTCAGGCAAAGAGGCTTTCGCTCTATGCGGGATTCTACCACCGTGCTGCCAATACGAGGCTCAAGCAAGCAGCAACAGCAGCCCAGAGAACCGACTCTTTTTTCCCAGTGACTGCTGTGCTTTCGCAGAGGTTTTCAGCATGGCCTGAGCCGCACTTTGCTGCTGCTTCCTCAGCAAGGCTTTGGGCGTTTGCTCTGTCTCGTGAGGGAAGGAAATCTGCGGGAGAGCTGGTGCCTCTTGGGCTTTGCTCTCCCAGGCTCCATGGTCGCACCCTGGGTTCACCGTGCCAGGCTGAACTTCGCAGACACAGCCACCACCCTGCAGCAGCGTGCGTGGTCTAGGATGACACTCCTGCCAACTGCCGTCTCCTGGCGTAGTAAGGCTTGGCTTTTTGCTCTGGAGTTCAGGCGGACTCGGGGACTAGGCCAGTGCCTTCCCCATAGGAAAGGAGAGACGAGAGGAACCCTGCACAGTGCCCTTGAACTGGGATGGGGAGCTGTGGGGGACTGTGTCCTCTTCTTCCCCGACACACCCCCTGCCACCCCCAACGCTGCCACCTCTTGGAGGAAGGTGGCATCAGGCTGCCCTTTCTTCCAGGGAGCTGGATGTACAAGATCCGTGTATGTCGCCTGGTGGCAAGCCCACGTCTGCCCTAGGGACAGTAGGCCTTGGAGATGCTGTCCCCTTGGGACAGGAGGCACACAGAGCAGGCCTGCATTCTGCCCAGACTCCTACCTCAGAGTGGAGTATGCGCGCCTGCCCTAGCCGTCCCCTCGTGTCTTCCTAAAGCCAGGCTTCCGTCTCTACGCACAGGGAGCGGGTGACGCTTGTCTTGCCACCGTCCCGCTGTTCTTCCCAGGGCAGCCTCTCCTGCTTTGCGACTGTCTCCGGACAACAAGGCCAACGGCTCCTACTCTTCTCCCGGAGAGGCATTCTGCTCCTTCCCCAGACTTGCTCCCGGGCAGCACGGTTACAGCCGTGTCCCTACCCTTAAACCTTTCCAGATGTGCATCCACGCTTCTCTCGCAGGCAGTGGGGATGGTAGGGCCAAGAGAATTTCGCTCCATGCGGGTTTCTTCCACCGTGCTGCGCAGACTAGCTCAAGCAAGCAGCAGGAGCATCCCACAAAGCGACTCAGATTTCCCAACGAATGCTGTGCTTTCCTAGAGGAGGAGCCTGGTCAAAGAGGCTTTCCCTGAAGGGTGGTATCTCCCACCTTGAGACTTGGCCTAGGCAAGCAGGAGCAGCAGCCCGCAGAACCGACTGTGATTTCTAAGCAAATGAAGAGGGTGACACTTGTCTTCCCACCTGCCCGCTATTGTTGCAATGCATGCTCTCCTGTTTCATGACCTTTTGTTAAGACTGTTTCCACAGTCACAACCACGCTTCTCTCTCAAGTAGAGGGGATGCCCGGGCAAGAGGATTACGCTCCATGCGGGTTTCTTACACCGTGCTTCGGAGACTATGTTCAGGCAAGCGGCATCTGCATCGCACAGTACCGACTCTGTTTTCCCCAATAATGCTGTGCTTTCCTAGAGGGGATGCCCAGGCAAAAAGGCTTTCGCTCTATGCGGGATTCTGCCACCGTGCTGCCAATACTAGGCTCAAGCAAGCAGCAAGAGCAGCCCAGAGAACCGACTCTTTTTTCCCAGCGACTGCTATGCTTTCGCAGAGGTTTTCAGCTTGGCCTGAACCGCACTTCGCTGCTGCTCCCTCAGCAAGGCTTTGGGAGTTCGCCCTGTCGCGTCAGGTCAGGAGATCTGCGGGAGAGCTGGTGCCTCTTGGGCTTTCCTCTCCCGAGCTCCATGGTCGCACCCTGGGTTCACCGTGCCAGGCTGAACTTCGCAGACACAGCCACCACCCTGCAGCAGCGTGCGTGGTCTAGGATGACACTCCCTGCCAACTGCCATCTCCTGGCGTAGTAAGGCTTGGCTTTTTGCTCTGGAGTTCGGGCGGACTCGGGGACTAGGCCAGTGCCTTCCCCATAGGAAAGGAGAGGCGACAGGAACCCTGCACAGTGCCCGTGCACGGGGATGGGGAGCTGTGGGGGACTGTTCCCTCTTCTTCCCCGACACACCCCCTGCCACCCCCAACGCTGCCACCTCTTGGAGGATGATGGCATCTGGCTGCCCTTTCTTCCAGGGAGCTGTATCTGCGAGTTACGGGTATGGCGCCTGGTGGCAAGCTCACGTCTGCCCTAGGGACAGTTGGCCTTGGAGATGCTGTCCCCTTGGGACAGGAGGCACACAGAACAGGCCTGCCTTCTGCCCAGACTCCTTCCTCAAGTGGAGTATGCGCGTCTGCCCTAGCCGTCCCCTCTTGTCTTCCTAAAGCCAGGTTTTTGTCTCTAAGCACAGGGGGCGGTGACACGTGTCTTGACACCGTCCCTCTGTTCATCCCAGGGCAGGTTCTCCTGCTTTGCGACTGCTTCCGGACAACAAGGCCAACGGCTCCTTCTCTTCTCCCGGGGAGGCGTTCTGCTCCTTCCCCAGACTTGCTCCCGGTGAGCATGGTGACAGCCGTGTCCCTATCCTTAAGGCCCTTTCCAGATGTGCATCCACGCTTCTCTCGCAGGCAGTGGGGATTCTAGGGCCAAGAGCATTTCGCTCCATGCGGGCTTCTTCCACCGTGCTGTGCAGACTAGCTCAGGCAAGCGGCAGCAGCATTCCACAAAGCGACTCAGATTTCCCAACGAATGCTGTGCTTTCCCAGAGGAGGAGCCTGGTCAAAGAGGCTTTCCCTGAAGGGTGGTATCTCCCACCTTGAGACTTGGCCTAGGCAAGCAGGAGCAGCAGCCCACAGAACCGACTCTGATTTCTAAACAAACGGAGAGCGTGACACTTGTCTTCCCACCTGCCCGCTATTGTTGCAATGCATGCTCTCCTGTTTCATGACCTTTCGTTAAGACTGTTTCCACAGGCACAACCATGCTTCTCTCTCCAGTAGAGGGGATGCCCGGGCAAGAGGATTTCGCTCCATGCGGGTTTCTTACACCGTGCTTCGGAGACTATGTTCAGGCAAGCGGCATCAGCATCGCACTGAATCGACTCTGTTTTCCCCAAGAATGTTGTGCTTTCCTAGAGGGGATGCTCAGGCAAAGAGGCTTTCGCTCTATGCGGGATTCTACCACCGTGCTGCCAATACGAGGCTCAAGCAAGCAGCAACAGCAGCCCAGAGAACCGACTCTTTTTTCCCAGTGACTGCTGTGCTTTCGCAGAGGTTTTCAGCTTGGCCTGAGCCGCACTTTGCTGCTGCTTCCTCAGCAAGGCTTTGGGCGTTTGCTCTGTCACGTCAGGGAAGGAAATCTGCGGGAGAGCTGGTGCCTCTTGGGCTTTGCTCTCCCAGGCTCCATGGTCGCACCCTGGGTTCCCCGTGCCAGGCTGAACTTCGCAGACACAGCCACCACCCTGCAGCAGCGTGCATGGTCTAGGATGACACTCCTGCCAACTGCCATCTCCTGGCGTAGTAAGGCTTGGCTTTTTCTCTGGAGTTCAGGCGGACTCGGGGACTAGGCCAGTGCCTTCCCCATAGGAAAGGAGATACGAGAGGAACCCTGCACAGTGCCCTTGAACTGGGATGGGGAGCTGTGGGGGACTGTGTCCTCTTCTTCCCCGACACACCCCCTGCCACCCCCAACGCTGCCACCTCTTGGAGGAAGGTGGCATCAGGCTGCCCTTTCTTCCAGGGAGCTGGATGTACAAGATCCATGTATGGCGCCTGGTGGCAAGCCCACGTCTGCCCTAGGGACAGTTGGCCTTGGAGATGCTGTCCCCTTGGGACAGGAGGCACACAGAGCAGGCCTGCATTCTGCCCAGACTCCTTCCTCAGAGTTGAGTATGCGCGCCTGCCCTAGCCGTCCCCTCGTGTCTTCCTAAAGCCAGGCTTCCGTCTCTACGCACAGGGAGCGGGTGACGCTTGTCTTGCCACCGTCCCGCTGTTCTTCCCAGGGCAGCCTCTCCTGCTTTGCGACTGTCTCCGGACAACAAGGCCAACGGCTCCTACTCTTCTCCCGGAGAGGCGTTCTGCTCCTTCCCCAGACTTGCTCCCGGGCAGCACGGTGACAGCCGTGTCCCTACCCTTAAACCTTTCCAGATGTGCATCCACGCTTCTCTCGCAGGCAGTGGGGATGGTAGGGCCAAGAGAATTTCGCTCCATGCGGGTTTCTTCCACCGTGTTGCGCAGACTAGCTCAAGCAAGCAGCAGGAGCATCCCACAAAGCGAATCAGATATCCCAACGAATGCTGTGCTTTCCCAGAGGAGGAGCCTGGTCAAAGGGGCTTTCCCTGAAGGGTGGTATCTCCCACCTTGAGACTTGGCCTAGGCAAGCAGGAGCAGCAGCCCACAGAACCGACTCTGATTTCTAAACAAACGGAGAGCGTGACACTTGTCTTCCCACCTGCCCGCTATTGTTGCAATGCATGCTCTCCTGTTTCATGACCTTTCGTTAAGCCTGTTTCCACAGGCACAACCACGCTTCTCTCTCCAGTAGAGGGGATGCCCGGGCAAGAGGATTTCGCTCCATGCGGGTTTCTTACACCGTGCTTCGGAGACTATGTTCAGGCAAGCGGCATCAGCATCGCACTGAATCGACTCTGTTTTCCCCAAGAATGTTGTGCTTTCCTAGAGGGGATGCTCAGGCAAAGAGGCTTTCGCTCTATGCGGGATTCTACCACCGTGCTGCCAATACGAGGCTCAAGCAAGCAGCAACAGCAGCCCAGAGAACCGACTCTTTTTTCCCAGTGACTGCTGTGCTTTCGCAGAGGTTTTCAGCTTGGCCTGAGCCGCACTTTGCTGCTGCTTCCTCAGCAAGGCTTTGGGCGTTTGCTCTGTCACGTCAGGGAAGGAAATCTGCGGGAGAGCTGGTGCCTCTTGGGCTTTGCTCTCCCAGGCTCCATGGTCGCACCCTGGGTTCCCCGTGCCAGGCTGAACTTCGCAGACACAGCCACCACCCTGCAGCAGCGTGCGTGGTCTAGGATGACACTCCTGCCAACTGCCATCTCCTGGCGTAGTAAGGCTTGGCTTTTTGCTCTGGAGTTCAGGCGGACTCGGGGACTAGGCCAGTGCCTTCCCCATAGGAAAGGAGTGACGAGATGAACCCTGCACAGTGCCCTTGAACTGGGATGGGGAGCTGTGGGGGACTGTGTCCTCTTCTTCCCCGACACACCCCCTGCCACCCCCAACGCTGCCACCTCTTGGAGGAAGGTGGCATCAGGCTGCCCTTTCTTCCAGGGAGCTGGATGTACAAGATCCGTGTATGGCGCCTGGTGGCAAGCCCACGTCTGCCCTAGGGACAGTTGGCCTTGGAGATGCTGTCCCCTTGGGACAGGAGGCACACAGAGCAGGCCTTCATTCTGCCCAGACTCCTTCCTCAGAGTGGAGTATGCGCGCCTGCCCTAGCCGTCCCCTCGTGTCTCCCTAAAGCCAGGCTTCCTTCTCTACGCACAGGGAGCGGGTGACGCTTGTCTTGCCACCGTCCCGCTGTTCTTCCCAGGGCAGCCTCTCCTGCTTTGCGACTGTCTCCGGACAACAAGGCCAACGGCTCCTACTCTTCTCCCGGAGAGGCGTTCTGCTCCTTCCTCAGACTTGCTCCCGAGCAGCACGGTGACAGCCGTGTCCCTACCCTTAAACCTTTCCAGATGTGCATCCACGCTTCTCTCGCAGGCAGTGGGGATGGTAGGGCCAAGAGAATTTCGCTCCATGCGGGTTTCTTCCACCGTGTTGCGCAGACTAGCTCAAGCAAGCAGCAGGAGCATCCCATAAAGCGAATCAGATATCCCAACGAATGCTGTGCTTTCCCAGAGGAGGAGCCTGGTCAAAGGGGCTTTCCCTGAAGGGTGGTATCTCCCACCTTGAGACTTGGCCTAGGCAAGCAGGAGCAGCAGCCCACAGAACCGACTCTGATTTCTAAACAAACGGAGAGCGTGACACTTGTCTTCCCACCTGCCCGCTATTGTTGCAATGCATGCTCTCCTGTTTCATGACCTTTCGTTAAGCCTGTTTCCACAGGCACAACCACGCTTCTCTCTCCAGTAGAGGGGATGCCCGGGCAAGAGGATTTCGCTCCATGCGGGTTTCTTACACCGTGCTTCGGAGACTATGTTCAGGCAAGCGGCATCAGCATCGCACTGAATCGACTCTGTTTTCCCCAAGAATGTTGTGCTTTCCTAGAGGGGATGCTCAGGCAAAGAGGCTTTCGCTCTATGCGGGATTCTACCACCGTGCTGCCAATACGAGGCTCAAGCAAGCAGCAACAGCAGCCCAGAGAACCGACTCTTTTTTCCCAGTGACTGCTGTGCTTTCGCAGAGGTTTTCAGCTTGGCCTGAGCCGCACTTTGCTGCTGCTTCCTCAGCAAGGCTATGGGCGTTTGCTCTGTCACGTCAGGGAAGGAAATCTGCGGGAGAGCTGGTGCCTCTTGGGCTTTGCTCTCCCAGGCTCCATGGTCGCACCCTGGATTCCCCGTGCCAGGCTGAACTTCGCAGACACAGCCACCACCCGGCAGCAGCGTGCGTGGTCTAGGATGACACTCCTGCCAACTGCCATCTCCTGGCGTAGTAAGGCTTGGCTTTTTGCTCTGGAGTTCAGGCGGACTCGGGGACTAGGCCAGTGCCTTCCCCATAGGAAAGGAGAGACGAGAGGAACCCTGCACAGTGCCCTTGAACTGGGATGGGGAGCTGTGGGGGACTGTGTCCTCTTCTTCCCCGACACACCCCCTGCCACCCCCAACGCTGCCACCTCTTGGAGGAAGGTGGCATCAGGCTGCCCTTTCTTCCAGGGAGCTGGATATACAAGATCCGTGTATGGCGCCTGGTGGCAAGCCCACGTCTGCCCTAGGGACAGTTGGCCTTGGAGATGCTGTCCCCTTGGGACAGGAGGCACACAGAGCAGGCCTGCATTCTGCCCAGACTCCTTCCTCAGAGTTGAGTATGCGCGCCTGCCCTAGCCGTCCCCTCGTGTCTTCCTAAAGCCAGGCTTCCGTCTCTACACACAGGGAGCGGGTGACGCTTGTCTTGCCACCGTCCCGCTGTTCTTCCCAGGGCAGCCTCTCCTGCTTTGCGACTGTCTCCGGACAACAAGGCCAACGGCTCCTACTCTTCTCCCGGAGAGGCGTTCTGCTCCTTCCCCAGACTTGCTCCCGGGCAGCACGGTGACAGCCGTGTCCCTACCCTTAAACCTTTCCAGATGTGCATCCACGCTTCTCTCGCAGGCAGTGGGGATGGTAGGGCCAAGAGAATTTCGCTCCATGCGGGTTTCTTCCACCGTGTTGCGCAGACTAGCTCAAGCAAGCAGCAGGAGCATCCCATAAAGCGAATCAGATATCCCAACGAATGCTGTGCTTTCCCAGAGGAGGAGCCTGGTCAAAGGGGCTTTCCCTGAAGGGTGGTATCTCCCACCTTGAGACTTGGCCTAGGCAAGCAGGAGCAGCAGCCCACAGAACCGACTCTGATTTCTAAACAAACGGAGAGCGTGACACTTGTCTTCCCACCTGCCCGCTATTGTTGCAATGCATGCTCTCCTGTTTCATGACCTTTTGTTAAGACTGTTTCCACAGTCACAACCACGCTTCTCTCTCAAGTAGAGGGGATGCCCGGGCCAAGAGGATTTCGCTCCATGCGGGTTTCTTACACCGTGCTTCGGAGACTATGTTCAGGCAAGCGGCATCTGCATCGCACAGAACCGACTCTGTTTTCCCCAAGAATGCTGTGCCTTCCTAGAGGGGATGCCCAGGCAAAGAGGCTTTCGCTCTATGCGGGATTCTGCCACCGTGCTGCCAATACTAGGCTCAAGCAAGCAGCAACAGCAGCCCAGAGAACCGACTCTTTTTTCCCAGCGACTGCCATGCTTTCGCAGAGGTTTTCAGCTTGGCCTGAACCGCACTTCGCTGCTGCTTCCTCAGCAAGGCTTTGGGCGTTCGCCCTGTCGCGTCAGGTCAGGAGATCTGCGGGAGAGCTGGTGCCTCTTGGGCTTTCCTCTTCCGAGCTCCATGGTCGCACCCTGGGTTCACCGTGCCAGGCTGAACTTCGCAGACACAGCCACCACCCTGCAGCAGCGTGCGTGGTCTAGGATGACACTCCCTGCCAACTGCCATCTCCTGGCGTAGTAAGGCTTGGCTTTTTGCTCTGGAGTTCGGGCGGACTCGGGGACTAGGCCAGTGCCTTCCCCATAGGAAAGGAGAGGCGACAGGAACCCTGCACAGTGCCCGTGCACGGGGATGGGGAGCTGTGGGGGACTGTCCCCTCTTCTTCCCCGACACACCCCCTGCCACCCCCAACGCTGCCACCTCTTGGAGGATGATGGCATCTGGCTGCCCTTTCTTCCAGGGAGCTGTATCTGCGAGTTACGGGTATGGCGCCTGGTGGCAAGCTCACGTCTGCCCTAGGGACAGTTGGCCTTGGAGATGCTGTCCCCTTGGGACAGGAGGCACACAGAACAGGCCTGCCTTCTGCCCAGACTCCTTCCTCAAGTGGAGTATGCGCGTCTGCCCTAGATGTCCCCTCTTGTCTCGCTAAAGCAAGGTTTTTGTCTCCACGCACAGGGTGCGGTGACACGTGTCTTGACACCGTCCCTCTGTTCATCCCAGGGCAGGTTCTCCTATTTTGCGACTGCTTCCGGACAACAAGGCCAACGGCTCCTTCTCTTCTCCCGGGGAGTCGTTCTGCTCCTTCCCCAGACTTGCTCCCGGTGAGCATGGTGACAGCCGTGTCCCTATCCTTAAGGCCCTTTCCAGATGTGCATCCACGCTTCTCTCGCAGGCAGTGGGGATGCTAGGGCCAAGAGAATTTCGCTCCATGCGGGCTTCTTCCACCGTGCTGCGCAGACTAGCTCAGGCAAGCGGCAGCAGCATTCCACAAAGCGACTCAGATTTCCCAACGAATGCTGTGCTTTCCCAGAGGAGGAGCCTGGTCAAAGAGGCTTTCCCTGAAGGGTGGTATCTCCCAGCTTGAGACTTGGCCTAGGCAAGCAGGAGCAGCAGCCCACAGAACCGACTCTGATTTCTAAACAAACGGAGAGCGTGACACTTGTCTTCCCACCTGCCCGCTATTGTTGCAATGCATGCTCTCCTGTTTCATGACCTTTCGTTAAGACTGTTTCCACAGGCACAACCACGATTCTCTGTCAAGTAGAGGGGATGCCCGGGCAAGAGGATTTCGCTCCATGCGGGTTTCTTACACCGTGCTTCGGAGACTATATTCAGGCAAGCGGCATCAGCATCGCACTGAATCGACTCTGTTTTCCCCAAGAATGCTGTGCTTTCCTAGAGGGGATGCTCAGGCAAAGAGGCTTTCGCTCTATGCGGGATTCTACCACCGTGCTGCCAATACGAGGCTCAAGCAAGCAGCAACAGCAGCCCAGAGAACCGACTCTTTTTTCCCAGTGACTGCTGTGCTTTCGCAGAGGTTTTCAGCATGGCCTGAGCCGCACTTTGCTGCTGCTTCCTCAGCAAGGCTTTGGGCGTTTGCTCTGTCTCGTGAGGGAAGGAAATCTGCGGGAGAGCTGGTGCCTCTTGGGCTTTGCTCTCCCAGGCTCCATGGTCGCACCCTGGGTTCACCGTGCCAGGCTGAACTTCGCAGACACAGCCACCACCCTGCAGCAGCGTGCGTGGTCTAGGATGACACTCCTGCCAACTGCCGTCTCCTGGCGTAGTAAGGCTTGGCTTTTTGCTCTGGAGTTCAGGCGGACTCGGGGACTAGGCCAGTGCCTTCCCCATAGGAAAGGAGAGACGAGAGGAACCCTGCACAGTGCCCTTGAACTGGGATGGGGAGCTGTGGGGGACTGTGTCCTCTTCTTCCCCGACACACCCCCTGCCACCCCCAACGCTGCCACCTCTTGGAGGAAGGTGGCATCAGGCTGCCCTTTCTTCCAGGGAGCTGGATGTACAAGATCCGTGTATGTCGCCTGGTGGCAAGCCCACGTCTGCCCTAGGGACAGTAGGCCTTGGAGATGCTGTCCCCTTGGGACAGGAGGCACACAGAGCAGGCCTGCATTCTGCCCAGACTCCTACCTCAGAGTGGAGTATGCGCGCCTGCCCTAGCCGTCCCCTCGTGTCTTCCTAAAGCCAGGCTTCCGTCTCTACGCACAGGGAGCGGGTGACGCTTGTCTTGCCACCGTCCCGCTGTTCTTCCCAGGGCAGCCTCTCCTGCTTTGCGACTGTCTCCGGACAACAAGGCCAACGGCTCCTACTCTTCTCCCGGAGAGGCATTCTGCTCCTTCCCCAGACTTGCTCCCGGGCAGCACGGTTACAGCCGTGTCCCTACCCTTAAACCTTTCCAGATGTGCATCCACGCTTCTCTCGCAGGCAGTGGGGATGGTAGGGCCAAGAGTTATCGCTCCATGCGGGTTTCTTCCACCGTGCTGCGCAGACTAGCTCAAGCAAGCAGCAGGAGCATCCCACAAAGCGACTCAGATTTCCCAACGAATGCTGTGCTTTCCTAGAGGAGGAGCCTGGTCAAAGAGGCTTTCCCTGAAGGGTGGTATCTCCCACCTTGAGACTTGGCCTAGGCAAGCAGGAGCAGCAGCCCGCAGAACCGACTGTGATTTCTAAGCAAATGAAGAGGGTGACACTTGTCTTCCCACCTGCCCGCTATTGTTGCAATGCATGCTCTCCTGTTTCATGACCTTTTGTTAAGACTGTTTCCACAGTCACAACCACGCTTCTCTCTCAAGTAGAGGGGATGCCCGGGCAAGAGGATTACGCTCCATGCGGGTTTCTTACACCGTGCTTCGGAGACTATGTTCAGGCAAGCGGCATCTGCATCGCACAGTACCGACTCTGTTTTCCCCAATAATGCTGTGCTTTCCTAGAGGGGATGCCCAGGCAAAAAGGCTTTCTCTCTATGCGGGATTCTGCCACCATGCTGCCAATACTAGGCTCAAGCAAGCAGCAAGAGCAGCCCAGAGAACCGACTCTTTTTTCCCAGCGACTGCTATGCTTTCGCAGAGGTTTTCAGCTTGGCCTGAACCGCACTTCGCTGCTGCTCCCTCAGCAAGGCTTTGGGAGTTCGCCCTGTCGCGTCAGGTCAGGAGATCTGCGGGAGAGCTGGTGCCTCTTGGGCTTTCCTCTCCCGAGCTCCATGGTCGCACCCTGGGTTCACCGTGCCAGGCTGAACTTCGCAGACACAGCCACCACCCTGCAGCAGCGTGCGTGGTCTAGGATGACACTCCCTGCCAACTGCCATCTCCTGGCGTAGTAAGGCTTGGCTTTTTGCTCTGGAGTTCGGGCGGACTCGGGGACTAGGCCAGTGCCTTCCCCATAGGAAAGGAGAGGCGACAGGAACCCTGCACAGTGCCCGTGCACGGGGATGGGGAGCTGTGGGGGACTGTTCCCTCTTCTTCCCCGACACACCCCCTGCCACCCCCAACGCTGCCACCTCTTGGAGGATGATGGCATCTGGCTGCCCTTTCTTCCAGGGAGCTGTATCTGCGAGTTACGGGTATGGCGCCTGGTGGCAAGCTCACGTCTGCCCTAGGGACAGTTGGCCTTGGAGATGCTGTCCCCTTGGGACAGGAGGCACACAGAACAGGCCTGCCTTCTGCCCAGACTCCTTCCTCAAGTGGAGTATGCGCGTCTGCCCTAGCCGTCCCCTCTTGTCTTCCTAAAGCCAGGTTTTTGTCTCTAAGCACAGGGGGCGGTGACACGTGTCTTGACACCGTCCCTCTGTTCATCCCAGGGCAGGTTCTCCTGCTTTGCGACTGCTTCCGGACAACAAGGCCAACGGATCCTTCTCTTCTCCCGGGGAGGCGTTCTGCTCCTTCCCCAGACTTGCTCCCGGTGAGCATGGTGACAGCCGTGTCCCTATCCTTAAGGCCCTTTCCAGATGTGCATCCACGCTTCTCTCGCAGGCAGTGGGGATTCTAGGGCCAAGAGCATTTCGCTCCATGCGGGCTTCTTCCACCGTGCTGTGCAGACTAGCTCAGGCAAGCGGCAGCAGCATTCCACAAAGCGATTCAGATTTCCCAACGAATGCTGTGCTTTCCCAGAGGAGGAGCCTGGTCAAAGGGGCTTTCCCTGAAGGGTGGTATCTCCCACCTTGAGACTTGGCCTAGGCAAGCAGGAGCAGCAGCCCACAGAACCGACTCTGATTTCTAAACAAACGGAGAGCGTGACACTTGTCTTCCCACCTGCCCGCTATTGTTGCAATGCATGCTCTCCTGTTTCATGACCTTTCGTTAAGACTGTTTCCACAGGCACAACCATGCTTCTCTCTCCAGTAGAGGGGATGCCCGGGCAAGAGGATTTCGCTCCATGCGGGTTTCTTACACCGTGCTTCGGAGACTATGTTCAGGCAAGCGGCATCAGCATCGCACTGAATCGACTCTGTTTTCCCCAAGAATGTTGTGCTTTCCTAGAGGGGATGCTCAGGCAAAGAGGCTTTCGCTCTATGCGGGATTCTACCACCGTGCTGCCAATACGAGGCTCAAGCAAGCAGCAACAGCAGCCCAGAGAACCGACTCTTTTTTCCCAGTGACTGCTGTGCTTTCGCAGAGGTTTTCAGCTTGGCCTGAGCCGCACTTTGCTGCTGCTTCCTCAGCAAGGCTTTGGGCGTTTGCTCTGTCACGTCAGGGAAGGAAATCTGCGGGAGAGCTGGTGCCTCTTGGGCTTTGCTGTCCCAGGCTCCATGGTCGCACCCTGGGTTCCCCGTGCCAGGCTGAACTTCGCACACACAGCCACCACCCTGCAGCAGCGTGCGTGGTCTAGGATGACACTCCTGCCAACTGCCATCTCCTGGCGTAGTAAGGCTTGGCTTTTTGCTCTGGAGTTCAGGCGGACTCGGGGACTAGGCCAGTGCCTTCCCCATAGGAAAGGAGAGACGAGAGGAACCCTGCACAGTGCCCTTGAACTGGGATGGGGAGCTGTGGGGGACTGTGTCCTCTTCTTCCCCGACACACCCCCTGCCACCCCCAACGCTGCCACCTCTTGGAGGAAGGTGGCATCAGGCTGCCCTTTCTTCCAGGGAGCTGGATGTACAAGATCCGTGTATGGCGCCTGGTGGCAAGTCCACGTCTGCCCTAGGGACAGTTGGCCTTGGAGATGCTGTCCCCTTGGGACAGGAGGCACACAGAGCAGGCCTGCATTCTGCCCAGACTCCTTCCTCAGAGTGGAGTATGCGCGCCTGCCCTAGCCGTCCCCTCGTGTCTCCCTAAAGCCAGGCTTCCTTCTCTACGCACAGGGAGCGGGTGACGCTTGTCTTGCCACCGTCCCGCTGTTCTTCCCAGGGCAGCCTCTCCTGCTTTGCGACTGTCTCCGGACAACAAGGCCAACGGCTCCTACTCTTCTCCCGGAGAGGCGTTCTGCTCCTTCCTCAGACTTGCTCCCGAGCAGCACGGTGACAGCCGTGTCCCTACCCTTAAACCTTTCCAGATGTGCATCCACGCTTCTCTCGCAGGCAGTGGGGATGGTAGGGCCAAGAGAATTTCGCTCCATGCGGGTTTCTTCCACCGTGTTGCGCAGACTAGCTCAAGCAAGCAGCAGGAGCATCCCACAAAGCGAATCAGATATCCCAACGAATGCTGTGCTTTCCCAGAAGAGGAGCCTGGTCAAAGGGGCTTTCCCTGAAGGGTGGTATCTCCCACCTTGAGACTTGGCCTAGTTCCCCAAGAATTTTGTGCTTTCCTAGAGGGGATGCTCAGGCAAAGAGGCTTTCGCTCTATGCGGGATTCTGCCACCGTGCTGCCAATACGAGGCTCAAGCAAGCAGCAACAGCAGCCCAGAGAACCGACTCTTTTTTCCCAGTGACTGCTGTGCTTTCGCAGAGGTTTTCAGCTTGGCCTGAGCCGCACTTTGCTGCTGCTTCCTCAGCAAGGCTTTGGGCGTTTGCTCTGTCACGTCAGGGAAGGAAATCTGCGGGAGAGCTGGTGCCTCTTGGGCTTTGCTCTCCCAGGCTCCATGGTCGCACCCTGGGTTCCCCGTGCCAGGCTGAACTTCGCAGACACAGCCACCACCCTGCAGCAGCGTGCGTGGTCTAGGATGACACTCCTGCCAACTGCCATCTCCTGGCGTAGTAAGGCTTGGCTTTTTGCTCTGGAGTTCAGGCGGACTCGGGGACTAGGCCAGTGCCTTCCCCATAGGAAAGGAGAGACGAGAGGAACCCTGCACAGTGCCCTTGAACTGGGATGGGGAGCTGTGGGGGACTGTGTCCTCTTCTTCCCCGACACACCCCCTGCCACCCCCAACGCTGCCACCTCTTGGAGGAAGGTGGCATCAGGCTGCCCTTTCTTCCAGGGAGCTGGATGTACAAGATCCGTGTATGGCGCCTGGTGGCAAGCCCACGTCTGCCCTAGGGACAGTTGGCCTTGGAGATGCTGTCCCCTTGGGACAGGAGGCACACAGAGCAGGCCTGCATTCTGCCCAGACTCCTTCCTCAGAGTGGAGTATGCGCGCCTGCCCTAGCCGTCCCCTCGTGTCTCCCTAAAGCCAGGCTTCCTTCTCTACGCACAGGGAGCGGGTGACGCTTGTCTTGCCACCGTCCCGCTGTTCTTCCCAGGGCAGCCTCTCCTGCTTTGCGACTGTCTCTGGACAACAAGGCCAACGGCTCCTACTCTTCTCCCGGAGAGGCGTTCTGCTCCTTCCTCAGACTTGCTCCCGAGGAGCACGGTGACAGCCGTGTCCCTACCCTTAAACCTTTCCAGATGTGCATCCACGCTTCTCTCGCAGGCAGTGGGGATGGTAGGGCCAAGAGAATTTCGCTCCATGCGGGTTTCTTCCACCGTGTTGCGCAGACTAGCTCAAGCAAGCAGCAGGAGCATCCCACAAAGCGAATCAGATATCCCAACGAATGCTGTGCTTTCCCAGAGGAGGAGCCTAGTCAAAGGGGCTTTCCCTGAAGGGTGGTATCTCCCACCTTGAGACTTGGCCTAGGCAAGCAGGAGCAGCAGCCCACAGAACCGACTCTGATTTCTAAACAAACGGAGAGCGTGACACTTGTCTTCCCACCTGCCCGCTATTGTTGCAATGCATGCTCTCCTGTTTCATGACCTTTCGTTAAGACTGTTTCCACAGGCACCACCACGCTTCTCTCTCCAGTAGAGGGGATGCCCGGGCAAGAGGATTTCGCTCCATGCGGGTTTCTTACACCGTGCTTCGGAGACTATGTTCAGGCAAGCGGCATCAGCATCGCACTGAATCGACTCTGTTTTCCCCAAGAATGTTGTGCTTTCCTAGAGGGGATGCTCAGGCAAAGAGGCTTTCGCTCTATGCGGGATTCTACCACCGTGCTGCCAATACGAGGCTCAAGCAAGCAGCAACAGCAGCCCAGAGAACCGACTCTTTTTTCCCAGTGACTGCTGTGCTTTCGCAGAGGTTTTCAGCTTGGCCTGAGCCGCACTTTGCTGCTGCTTCCTCAGCAAGGCTATGGGCGTTTGCTCTGTCACGTCAGGGAAGGAAATCTGCGGGAGAGCTGGTGCCTCTTGGGCTTTGCTCTCCCAGGCTCCATGGTCGCACCCTGGATTCCCCGTGCCAGGCTGAACTTCGCAGACACAGCCACCACCCGGCAGCAGCGTGCGTGGTCTAGGATGACACTCCTGCCAACTGCCATCTCCTGGCGTAGTAAGGCTTGGCTTTTTGCTCTGGAGTTCAGGCGGACTCGGGGACTAGGCCAGTGCCTTCCCCATAGGAAAGGAGAGACGAGAGGAACCCTGCACAGTGCCCTTGAACTGGGATGGGGAGCTGTGGGGGACTGTGTCCTCTTCTTCCCCGACACACCCCCTGCCACCCCCAACGCTGCCACCTCTTGGAGGAAGGTGGCATCAGGCTGCCCTTTCTTCCAGGGAGCTGGATGTACAAGATCCGTGTATGGCGCCTGGTGGCAAGCCCACGTCTGCCCTAGGGACAGTTGGCCTTGGAGATGCTGTCCCCTTGGGACAGGAGGCACACAGAGCAGGCCTGCATTCTGCCCAGACTCCTTCCTCAGAGTGGAGTATGCGCGCCTGCCCTAGCCGTCCCCTCGTGTCTCCCTAAAGCCAGGCTTCCTTCTCTACGCACAGGGAGCGGGTGACGCTTGTCTTGCCACCGTCCCGCTGTTCTTCCCAGGGCAGCCTCTCCTGCTTTGCGACTGTCTCTGGACAACAAGGCCAACGGCTCCTACTCTTCTCCCGGAGAGGCGTTCTGCTCCTTCCTCAGACTTGCTCCCGAGGAGCACGGTGACAGCCGTGTCCCTACCCTTAAACCTTTCCAGATGTGCATCCACGCTTCTCTCGCAGGCAGTGGGGATGGTAGGGCCAAGAGAATTTCGCTCCATGCGGGTTTCTTCCACCGTGTTGCGCAGACTAGCTCAAGCAAGCAGCAGGAGCATCCCACAAAGCGAATCAGATATCCCAACGAATGCTGTGCTTTCCCAGAGGAGGAGCCTAGTCAAAGGGGCTTTCCCTGAAGGGTGGTATCTCCCACCTTGAGACTTGGCCTAGGCAAGCAGGAGCAGCAGCCCACAGAACCGACTCTGATTTCTAAACAAACGGAGAGCGTGACACTTGTCTTCCCACCTGCCCGCTATTGTTGCAATGCATGCTCTCCTGTTTCATGACCTTTCGTTAAGACTGTTTCCACAGGCACCACCACGCTTCTCTCTCCAGTAGAGGGGATGCCCGGGCAAGAGGATTTCGCTCCATGCGGGTTTCTTACACCGTGCTTCGGAGACTATGTTCAGGCAAGCGGCATCAGCATCGCACTGAATCGACTCTGTTTTCCCCAAGAATGTTGTGCTTTCCTAGAGGGGATGCTCAGGCAAAGAGGCTTTCGCTCTATGCGGGATTCTACCACCGTGCTGCCAATACGAGGCTCAAGCAAGCAGCAACAGCAGCCCAGAGAACCGACTCTTTTTTCCCAGTGACTGCTGTGCTTTCGCAGAGGTTTTCAGCTTGGCCTGAGCCGCACTTTGCTGCTGCTTCCTCAGCAAGGCTATGGGCGTTTGCTCTGTCACGTCAGGGAAGGAAATCTGCGGGAGAGCTGGTGCCTCTTGGGCTTTGCTCTCCCAGGCTCCATGGTCGCACCCTGGATTCCCCGTGCCAGGCTGAACTTCGCAGACACAGCCACCACCCGGCAGCAGCGTGCGTGGTCTAGGATGACACTCCTGCCAACTGCCATCTCCTGGCGTAGTAAGGCTTGGCTTTTTGCTCTGGAGTTCAGGCGGACTCGGGGACTAGGCCAGTGCCTTCCCCATAGGAAAGGAGAGACGAGAGGAACCCTGCACAGTGCCCTTGAACTGGGATGGGGAGCTGTGGGGGACTGTGTCCTCTTCTTCCCCGACACACCCCCTGCCACCCCCAACGCTGCCACCTCTTGGAGGAAGGTGGCATCAGGCTGCCCTTTCTTCCAGGGAGCTGGATGTACAAGATCCGTGTATGGCGCCTGGTGGCAAGCCCACGTCTGCCCTAGGGACAGTTGGCCTTGGAGATGCTGTCCCCTTGGGACAGGAGGCACACAGAGCAGGCCTGCATTCTGCCCAGACTCCTTCCTCAGAGTTGAGTATGCGCGCCTGCCCTAGCCGTACCCTCGTGTCTTCCTAAAGCCAGGCTTCCGTCTCTACGCACAGGGAGCGGGTGACGCTTGTCTTGCCACCGTCCCGCTGTTCTTCCCAGGGCAGCCTCTCCTGCTTTGCGACTGTCTCCGGACAACAAGGCCAACGGCTCCTACTCTTCTCCCGGAGAGGCGTTCTGCTCCTTCCCCAGACTTGCTCCCGGGCAGCACGGTGACAGCCGTGTCCCTACCCTTAAACCTTTCCAGATGTGCATCCACGCTTCTCTCGCAGGCAGTGGGGATGGTAGGGCCAAGAGAATTTCGCTCCATGCGGGTTTCTTCCACCGTGTTGCGCAGACTAGCTCAAGCAAGCAGCAGGATCATCCCACAAAGCGAATCAGATATCCCAACGAATGCTGTGCTTTCCCAGAGGAGGAGCCTGGTCAAAGGGGCTTTCCCTGAAGGGTGGTATCTCCCACCTTGAGACTTGGCCTAGTTCCCCAAGAATTTTGTGCTTTCCTAGAGGGGATGCTCAGGCAAAGAGGCTTTCGCTCTATGCGGGATTCTGCCACCGTGCTGCCAATACTAGGCTCAAGCAAGCAGCAACAGCAGCCCAGAGAACCGACTCTTTTTTCCCAGCGACTGCCATGCTTTCGCAGAGGTTTTCAGCTTGGCCTGAACCGCACTTCGCTGCTGCTTCCTCAGCAAGGCTTTGGGCGTTCGCCCTGTCGCGTCAGGTCAGGAGATCTGCGGGAGAGCTGGTGCCTCTTGGGCTTTCCTCTCCCGAGCTCCATGGTCGCACCCTGGGTTCACCGTGCCAGGCTGAACTTCGCAGACACAGCCACCACCCTGCAGCAGCGTGCGTGGTCTAGGATGACACTCCCTGCCAACTGCCATCTCCTGGCGTAGTAAGGCTTGGCTTTTTGCTCTGGAGTTCGGGCGGACTCGGGGACTAGGCCTGTGCCTTCCCCATAGGAAAGGAGAGGCGACAGGAACCCTGCACAATGCCCGTGCACGGGGATGGGGAGCTGTGGGGGACTGTCCCCTCTTCTTCCCCGACACACCCCCTGCCACCCCCAACGCTGCCACCTCTTGGAGGATGATGGCATCTGGCTGCCCTTTCTTCCAGGGAGCTGTATCTGCGAGTTACGGGTATGGCGCCTGGTGGCAAGCTCACGTCTGCCCTAGGGACAGTTGGCCTTGGAGATGCTGTCCCCTTGGGACAGGAGGCACACAGAACAGGCCTGCCTTCTGCCCAGACTCCTTCCTCAAGTGGAGTATGCGCGTCTGCCCTAGCTGTCCCCTCTTGTCTCGCTAAAGCAAGGTTTTTGTCTCTACGCACAGGGAGCGGTGACACGTGTCTGTTCATCCCAGGGCAGGTTCTCCTATTTTGCGACTGCTTCCGGACAACAAGGCCAACGGCTCCTTCTCTTCTCCCGGGGAGTCGTTCTGCTCCTTCCCCAGACTTGCTCCCGGTGAGCATGGTGACAGCCGTGTCCCTATCCTTAAGGCCCTTTCCAGATGTGCATCCAGGCTCTCTCGCAGGCAGTGGGGATGCTAGGGCCAAGAGAATTTCGCTCCATGCGGGCTTCTTCCACCGTGCTGCGCAGACTAGCTCAGGCAAGCGGCAGCAGCATTCCACAAAGCGACTCAGATTTCCCAACGAATGCTGTGCTTTCCCAGAGGAGGAGCCTGGTCAAAGAGGCTTTCCCTGAAGGGTGGTATCTCCCACCTTGAGACTTGGCCTAGGCAAGCAGGAGCAGCAGCCCACAGAACCGACTCTGATTTCTAAACAAACGGAGAGCGTGACACTTGTCTTCCCACCTGCCCGCTATTGTTGCAATGCATGCTCTCCTGTTTCATGACCTTTCGTTAAGACTGTTTCCACAGGCACAACCACGCTTCTCTGTCAAGTAGAGGGGATGCCCGGGCAAGAGGATTTCGCTCCATGCGGGTTTCTTACACCGTGCTTCGGAGACTATGTTCAGGCAAGCGGCATCAGCATCGCACTGAATCGACTCTGTTTTCCCCAAGAATGCTGTGCTTTCCTAGAGGGGATGCTCAGGCAAAGAGGCTTTCGCTCTATGCGGGATTCTACCACCGTGCTGCCAATACGAGGCTCAAGCAAGCAGCAACAGCAGCCCAGAGAACCGACTCTTTTTTCCCAGTGACTGCTGTGCTTTCGCAGAGGTTTTCAGCTTGGCCTGAGCCGCACTTTGCTGCTGCTTCCTCAGCAAGGCTTTGGGCGTTTGCTCTGTCACGTCAGGGAAGGAAATCTGCGGGAGAGCTGGTGCCTCTTGGGCTTTGCTCTCCCAGGCTCCATGGTCGCACCCTGGGTTCCCCGTGCCAGGCTGAACTTCGCAGACACAGCCACCACCCGGCAGCAGCGTGCGTGGTCTAGGATGACACTCCTGCCAACTGCCATCTCCTGGCGTAGTAAGGCTTGGCTTTTTGCTCTGGAGTTCAGGCGGACTCGGGGACTAGGCCAGTGCCTTCCCCATAGGAAAGGAGAGACGAGAGGAACCCTGCACAGTGCCCTTGAACTGGGATGGGGAGGTGTGGGGGACTGTGTCCTCTTCTTCCCCGACACACCCCCTGCCACCCCCAACGCTGCCACCTCTTGGAGGAAGGTGGCATCAGGCTGCCCTTTCTTCCAGGGAGCTGGATATACAAGATCCGTGTATGGCGCCTGGTGGCAAGCCCACGTCTGCCCTAGGGACAGTTGGCCTTGGAGATGCTGTCCCCTTGGGACAGGAGGCACACAGAGCAGGCCTGCATTCTGCCCAGACTCCTTCCTCAGAGTTGAGTATGCGCGCCTGCCCTAGCCGTCCCCTCGTGTCTTCCTAAAGCCAGGCTTCCGTCTCTACGCACAGGGAGCGGGTGACGCTTGTCTTGCCACCGTCCCGCTGTTCTTCCCAGGGCAGCCTCTCCTGCTTTGCGACTGTCTCCGGACAACAAGGCCAACGGCTCCTACTCTTCTCCCGGAGAGGCGTTCTGCTCCTTCCCCAGACTTGCTCCCGGGCAGCACGGTGACAGCCGTGTCCCTACCCTTAAACCTTTCCAGATGTGCATCCACGCTTCTCTCGCAGGCAGTGGGGATGGTAGGGCCAAGAGAATTTCGCTCCATGCGGGTTTCTTCCACCGTGTTGCGCAGACTAGCTCAAGCAAGCAGCAGGAGCATCCCACAAAGCGAATCAGATATCCCAACGAATGCTGTGCTTTCCCAGAGGAGGAGCCTGGTCAAAGGGGCTTTCCCTGAAGGGTGGTATCTCCCACCTTGAGACTTGGCCTAGGCAAGCAGGAGCAGCAGCCCACAGAACCGACTCTGATTTCTAAACAAACGGAGAGCGTGACACTTGTCTTCCCACCTGCCCGCTATTGTTGCAATGCATGCTCTCCTGTTTCATGACCTTTCGTTAAGCCTGTTTCCACAGGCACAACCACGCTTCTCTCTCCAGTAGAGGGGATGCCCGGGCAAGAGGATTTCGCTCCATGCGGGTTTCTTACACCGTGCTTCGGAGACTATGTTCAGGCAAGCGGCATCAGCATCGCACTGAATCGACTCTGTTTTCCCCAAGAATGTTGTGCTTTCCTAGAGGGGATGCTCAGGCAAAGAGGCTTTCGCTCTATGCGGGATTCTACCACCGTGCTGCCAATACGAGGCTCAAGCAAGCAGCAACAGCAGCCCAGAGAACCGACTCTTTTTTCCCAGTGACTGCTGTGCTTTCGCAGAGGTTTTCAGCTTGGCCTGAGCCGCACTTTGCTGCTGCTTCCTCAGCAAGGCTATGGGCGTTTGCTCTGTCACGTCAGGGAAGGAAATCTGCGGGAGAGCTGGTGCCTCTTGGGCTTTGCTCTCCCAGGCTCCATGGTCGCACCCTGGATTCCCCGTGCCAGGCTGAACTTCGCAGACACAGCCACCACCCGGCAGCAGCGTGCGTGGTCTAGGATGACACTCCTGCCAACTGCCATCTCCTGGCGTAGTAAGGCTTGGCTTTTTGCTCTGGAGTTCAGGCGGACTCGGGGACTAGGCCAGTGCCTTCCCCATAGGAAAGGAGAGACGAGAGGAACCCTGCACAGTGCCCTTGAACTGGGATGGGGAGCTGTGGGGGACTGTGTCCTCTTCTTCCCCGACACACCCCCTGCCACCCCCAACGCTGCCACCTCTTGGAGGAAGGTGGCATCAGGCTGCCCTTTCTTCCAGGGAGCTGGATATACAAGATCCGTGTATGGCGCCTGGTGGCAAGCCCACGTCTGCCCTAGGGACAGTTGGCCTTGGAGATGCTGTCCCCTTGGGACAGGAGGCACACAGAGCAGGCCTGCATTCTGCCCAGACTCCTTCCTCAGAGTTGAGTATGCGCGCCTGCCCTAGCCGTCCCCTCGTGTCTTCCTAAAGCCAGGCTTCCGTCTCTACGCACAGGGAGCGGGTGACGCTTGTCTTGCCACCGTCCCGCTGTTCTTCCCAGGGCAGCCTCTCCTGCTTTGCGACTGTCTCCGGACAACAAGGCCAACGGCTCCTACTCTTCTCCCGGAGAGGCGTTCTGCTCCTTCCCCAGACTTGCTCCCGTGCAGCACGGTGACAGCCGTGTCCCTACCCTTAAACCTTTCCAGATGTGCATCCACGCTTCTCTCGCAGGCAGTGGGGATGGTAGGGCCAAGAGAATTTCGCTCCATGCGGGTTTCTTCCACCGTGTTGCGCAGACTAGCTCAAGCAAGCAGCAGGAGCATCCCATAAAGCGAATCAGATATCCCAACGAATGCTGTGCTTTCCCAGAGGAGGAGCCTGGTCAAAGGGGCTTTCCCTGAAGGGTGGTATCTCCCACCTTGAGACTTGGCCTAGGCAAGCAGGAGCAGCAGCCCACAGAACCGACTCTGATTTCTAAACAAACGGAGAGCGTGACACTTGTCTTCCCACCTGCCCGCTATTGTTGCAATGCATGCTCTCCTGTTTCATGACCTTTTGTTAAGACTGTTTCCACAGTCACAACCACGCTTCTCTCTCAAGTAGAGGGGATGCCCGGGCCAAGAGGATTTCGCTCCATGCGGGTTTCTTACACCGTGCTTCGGAGACTATGTTCAGGCAAGCGGCATCTGCATCGCACAGAACCGACTCTGTTTTCCCCAAGAATGCTGTGCCTTCCTAGAGGGGATGCCCAGGCAAAGAGGCTTTCGCTCTATGCGGGATTCTGCCACCGTGCTGCCAATACTAGGCTCAAGCAAGCAGCAACAGCAGCCCAGAGAACCGACTCTTTTTTCCCAGCGACTGCCATGCTTTCGCAGAGGTTTTCAGCTTGGCCTGAACCGCACTTCGCTGCTGCTTCCTCAGCAAGGCTTTGGGCGTTCGCCCTGTCGCGTCAGGTCAGGAGATCTGCGGGAGAGCTGGTGCCTCTTGGGCTTTCCTCTCCCGAGCTCCATGGTCGCACCCTGGGTTCACCGTGCCAGGCTGAACTTCGCAGACACAGCCACCACCCTGCAGCAGCGTGCGTGGTCTAGGATGACACTCCCTGCCAACTGCCATCTCCTGGCGTAGTAAGGCTTGGCTTTTTGCTCTGGAGTTCGGGCGGACTCGGGGACTAGGCCAGTGCCTTCCCCATAGGAAAGGAGAGGCGACAGGAACCCTGCACAGTGCCCGTGCACGGGGATGGGGAGCTGTGGGGGACTGTCCCCTCTTCTTCCCCGACACACCCCCTGCCACCCCCAACGCTGCCACCTCTTGGAGGATGATGGCATCTGGCTGCCCTTTCTTCCAGGGAGCTGTATCTGCGAGTTACGGGTATGGCGCCTGGTGGCAAGCTCACGTCTGCCCTAGGGACAGTTGGCCTTGGAGATGCTGTCCCCTTGGGACAGGAGGCACACAGAACAGGCCTGCCTTCTGCCCAGACTCCTTCCTCAAGTGGAGTATGCGCGTCTGCCCTAGCTGTCCCCTCTTGTCTCGCTAAAGCAAGGTTTTTGTCTCTACGCACAGGGTGCGGTGACACGTGTCTTGACACCGTCCCTCTGTTCATCCCAGGGCAGGTTCTCCTATTTTGCGACTGCTTCCGGACAACAAGGCCAACGGCTCCTTCTCTTCTCCCGGGGAGTCGTTCTGCTCCTTCCCCAGACATGCTCCCGGTGAGCATGGTGACAGCCGTGTCCCTATCCTTAAGGCCCTTTCCAGATGTGCATCCACGCTTCTCTCGCAGGCAGTGGGGATGCTAGGGCCAAGAGAATTTCGCTCCATGCGGGCTTCTTCCACCGTGCTGCGCAGACTAGCTCAGGCAAGCGGCAGCAGCATTCCACAAAGCGACTCAGATTTCCCAACGAATGCTGTGCTTTCCCAGAGGAGGAGCCTGGTCAAAGAGGCTTTCCCTGAAGGGTGGTATCTCCCAGCTTGAGACTTGGCCTAGGCAAGCAGGAGCAGCAGCCCACAGAACCGACTCTGATTTCTAAACAAACGGAGAGCGTGACACTTGTCTTCCCACCTGCCCGCTATTGTTGCAATGCATGCTCTCCTGTTTCATGACCTTTCGTTAAGACTGTTTCCACAGGCACAACCACGCTTCTCTGTCAAGTAGAGGGGATGCCCGGGCAAGAGGATTTCGCTCCATGCGGGTTTCTTACACCGTGCTTCGGAGACTATGTTCAGGCAAGCGGCATCAGCATCGCACTGAATCGACTCTGTTTTCCCCAAGAATGCTGTGCTTTCCTAGAGGGGATGCTCAGGCAAAGAGGCTTTCGCTCTATGCGGGATTCTACCACCGTGCTGCCAATACGAGGCTCAAGCAAGCAGCAACAGCAGCCCAGAGAACCGACTCTTTTTTCCCAGTGACTGCTGTGCTTTCGCAGAGGTTTTCAGCATGGCCTGAGCCGCACTTTGCTGCTGCTTCCTCAGCAAGGCTTTGGGCGTTTGCTCTGTCACGTCAGGGAAGGAAATCTGCGGGAGAGCTGGTGCCTCTTGGGCTTTGCTCTCCCAGGCTCCATGGTCGCACCCTGGGTTCCCCGTGCCAGGCTGAACTTCGCAGACACAGCCACCACCCTGCAGCAGCGTGCGTGGTCTAGGATGACACTCCTGCCAACTGCCATCTCCTGGCGTAGTAAGGCTTGGCTTTTTGCTCTGGAGTTCAGGCGGACTCGGGGACTAGGCCAGTGCCTTCCCCATAGGAAAGGAGAGACGAGAGGAACCCTGCACAGTGCCCTTGAACTGGGATGGGGAGCTGTGGGGGACTGTGTCCTCTTCTTCCCCGACACACCCCCTGCCACCCCCAACGCTGCCACCTCTTGGAGGAAGGTGGCATCAGGCTGCCCTTTCTTCCAGGGAGCTGGATGTACAAGATCCGTGTATGGCGCCTGGTGGCAAGCCCACGTCTGCCCTAGGGACAGTTGGCCTTGGAGATGCTGTCCCCTTGGGACAGGAGGCACACAGAGCAGGCCTGCATTCTGCCCAGACTCCTTCCTCAGAGTGGAGTATGCGCGCCTGCCCTAGCCGTCCCCTCGTGTCTCCCTAAAGCCAGGCTTCCTTCTCTACGCACAGGGAGCGGGTGACGCTTGTCTTGCCACCGTCCCGCTGTTCTTCCCAGGGCAGCCTCTCCTGCTTTGCGACTGTCTCCGGACAACAAGGCCAACGGCTCCTACTCTTCTCCCGGAGAGGCGTTCTGCTCCTTCCTCAGACTTGCTCCCGAGCAGCACGGTGACAGCCGTGTCCCTACCCTTAAACCTTTCCAGATGTGCATCCACGCTTCTCTCGCAGGCAGTGGGGATGGTAGGGCCAAGAGAATTTCGCTCCATGCGGGTTTCTTCCACCGTGTTGCGCAGACTAGCTCAAGCAAGCAGCAGGAGCATCCCACAAAGCGAATCAGATATCCCAACGAATGCTGTGCTTTCCCAGAGGAGGAGCCTGGTCAAAGGGGCTTTCCCTGAAGGGTGGTATCTCCCACCTTGAGACTTGGCCTAGTTCCCCAAGAATTTTGTGCTTTCCTAGAGGGGATGCTCAGGCAAAGAGGCTTTCGCTCTATGCGGGATTCTACCACCGTGCTGCCAATACGAGGCTCAAGCAAGCAGCAACAGCAGCCCAGAGAACCGACTCTTTTTTCCCAGTGACTGCTGTGCTTTCGCAGAGGTTTTCAGCTTGGCCTGAGCCGCACTTTGCTGCTGCTTCCTCAGCAAGGCTATGGGCGTTTGCTCTGTCACGTCAGGGAAGGAAATCTGCGGGAGAGCTGGTGCCTCTTGGGCTTTGCTCTCCCAGGCTCCATGGTCGCACCCTGGGTTCCCCGTGCCAGGCTGAACTTCGCAGACACAGCCACCACCCTGCAGCAGCGTGCGTGGTCTAGGATGACACTCCTGCCAACTGCCATCTCCTGGCGTAGTAAGGCTTGGCTTTTTGCTCTGGAGTTCAGGCGGACTCGGGGACTAGGCCAGTGCCTTCCCCATAGGAAAGGAGAGACGAGAGGAACCCTGCACAGTGCCCTTGAACTGGGATGGGGAGCTGTGGGGGACTGTGTCCTCTTCTTCCCCGACACACCCCCTGCCACCCCCAACGCTGCCACCTCTTGGAGGAAGGTGGCATCAGGCTGCCCTTTCTTCCAGGGAGCTGGATATACAAGATCCGTGTATGGCGCCTGGTGGCAAGCCCACGTCTGCCCTAGGGACAGTTGGCCTTGGAGATGCTGTCCCCTTGGGACAGGAGGCACACAGAGCAGGCCTGCATTCTGCCCAGACTCCTTCCTCAGAGTTGAGTATGCGCGCCTGCCCTAGCCGTCCCCTCGTGTCTTCCTAAAGCCAGGCTTCCGTCTCTACGCACAGGGAGCGGGTGACGCTTGTCTTGCCACCGTCCCGCTGTTCTTCCCAGGGCAGCCTCTCCTGCTTTGCGACTGTCTCCGGACAACAAGGCCAACGGCTCCTACTCTTCTCCCGGAGAGGCGTTCTGCTCCTTCCCCAGACTTGCTCCCGGGCAGCACGGTGACAGCCGTGTCCCTACCCTTAAACCTTTCCAGATGTGCATCCACGCTTCTCTCGCAGGCAGTGGGGATGGTAGGGCCAAGAGAATTTCGCTCCATGCGGGTTTCTTCCACCGTGTTGCGCAGACTAGCTCAAGCAAGCAGCAGGAGCATCCCACAAAGCGAATCAGATATCCCAACGAATGCTGTGCTTTCCCAGAGGAGGAGCCTGGTCAAAGGGGCTTTCCCTGAAGGGTGGTATCTCCCACCTTGAGACTTGGCCTAGGCAAGCAGGAGCAGCAGCCCACAGAACCGACTCTGATTTCTAAACAAACGGAGAGCGTGACACTTGTCTTCCCACCTGCCCGCTATTGTTGCAATGCATGCTCTCCTGTTTCATGACCTTTCGTTAAGACTGTTTCCACAGGCACCACCACGCTTCTCTCTCCAGTAGAGGGGATGCCCGGGCAAGAGGATTTCGCTCCATGCGGGTTTCTTACACCGTGCTTCGGAGACTATGTTCAGGCAAGCGGCATCAGCATCGCACTGAATCGACTCTGTTTTCCCCAAGAATGTTGTGCTTTCCTAGAGGGGATGCTCAGGCAAAGAGGCTTTCGCTCTATGCGGGATTCTACCACCGTGCTGCCAATACGAGGCTCAAGCAAGCAGCAACAGCAGCCCAGAGAACCGACTCTTTTTTCCCAGTGACTGCTGTGCTTTCGCAGAGGTTTTCAGCTTGGCCTGAGCCGCACTTTGCTGCTGCTTCCTCAGCAAGGCTATGGGCGTTTGCTCTGTCACGTCAGGGAAGGAAATCTGCGGGAGAGCTGGTGCCTCTTGGGCTTTGCTCTCCCAGGCTCCATGGTCGCACCCTGGATTCCCCGTGCCAGGCTGAACTTCGCAGACACAGCCACCACCCGGCAGCAGCGTGCGTGGTCTAGGATGACACTCCTGCCAACTGCCATCTCCTGGCGTAGTAAGGCTTGGCTTTTTGCTCTGGAGTTCAGGCGGACTCGGGGACTAGGCCAGTGCCTTCCCCATAGGAAAGGAGAGACGAGAGGAACCCTGCACAGTGCCCTTGAACTGGGATGGGGAGCTGTGGGGGACTGTGTCCTCTTCTTCCCCGACACACCCCCTGCCACCCCCAACGCTGCCACCTCTTGGAGAAAGGTGGCATCAGGCTGCCCTTTCTTCCAGGGAGCTGGATGTACAAGATCCGTGTATGGCGCCTGGTGGCAAGCCCACGTCTGCCCTAGGGACAGTTGGCCTTGGAGATGCTGTCCCCTTGGGACAGGAGGCACACAGAGCAGGCCTGCATTCTGCCCAGACTCCTTCCTCAGAGTGGAGTATGCGCGCCTGCCCTAGCCGTCCCCTCGTGTCTTCCTAAAGCCAGGCTTCCGTCTCTACGCACAGGGAGCGGGTGACGCTTGTCTTGCCACCGTCCCGCTGTTCTTCCCAGGGCAGCCTCTCCTGCTTTGCGACTGTCTCCGGACAACAAGGCCAACGGCTCCTACTCTTCTCCCGGAGAGGCATTCTGCTCCTTCCCCAGACTTGCTCCCGGGCAGCACGGTTACAGCCGTGTCCCTACCCTTAAACCTTTCCAGATGTGCATCCACGCTTCTCTCGCAGGCAGTGGGGATGGTAGGGCCAAGAGAATTTCGCTCCATGCGGGTTTCTTCCACCGTGCTGCGCAGACTAGCTCAAGCAAGCAGCAGGAGCATCCCACAAAGCAACTCAGATTTCCCAACGAATGCTGTGCTTTCCTAGAGGAGGAGCCTGGTCAAAGAGGCTTTCCCTGAAGGGTGGTATCTCCCACCTTGAGACTTGGCCTAGGCAAGCAGGAGCAGCAGCCCGCAGAACCGACTGTGATTTCTAAGCAAATGAAGAGGGTGACACTTGTCTTCCCACCTGCCCGCTATTGTTGCAATGCATGCTCTCCTGTTTCATGACCTTTTGTTAAGACTGTTTCCACAGTCACAACCACGCTTCTCTCTCAAGTAGAGGGGATGCCCGGGCAAGAGGATTTCGCTCCATGCGGGTTTCTTACACCGTGCTTCGGAGACTATGTTCAGGCAAGCGGCATCTGCATCGCACAGAACCGACTCTGTTTTCCCCAAGAATGCTGTGCTTTCCTAGAGGGGATGCCCAGGCAAAAAGGCTTTCGCTCTATGCGGGATTCTGCCACCGTGCTGCCAATACTAGGCTCAAGCAAGCAGCAAGAGCAGCCCAGAGAACCGACTCTTTTTTCCCAGCGACTGCTATGCTTTCGCAGAGGTTTTCAGCTTGGCCTGAACCACACTTCGCTGCTGCTCCCTCAGCAAGGCTTTGGGAGTTCGCCCTGTCGCGTCAGGTCAGGAGATCTGCGGGAGAGCTGGTGCCTCTTGGGCTTTCCTCTCCCGAGCTCCATGGTCGCACCCTGGGTTCACCGTGCCAGGCTGAACTTCGCAGACACAGCCACCACCCTGCAGCAGCGTGCGTGGTCTAGGATGACACTCCCTGCCAACTGCCATCTCCTGGCGTAGTAAGGCTTGGCTTTTTGCTCTGGAGTTCGGGCGGACTCGGGGACTAGGCCAGTGCCTTCCCCATAGGAAAGGAGAGGCGACAGGAACCCTGCACAGTGCCCGTGCACGGGGATGGGGAGCTCTGGGGGACTGACCCCTCTTCTTCCCCGACACACCCCCTGCCACCCCCAACGCTGCCACCTCTTGGAGGATGATGGCATCTGGCTGCCCTTTCTTCCAGGGAGCTGTATCTGCGAGTTACGGGTATGGCGCCTGGTGGCAAGCTCACGTCTGCCCTAGGGACAGTTGGCCTTGGAGATGCTGTCCCCTTGGGACAGGAGGCACACAGAACAGGCCTGCCTTCTGCCCAGACTCCTTCCTCAAGTGGAGTATGCGCGTCTGCCCTAGCCGTCCCCTCTTGTCTTCCTAAAGCCAGGTTTTTGTCTCTAAGCACAGGGGGCGGTGACACGTGTCTTGACACCGTCCCTCTGTTCATCCCAGGGCAGGTTCTCCTGCTTTGCGACTGCTTCCGGACAACAAGGCCAACGGCTCCTTCTCTTCTCCCGGGGAGGCGTTCTGCTCCTTCCCCAGACTTGCTCCCGGTGAGCATGGTGACAGCCGTGTCCCTATCCTTAAGGCCCTTTCCAGATGTGCATCCACGCTTCTCTCGCAGGCAGTGGGGATTCTAGGGCCAAGAGCATTTCGCTCCATGCGGGCTTCTTCCACCGTGCTTCGGAGACTATGTTCAGGCAAGCGGCATCAGCATCGCACTGAATCGACTCTGTTTTCCCCAAGAATGTTGTGCTTTCCTAGAGGGGATGCTCAGGCAAAGAGGCTTTCGCTCTATGCGGGATTCTACCACCGTGCTGCCAATACGAGGCTCAAGCAAGCAGCAACAGCAGCCCAGAGAACCGACTCTTTTTTCCCAGTGACTGCTGTGCTTTCGCAGAGGTTTTCAGCTTGGCCTGAGCCGCACTTTGCTGCTGCTTCCTCAGCAAGGCTTTGGGCGTTTGCTCTGTCACGTCAGGGAAGGAAATCTGCGGGAGAGCTGGTGCCTCTTGGGCTTTGCTCTCCCAGGCTCCATGGTCGCACCCTGGGTTCCCCGTGCCAGGCTGAACTTCGCAGACACAGCCACCACCCTGCAGCAGCGTGCGTGGTCTAGGATGACACTCCTGCCAACTGCCATCTCCTGGCGTAGTAAGGCTTGGCTTTTTGCTCTGGAGTTCAGGCGGACTCGGGGACTAGGCCAGTGCCTTCCCCATAGGAAAGGAGAGACGAGAGGAACCCTGCACAGTGCCCTTGAACTGGGATGGGGAGCTGTGGGGGACTGTGTCCTCTTCTTCCCCGACACACCCCCTGCCACCCCCAACGCTGCCACCTCTTGGAGGAAGGTGGCATCAGGCTGCCCTTTCTTCCAGGGAGCTGGATGTACAAGATCCGTGTATGGCGCCTGGTGGCAAGCCCACGTCTGCCCTAGGGACAGTTGGCCTTGGAGATGCTGTCCCCTTGGGACAGGAGGCACACAGAGCAGGCCTGCATTCTGCCCAGACTCCTTCCTCAGAGTGGAGTATGCGCGCCTGCCCTAGCCGTCCCCTCGTGTCTCCCTAAAGCCAGGCTTCCTTCTCTACGCACAGGGAGCGGGTGACGCTTGTCTTGCCACCGTCCCGCTGTTCTTCCCAGGGCAGCCTCTCCTGCTTTGCGACTGTCTCCGGACAACAAGGCCAACGGCTCCTACTCTTCTCCCGGAGAGGCGTTCTGCTCCTTCCTCAGACTTGCTCCCGAGCAGCACGGTGACAGCCGTGTCCCTACCCTTAAACCTTTCCAGATGTGCATCCACGCTTCTCTCGCAGGCAGTGGGGATGGTAGGGCCAAGAGAATTTCGCTCCATGCGGGTTTCTTCCACCGTGTTGCGCAGACTAGCTCAAGCAAGCAGCAGGAGCATCCCACAAAGCGAATCAGATATCCCAACGAATGCTGTGCTTTCCCAGAGGAGGAGCCTGGTCAAAGGGGCTTTCCCTGAAGGGTGGTATCTCCCACCTTGAGACTTGGCCTAGTTCCCCAAGAATTTTGTGCTTTCCTAGAGGGGATGCTCAGGCAAAGAGGCTTTCGCTCTATGCGGGATTCTACCACCGTGCTGCCAATACGAGGCTCAAGCAAGCAGCAACAGCAGCCCAGAGAACCGACTCTTTTTTCCCAGTGACTGCTGTGCTTTCGCAGAGGTTTTCAGCTTGGCCTGAGCCGCACTTTGCTGCTGCTTCCTCAGCAAGGCTATGGGCGTTTGCTCTGTCACGTCAGGGAAGGAAATCTGCGGGAGAGCTGGTGCCTCTTGGGCTTTGCTCTCCCAGGCTCCATGGTCGCACCCTGGATTCCCCGTGCCAGGCTGAACTTCGCAGACACAGCCACCACCCTGCAGCAGCGTGCGTGGTCTAGGATGACACTCCTGCCAACTGCCATCTCCTGGCGTAGTAAGGCTTGGCTTTTTGCTCTGGAGTTCAGGCGGACTCGGGGACTAGGCCAGTGCCTTCCCCATAGGAAAGGAGAGACGAGAGGAACCCTGCACAGTGCCCTTGAACTGGGATGGGGAGCTGTGGGGGACTGTGTCCTCTTCTTCCCCGACACACCCCCTGCCACCCCCAACGCTGCCACCTCTTGGAGGAAGGTGGCATCAGGCTGCCCTTTCTTCCAGGGAGCTGGATGTACAAGATCCGTGTATGGCGCCTGGTGGCAAGCCCACGTCTGCCCTAGGGACAGTTGGCCTTGGAGATGCTGTCCCCTTGGGACAGGAGGCACACAGAGCAGGCCTGCATTCTGCCCAGACTCCTTCCTCAGAGTTGAGTATGCGCGCCTGCCCTAGCCGTCCCCTCGTGTCTTCCTAAAGCCAGGCTTCCGTCTCTAAGCACAGGGAGCGGGTGACGCTTGTCTTGCCACCGTCCCGCTGTTCTTCCCAGGGCAGCCTCTCCTGCTTTGCGACTGTCTCCGGACAACAAGGCCAACGGCTCCTACTCTTCTCCCGGAGAGGCGTTCTGCTCCTTCCCCAGACTTGCTCCCGGGCAGCACGGTGACAGCCGTGTCCCTACCCTTAAACCTTTCCAGATGTGCATCCACGCTTCTCTCGCAGGCAGTGGGGATGGTAGGGCCAAGAGAATTTCGCTCCATGCGGGTTTCTTCCACCGTGTTGCGCAGACTAGCTCAAGCAAGCAGCAGGAGCATCCCACAAAGCGAATCAGATATCCCAACGAATGCTGTGCTTTCCCAGAGGAGGAGCCTGGTCAAAGGGGCTTTCCCTGAAGGGTGGTATCTCCCACCTTGAGACTTGGCCTAGGCAAGCAGGAGCAGCAGCCCACAGAACCGACTCTGATTTCTAAACAAACGGAGAGCGTGACACTTGTCTTCCCACCTGCCCGCTATTGTTGCAATGCATGCTCTCCTGTTTCATGACCTTTCGTTAAGACTGTTTCCACAGGCACAACCACGCTTCTCTCTCCAGTAGAGGGGATGCCCGGGCAAGAGGATTTCGCTCCATGCGGGTTTCTTACACCGTGCTTCGGAGACTATGTTCAGGCAAGCGGCATCAGCATCGCACTGAATCGACTCTGTTTTCCCCAAGAATGTTGTGCTTTCCTAGAGGGGATGCTCAGGCAAAGAGGCTTTCGCTCTATGCGGGATTCTACCACCGTGCTGCCAATACGAGGCTCAAGCAAGCAGCAACAGCAGCACAGAGAACCGACTCTTTTTTCCCAGTGACTGCTGTGCTTTCGCAGAGGTTTTCAGCTTGGCCTGAGCCGCACTTTGCTGCTGCTTCCTCAGCAAGGCTATGGGCGTTTGCTCTGTCACGTCAGGGAAGGAAATCTGCGGGAGAGCTGGTGCCTCTTGGGCTTTGCTCTCCCAGGCTCCATGGTCGCACCCTGGATTCCCCGTGCCAGGCTGAACTTCGCAGACACAGCCACCACCCGGCAGCAGCGTGCGTGGTCTAGGATGACACTCCTGCCAACTGCCATCTCCTGGCGTAGTAAGGCTTGGCTTTTTGCTCTGGAGTTCAGGCGGACTCGGGGACTAGGCCAGTGCCTTCCCCATAGGAAAGGAGAGACGAGAGGAACCCTGCACAGTGCCCTTGAACTGGGATGGGGAGCTGTGGGGGACTGTGTCCTCTTCTTCCCCGACACACCCCCTGCCACCCCCAACGCTGCCACCTCTTGGAGGAAGGTGGCATCAGGCTGCCCTTTCTTCCAGGGAGCTGGATGTACAAGATCCGTGTATGGCGCCTGGTGGCAAGCCCACGTCTGCCCTAGGGACAGTTGGCCTTGGAGATGCTGTCCCCTTGGGACAGGAGGCACACAGAGCAGGCCTGCATTCTGCCCAGACTCCTTCCTCAGAGTTGAGTATGCGCGCCTGCCCTAGCCGTCCCCTCGTGTCTTCCTAAAGCCAGGCTTCCGTCTCTACGCACAGGGAGCGGGTGACGCTTGTCTTGCCACCGTCCCGCTGTTCTTCCCAGGGCAGCCTCTCCTGCTTTGCGACTGTCTCCGGACAACAAGGCCAACGGCTCCTACTCTTCTCCCGGAGAGGCGTTCTGCTCCTTCCCCAGACTTGCTCCCGGGCAGCACGGTGACAGCCGTGTCCCTACCCTTAAACCTTTCCAGATGTGCATCCACGCTTCTCTCGCAGGCAGTGGGGATGGTAGGGCCAAGAGAATTTCGCTCCATGCGGGTTTCTTCCACCGTGTTGCGCAGACTAGCTCAAGCAAGCAGCAGGAGCATCCCACAAAGCGAATCAGATATCCCAACGAATGCTGTGCTTTCCCAGAGGAGGAGCCTGGTCAAAGGGGCTTTCCCTGAAGGGTGGTATCTCCCACCTTGAGACTTGGCCTAGGCAAGCAGGAGCAGCAGCCCACAGAACCGACTCTGATTTCTAAACAAACGGAGAGCGTGACACTTGTCTTCCCACCTGCCCGCTATTGTTGCAATGCATGCTCTCCTGTTTCATGACCTTTCGTTAAGACTGTTTCCACAGGCACAACCACGCTTCTCTCTCCAGTAGAGGGGATGCCCGGGCAAGAGGATTTCGCTCCATGCGGGTTTCTTACACCGTGCTTCGGAGACTATGTTCAGGCAAGCGGCATCAGCATCGCACTGAATCGACTCTGTTTTCCCCAAGAATGTTGTGCTTTCCTAGAGGGGATGCTCAGGCAAAGAGGCTTTCGCTCTATGCGGGATTCTACCACCGTGCTGCCAATACGAGGCTCAAGCAAGCAGCAACAGCAGCCCAGAGAACCGACTCTTTTTTCCCAGTGACTGCTGTGCTTTCGCAGAGGTTTTCAGCTTGGCCTGAGCCGCACTTTGCTGCTGCTTCCTCAGCAAGGCTTTGGGCGTTTGCTCTGTCACGTCAGGGAAGGAAATCTGCGGGAGAGCTGGTGCCTCTTGGGCTTTGCTCTCCCAGGCTCCATGGTCGCACCCTGGGTTCCCCGTGCCAGGCTGAACTTCGCAGACACAGCCACCACCCTGCAGCAGCGTGCGTGGTCTAGGATGACACTCCTGCCAACTGCCATCTCCTGGCGTAGTAAGGCTTGGCTTTTTGCTCTGGAGTTCAGGCGGACTCGGGGACTAGGCCAGTGCCTTCCCCATAGGAAAGGAGAGACGAGAGGAACCCTGCACAGTGCCCTTGAACTGGGATGGGGAGCTGTGGGGGACTGTGTCCTCTTCTTCCCCGACACACCCCCTGCCACCCCCAACGCTGCCACCTCTTGGAGGAAGGTGGCATCAGGCTGCCCTTTCTTCCAGGGAGCTGGATGTACAAGATCCGTGTATGGCGCCTGGTGGCAAGCCCACGTCTGCCCTAGGGACAGTTGGCCTTGGAGATGCTGTCCCCTTGGGACAGGAGGCACACAGAGCAGGCCTGCATTCTGCCCAGACTCCTTCCTCAGAGTGGAGTATGCGCGCCTGCCCTAGCCGTCCCCTCGTGTCTCCCTAAAGCCAGGCTTCCTTCTCTACGCACAGGGAGCGGGTGACGCTTGTCTTGCCACCGTCCCGCTGTTCTTCCCAGGGCAGCCTCTCCTGCTTTGCGACTGTCTCCGGACAACAAGGCCAACGGCTCCTACTCTTCTCCCGGAGAGGCGTTCTGCTCCTTCCTCAGACTTGCTCCCGAGCAGCACAGTGACAGCCGTGTCCCTACCCTTAAACCTTTCCAGATGTGCATCCACGCTTCTCTCGCAGGCAGTGGGGATGGTAGGGCCAAGAGAATTTCGCTCCATGCGGGTTTCTTCCACCGTGTTGCGCAGACTAGCTCAAGCAAGCAGCAGGAGCATCCCACAAAGCGAATCAGATATCCCAACGAATGCTGTGCTTTCCCAGAGGAGGACCCTAGTCAAAGGGGCTTTCCCTGAAGGGTGGTATCTCCCACCTTGAGACTTGGCCTAGGCAAGCAGGAGCAGCAGCCCACAGAACCGACTCTGATTTCTAAACAAACGGAGAGCGTGACACTTGTCTTCCCACCTGCCCGCTATTGTTGCAATGCATGCTCTCCTGTTTCATGACCTTTCGTTAAGCCTGTTTCCACAGGCACCACCACGCTTCTCTCTCCAGTAGAGGGGATGCCCGGGCAAGAGGATTTCGCTCCATGCGGGTTTCTTACACCGTGCTTCGGAGACTATGTTCAGGCAAGCGGCATCAGCATCGCACTGAATCGACTCTGTTTTCCCCAAGAATGTTGTGCTTTCCTAGAGGGGATGCTCAGGCAAAGAGGCTTTCGCTCTATGCGGGATTCTACCACCGTGCTGCCAATACGAGGCTCAAGCAAGCAGCAACAGCAGCCCAGAGAACCGACTCTTTTTTCCCAGTGACTGCTGTGCTTTCGCAGAGGTTTTCAGCTTGGCCTGAGCCGCACTTTGCTGCTGCTTCCTCAGCAAGGCTTTGGGCGTTTGCTCTGTCACGTCAGGGAAGGAAATCTGCGGGAGAGCTGGTGCCTCTTGGGCTTTGCTCTCCCAGGCTCCATGGTCGCACCCTGGGTTCCCCGTGCCAGGCTGAACTTCGCAGACACAGCCACCACCCTGCAGCAGCGTGCGTGGTCTAGGATGACACTCCTGCCAACTGCCATCTCCTGGCGTAGTAAGGCTTGGCTTTTTGCTCTGGAGTTCAGGCGGACTCGGGGACTAGGCCAGTGCCTTCCCCATAGGAAAGGAGAGACGAGAGGAACCCTGCACAGTGCCCTTGAACTGGGATGGGGAGCTGTGGGGGACTGTGTCCTCTTCTTCCCCGACACACCCCCTGCCACCCCCAACGCTGCCACCTCTTGGAGGAAGGTGGCATCAGGCTGCCCTTTCTTCCAGGGAGCTGGATGTACAAGATCCGTGTATGGCGCCTGGTGGCAAGCCCACGTCTGCCCTAGGGACAGTTGGCCTTGGAGATGCTGTCCCCTTGGGACAGGAGGCACACAGAGCAGGCCTGCATTCTGCCCAGACTCCTTCCTCAGAGTGGAGTATGCGCGCCTGCCCTAGCCGTCCCCTCGTGTCTCCCTAAAGCCAGGCTTCCTTCTCTACGCACAGGGAGCGGGTGACGCTTGTCTTGCCACCGTCCCGCTGTTCTTCCCAGGGCAGCCTCTCCTGCTTTGCGACTGTCTCCGGACAACAAGGCCAACGGCTCCTACTCTTCTCCCGGAGAGGCGTTCTGCTCCTTCCTCAGACTTGCTCCCGAGCAGCACAGTGACAGCCGTGTCCCTACCCTTAAACCTTTCCAGATGTGCATCCACGCTTCTCTCGCAGGCAGTGGGGATGGTAGGGCCAAGAGAATTTCGCTCCATGCGGGTTTCTTCCACCGTGTTGCGCAGACTAGCTCAAGCAAGCAGCAGGAGCATCCCACAAAGCGAATCAGATATCCCAACGAATGCTGTGCTTTCCCAGAGGAGGACCCTAGTCAAAGGGGCTTTCCCTGAAGGGTGGTATCTCCCACCTTGAGACTTGGCCTAGGCAAGCAGGAGCAGCAGCCCACAGAACCGACTCTGATTTCTAAACAAACGGAGAGCGTGACACTTGTCTTCCCACCTGCCCGCTATTGTTGCAATGCATGCTCTCCTGTTTCATGACCTTTCGTTAAGCCTGTTTCCACAGGCACCACCACGCTTCTCTCTCCAGTAGAGGGGATGCCCGGGCAAGAGGATTTCGCTCCATGCGGGTTTCTTACACCGTGCTTCGGAGACTATGTTCAGGCAAGCGGCATCAGCATCGCACTGAATCGACTCTGTTTTCCCCAAGAATGTTGTGCTTTCCTAGAGGGGATGCTCAGGCAAAGAGGCTTTCGCTCTATGCGGGATTCTACCACCGTGCTGCCAATACGAGGCTCAAGCAAGCAGCAACAGCAGCCCAGAGAACCGACTCTTTTTTCCCAGTGACTGCTGTGCTTTCGCAGAGGTTTTCAGCTTGGCCTGAGCCGCACTTTGCTGCTGCTTCCTCAGCAAGGCTTTGGGCGTTTGCTCTGTCACGTCAGGGAAGGAAATCTGCGGGAGAGCTGGTGCCTCTTGGGCTTTGCTCTCCCAGGCTCCATGGTCGCACCCTGGGTTCCCCGTGCCAGGCTGAACTTCGCAGACACAGCCACCACCCGGCAGCAGCGTGCGTGGTCTAGGATGACACTCCTGCCAACTGCCATCTCCTGGCGTAGTAAGGCTTGGCTTTTTGCTCTGGAGTTCAGGCGGACTCGGGGACTAGGCCAGTGCCTTCCCCATAGGAAAGGAGAGACGAGAGGAACCCTGCACAGTGCCCTTGAACTGGGATGGGGAGCTGTGGGGGACTGTGTCCTCTTCTTCCCCGACACACCCCCTGCCACCCCCAACGCTGCCACCTCTTGGAGGAAGGTGGCATCAGGCTGCCCTTTCTTCCAGGGAGCTGGATGTACAAGATCCGTGTATGGCGCCTGGTGGCAAGCCCACGTCTGCCCTAGGGACAGTTGGCCTTGGAGATGCTGTCCCCTTGGGACAGGAGGCACACAGAGCAGGCCTGCATTCTGCCCAGACTCCTTCCTCAGAGTTGAGTATGCGCGCCTGCCCTAGCCGTCCCCTCGTGTCTTCCTAAAGCCAGGCTTCCGTCTCTACGCACAGGGAGCGGGTGACGCTTGTCTTGCCACCGTCCCGCTGTTCTTCCCAGGGCAGCCTCTCCTGCTTTGCGACTGTCTCCGGACAACAAGGCCAACGGCTCCTACTCTTCTCCCGGAGAGGCGTTCTGCTCCTTCCCCAGACTTGCTCCCGGGCAGCACGGTGACAGCCGTGTCCCTACCCTTAAACCTTTCCAGATGTGCATCCACGCTTCTCTCGCAGGCAGTGGGGATGGTAGGGCCAAGAGAATTTCGCTCCATGCGGGTTTCTTCCACCGTGTTGCGCAGACTAGCTCAAGCAAGCAGCAGGAGCATCCCACAAAGCGAATCAGATATCCCAACGAATGCTGTGCTTTCCCAGAGGAGGAGCCTGGTCAAAGGGGCTTTCCCTGAAGGGTGGTATCTCCCACCTTGAGACTTGGCCTAGGCAAGCAGGAGCAGCAGCCCACAGAACCGACTCTGATTTCTAAACAAACGGAGAGCGTGACACTTGTCTTCCCACCTGCCCGCTATTGTTGCAATGCATGCTCTCCTGTTTCATGACCTTTCGTTAAGACTGTTTCCACAGGCACAACCACGCTTCTCTCTCCAGTAGAGGGGATGCCCGGGCAAGAGGATTTCGCTCCATGCGGGTTTCTTACACCGTGCTTCGGAGACTATGTTCAGGCAAGCGGCATCAGCATCGCACTGAATCGACTCTGTTTTCCCCAAGAATGTTGTGCTTTCCTAGAGGGGATGCTCAGGCAAAGAGGCTTTCGCTCTATGCGGGATTCTACCACCGTGCTGCCAATACGAGGCTCAAGCAAGCAGCAACAGCAGCCCAGAGAACCGACTCTTTTCCCCAGTGACTGCTGTGCTTTCGCAGAGGTTTTCAGCTTGGCCTGAGCCGCACTTTGCTGCTGCTTCCTCAGCAAGGCTTTGGGCGTTTGCTCTGTCACGTCAGGGAAGGAAATCTGCGGGAGAGCTGGTGCCTCTTGGGCTTTGCTCTCCCAGGCTCCATGGTCGCACCCTGGGTTCCCCGTGCCAGGCTGAACTTCGCAGACACAGCCACCACCCTGCAGCAGCGTGCGTGGTCTAGGATGACACTCCTGCCAACTGCCATCTCCTGGCGTAGTAAGGCTTGGCTTTTTGCTCTGGAGTTCAGGCGGACTCGGGGACTAGGCCAGTGCCTTCCCCATAGGAAAGGAGAGACGAGAGGAACCCTGCACAGTGCCCTTGAACTGGGATGGGGAGCTGTGGGGGACTGTGTCCTCTTCTTCCCCGACACACCCCCTGCCACCCCCAACGCTGCCACCTCTTGGAGGAAGGTGGCATCAGGCTGCCCTTTCTTCCAGGGAGCTGGATGTACAAGATCCGTGTATGGCGCCTGGTGGCAAGCCCACGTCTGCCCTAGGGACAGTTGGCCTTGGAGATGCTGTCCCCTTGGGACAGGAGGCACACAGAGCAGGCCTGCATTCTGCCCAGACTCCTTCCTCAGAGTGGAGTATGCGCGCCTGCCCTAGCCGTCCCCTCGTGTCTCCCTAAAGCCAGGCTTCCTTCTCTACGCACAGGGAGCGGGTGACGCTTGTCTTGCCACCGTCCCGCTGTTCTTCCCAGGGCAGCCTCTCCTGCTTTGCGACTGTCTCCGGACAACAAGGCCAACGGCTCCTACTCTTCTCCCGGAGAGGCGTTCTGCTCCTTCCCCAGACTTGCTCCCGGGCAGCACGGTGACAGCCGTGTCCCTACCCTTAAACCTTTCCAGATGTGCATCCACGCTTCTCTCGCAGGCAGTGGGGATGGTAGGGCCAAGAGAATTTCGCTCCATGCGGGTTTCTTCCACCGTGTTGCGCAGACTAGCTCAAGCAAGCAGCAGGAGCATCCCACAAAGCGAATCAGATATCCCAACGAATGCTGTGCTTTCCCAGAGGAGGAGCCTGGTCAAAGGGGCTTTCCCTGAAGGGTGGTATCTCCCACCTTGAGACTTGGCCTAGGCAAGCAGGAGCAGCAGCCCACAGAACCGACTCTGATTTCTAAACAAACGGAGAGCGTGACACTTGTCTTCCCACCTGCCCGCTATTGTTGCAATGCATGCTCTCCTGTTTCATGACCTTTCGTTAAGACTGTTTCCACAGGCACAACCACGCTTCTCTCTCCAGTAGAGGGGATGCCCGGGCAAGAGGATTTCGCTCCATGCGGGTTTCTTACACCGTGCTTCGGAGACTATGTTCAGGCAAGCGGCATCAGCATCGCACTGAATCGACTCTGTTTTCCCCAAGAATGTTGTGCTTTCCTAGAGGGGATGCTCAGGCAAAGAGGCTTTCGCTCTATGCGGGATTCTACCACCGTGCTGCCAATACGAGGCTCAAGCAAGCAGCAACAGCAGCCCAGAGAACCGACTCTTTTTTCCCAGTGACTGCTGTGCTTTCGCAGAGGTTTTCAGCTTGGCCTGAGCCGCACTTTGCTGCTGCTTCCTCAGCAAGGCTATGGGCGTTTGCTCTGTCACGTCAGGGAAGGAAATCTGCGGGAGAGCTGGTGCCTCTTGGGCTTTGCTCTCCCAGGCTCCATGGTCGCACCCTGGATTCCCCGTGCCAGGCTGAACTTCGCAGACACAGCCACCACCCGGCAGCAGCGTGCGTGGTCTAGGATGACACTCCTGCCAACTGCCATCTCCTGGCGTAGTAAGGCTTGGCTTTTTGCTCTGGAGTTCAGGCGGACTCGGGGACTAGGCCAGTGCCTTCCCCATAGGAAAGGAGAGACGAGAGGAACCCTGCACAGTGCCCTTGAACTGGGATGGGGAGCTGTGGGGGACTGTGTCCTCTTCTTCCCCGACACACCCCCTGCCACCCCCAACGCTGCCACCTCTTGGAGGAAGGTGGCATCAGGCTGCCCTTTCTTCCAGGGAGCTGGATGTACAAGATCCGTGTATGGCGCCTGGTGGCAAGCCCACGTCTGCCCTAGGGACAGTTGGCCTTGGAGATGCTGTCCCCTTGGGACAGGAGGCACACAGAGCAGGCCTGCATTCTGCCCAGACTCCTTCCTCAGAGTGGAGTATGCGCGCCTGCCCTAGCCGTCCCCTCGTGTCTTCCTAAAGCCAGGCTTCCGTCTCTACGCACAGGGAGCGGGTGACGCTTGTCTTGCCACCGTCCCGCTGTTCTTCCCAGGGCAGCCTCTCCTGCTTTGCGACTGTCTCCGGACAACAAGGCCAACGGCTCCTACTCTTCTCCCGGAGAGGCGTTCTGCTCCTTCCCCAGACTTGCTCCCGGGCAGCACGGTGACAGCCGTGTCCCTACCCTTAAACCTTTCCAGATGTGCATCCACGCTTCTCTCGCAGGCAGTGGGGATGGTAGGGCCAAGAGAATTTCGCTCCATGCGGGTTTCTTCCACCGTGTTGCGCAGACTAGCTCAAGCAAGCAGCAGGAGCATCCCACAAAGCGAATCAGATATCCCAACGAATGCTGTGCTTTCCCAGAGGAGGAGCCTGGTCAAAGGGGCTTTCCCTGAAGGGTGGTATCTCCCACCTTGAGACTTGGCCTAGGCAAGCAGGAGCAGCAGCCCACAGAACCGACTCTGATTTCTAAACAAACGGAGAGCGTGACACTTGTCTTCCCACCTGCCCGCTATTGTTGCAATGCATGCTCTCCTGTTTCATGACCTTTCGTTAAGACTGTTTCCACAGGCACAACCACGCTTCTCTCTCCAGTAGAGGGGATGCCCGGGCAAGAGGATTTCGCTCCATGCGGGTTTCTTACACCGTGCTTCGGAGACTATGTTCAGGCAAGCGGCATCAGCATCGCACTGAATCGACTCTGTTTTCCCCAAGAATGTTGTGCTTTCCTAGAGGGGATGCTCAGGCAAAGAGGCTTTCGCTCTATGCGGGATTCTACCACCGTGCTGCCAATACGAGGCTCAAGCAAGCAGCAACAGCAGCCCAGAGAACCGACTCTTTTTTCCCAGTGACTGCTGTGCTTTCGCAGAGGTTTTCAGCTTGGCCTGAGCCGCACTTTGCTGCTGCTTCCTCAGCAAGGCTTTGGGCGTTTGCTCTGTCACGTCAGGGAAGGAAATCTGCGGGAGAGCTGGTGCCTCTTGGGCTTTGCTCTCCCAGGCTCCATGGTCGCACCCTGGGTTCCCCGTGCCAGGCTGAACTTCGCAGACACAGCCACCACCCTGCAGCAGCGTGCGTGGTCTAGGATGACACTCCTGCCAACTGCCATCTCCTGGCGTAGTAAGGCTTGGCTTTTTGCTCTGGAGTTCAGGCGGACTCGGGGACTAGGCCAGTGCCTTCCCCATAGGAAAGGAGAGACGAGAGGAACCCTGCACAGTGCCCTTGAACTGGGATGGGGAGCTGTGGGGGACTGTGTCCTCTTCTTCCCCGACACACCCCCTGCCACCCCCAACGCTGCCACCTCTTGGAGGAAGGTGGCATCAGGCTGCCCTTTCTTCCAGGGAGCTGGATGTACAAGATCCATGTATGGCGCCTGGTGGCAAGCCCACGTCTGCCCTAGGGACAGTTGGCCTTGGAGATGCTGTCCCCTTGGGACAGGAGGCACACAGAGCAGGCCTGCATTCTGCCCAGACTCCTTCCTCAGAGTGGAGTATGCGCGCCTGCCCTAGCCGTCCCCTCGTGTCTCCCTAAAGCCAGGCTTCCTTCTCTACGCACAGGGAGCGGGTGACGCTTGTCTTGCCACCGTCCCGCTGTTCTTCCCAGGGCAGCCTCTCCTGCTTTGCGACTGTCTCCGGACAACAAGGCCAACGGCTCCTACACTTCTCCCGGAGAGGCGTTCTGCTCCTTCCTCAGACTTGCTCCCGAGCAGCACGGTGACAGCCGTGTCCCTACCCTTAAACCTTTCCAGATGTGCATCCACGCTTCTCTCGCAGGCAGTGGGGATGGTAGGGCCAAGAGAATTTCGCTCCATGCGGGTTTCTTCCACCGTGTTGCGCAGACTAGCTCAAGCAAGCAGCAGGAGCATCCCACAAAGCGAATCAGATATCCCAACGAATGCTGTGCTTTCCCAGAGGAGGAGCCTGGTCAAAGGGGCTTTCCCTGAAGGGTGGTATCTCCCACCTTGAGACTTGGCCTAGTTCCCCAAGAATTTTGTGCTTTCCTAGAGGGGATGCTCAGGCAAAGAGGCTTTCGCTCTATGCGGGATTCTACCACCGTGCTGCCAATACGAGGCTCAAGCAAGCAGCAACAGCAGCCCAGAGAACCGACTCTTTTTCCCCAGTGACTGCTGTGCTTTCGCAGAGGTTTTCAGCTTGGCCTGAGCCGCACTTTGCTGCTGCTTCCTCAGCAAGGCTTTGGGCGTTTGCTCTGTCACGTCAGGGAAGGAAATCTGCGGGAGAGCTGGTGCCTCTTGGGCTTTGCTCTCCCAGGCTCCATGGTCGCACCCTGGGTTCCCCGTGCCAGGCTGAACTTCGCAGACACAGCCACCACCCTGCAGCAGCGTGCGTGGTCTAGGATGACACTCCTGCCAACTGCCATCTCCTGGCGTAGTAAGGCTTGGCTTTTTGCTCTGGAGTTCAGGCGGACTCGGGGACTAGGCCAGTGCCTTCCCCATAGGAAAGGAGAGAGGAGAGGAACCCTGCACAGTGCCCTTGAACTGGGATGGGGAGCTGTGGGGGACTGTGTCCTCTTCTTCCCCGACACACCCCCTGCCACCCCCAACGCTGCCACCTCTTGGAGGAAGGTGGCATCAGGCTGCCCTTTCTTCCAGGGAGCTGGATGTACAAGATCCGTGTATGGCGCCTGGTGGCAAGCCCACGTCTGCCCTAGGGACAGTTGGCCTTGGAGATGCTGTCCCCTTGGGACAGGAGGCACACAGAGCAGGCCTGCATTCTGCCCAGACTCCTTCCTCAGAGTGGAGTATGCGCGCCTGCCCTAGCCGTCCCCTCGTGTCTCCCTAAAGCCAGGCTTCCTTCTCTACGCACAGGGAGCGGGTGACGCTTGTCTTGCCACCGTCCCGCTGTTCTTCCCAGGGCAGCCTCTCCTGCTTTGCGACTGTCTCTGGGCAACAAGGCCAACGGCTCCTCTCTTCTCCCGGAGAGGCGTTCTGCTCCTTCCTCAGACTTACTCCCGAGGAGCACGGTGACAGCCGTGTCCCTACCCTTAAACCTTTCCAGATGTGCATCCACGCTTCTCTCGCAGGCAGTGGGGATGGTAGGGCCAAGAGAATTTCGCTCCATGCGGGTTTCTTCCACCGTGTTGCGCAGACTAGCTCAAGCAAGCAGCAGGAGCATCCCACAAAGCGAATCAGATATCCCAACGAATGCTGTGCTTTCCCAGAGGAGGAGCCTGGTCAAAGGGGCTTTCCCTGAAGGGTGGTATCTCCCACCTTGAGACTTGGCCTAGGCAAGCAGGAGCAGCAGCCCACAGAACCGACTCTGATTTCTAAACAAACGGAGAGCGTGACACTTGTCTTCCCACCTGCCCGCTATTGTTGCAATGCATGCTCTCCTGTTTCATGACCTTTCGTTAAGCCTGTTTCCACAGGCACAACCACGCTTCTCTCTCCAGTAGAGGGGATGCCCGGGCAAGAGGATTTCGCTCCATGCGGGTTTCTTACACCGTGCTTCGGAGACTATGTTCAGGCAAGCGGCATCAGCATCGCACTGAATCGACTCTGTTTTCCCCAAGAATGTTGTGCTTTCCTAGAGGGGATGCTCAGGCAAAGAGGCTTTCGCTCTATGCGGGATTCTACCACCGTGCTGCCAATACGAGGCTCAAGCAAGCAGCAACAGCAGCCCAGAGAACCGACTCTTTTTTCCCAGTGACTGCTGTGCTTTCGCAGAGGTTTTCAGCTTGGCCTGAGCCGCACTTTGCTGCTGCTTCCTCAGCAAGGCTTTGGGCGTTTGCTCTGTCACGTCAGGGAAGGAAATCTGCGGGAGAGCTGGTGCCTCTTGGGCTTTGCTCTCCCAGGCTCCATGGTCGCACCCTGGGTTCCCCGTGCCAGGCTGAACTTCGCAGACACAGCCACCACCCTGCAGCAGCGTGCGTGGTCTAGGATGACACTCCTGCCAACTGCCATCTCCTGGCGTAGTAAGGCTTGGCTTTTTGCTCTGGAGTTCAGGCGGACTCGGGGACTAGGCCAGTGCCTTCCCCATAGGAAAGGAGAGACGAGAGGAACCCTGCACAGTGCCCTTGAACTGGGATGGGGAGCTGTGGGGGACTGTGTCCTCTTCTTCCCCGACACACCCCCTGCCACCCCCAACGCTGCCACCTCTTGGAGGAAGGTGGCATCAGGCTGCCCTTTCTTCCAGGGAGCTGGATGTACAAGATCCATGTATGGCGCCTGGTGGCAAGCCCACGTCTGCCCTAGGGACAGTTGGCCTTGGAGATGCTGTCCCCTTGGGACAGGAGGCACAGAGAGCAGGCCTGCATTCTGCCCAGACTCCTTCCTCAGAGTGGAGTATGCGCGCCTGCCCTAGCCGTCCCCTCGTGTCTCCCTAAAGCCAGGCTTCCTTCTCTACGCACAGGGAGCGGGTGACGCTTGTCTTGCCACCGTCCCGCTGTTCTTCCCAGGGCAGCCTCTCCTGCTTTGCGACTGTCTCCGGACAACAAGGCCAACGGCTCCTACTCTTCTCCCGGAGAGGCGTTCTGCTCCTTCCTCAGACTTGCTCCCGAGCAGCACGGTGACAGCCGTGTCCCTACCCTTAAACCTTTCCAGATGTGCATCCACGCTTCTCTCGCAGGCAGTGGGGATGGTAGGGCCAAGAGAATTTCGCTCCATGCGGGTTTCTTCCACCGTGTTGCGCAGACTAGCTCAAGCAAGCAGCAGGAGCATCCCACAAAGCGAATCAGATATCCCAACGAATGCTGTGCTTTCCCAGAGGAGGAGCCTGGTCAAAGGGGCTTTCCCTGAAGGGTGGTATCTCCCACCTTGAGACTTGGCCTAGGCAAGCAGGAGCAGCAGCCCACAGAACCGACTCTGATTTCTAAACAAACGGAGAGCGTGACACTTGTCTTCCCACCTGCCCGCTATTGTTGCAATGCATGCTCTCCTGTTTCATGACCTTTTGTTAAGACTGTTTCCACAGTCACAACCACGCTTCTCTCTCAAGTAGAGGGGATGCCCGGGCCAAGAGGATTTCGCTCCATGCGGGTTTCTTACACCGTGCTTCGGAGACTATGTTCAGGCAAGCGGCATCTGCATCGCACAGAACCGACTCTGTTTTCCCCAAGAATGCTGTGCCTTCCTAGAGGGGATGCCCAGGCAAAGAGGCTTTCGCTCTATGCGGGATTCTGCCACCGTGCTGCCAATACTAGGCTCAAGCAAGCAGCAACAGCAGCCCAGAGAACCGACTCTTTTTTCCCAGCGACTGCCATGCTTTCGCAGAGGTTTTCAGCTTGGCCTGAACCGCACTTCGCTGCTGCTTCCTCAGCAAGGCTTTGGGCGTTCGCCCTGTCGCGTCAGGTCAGGAGATCTGCGGGAGAGCTGGTGCCTCTTGGGCTTTCCTCTCCCGAGCTCCATGGTCGCACCCTGGGTTCACCGTGCCAGGCTGAACTTCGCAGACACAGCCACCACCCTGCAGCAGCGTGCGTGGTCTAGGATGACACTCCCTGCCAACTGCCATCTCCTGGCGTAGTAAGGCTTGGCTTTTTGCTCTGGAGTTCGGGCGGACTCGGGGACTAGGCCAGTGCCTTCCCCATAGGAAAGGAGAGGCGACAGGAACCCTGCACAGTGCCCGTGCACGGGGATGGGGAGCTGTGGGGGACTGTCCCCTCTTCTTCCCCGACACACCCCCTGCCACCCCCAACGCTGCCACCTCTTGGAGGATGATGGCATCTGGCTGCTCTTTCTTCCAGGGAGCTGTATCTGCGAGTTACGGGTATGGCGCCTGGTGGCAAGCTCACGTCTGCCCTAGGGACAGTTGGCCTTGGAGATGCTGTCCCCTTGGGACAGGAGGCACACAGAACAGGCCTGCCTTCTGCCCAGACTCCTTCCTCAAGTGGAGTATGCGCGTCTGCCCTAGCCGTCCCCTCTTGTCTCGCTAAAGCAAGGTTTTTGTCTCTACGCACAGGGAGCGGTGACACGTGTCTTGACACCGTCCCTCTGTTCATCCCAGGGCAGGTTCTCCTATTTTGCGACTGCTTCCGGACAACAAGGCCAACGGCTCCTTCTCTTCTCCCGTGGAGTCGTTCTGCTCCTTCCCCAGACTTGCTCCCGGTGAGCATGGTGACAGCCGTGTCCCTATCCTTAAGGCCCTTTCCAGATGTGCATCCACGCTTCTCTCGCAGGCAGTGGGGATGCTAGGGCCAAGAGAATTTCGCTCCATGCGGGCTTCTTCCACCGTGCTGCGCAGACTAGCTCAGGCAAGCGGCAGCAGCATTCCACAAAGCGACTCAGATTTCCCAACGAATGCTGTGCTTTCCCAGAGGAGGAGCCTGGTCAAAGAGGCTTTCCCTGAAGGGTGGTATCTCCCAGCTTGAGACTTGGCCTAGGCAAGCAGGAGCAGCAGCCCACAGAACCGACTCTGATTTCTAAACAAACGGAGAGCGTGACACTTGTCTTCCCACCTGCCCGCTATTGTTGCAATGCATGCTCTCCTGTTTCATGACCTTTCGTTAAGACTGTTTCCACAGTCACAACCACGCTTCTCTCTCAAGTAGAGGGGATGCCCGGGCAAGAGGATTTCGCTCCATGCGGGTTTCTTACACCGTGCTTCGGAGACTATGTTCAGGCAAGCGGCATCTGCATCGCACAGAACCGACTCTGTTTTCCCCAAGAATGCTGTGCTTTCCTAGAGGGGATGCCCAGGCAAAGAGGCTTTCGCTCTATGCGGGATTCTGCCACCGTGCTGCCAATACTAGGCTCAAGCAAGCAGCAACAGCAGCCCAGAGAACCGACTCTTTTTTCCCAGCGACTGCTATGCTTTCGCAGAGGTTTTCAGCTTGGCCTGAACCGCACTTCGCTGCTGCTCCCTCAGCAAGGCTTTGGGAGTTCGCCCTGTCGCGTCAGGTCAGGAGATCTGCGGGAGAGCTGGTGCCTCTTGGGCTTTCCTCTCCCAGGCTCCATGGTCGCACCCTGGGTTCACCGTGCCAGGCTGAACTTCGCAGACACAGCCACCACCCTGCAGCAGCGTGCGTGGTCTAGGATGACACTCCTGCCAACTGCCATCTCCTGGCGTAGTAAGGCTTGGCTTTTTGCTCTGGAGTTCGGGCGGACTCGGGGACTAGGCCAGTGCCTTCCCCATAGGAAAGGAGAGGCGACAGGAACCCTGCACAGTGCCCGTGCACGGGGATGGGGAGCTGTGGGGGACTGTTCCCTCTTCTTCCCCGACACACCCCCTGCCACCCCCAACGCTGCCACCTCTTGGAGGATGATGGCATCTGGCTGCCCTTTCTTCCAGGGAGCTGTATCTGCGAGTTACGGGTATGGCGCCTGGTGGCAAGCTCACGTCTGCCCTAGGGACAGTTGGCCTTGGAGATGCTGTCCCCTTGGGACAGGAGGCACACAGAACAGGCCTGCCTTCTGCCCAGACTCCTTCCTCAAGTGGAGTATGCGCGTCTGCCCTAGCCGTCCCCTCTTGTCTTCCTAAAGCCAGGTTTTTGTCTCTAAGCACAGGGGGCGGTGACACGTGTCTTGACACCGTCCCTCTGTTCATCCCAGGGCAGGTTCTCCTGCTTTGCGACTGCTTCCGGACAACAAGGCCAACGGCTCCTTCTCTTCTCCCGGGGAGGCGTTCTGCTCCTTCCCCAGACTTGCTCCCGGTGAGCATGGTGACAGCCGTGTCCCTATCCTTAAGGCCCTTTCCAGATGTGCATCCACGCTTCTCTCGCAGGCAGTGGGGATGGTAGGGCCAAGAGAATTTCGCTCCATGCGGGTTTCTTCCACCGTGTTGCGCAGACTAGCTCAAGCAAGCAGCAGGAGCATCCCACAAAGCGAATCAGATATCCCAACGAATGCTGTGCTTTCCCAGAGGAGGAGCCTAGTCAAAGGGGCTTTCCCTGAAGGGTGGTATCTCCCACCTTGAGACTTGGCCTAGGCAAGCAGGAGCAGCAGCCCACAGAACCGACTCTGATTTCTAAACAAACGGAGAGCGTGACACTTGTCTTCCCACCTGCCCGCTATTGTTGCAATGCATGCTCTCCTGTTTCATGACCTTTCGTTAAGCCTGTTTCCACAGGCACCACCACGCTTCTCTCTCCAGTAGAGGGGATGCCCGGGCAAGAGGATTTCGCTCCATGCGGGTTTCTTACACCGTGCTTCGGAGACTATGTTCAGGCAAGCGGCATCAGCATCGCACTGAATCGACTCTGTTTTCCCCAAGAATGTTGTGCTTTCCTAGAGGGGATGCTCAGGCAAAGAGGCTTTCGCTCTATGCGGGATTCTACCACCGTGCTGCCAATACGAGGCTCAAGCAAGCAGCAACAGCAGCCCAGAGAACCGACTCTTTTTTCCCAGTGACTGCTGTGCTTTCGCAGAGGTTTTCAGCTTGGCCTGAGCCGCACTTTGCTGCTGCTTCCTCAGCAAGGCTTTGGGCGTTTGCTCTGTCACGTCAGGGAAGGAAATCTGCGGGAGAGCTGGTGCCTCTTGGGCTTTGCTCTCCCAGGCTCCATGGTCGCACCCTGGGTTCCCCGTGCCAGGCTGAACTTCGCAGACACAGCCACCACCCTGCAGCAGCGTGCGTGGTCTAGGATGACACTCCTGCCAACTGCCATCTCCTGGCGTAGTAAGGCTTGGCTTTTTGCTCTGGAGTTCAGGCGGACTCGGGGACTAGGCCAGTGCCTTCCCCATAGGAAAGGAGAGACGAGAGGAACCCTGCACAGTGCCCTTGAACTGGGATGGGGAGCTGTGGGGGACTGTGTCCTCTTCTTCCCCGACACACCCCCTGCCACCCCCAACGCTGCCACCTCTTGGAGGAAGGTGGCATCAGGCTGCCCTTTCTTCCAGGGAGCTGGATATACAAGATCCGTGTATGGCGCCTGGTGGCAAGCCCACGTCTGCCCTAGGGACAGTTGGCCTTGGAGATGCTGTCCCCTTCGGACAGGAGGCACACAGAGCAGGCCTGCATTCTGCCCAGACTCCTTCCTCAGAGTTGAGTATGCGCGCCTGCCCTAGCCGTCCCCTCGTGTCTTCCTAAAGCCAGGCTTCCGTCTCTACGCACAGGGAGCGGGTGACGCTTGTCTTGCCACCGTCCCGCTGTTCTTCCCAGGGCAGCCTCTCCTGCTTTGCGACTGTCTCCGGACAACAAGGCCAACGGCTCCTACTCTTCTCCCGGAGAGGCGTTCTGCTCCTTCCCCAGACTTGCTCCCGGGCAGCACGGTGACAGCCGTGTCCCTACCCTTAAACCTTTCCAGATGTGCATCCACGCTTCTCTCGCAGGCAGTGGGGATGGTAGGGCCAAGAGAATTTCGCTCCATGCGGGTTTCTTCCACCGTGTTGCGCAGACTAGCTCAAGCAAGCAGCAGGAGCATCCCACAAAGCGAATCAGATATCCCAACGAATGCTGTGCTTTCCCAGAGGAGGAGCCTGGTCAAAGGGGCTTTCCCTGAAGGGTGGTATCTCCCACCTTGAGACTTGGCCTAGGCAAGCAGGAGCAGCAGCCCACAGAACCGACTCTGATTTCTAAACAAACGGAGAGCGTGACACTTGTCTTCCCACCTGCCCGCTATTGTTGCAATGCATGCTCTCCTGTTTCATGACCTTTTGTTAAGACTGTTTCCACAGTCACAACCACGCTTCTCTCTCAAGTAGAGGGGATGCCCGGGCCAAGAGGATTTCGCTCCATGCGGGTTTCTTACACCGTGCTTCGGAGACTATGTTCAGGCAAGCGGCATCTGCATCGCATAGAACCGACTCTGTTTTCCCCAAGAATGCTGTGCCTTCCTAGAGGGGATGCCCAGGCAAAGAGGCTTTCGCTCTATGCGGGATTCTGCCACCGTGCTGCCAATACTAGGCTCAAGCAAGCAGCAACAGCAGCCCAGAGAACCGACTCTTTTTTCCCAGCGACTGCCATGCTTTCGCAGAGGTTTTCAGCTTGGCCTGAACCGCACTTCGCTGCTGCTTCCTCAGCAAGGCTTTGGGCGTTTGCTCTGTCACGTCAGGGAAGGAAATCTGCGGGAGAGCTGGTGCCTCTTGGGCTTTGCTCTCCCAGGCTCCATGGTCGCACCCTGGATTCCTCGTGCCAGGCTGAACTTCGCAGACACAGCCACCACCCGGCAGCAGCGTGCGTGGTCTAGGATGACACTCCTGCCAACTGCCATCTCCTGGCGTAGTAAGGCTTGGCTTTTTGCTCTGGAGTTCGGGCGGACTCGGGGACTAGGCCAGTGCCTTCCCCATAGGAAAGGAGAGGCGACAGGAACCCTGCACAGTGCCCGTGCACGGGGATGGGGAGCTGTGGGGGACTGTCCCCTCTTCTTCCCCGACACACCCCCTGCCACCCCCAACGCTGCCACCTCTTGGAGGATGATGGCATCTGGCTGCTCTTTCTTCCAGGGAGCTGTATCTGCGAGTTACGGGTATGGCGCCTGGTGGCAAGCTCACGTCTGCCCTAGGGACAGTTGGCCTTGGAGATGCTGTCCCCTTGGGACAGGAGGCACACAGAACAGGCCTGCCTTCTGCCCAGACTCCTTCCTCAAGTGGAGTATGCGCGTCTGCCCTAGCTGTCCCCTCTTGTCTCGCTAAAGCAAGGTTTTTGTCTCTACGCACAGGGAGCGGTGACACGTGTCTTGACACCGTCCCTCTGTTCATCCCAGGGCAGGTTCTCCTATTTTGCGACTGCTTCCGGACAACAAGGCCAACGGCTCCTTCTCTTCTCCCGTGGAGTCGTTCTGCTCCTTCCCCAGACTTGCTCCCGGTGAGCATGGTGACAGCCGTGTCCCTATCCTTAAGGCCCTTTCCAGATGTGCATCCACGCTTCTCTCGCAGGCAGTGGGGATGCTAGGGCCAAGAGAATTTCGCTCCATGCGGGCTTCTTCCACCGTGCTGCGCAGACTAGCTCAGGCAAGCGGCAGCAGCATTCCACAAAGCGACTCAGATTTCCCAACGAATGCTGTGCTTTCCCAGAGGAGGAGCCTGGTCAAAGAGGCTTTCCCTGAAGGGTGGTATCTCCCACCTTGAGACTTGGCCTAGGCAAGCAGGAGCAGCAGCCCACAGAACCGACTCTGATTTCTAAACAAACGGAGAGCGTGACACTTGTCTTCCCACCTGCCCGCTATTGTTGCAATGCATGCTCTCCTGTTTCATGACCTTTCGTTAAGACTGTTTCCACAGTCACAACCACGCTTCTCTCTCAAGTAGATGGGATGCCCGGGCAAGAGGATTTCGCTCCATGCGGGTTTCTTACACCGTGCTTCGGAGACTATGTTCAGGCAAGCGGCATCTGCATCGCACAGAACCGACTCTGTTTTCCCCAAGAATGCTGTGCTTTCCTAGAGGGGATGCCCAGGCAAAGAGGCTTTCGCTCTATGCGGGATTCTGCCACCGTGCTGCCAATACTAGGCTCAAGCAAGCAGCAACAGCAGCCCAGAGAACCGACTCTTTTTTCCCAGCGACTGCTATGCTTTCGCAGAGGTTTTCAGCTTGGCCTGAACCGCACTTCGCTGCTGCTCCCTCAGCAAGGCTTTGGGAGTTCGCCCTGTCGCGTCAGGTCAGGAGATCTGCGGGAGAGCTGGTGCCTCTTGGGCTTTCCTCTCCCAGGCTCCATGGTCGCACCCTGGGTTCACCGTGCCAGGCTGAACTTCGCAGACACAGCCACCACCCTGCAGCAGCGTGCGTGGTCTAGGATGACACTCCCTGCCAACTGCCATCTCCTGGCGTAGTAAGGCTTGGCTTTTTGCTCTGGAGTTCGGGCGGACTCGGGGACTAGGCCAGTGCCTTCCCCATAGGAAAGGAGAGGCGACAGGAACCCTGCACAGTGCCCGTGCACGGGGATGGGGAGCTGTGGGGGACTGTTCCCTCTTCTTCCCCGACACACCCCCTGCCACCCCCAACGCTGCCACCTCTTGGAGGATGATGGCATCTGGCTGCCCTTTCTTCCAGGGAGCTGTATCTGCGAGTTACGGGTATGGCGCCTGGTGGCAAGCTCACGTCTGCCCTAGGGACAGTTGGCCTTGGAGATGCTGTCCCCTTGGGACAGGAGGCACACAGAACAGGCCTGCCTTCTGCCCAGACTCCTTCCTCAAGTGGAGTATGCGCGTCTGCCCTAGCCGTCCCCTCTTGTCTTCCTAAAGCCAGGTTTTTGTCTCTAAGCACAGGGGGCGGTGACACGTGTCTTGACACCGTCCCTCTGTTCATCCCAGGGCAGGTTCTCCTGCTTTGCGACTGCTTCCGGACAACAAGGCCAACGGCTCCTTCTCTTCTCCCGGGGAGGCGTTCTGCTCCTTCCCCAGACTTGCTCCCGGTGAGCATGGTGACAGCCGTGTCCCTATCCTTAAGGCCCTTTCCAGATGTGCATCCACGCTTCTCTCGCAGGCAGTGGGGATTCTAGGGCCAAGAGCATTTCGCTCCATGCGGGCTTCTTCCACCGTGCTGTGCAGACTAGCTCAGGCAAGCGGCAGCAGCATTCCACAAAGCGACTCAGATTTCCCAACGAATGCTGTGCTTTCCCAGAGGAGGAGCCTGGTCAAAGAGGCTTTCCCTGAAGGGTGGTATCTCCCACCTTGAGACTTGGCCTAGGCAAGCAGGAGCAGCAGCCCACAGAACCGACTCTGATTTCTAAACAAACGGAGAGCGTGACACTTGTCTTCCCACCTGCCCGCTATTGTTGCAATGCATGCTCTCCTGTTTCATGACCTTTCGTTAAGACTGTTTCCACAGGCACAACCACGCTTCTCTCTCCAGTAGAGGGGATGCCCGGGCAAGAGGATTTCGCTCCATGCGGGTTTCTTACACCGTGCTTCGGAGACTATGTTCAGGCAAGCGGCATCAGCATCGCACTGAATCGACTCTGTTTTCCCCAAGAATGTTGTGCTTTCCTAGAGGGGATGCTCAGGCAAAGAGGCTTTCGCTCTATGCGGGATTCTACCACCGTGCTGCCAATACGAGGCTCAAGCAAGCAGCAACAGCAGCCCAGAGAACCGACTCTTTTTTCCCAGTGACTGCTGTGCTTTCGCAGAGGTTTTCAGCTTGGCCTCAGCCGCACTTTGCTGCTGCTTCCTCAGCAAGGCTTTGGGCGTTTGCTCTGTCACGTCAGGGAAGGAAATCTGCGGGAGAGCTGGTGCCTCTTGGGCTTTGCTCTCCCAGGCTCCATGGTCGCACCCTGGGTTCCCCGTGCCAGGCTGAACTTCGCAGACACAGCCACCACCCTGCAGCAGCGTGCGTGGTCTAGGATGACACTCCTGCCAACTGCCATCTCCTGGCGTAGTAAGGCTTGGCTTTTTGCTCTGGAGTTCAGGCGGACTCGGGGACTAGGCCAGTGCCTTCCCCATAGGAAAGGAGAGACGAGAGGAACCCTGCACAGTGCCCTTGAACTGGGATGGGGAGCTGTGGGGGACTGTGTCCTCTTCTTCCCCGACACACCCCCTGCCACCCCCAACGCTGCCACCTCTTGGAGGAAGGTGGCATCAGGCTGCCCTTTCTTCCAGGGAGCTGGATGTACAAGATCCGTGTATGGCGCCTGGTGGCAAGCCCACGTCTGCCCTAGGGACAGTTGGCCTTGGAGATGCTGTCCCCTTGGGACAGGAGGCACCCAGAGCAGGCCTGCATTCTGCCCAGACTCCTTCCTCAGAGTGGAGTATGGGCGCCTGCCCTAGCCGTCCCCTCGTGTCTCCCTAAAGCCAGGCTTCCTTCTCTACGCACAGGGAGCGGGTGACGCTTGTCTTGCCACCGTCCCGCTGTTCTTCCCAGGGCAGCCTCTCCTGCTTTGCTACTGTCTCTGGACAACAAGGCCAACGGCTCCTCTCTTCTCCCGGAGAGGCGTTCTGCTCCTTCCTCAGACTTGCTCCCGAGGAGCACGGTGACAGCCGTGTCCCTACCCTTAAACCTTTCCAGATGTGCATCCACGCTTCTCTCGCAGGCAGTGGGGATGGTAGGGCCAAGAGAATTTCGCTCCATGCGGGTTTCTTCCACCGTGTTGCGCAGACTAGCTCAAGCAAGCAGCAGGAGCATCCCACAAAGCGAATCAGATATCCCAACGAATGCTGTGCTTTCCCAGAGGAGGAGCCTAGTCAAAGGGGCTTTCCCTGAAGGGTGGTATCTCCCACCTTGAGACTTGGCCTAGGCAAGCAGGAGCAGCAGCCCACAGAACCGACTCTGATTTCTAAACAAACGGAGAGCGTGACACTTGTCTTCCCACCTGCCCGCTATTGTTGCAATGCATGCTCTCCTGTTTCATGACCTTTCGTTAAGCCTGTTTCCACAGGCACCACCACGCTTCTCTCTCCAGTAGAGGGGATGCCCGGGCAAGAGGATTTCGCTCCATGCGGGTTTCTTACACCGTGCTTCGGAGACTATGTTCAGGCAAGCGGCATCAGCATCGCACTGAATCGACTCTGTTTTCCCCAAGAATGTTGTGCTTTCCTAGAGGGGATGCTCAGGCAAAGAGGCTTTCGCTCTATGCGGGATTCTACCACCGTGCTGCCAATACGAGGCTCAAGCAAGCAGCAACAGCAGCCCAGAGAACCGACTCTTTTTTCCCAGTGACTGCTGTGCTTTCGCAGAGGTTTTCAGCTTGGCCTGAGCCGCACTTTGCTGCTGCTTCCTCAGCAAGGCTTTGGGCGTTTGCTCTGTCACGTCAGGGAAGGAAATCTGCGGGAGAGCTGGTGCCTCTTGGGCTTTGCTCTCCCAGGCTCCATGGTCGCACCCTGGGTTCCCCGTGCCAGGCTGAACTTCGCAGACACAGCCACCACCCTGCAGCAGCGTGCGTGGTCTAGGATGACACTCCTGCCAACTGCCATCTCCTGGCGTAGTAAGGCTTGGCTTTTTGCTCTGGAGTTCAGGCGGACTCGGGGACTAGGCCAGTGCCTTCCCCATAGGAAAGGAGAGACGAGAGGAACCCTGCACAGTGCCCTTGAACTGGGATGGGGAGCTGTGGGGGACTGTGTCCTCTTCTTCCCCGACACACCCCCTGCCACCCCCAACGCTGCCACCTCTTGGAGGAAGGTGGCATCAGGCTGCCCTTTCTTCCAGGGAGCTGGATGTACAAGATCCGTGTATGGCGCCTGGTGGCAAGCCCACGTCTGCCCTAGGGACAGTTGGCCTTGGAGATGCTGTCCCCTTGGGACAGGAGGCACACAGAGCAGGCCTTCATTCTGCCCAGACTCCTTCCTCAGAGTGGAGTATGCGCGCCTGCCCTAGCCGTCCCCTCGTGTCTCCCTAAAGCCAGGCTTCCTTCTCTACGCACAGGGAGCGGGTGACGCTTGTCTTGCCACCGTCCCGCTGTTCTTCCCAGGGCAGCCTCTCCTGCTTTGCGACTGTCTCCGGACAACAAGGCCAACGGCTCCTACTCTTCTCCCGGAGAGGCGTTCTGCTCCTTCCTCAGACTTGCTCCCGAGCAGCACGGTGACAGCCGTGTCCCTACCCTTAAACCTTTCCAGATGTGCATCCACGCTTCTCTCGCAGGCAGTGGGGATGGTAGGGCCAAGAGAATTTCGCTCCATGCGGGTTTCTTCCACCGTGTTGCGCAGACTAGCTCAAGCAAGCAGCAGGAGCATCCCATAAAGCGAATCAGATATCCCAACGAATGCTGTGCTTTCCCAGAGGGAGGAGCCTGGTCAAAGGGGCTTTCCCTGAAGGGTGGTATCTCCCACCTTGAGACTTGGCCTAGTTCCCCAAGAATTTTGTGCTTTCCTAGAGGGGATGCTCAGGCAAAGAGGCTTTCGCTCTATGCGGGATTCTACCACCGTGCTGCCAATACGAGGCTCAAGCAAGCAGCAACAGCAGCCCAGAGAACCGACTCTTTTTTCCCAGTGACTGCTGTGCTTTCGCAGAGGTTTTCAGCTTGGCCTGAGCGGCACTTTGCTGCTGCTTCCTCAGCAAGGCTTTGGGCGTTTGCTCTGTCACGTCAGGGAAGGAAATCTGCGGGAGAGCTGGTGCCTCTTGGGCTTTGCTCTCCCAGGCTCCATGGTCGCACCCTGGGTTCCCCGTGCCAGGCTGAACTTCGCAGACACAGCCACCACCCTGCAGCAGCGTGCGTGGTCTAGGATGACACTCCTGCCAACTGCCATCTCCTGGCGTAGTAAGGCTTGGCTTTTTGCTCTGGAGTTCAGGCGGACTTGGGGACTAGGCCAGTGCCTTCCCCATTGGAAAGGAGAGACGAGAGGAACCCTGCACAGTGCCCTTGAACTGGGATGGGGAGCTGTGGGGGACTGTGTCCTCTTCTTCCCCGACACACCCCCTGCCACCCCCAACGCTGCCACCTCTTGGAGGAAGGTGGCATCAGGCTGCCCTTTCTTCCAGGGAGCTGGATGTACAAGATCCGTGTATGGCGCCTGGTGGCAAGCCCACGTCTGCCCTAGGGACAGTTGGCCTTGGAGATGCTGTCCCCTTGGGACAGGAGGCACACAGAGCAGGCCTGCATTCTGCCCAGACTCCTTCCTCAGAGTGGAGTATGCGCGCCTGCCCTAGCCGTCCCCTCGTGTCTCCCTAAAGCCAGGCTTCCTTCTCTACGCACAGGGAGCGGGTGACGCTTGTCTTGCCACCGTCCCGCTGTTCTTCCCAGGGCAGCCTCTCCTGCTTTGCGACTGTCTCTGGACAACAAGGCCAACGGCTCCTACTCTTCTCCCGGAGAGGCGTTCTGCTCCTTCCTCAGACTTGCTCCCGAGGAGCACGGTGACAGCCGTGTCCCTACCCTTAAACCTTTCCAGATGTGCATCCACGCTTCTCTCGCAGGCAGTGGGGATGGTAGGGCCAAGAGAATTTCGCTCCATGCGGGTTTCTTCCACCGTGTTGCGCAGACTAGCTCAAGCAAGCAGCAGGAGCATCCCACAAAGCGAATCAGATATCCCAACGAATGCTGTGCTTTCCCAGAGGAGGAGCCTAGTCAAAGGGGCTTTCCCTGAAGGGTGGTATCTCCCACCTTGAGACTTGGCCTAGGCAAGCAGGAGCAGCAGCCCACAGAACCGACTCTGATTTCTAAACAAACGGAGAGCGTGACACTTGTCTTCCCACCTGCCCGCTATTGTTGCAATGCATGCTCTCCTGTTTCATGACCTTTCGTTAAGCCTGTTTCCACAGGCACCACCACGCTTCTCTCTCCAGTAGAGGGGATGCCCGGGCAAGAGGATTTCGCTCCATGCGGGTTTCTTACACCGTGCTTCGGAGACTATGTTCAGGCAAGCGGCATCAGCATCGCACTGAATCGACTCTGTTTTCCCCAAGAATGTTGTGCTTTCCTAGAGGGGATGCTCAGGCAAAGAGGCTTTCGCTCTATGCGGGATTCTACCACCGTGCTGCCAATACGAGGCTCAAGCAAGCAGCAACAGCAGCCCAGAGAACCGACTCTTTTTTCCCAGTGACTGCTGTGCTTTCGCAGAGGTTTTCAGCTTGGCCTGAGCCGCACTTTGCTGCTGCTTCCTCAGCAAGGCTTTGGGCGTTTGCTCTGTCACGTCAGGGAAGGAAATCTGCGGGAGAGCTGGTGCCTCTTGGGCTTTGCTCTCCCAGGCTCCATGGTCGCACCCTGGGTTCCCCGTGCCAGGCTGAACTTCGCAGACACAGCCACCACCCTGCAGCAGCGTGCGTGGTCTAGGATGACACTCCTGCCAACTGCCATCTCCTGGCGTAGTAAGGCTTGGGTTTTTCTCTGGAGCTCAGGCGGACTCGGGGACTAGGCCAGTGCCTTCCCCATAGGAAAGGAGAGACGAGAGGAACCCTGCACAGTGCCCTTGAACTGGGATGGGGAGCTGTGGGGGACTGTGTCCTCTTCTTCCCCGACACACCCCCTGCCACCCCCAACGCTGCCACCTCTTGGAGGAAGGTGGCATCAGGCTGCCCTTTCTTCCAGGGAGCTGGATGTACAAGATCCGTGTATGGCGCCTGGTGGCAAGCCCACGTCTGCCCTAGGGACAGTTGGCCTTGGAGATGCTGTCCCCTTGGGACAGGAGGCACACAGAGCAGGCCTGCATTCTGCCCAGACTCCTTCCTCAGAGTTGAGTATGCGCGCCTGCCCTAGCCGTCCCCTCGTGTCTCCCTAAAGCCAGGCTTCCGTCTCTACGCACAGGGAGCGGGTGACGCTTGTCTTGCCACCGTCCCGCTGTTCTTCCCAGGGCAGCCTCTCCTGCTTTGCGACTGTCTCCGGACAACAAGGCCAACGGCTCCTACTCTTCTCCCGGAGAGGCGTTCTGCTCCTTCCCCAGACTTGCTCCCGGGCAGCACGGTGACAGCCGTGTCCCTACCCTTAAACCTTTCCAGATGTGCATCCACGCTTCTCTCGCAGGCAGTGGGGATGGTAGGGCCAAGAGAATTTCGCTCCATGCGGGTTTCTTCCACCGTGTTGCGCAGACTAGCTCAAGCAAGCAGCAGGAGCATCCCACAAAGCGAATCAGATATCCCAACGAATGCTGTGCTTTCCCAGAGGAGGAGCCTGGTCAAAGGGGCTTTCCCTGAAGGGTGGTATCTCCCACCTTGAGACTTGGCCTAGGCAAGCAGGAGCAGCAGCCCACAGAACCGACTCTGATTTCTAAACAAACGGAGAGCGTGACACTTGTCTTCCCACCTGCCCGCTATTGTTGCAATGCATGCTCTCCTGTTTCATGACCTTTCGTTAAGCCTGTTTCCACAGGCACAACCACGCTTCTCTCTCCAGTAGAGGGGATGCCCGGGCAAGAGGATTTCGCTCCATGCGGGTTTCTTACACCGTGCTTCGGAGACTATGTTCAGGCAAGCGGCATCAGCATCGCACTGAATCGACTCTGTTTTCCCCAAGAATGTTGTGCTTTCCTAGAGGGGATGCTCAGGCAAAGAGGCTTTCGCTCTATGCGGGATTCTACCACCGTGCTGCCAATACGAGGCTCAAGCAAGCAGCAACAGCAGCCCAGAGAACCGACTCTTTTTTCCCAGTGACTGCTGTGCTTTCGCAGAGGTTTTCAGCTTGGCCTGAGCCGCACTTTGCTGCTGCTTCCTCAGCAAGGCTTTGGGCGTTTGCTCTGTCACGTCAGGGAAGGAAATCTGCGGGAGAGCTGGTGCCTCTTGGGCTTTGCTCTCCCAGGCTCCATGGTCGCACCCTGGGTTCCCCGTGCCAGGCTGAACTTCGCAGACACAGCCACCACCCTGCAGCAGCGTGCGTGGTCTAGGATGACACTCCTGCCAACTGCCATCTCCTGGCGTAGTAAGGCTTGGCTTTTTGCTCTGGAGTTCAGGCGGACTCGGGGACTAGGCCAGTGCCTTCCCCATAGGAAAGGAGTGACGAGATGAACCCTGCACAGTGCCCTTGAACTGGGATGGGGAGCTGTGGGGGACTGTGTCCTCTTCTTCCCCGACACACCCCCTGCCACCCCCAACGCTGCCACCTCTTGGAGGAAGGTGGCATCAGGCTGCCCTTTCTTCCAGGGAGCTGGATGTACAAGATCCGTGTATGGCGCCTGGTGGCAAGCCCACGTCTGCCCTAGGGACAGTTGGCCTTGGAGATGCTGTCCCCTTGGGACAGGAGGCACACAGAGCAGGCCTGCATTCTGCCCAGACTCCTTCCTCAGAGTGGAGTATGCGCGCCTGCCCTAGCCGTCCCCTCGTGTCTTCCTAAAGCCAGGCTTCCGTCTCTACGCACAGGGAGCGGGTGACGCTTGTCTTGCCACCGTCCCGCTGTTCTTCCCAGGGCAGCCTCTCCTGCTTTGCGACTGTCTCCGGACAACAAGGCCAACGGCTCCTACTCTTCTCCCGGAGAGGCGTTCTGCTCCTTCCCCAGACTTGCTCCCGGGCAGCACGGTGACAGCCGTGTCCCTACCCTTAAACCTTTCCAGATGTGCATCCACGCTTCTCTCGCAGGCAGTGGGGATGGTAGGGCCAAGAGAATTTCGCTCCATGCGGGTTTCTTCCACCGTGTTGCGCAGACTAGCTCAAGCAAGCAGCAGGAGCATCCCACAAAGCGAATCAGATATCCCAACGAATGCTGTGCTTTCCCAGAGGAGGAGCCTGGTCAAAGGGGCTTTCCCTGAAGGGTGGTATCTCCCACCTTGAGACTTGGCCTAGGCAAGCAGGAGCAGCAGCCCACAGAACCGACTCTGATTTCTAAATAAACGGAGAGCGTGACACTTGTCTTCCCACCTGCCCGCTATTGTTGCAATGCATGCTCTCCTGTTTCATGACCTTTCGTTAAGCCTGTTTCCACAGGCACAACCACGCTTCTCTCTCCAGTAGAGGGGATGCCCGGGCAAGAGGATTTCGCTCCATGCGGGTTTCTTACACCGTGCTTCGGAGACTATGTTCAGGCAAGCGGCATCAGCATCGCACTGAATCGACTCTGTTTTCCCCAAGAATGTTGTGCTTTCCTAGAGGGGATGCTCAGGCAAAGAGGCTTTCGCTCTATGCGGGATTCTACCACCGTGCTGCCAATACGAGGCTCAAGCAAGCAGCAACAGCAGCCCAGAGAACCGACTCTTTTTTCCCAGTGACTGCTGTGCTTTCGCAGAGGTTTTCAGCTTGGCCTGAGCCGCACTTTGCTGCTGCTTCCTCAGCAAGGCTTTGGGCGTTTGCTCTGTCACGTCAGGGAAGGAAATCTGCGGGAGAGCTGGTGCCTCTTGGGCTTTGCTCTCCCAGGCTCCATGGTCGCACCCTGGGTTCCCCGTGCCAGGCTGAACTTCGCAGACACAGCCACCACCCTGCAGCAGCGTGCGTGGTCTAGGATGACACTCCTGCCAACTGCCATCTCCTGGCGTAGTAAGGCTTGGCTTTTTGCTCTGGAGTTCAGGCGGACTCGGGGACTAGGCCAGTGCCTTCCCCATAGGAAAGGAGAGACGAGAGGAACCCTGCACAGTGCCCTTGAACTGGGATGGGGAGCTGTGGGGGACTGTGTCCTCTTCTTCCCCGACACACCCCCTGCCACCCCCAACGCTGCCACCTCTTGGAGGAAGGTGGCATCAGGCTGCCCTTTCTTCCAGGGAGCTGGATATACAAGATCCGTGTATGGCGCCTGGTGGCAAGCCCACGTCTGCCCTAGGGACAGTTGGCCTTGGAGATGCTGTCCCCTTGGGACAGGAGGCACACAGAGCAGGCCTGCATTCTGCCCAGACTCCTTCCTCAGAGTGGAGTATGCGCGCCTGCCCTAGCCGTCCCCTCGTGTCTCCCTAAAGCCAGGCTTCCTTCTCTACGCACAGGGAGCGGGTGACGCTTGTCTTGCCACCGTCCCGCTGTTCTTCCCAGGGCAGCCTCTCCTGCTTTGCGACTGTCTCCGGACAACAAGGCCAACGGCTCCTACTCTTCTCCCGGAGAGGCGTTCTGCTCCTTCCCCAGACTTGCTCCCGGGCAGCACGGTGACAGCCGTGTCCCTACCCTTAAACCTTTCCAGATGTGCATCCACGCTTCTCTCGCAGGCAGTGGGGATGGTAGGGCCAAGAGAATTTCGCTCCATGCGGGTTTCTTCCACCGTGTTGCGCAGACTAGCTCAAGCAAGCAGCAGGAGCATCCCACAAAGCGAATCAGATATCCCAACGAATGCTGTGCTTTCCCAGAGGAGGAGCCTGGTCAAAGGGGCTTTCCCTGAAGGGTGGTATCTCCCACCTTGAGACTTGGCCTAGGCAAGCAGGAGCAGCAGCCCACAGAACTGACTCTGATTTCTAAACAAACGGAGAGCGTGACACTTGTCTTCCCACCTGCCCGCTATTGTTGCAATGCATGCTCTCCTGTTTCATGACCTTTCGTTAAGACTGTTTCCACAGGCACAACCACGCTTCTCTCTCCAGTAGAGGGGATGCCCGGGCAAGAGGATTTCGCTCCATGCGGGTTTCTTACACCGTGCTTCGGAGACTATGTTCAGGCAAGCGGCATCAGCATCGCACTGAATCGACTCTGTTTTCCCCAAGAATGTTGTGCTTTCCTAGAGGGGATGCTCAGGCAAAGAGGCTTTCGCTCTATGCGGGATTCTACCACCGTGCTGCCAATACGAGGCTCAAGCAAGCAGCAACAGCAGCCCAGAGAACCGACTCTTTTTTCCCAGTGACTGCTGTGCTTTCGCAGAGGTTTTCAGCTTGGCCTGAGCCGCACTTTGCTGCTGCTTCCTCAGCAAGGCTTTGGGCGTTTGCTCTGTCACGTCAGGGAAGGAAATCTGCGGGAGAGCTGGTGCCTCTTGGGCTTTGCTCTCCCAGGCTCCATGGTCGCACCCTGGGTTCCCCGTGCCAGGCTGAACTTCGCAGACACAGCCACCACCCTGCAGCAGCGTGCGTGGTCTAGGATGACACTCCTGCCAACTGCCATCTCCTGGCGTAGTAAGGCTTGGCTTTTTGCTCTGGAGTTCAGGCGGACTCGGGGACTAGGCCAGTGCCTTCCCCATAGGAAAGGAGAGACGAGAGGAACCCTGCACAGTGCCCTTGAACTGGGATGGGGAGCTGTGGGGGACTGTGTCCTCTTCTTCCCCGACACACCCCCTGCCACCCCCAACGCTGCCACCTCTTGGAGGAAGGTGGCATCAGGCTGCCCTTTCTTCCAGGGAGCTGGATGTACAAGATCCATGTATGGCGCCTGGTGGCAAGCCCACGTCTGCCCTAGGGACAGTTGGCCTTGGAGATGCTGTCCCCTTGGGACAGGAGGCACACAGAGCAGGCCTGCATTCTGCCCAGACTCCTTCCTCAGAGTGGAGTATGCGCGCCTGCCCTAGCCGTCCCCTCGTGTCTCCCTAAAGCCAGGCTTCCTTCTCTACGCACAGGGAGCGGGTGACGCTTGTCTTGCCACCGTCCCGCTGTTCTTCCCAGGGCAGCCTCTCCTGCTTTGCGACTGTCTCCGGACAACAAGGCCAACGGCTCCTACTCTTCTCCCGGAGAGGCGTTCTGCTCCTTCCTCAGACTTGCTCCCGAGCAGCACGGTGACAGCCGTGTCCCTACCCTTAAACCTTTCCAGATGTGCATCCACGCTTCTCTCGCAGGCAGTGGGGATGGTAGGGCCAAGAGAATTTCGCTCCATGCGGGTTTCTTCCACCGTGTTGCGCAGACTAGCTCAAGCAAGCAGCAGGAGCATCCCACAAAGCGAATCAGATATCCCAACGAATGCTGTGCTTTCCCAGAGGAGGAGCCTGGTCAAAGGGGCTTTCCCTGAAGGGTGGTATCTCCCACCTTGAGACTTGGCCTAGTTCCCCAAGAATTTTGTGCTTTCCTAGAGGGGATGCTCAGGCAAAGAGGCTTTCGCTCTATGCGGGATTCTACCACCGTGCTGCCAATACGAGGCTCAAGCAAGCAGCAACAGCAGCCCAGAGAACCGACTCTTTTTTCCCAGTGACTGCTGTGCTTTCGCAGAGGTTTTCAGCTTGGCCTGAGCCGCACTTTGCTGCTGCTTCCTCAGCAAGGCTTTGGGCGTTTGCTCTGTCACGTCAGGGAAGGAAATCTGCGGGAGAGCTGGTGCCTCTTGGGCTTTGCTCTCCCAGGCTCCATGGTCGCACCCTGGGTTCCCCGTGCCAGGCTGAACTTCGCAGACACAGCCACCACCCTGCAGCAGCGTGCGTGGTCTAGGATGACACTCCTGCCAACTGCCATCTCCTGGCGTAGTAAGGCTTGGCTTTTTGCTCTGGAGTTCAGGCGGACTTGGGGACTAGGCCAGTGCCTTCCCCATTGGAAAGGAGAGACGAGAGGAACCCTGCACAGTGCCCTTGAACTGGGATGGGGAGCTGTGGGGGACTGTGTCCTCTTCTTCCCCGACACACCCCCTGCCACCCCCAACGCTGCCACCTCTTGGAGGAAGGTGGCATCAGGCTGCCCTTTCTTCCAGGGAGCTGGATGTACAAGATCCGTGTATGGCGCCTGGTGGCAAGCCCACGTCTGCCCTAGGGACAGTTGGCCTTGGAGATGCTGTCCCCTTGGGACAGGAGGCACACAGAGCAGGCCTGCATTCTGCCCAGACTCCTTCCTCAGAGTGGAGTATGCGCGCCTGCCCTAGCCGTCCCCTCGTGTCTCCCTAAAGCCAGGCTTCCTTCTCTACGCACAGGGAGCGGGTGACGCTTGTCTTGCCACCGTCCCGCTGTTCTTCCCAGGGCAGCCTCTCCTGCTTTGCGACTGTCTCTGGACAACAAGGCCAACGGCTCCTACTCTTCTCCCGGAGAGGCGTTCTGCTCCTTCCTCAGACTTGCTCCCGAGGAGCACGGTGACAGCCGTGTCCCTACCCTTAAACCTTTCCAGATGTGCATCCACGCTTCTCTCGCAGGCAGTGGGGATGGTAGGGCCAAGAGAATTTCGCTCCATGCGGGTTTCTTCCACCGTGTTGCGCAGACTAGCTCAAGCAAGCAGCAGGAGCATCCCACAAAGCGAATCAGATATCCCAACGAATGCTGTGCTTTCCCAGAGGAGGAGCCTAGTCAAAGGGGCTTTCCCTGAAGGGTGGTATCTCCCACCTTGAGACTTGGCCTAGGCAAGCAGGAGCAGCAGCCCACAGAACCGACTCTGATTTCTAAACAAACGGAGAGCGTGACACTTGTCTTCCCACCTGCCCGCTATTGTTGCAATGCATGCTCTCCTGTTTCATGACCTTTCGTTAAGCCTGTTTCCACAGGCACCACCACGCTTCTCTCTCCAGTAGAGGGGATGCCCGGGCAAGAGGATTTCGCTCCATGCGGGTTTCTTACACCGTGCTTCGGAGACTATGTTCAGGCAAGCGGCATCAGCATCGCACTGAATCGACTCTGTTTTCCCCAAGAATGTTGTGCTTTCCTAGAGGGGATGCTCAGGCAAAGAGGCTTTCGCTCTATGCGGGATTCTACCACCGTGCTGCCAATACGAGGCTCAAGCAAGCAGCAACAGCAGCCCAGAGAACCGACTCTTTTTTCCCAGTGACTGCTGTGCTTTCGCAGAGGTTTTCAGCTTGGCCTGAGCCGCACTTTGCTGCTGCTTCCTCAGCAAGGCTTTGGGCGTTTGCTCTGTCACGTCAGGGAAGGAAATCTGCGGGAGAGCTGGTGCCTCTTGGGCTTTGCTCTCCCAGGCTCCATGGTCGCACCCTGGGTTCCCCGTGCCAGGCTGAACTTCGCAGACACAGCCACCACCCTGCAGCAGCGTGCGTGGTCTAGGATGACACTCCTGCCAACTGCCATCTCCTGGCGTAGTAAGGCTTGGGTTTTTCTCTGGAGCTCAGGCGGACTCGGGGACTAGGCCAGTGCCTTCCCCATAGGAAAGGAGAGACGAGAGGAACCCTGCACAGTGCCCTTGAACTGGGATGGGGAGCTGTGGGGGACTGTGTCCTCTTCTTCCCCGACACACCCCCTGCCACCCCCAACGCTGCCACCTCTTGGAGGAAGGTGGCATCAGGCTGCCCTTTCTTCCAGGGAGCTGGATGTACAAGATCCGTGTATGGCGCCTGGTGGCAAGCCCACGTCTGCCCTAGGGACAGTTGGCCTTGGAGATGCTGTCCCCTTGGGACAGGAGGCACACAGAGCAGGCCTGCATTCTGCCCAGACTCCTTCCTCAGAGTTGAGTATGCGCGCCTGCCCTAGCCGTCCCCTCGTGTCTCCCTAAAGCCAGGCTTCCGTCTCTACGCACAGGGAGCGGGTGACGCTTGTCTTGCCACCGTCCCGCTGTTCTTCCCAGGGCAGCCTCTCCTGCTTTGCGACTGTCTCCGGACAACAAGGCCAACGGCTCCTACTCTTCTCCCGGAGAGGCGTTCTGCTCCTTCCCCAGACTTGCTCCCGGGCAGCACGGTGACAGCCGTGTCCCTACCCTTAAACCTTTCCAGATGTGCATCCACGCTTCTCTCGCAGGCAGTGGGGATGGTAGGGCCAAGAGAATTTCGCTCCATGCGGGTTTCTTCCACCGTGTTGCGCAGACTAGCTCAAGCAAGCAGCAGGAGCATCCCACAAAGCGAATCAGATATCCCAACGAATGCTGTGCTTTCCCAGAGGAGGAGCCTGGTCAAAGGGGCTTTCCCTGAAGGGTGGTATCTCCCACCTTGAGACTTGGCCTAGGCAAGCAGGAGCAGCAGCCCACAGAACCGACTCTGATTTCTAAACAAACGGAGAGCGTGACACTTGTCTTCCCACCTGCCCGCTATTGTTGCAATGCATGCTCTCCTGTTTCATGACCTTTCGTTAAGCCTGTTTCCACAGGCACCACCACGCTTCTCTCTCCAGTAGAGGGGATGCCCGGGCAAGAGGATTTCGCTCCATGCGGGTTTCTTACACCGTGCTTCGGAGACTATGTTCAGGCAAGCGGCATCAGCATCGCACTGAATCGACTCTGTTTTCCCCAAGAATGTTGTGCTTTCCTAGAGGGGATGCTCAGGCAAAGAGGCTTTCGCTCTATGCGGGATTCTACCACCGTGCTGCCAATACGAGGCTCAAGCAAGCAGCAACAGCAGCCCAGAGAACCGACTCTTTTTTCCCAGTGACTGCTGTGCTTTCGCAGAGGTTTTCAGCTTGGCCTGAGCCGCACTTTGCTGCTGCTTCCTCAGCAAGGCTTTGGGCGTTTGCTCTGTCACGTCAGGGAAGGAAATCTGCGGGAGAGCTGGTGCCTCTTGGGCTTTGCTCTCCCAGGCTCCATGGTCGCACCCTGGGTTCCCCGTGCCAGGCTGAACTTCGCAGACACAGCCACCACCCTGCAGCAGCGTGCGTGGTCTAGGATGACACTCCTGCCAACTGCCATCTCCTGGCGTAGTAAGGCTTGGCTTTTTGCTCTGGAGCTCAGGCGGACTCGGGGACTAGGCCAGTGCCTTCCCCATAGGAAAGGAGAGACGAGAGGAACCCTGCACAGTGCCCTTGAACTGGGATGGGGAGCTGTGGGGGACTGTGTCCTCTTCTTCCCCGACACACCCCCTGCCACCCCCAACGCTGCCACCTCTTGGAGGAAGGTGGCATCAGGCTGCCCTTTCTTCCAGGGAGCTGGATGTACAAGATCCGTGTATGGCGCCTGGTGGCAAGCCCACGTCTGCCCTAGGGACAGTTGGCCTTGGAGATGCTGTCCCCTTGGGACAGGAGGCACACAGAGCAGGCCTGCATTCTGCCCAGACTCCTTCCTCAGAGTGGAGTATGCGCGCCTGCCCTAGCCGTCCCCTCGTGTCTCCCTAAAGCCAGGCTTCCTTCTCTACGCACAGGGAGCGGGTGACGCTTGTCTTGCCACCGTCCCGCTGTTCTTCCCAGGGCAGCCTCTCCTGCTTTGCGACTGTCTCCGGACAACAAGGCCAACGGCTCCTACTCTTCTCCCGGAGAGGCGTTCTGCTCCTTCCCCAGACTTGCTCCCGAGCAGCACGGTGACAGCCGTGTCCCTACCCTTAAACCTTTCCAGATGTGCATCCACGCTTCTCTCGCAGGCAGTGGGGATGGTAGGGCCAAGAGAATTTCGCTCCATGCGGGTTTCTTCCACCGTGTTGCGCAGACTAGCTCAAGCAAGCAGCAGGAGCATCCCACAAAGCGAATCAGATATCCCAACGAATGCTGTGCTTTCCCAGAGGAGGAGCCTGGTCAAAGGGGCTTTCCCTGAAGGGTGGTATCTCCCACCTTGAGACTTGGCCTAGGCAAGCAGGAGCAGCAGCCCACAGAACCGACTCTGATTTCTAAACAAACGGAGAGCGTGACACTTGTCTTCCCACCTGCCCGCTATTGTTGCAATGCATGCTCTCCTGTTTCATGACCTTTCGTTAAGCCTGTTTCCACAGGCACCACCACGCTTCTCTCTCCAGTAGAGGGGATGCCCGGGCAAGAGGATTTCGCTCCATGCGGGTTTCTTACACCGTGCTTCGGAGACTATGTTCAGGCAAGCGGCATCAGCATCGCACTGAATCGACTCTGTTTTCCCCAAGAATGTTGTGCTTTCCTAGAGGGGATGCTCAGGCAAAGAGGCTTTCGCTCTATGCGGGATTCTACCACCGTGCTGCCAATACGAGGCTCAAGCAAGCAGCAACAGCAGCCCAGAGAACCGACTCTTTTTTCCCAGTGACTGCTGTGCTTTCGCAGAGGTTTTCAGCTTGGCCTGAGCCGCACTTTGCTGCTGCTTCCTCAGCAAGGCTTTGGGCGTTTGCTCTGTCACGTCAGGGAAGGAAATCTGCGGGAGAGCTGGTGCCTCTTGGGCTTTGCTCTCCCAGGCTCCATGGTCGCACCCTGGGTTCCCCGTGCCAGGCTGAACTTCGCAGACACAGCCACCACCCTGCAGCAGCGTGCGTGGTCTAGGATGACACTCCTGCCAACTGCCATCTCCTGGCGTAGTAAGGCTTGGCTTTTTGCTCTGGAGTTCAGGCGGACTCGGGGACTAGGCCAGTGCCTTCCCCATAGGAAAGGAGAGACGAGAGGAACCCTGCACAGTGCCCTTGAACTGGGATGGGGAGCTGTGGGGGACTGTGTCCTCTTCTTCCCCGACACACCCCCTGCCACCCCCAACGCTGCCACCTCTTGGAGGAAGGTGGCATCAGGCTGCCCTTTCTTCCAGGGAGCTGGATATACAAGATCCGTGTATGGCGCCTGGTGGCAAGCCCACGTCTGCCCTAGGGACAGTTGGCCTTGGAGATGCTGTCCCCTTGGGACAGGAGGCACACAGAGCAGGCCTGCATTCTGCCCAGACTCCTTCCTCAGAGTGGAGTATGCGCGCCTGCCCTAGCCGTCCCCTCGTGTCTCCCTAAAGCCAGGCTTCCTTCTCTACGCACAGGGAGCGGGTGACGCTTGTCTTGCCACCGTCCCGCTGTTCTTCCCAGGGCAGCCTCTCCTGCTTTGCGACTGTCTCCGGACAACAAGGCCAACGGCTCCTACTCTTCTCCCGGAGAGGCGTTCTGCTCCTTCCCCAGACTTGCTCCCGGGCAGCACGGTGACAGCCGTGTCCCTACCCTTAAACCTTTCCAGATGTGCATCCACGCTTCTCTCGCAGGCAGTGGGGATGGTAGGGCCAAGAGAATTTCGCTCCATGCGGGTTTCTTCCACCGTGTTGCGCAGACTAGCTCAAGCAAGCAGCAGGAGCATCCCACAAAGCGAATCAGATATCCCAACGAATGCTGTGCTTTCCCAGAGGAGGAGCCTGGTCAAAGGGGCTTTCCCTGAAGGGTGGTATCTCCCACCTTGAGACTTGGCCTAGGCAAGCAGGAGCAGCAGCCCACAGAACCGACTCTGATTTCTAAACAAACGGAGAGCGTGACATTTGTCTTCCCACCTGCCCGCTATTGTTGCAATGCATGCTCTCCTGTTTCATGACCTTTCGTTAAGACTGTTTCCACAGGCACAACCACGCTTCTCTCTCCAGTAGAGGGGATGCCCGGGCAAGAGGATTTCGCTCCATGCGGGTTTCTTACACCGTGCTTCGGAGACTATGTTCAGGCAAGCGGCATCAGCATCGCACTGAATCGACTCTGTTTTCCCCAAGAATGTTGTGCTTTCCTAGAGGGGATGCTCAGGCAAAGAGGCTTTCGCTCTATGCGGGATTCTACCACCGTGCTGCCAATACGAGGCTCAAGCAAGCAGCAACAGCAGCCCAGAGAACCGACTCTTTTTTCCCAGTGACTGCTGTGCTTTCGCAGAGGTTTTCAGCTTGGCCTGAGCCGCACTTTGCTGCTGCTTCCTCAGCAAGGCTTTGGGCGTTTGCTCTGTCACGTCAGGGAAGGAAATCTGCGGGAGAGCTGGTGCCTCTTGGGCTTTGCTCTCCCAGGCTCCATGGTCGCACCCTGGGTTCCCCGTGCCAGGCTGAACTTCGCAGACACAGCCACCACCCTGCAGCAGCGTGCGTGGTCTAGGATGACACTCCTGCCAACTGCCATCTCCTGGCGTAGTAAGGCTTGGCTTTTTGCTCTGGAGTTCAGGCGGACTCGGGGACTAGGCCAGTGCCTTCCCCATAGGAAAGGAGAGACGAGAGGAACCCTGCACAGTGCCCTTGAACTGGGATGGGGAGCTGTGGGGGACTGTGTCCTCTTCTTCCCCGACACACCCCCTGCCACCCCCAACGCTGCCACCTCTTGGAGGAAGGTGGCATCAGGCTGCCCTTTCTTCCAGGGAGCTGGATGTACAAGATCCATGTATGGCGCCTGGTGGCAAGCCCACGTCTGCCCTAGGGACAGTTGGCCTTGGAGATGCTGTCCCCTTGGGACAGGAGGCACACAGAGCAGGCCTGCATTCTGCCCAGACTCCTTCCTCAGAGTGGAGTATGCGCGCCTGCCCTAGCCGTCCCCTCGTGTCTCCCTAAAGCCAGGCTTCCTTCTCTACGCACAGGGAGCGGGTGACGCTTGTCTTGCCACCGTCCCGCTGTTCTTCCCAGGGCAGCCTCTCCTGCTTTGCGACTGTCTCCGGACAACAAGGCCAACGGCTCCTACTCTTCTCCCGGAGAGGCGTTCTGCTCCTTCCTCAGACTTGCTCCCGAGCAGCACGGTGACAGCCGTGTCCCTACCCTTAAACCTTTCCAGATGTGCATCCACGCTTCTCTCGCAGGCAGTGGGGATGGTAGGGCCAAGAGAATTTCGCTCCATGCGGGTTTCTTCCACCGTGTTGCGCAGACTAGCTCAAGCAAGCAGCAGGAGCATCCCACAAAGCGAATCAGATATCCCAACGAATGCTGTGCTTTCCCAGAGGAGGAGCCTGGTCAAAGGGGCTTTCCCTGAAGGGTGGTATCTCCCACCTTGAGACTTGGCCTAGTTCCCCAAGAATTTTGTGCTTTCCTAGAGGGGATGCTCAGGCAAAGAGGCTTTCGCTCTATGCGGGATTCTACCACCGTGCTGCCAATACGAGGCTCAAGCAAGCAGCAACAGCAGCCCAGAGAACCGACTCTTTTTTCCCAGTGACTGCTGTGCTTTCGCAGAGGTTTTCAGCTTGGCCTGAGCCGCACTTTGCTGCTGCTTCCTCAGCAAGGCTTTGGGCGTTTGCTCTGTCACGTCAGGGAAGGAAATCTGCGGGAGAGCTGGTGCCTCTTGGGCTTTGCTCTCCCAGGCTCCATGGTCGCACCCTGGGTTCCCCGTGCCAGGCTGAACTTCGCAGACACAGCCACCACCCTGCAGCAGCGTGCGTGGTCTAGGATGACACTCCTGCCAACTGCCATCTCCTGGCGTAGTAAGGCTTGGCTTTTTGCTCTGGAGTTCAGGCGGACTTGGGGACTAGGCCAGTGCCTTCCCCATTGGAAAGGAGAGACGAGAGGAACCCTGCACAGTGCCCTTGAACTGGGATGGGGAGCTGTGGGGGACTGTGTCCTCTTCTTCCCCGACACACCCCTGCCACCCCCAACGCTGCCACCTCTTGGAGGAAGGTGGCATCAGGCTGCCCTTTCTTCCAGGGAGCTGGATGTACAAGATCCGTGTATGGCGCCTGGTGGCAAGCCCACGTCTGCCCTAGGGACAGTTGGCCTTGGAGATGCTGTCCCCTTGGGACAGGAGGCACACAGAGCAGGCCTGCATTCTGCCCAGACTCCTTCCTCAGAGTGGAGTATGCGCGCCTGCCCTAGCCGTCCCCTCGTGTCTCCCTAAAGCCAGGCTTCCTTCTCTACGCACAGGGAGCGGGTGACGCTTGTCTTGCCACCGTCCCGCTGTTCTTCCCAGGGCAGCCTCTCCTGCTTTGCGACTGTCTCTGGACAACAAGGCCAACGGCTCCTACTCTTCTCCCGGAGAGGCGTTCTGCTCCTTCCTCAGACTTGCTCCCGAGGAGCACGGTGACAGCCGTGTCCCTACCCTTAAACCTTTCCAGATGTGCATCCACGCTTCTCTCGCAGGCAGTGGGGATGGTAGGGCCAAGAGAATTTCGCTCCATGCGGGTTTCTTCCACCGTGTTGCGCAGACTAGCTCAAGCAAGCAGCAGGAGCATCCCACAAAGCGAATCAGATATCCCAACGAATGCTGTGCTTTCCCAGAGGAGGAGCCTAGTCAAAGGGGCTTTCCCTGAAGGGTGGTATCTCCCACCTTGAGACTTGGCCTAGGCAAGCAGGAGCAGCAGCCCACAGAACCGACTCTGATTTCTAAACAAACGGAGAGCGTGACACTTGTCTTCCCACCTGCCCGCTATTGTTGCAATGCATGCTCTCCTGTTTCATGACCTTTCGTTAAGCCTGTTTCCACAGGCACCACCACGCTTCTCTCTCCAGTAGAGGGGATGCCCGGGCAAGAGGATTTCGCTCCATGCGGGTTTCTTACACCGTGCTTCGGAGACTATGTTCAGGCAAGCGGCATCAGCATCGCACTGAATCGACTCTGTTTTCCCCAAGAATGTTGTGCTTTCCTAGAGGGGATGCTCAGGCAAAGAGGCTTTCGCTCTATGCGGGATTCTACCACCGTGCTGCCAATACGAGGCTCAAGCAAGCAGCAACAGCAGCCCAGAGAACCGACTCTTTTTTCCCAGTGACTGCTGTGCTTTCGCAGAGGTTTTCAGCTTGGCCTGAGCCGCACTTTGCTGCTGCTTCCTCAGCAAGGCTTTGGGCGTTTGCTCTGTCACGTCAGGGAAGGAAATCTGCGGGAGAGCTGGTGCCTCTTGGGCTTTGCTCTCCCAGGCTCCATGGTCGCACCCTGGGTTCCCCGTGCCAGGCTGAACTTCGCAGACACAGCCACCACCCTGCAGCAGCGTGCGTGGTCTAGGATGACACTCCTGCCAACTGCCATCTCCTGGCGTAGTAAGGCTTGGCTTTTTCTCTGGAGTTCAGGCGGACTCGGGGACTAGGCCAGTGCCTTCCCCATAGGAAAGGAGAGACGAGAGGAACCCTGCACAGTGCCCTTGAACTGGGATGGGGAGCTGTGGGGGACTGTGTCCTCTTCTTCCCCGACACACCCCCTGCCACCCCCAACGCTGCCACCTCTTGGAGGAAGGTGGCATCAGGCTGCCCTTTCTTCCAGGGAGCTGGATGTACAAGATCCGTGTATGGCGCCTGGTGGCAAGCCCACGTCTGCCCTAGGGACAGTTGGCCTTGGAGATGCTGTCCCCTTGGGACAGGAGGCACACAGAGCAGGCCTGCATTCTGCCCAGACTCCTTCCTCAGAGTTGAGTATGCGCGCCTGCCCTAGCCGTCCCCTCGTGTCTTCCTAAAGCCAGGCTTCCGTCTCTACGCACAGGGAGCGGGTGACGCTTGTCTTGCCACCGTCCCGCTGTTCTTCCCAGGGCAGCCTCTCCTGCTTTGCGACTGTCTCCGGACAACAAGGCCAACGGCTCCTACTCTTCTCCCGGAGAGGCGTTCTGCTCCTTCCCCAGACTTGCTCCCGGGCAGCACGGTGACAGCCGTGTCCCTACCCTTAAACCTTTCCAGATGTGCATCCACGCTTCTCTCGCAGGCAGTGGGGATGGTAGGGCCAAGAGAATTTCGCTCCATGCGGGTTTCTTCCACCGTGTTGCGCAGACTAGCTCAAGCAAGCAGCAGGAGCATCCCACAAAGCGAATCAGATATCCCAACGAATGCTGTGCTTTCCCAGAGGAGGAGCCTGGTCAAAGGGGCTTTCCCTGAAGGGTGGTATCTCCCACCTTGAGACTTGGCCTAGGCAAGCAGGAGCAGCAGCCCACAGAACCGACTCTGATTTCTAAACAAACGGAGAGCGTGACATTTGTCTTCCCACCTGCCCGCTATTGTTGCAATGCATGCTCTCCTGTTTCATGACCTTTCGTTAAGACTGTTTCCACAGGCACAACCACGCTTCTCTCTCCAGTAGAGGGGATGCCCGGGCAAGAGGATTTCGCTCCATGCGGGTTTCTTACACCGTGCTTCGGAGACTATGTTCAGGCAAGCGGCATCAGCATCGCACTGAATCGACTCTGTTTTCCCCAAGAATGTTGTGCTTTCCTAGAGGGGATGCTCAGGCAAAGAGGCTTTCGCTCTATGCGGGATTCTACCACCGTGCTGCCAATACGAGGCTCAAGCAAGCAGCAACAGCAGCCCAGAGAACCGACTCTTTTTTCCCAGTGACTGCTGTGCTTTCGCAGAGGTTTTCAGCTTGGCCTGAGCCGCACTTTGCTGCTGCTTCCTCAGCAAGGCTTTGGGCGTTTGCTCTGTCACGTCAGGGAAGGAAATCTGCGGGAGAGCTGGTGCCTCTTGGGCTTTGCTCTCCCAGGCTCCATGGTCGCACCCTGGGTTCCCCGTGCCAGGCTGAACTTCGCAGACACAGCCACCACCCTGCAGCAGCGTGCGTGGTCTAGGATGACACTCCTGCCAACTGCCATCTCCTGGCGTAGTAAGGCTTGGCTTTTTGCTCTGGAGTTCAGGCGGACTCGGGGACTAGGCCAGTGCCTTCCCCATAGGAAAGGAGAGACGAGAGGAACCCTGCACAGTGCCCTTGAACTGGGATGGGGAGCTGTGGGGGACTGTGTCCTCTTCTTCCCCGACACACCCCCTGCCACCCCCAACGCTGCCACCTCTTGGAGGAAGGTGGCATCAGGCTGCCCTTTCTTCCAGGGAGCTGGATGTACAAGATCCATGTATGGCGCCTGGTGGCAAGCCCACGTCTGCCCTAGGGACAGTTGGCCTTGGAGATGCTGTCCCCTTGGGACAGGAGGCACACAGAGCAGGCCTGCATTCTGCCCAGACTCCTTCCTCAGAGTGGAGTATGCGCGCCTGCCCTAGCCGTCCCCTCGTGTCTCCCTAAAGCCAGGCTTCCTTCTCTACGCACAGGGAGCGGGTGACGCTTGTCTTGCCACCGTCCCGCTGTTCTTCCCAGGGCAGCCTCTCCTGCTTTGCGACTGTCTCCGGACAACAAGGCCAACGGCTCCTACTCTTCTCCCGGAGAGGCGTTCTGCTCCTTCCTCAGACTTGCTCCCGAGCAGCACGGTGACAGCCGTGTCCCTACCCTTAAACCTTTCCAGATGTGCATCCACGCTTCTCTCGCAGGCAGTGGGGATGGTAGGGCCAAGAGAATTTCGCTCCATGCGGGTTTCTTCCACCGTGTTGCGCAGACTAGCTCAAGCAAGCAGCAGGAGCATCCCACAAAGCGAATCAGATATCCCAACGAATGCTGTGCTTTCCCAGAGGAGGAGCCTGGTCAAAGGGGCTTTCCCTGAAGGGTGGTATCTCCCACCTTGAGACTTGGCCTAGTTCCCCAAGAATTTTGTGCTTTCCTAGAGGGGATGCTCAGGCAAAGAGGCTTTCGCTCTATGCGGGATTCTACCACCGTGCTGCCAATACGAGGCTCAAGCAAGCAGCAACAGCAGCCCAGAGAACCGACTCTTTTTTCCCAGTGACTGCTGTGCTTTCGCAGAGGTTTTCAGCTTGGCCTGAGCCGCACTTTGCTGCTGCTTCCTCAGCAAGGCTTTGGGCGTTTGCTCTGTCACGTCAGGGAAGGAAATCTGCGGGAGAGCTGGTGCCTCTTGGGCTTTGCTCTCCCAGGCTCCATGGTCGCACCCTGGGTTCCCCGTGCCAGGCTGAACTTCGCAGACACAGCCACCACCCTGCAGCAGCGTGCGTGGTCTAGGATGACACTCCTGCCAACTGCCATCTCCTGGCGTAGTAAGGCTTGGCTTTTTGCTCTGGAGTTCAGGCGGACTTGGGGACTAGGCCAGTGCCTTCCCCATTGGAAAGGAGAGACGAGAGGAACCCTGCACAGTGCCCTTGAACTGGGATGGGGAGCTGTGGGGGACTGTGTCCTCTTCTTCCCCGACACACCCCTGCCACCCCCAACGCTGCCACCTCTTGGAGGAAGGTGGCATCAGGCTGCCCTTTCTTCCAGGGAGCTGGATGTACAAGATCCGTGTATGGCGCCTGGTGGCAAGCCCACGTCTGCCCTAGGGACAGTTGGCCTTGGAGATGCTGTCCCCTTGGGACAGGAGGCACACAGAGCAGGCCTGCATTCTGCCCAGACTCCTTCCTCAGAGTGGAGTATGCGCGCCTGCCCTAGCCGTCCCCTCGTGTCTCCCTAAAGCCAGGCTTCCTTCTCTACGCACAGGGAGCGGGTGACGCTTGTCTTGCCACCGTCCCGCTGTTCTTCCCAGGGCAGCCTCTCCTGCTTTGCGACTGTCTCTGGACAACAAGGCCAACGGCTCCTACTCTTCTCCCGGAGAGGCGTTCTGCTCCTTCCTCAGACTTGCTCCCGAGGAGCACGGTGACAGCCGTGTCCCTACCCTTAAACCTTTCCAGATGTGCATCCACGCTTCTCTCGCAGGCAGTGGGGATGGTAGGGCCAAGAGAATTTCGCTCCATGCGGGTTTCTTCCACCGTGTTGCGCAGACTAGCTCAAGCAAGCAGCAGGAGCATCCCACAAAGCGAATCAGATATCCCAACGAATGCTGTGCTTTCCCAGAGGAGGAGCCTAGTCAAAGGGGCTTTCCCTGAAGGGTGGTATCTCCCACCTTGAGACTTGGCCTAGGCAAGCAGGAGCAGCAGCCCACAGAACCGACTCTGATTTCTAAACAAACGGAGAGCGTGACACTTGTCTTCCCACCTGCCCGCTATTGTTGCAATGCATGCTCTCCTGTTTCATGACCTTTCGTTAAGCCTGTTTCCACAGGCACCACCACGCTTCTCTCTCCAGTAGAGGGGATGCCCGGGCAAGAGGATTTCGCTCCATGCGGGTTTCTTACACCGTGCTTCGGAGACTATGTTCAGGCAAGCGGCATCAGCATCGCACTGAATCGACTCTGTTTTCCCCAAGAATGTTGTGCTTTCCTAGAGGGGATGCTCAGGCAAAGAGGCTTTCGCTCTATGCGGGATTCTACCACCGTGCTGCCAATACGAGGCTCAAGCAAGCAGCAACAGCAGCCCAGAGAACCGACTCTTTTTTCCCAGTGACTGCTGTGCTTTCGCAGAGGTTTTCAGCTTGGCCTGAGCCGCACTTTGCTGCTGCTTCCTCAGCAAGGCTTTGGGCGTTTGCTCTGTCACGTCAGGGAAGGAAATCTGCGGGAGAGCTGGTGCCTCTTGGGCTTTGCTCTCCCAGGCTCCATGGTCGCACCCTGGGTTCCCCGTGCCAGGCTGAACTTCGCAGACACAGCCACCACCCTGCAGCAGCGTGCGTGGTCTAGGATGACACTCCTGCCAACTGCCATCTCCTGGCGTAGTAAGGCTTGGCTTTTTCTCTGGAGTTCAGGCGGACTCGGGGACTAGGCCAGTGCCTTCCCCATAGGAAAGGAGAGACGAGAGGAACCCTGCACAGTGCCCTTGAACTGGGATGGGGAGCTGTGGGGGACTGTGTCCTCTTCTTCCCCGACACACCCCCTGCCACCCCCAACGCTGCCACCTCTTGGAGGAAGGTGGCATCAGGCTGCCCTTTCTTCCAGGGAGCTGGATGTACAAGATCCGTGTATGGCGCCTGGTGGCAAGCCCACGTCTGCCCTAGGGACAGTTGGCCTTGGAGATGCTGTCCCCTTGGGACAGGAGGCACACAGAGCAGGCCTGCATTCTGCCCAGACTCCTTCCTCAGAGTTGAGTATGCGCGCCTGCCCTAGCCGTCCCCTCGTGTCTTCCTAAAGCCAGGCTTCCGTCTCTACGCACAGGGAGCGGGTGACGCTTGTCTTGCCACCGTCCCGCTGTTCTTCCCAGGGCAGCCTCTCCTGCTTTGCGACTGTCTCCGGACAACAAGGCCAACGGCTCCTACTCTTCTCCCGGAGAGGCGTTCTGCTCCTTCCCCAGACTTGCTCCCGGGCAGCACGGTGACAGCCGTGTCCCTACCCTTAAACCTTTCCAGATGTGCATCCACGCTTCTCTCGCAGGCAGTGGGGATGGTAGGGCCAAGAGAATTTCGCTCCATGCGGGTTTCTTCCACCGTGTTGCGCAGACTAGCTCAAGCAAGCAGCAGGAGCATCCCACAAAGCGAATCAGATATCCCAACGAATGCTGTGCTTTCCCAGAGGAGGAGCCTGGTCAAAGGGGCTTTCCCTGAAGGGTGGTATCTCCCACCTTGAGACTTGGCCTAGGCAAGCAGGAGCAGCAGCCCACAGAACCGACTCTGATTTCTAAACAAACGGAGAGCGTGACACTTGTCTTCCCACCTGCCCGCTATTGTTGCAATGCATGCTCTCCTGTTTCATGACCTTTCGTTAAGACTGTTTCCACAGGCACAACCACGCTTCTCTCTCCAGTAGAGGGGATGCCCGGGCAAGAGGATTTCGCTCCATGCGGGTTTCTTACACCGTGCTTCGGAGACTATGTTCAGGCAAGCGGCATCAGCATCGCACTGAATCGACTCTGTTTTCCCCAAGAATGTTGTGCTTTCCTAGAGGGGATGCTCAGGCAAAGAGGCTTTCGCTCTATGCGGGATTCTACCACCGTGCTGCCAATACGAGGCTCAAGCAAGCAGCAACAGCAGCCCAGAGAACCGACTCTTTTTTCCCAGTGACTGCTGTGCTTTCGCAGAGGTTTTCAGCTTGGCCTGAGCCGCACTTTGCTGCTGCTTCCTCAGCAAGGCTATGGGCGTTTGCTCTGTCACGTCAGGGAAGGAAATCTGCGGGAGAGCTGGTGCCTCTTGGGCTTTGCTCTCCCAGGCTCCATGGTCGCACCCTGGATTCCCCGTGCCAGGCTGAACTTCGCAGACACAGCCACCACCCGGCAGCAGCGTGCGTGGTCTAGGATGACACTCCTGCCAACTGCCATCTCCTGGCGTAGTAAGGCTTGGCTTTTTGCTCTGGAGTTCAGGCGGACTCGGGGACTAGGCCAGTGCCTTCCCCATAGGAAAGGAGAGACGAGAGGAACCCTGCACAGTGCCCTTGAACTGGGATGGGGAGCTGTGGGGGACTGTGTCCTCTTCTTCCCCGACACACCCCCTGCCACCCCCAACGCTGCCACCTCTTGGAGGAAGGTGGCATCAGGCTGCCCTTTCTTCCAGGGAGCTGGATGTACAAGATCCGTGTATGGCGCCTGGTGGCAAGCCCACGTCTGCCCTAGGGACAGTTGGCCTTGGAGATGCTGTCCCCTTGGGACAGGAGGCACACAGAGCAGGCCTGCATTCTGCCCAGACTCCTTCCTCAGAGTTGAGTATGCGCGCCTGCCCTAGCCGTCCCCTCGTGTCTTCCTAAAGCCAGGCTTCCGTCTCTACGCACAGGGAGCGGGTGACGCTTGTCTTGCCACCGTCCCGCTGTTCTTCCCAGGGCAGCCTCTCCTGCTTTGCGACTGTCTCCGGACAACAAGGCCAACGGCTCCTACTCTTCTCCCGGAGAGGCGTTCTGCTCCTTCCCCAGACTTGCTCCCGGGCAGCACGGTGACAGCCGTGTCCCTACCCTTAAACCTTTCCAGATGTGCATCCACGCTTCTCTCGCAGGCAGTGGGGATGGTAGGGCCAAGAGAATTTCGCTCCATGCGGGTTTCTTCCACCGTGTTGCGCAGACTAGCTCAAGCAAGCAGCAGGAGCATCCCACAAAGCGAATCAGATATCCCAACGAATGCTGTGCTTTCCCAGAGGAGGAGCCTGGTCAAAGGGGCTTTCCCTGAAGGGTGGTATCTCCCACCTTGAGACTTGGCCTAGGCAAGCAGGAGCAGCAGCCCACAGAACCGACTCTGATTTCTAAACAAACGGAGAGCGTGACACTTGTCTTCCCACCTGCCCGCTATTGTTGCAATGCATGCTCTCCTGTTTCATGACCTTTCGTTAAGACTGTTTCCACAGGCACAACCACGCTTCTCTCTCCAGTAGAGGGGATGCCCGGGCAAGAGGATTTCGCTCCATGCGGGTTTCTTACACCGTGCTTCGGAGACTATGTTCAGGCAAGCGGCATCAGCATCGCACTGAATCGACTCTGTTTTCCCCAAGAATGTTGTGCTTTCCTAGAGGGGATGCTCAGGCAAAGAGGCTTTCGCTCTATGCGGGATTCTACCACCGTGCTGCCAATACGAGGCTCAAGCAAGCAGCAACAGCAGCCCAGAGAACCGACTCTTTTTTCCCAGTGACTGCTGTGCTTTCGCAGAGGTTTTCAGCTTGGCCTGAGCCGCACTTTGCTGCTGCTTCCTCAGCAAGGCTTTGGGCGTTTGCTCTGTCACGTCAGGGAAGGAAATCTGCGGGAGAGCTGGTGCCTCTTGGGCTTTGCTCTCCCAGGCTCCATGGTCGCACCCTGGGTTCCCCGTGCCAGGCTGAACTTCGCAGACACAGCCACCACCCTGCAGCAGCGTGCGTGGTCTAGGATGACACTCCTGCCAACTGCCATCTCCTGGCGTAGTAAGGCTTGGCTTTTTGCTCTGGAGTTCAGGCGGACTCGGGGACTAGGCCAGTGCCTTCCCCATAGGAAAGGAGAGACGAGAGGAACCCTGCACAGTGCCCTTGAACTGGGATGGGGAGCTGTGGGGGACTGTGTCCTCTTCTTCCCCGACACACCCCCTGCCACCCCCAACGCTGCCACCTCTTGGAGGAAGGTGGCATCAGGCTGCCCTTTCTTCCAGGGAGCTGGAAGTACAAGATCCGTGTATGGCGCCTGGTGGCAAGCCCACGTCTGCCCTAGGGACAGTTGGCCTTGGAGATGCTGTCCCCTTGGGACAGGAGGCACACAGAGCAGGCCTGCATTCTGCCCAGACTCCTTCCTCAGAGTGGAGTATGCGCGCCTGCCCTAGCCGTCCCCTCGTGTCTCCCTAAAGCCAGGCTTCCTTCTCTACGCACAGGGAGCGGGTGACGCTTGTCTTGCCACCGTCCCGCTGTTCTTCCCAGGGCAGCCTCTCCTGCTTTGCGACTGTCTCCGGACAACAAGGCCAACGGCTCCTACTCTTCTCCCGGAGAGGCGTTCTGCTCCTTCCTCAGACTTGCTCCCGAGCAGCACGGTGACAGCCGTGTCCCTACCCTTAAACCTTTCCAGATGTGCATCCACGCTTCTCTCGCAGGCAGTGGGGATGGTAGGGCCAAGAGAATTTCGCTCCATGCGGGTTTCTTCCACCGTGTTGCGCAGACTAGCTCAAGCAAGCAGCAGGAGCATCCCACAAAGCGAATCAGATATCCCAACGAATGCTGTGCTTTCCCAGAGGAGGAGCCTGGTCAAAGGGGCTTTCCCTGAAGGGTGGTATCTCCCACCTTGAGACTTGGCCTAGGCAAGCAGGAGCAGCAGCCCGCAGAACCGACTGATTTCTAAGGAAATGAAGAGGGTGACACTTGTCTTCCCACCTGCCCGCTATTGTTGCAATGCATGCTCTCCTGTTTCATGACCTTTTGTTAAGACTGTTTCCACAGTCACAACCGCGCTTCTCTCTCAAGTAGAGGGGATGCCCGGGCCAAGAGGATTTTGCTCCATGCGGGTTTCTTACACCGTGCTTCGGAGACTATGTTCAGGCAAACGGCATCTGCATCGCACAGAACCGACTCTGTTTTCCCCAAGAATGCTGTGCTTTCCTAGAGGGGATGTCCAGGCAAAGAGGCTTTCGCTCTATGCGGGATTCTGCCACCGTGCTGCCAATACTAGGCTCAAGCAAGCAGCAACAGCAGCACAGAGAACCGACTCTTTTTTCCCAGCGACTGTTATGCTTTCACAGAGGTTTTCAGCTTGGCCTGAACCGCACTTCGCTGCTGCTTCCTCAGCAAGGCTTTGGGCGTTCGCCCTGTCGCGTCAGGTCAGGAGATCTTCGGGAGAGCTGGTGCCTCTTGGCCTTCCTCTCCCGAGCTCCATGGTCGCACCCAGGGTTCACCGTGCCTGGCTGAACTTCGCAGACACAGCCACCACCCTGCAGCAGCGTGCGTGGTCTAGGATGACACTCCCTGCCAACTGCCATCTCCTGGCGTAGTAAGGCTTGGCTTTTTGCTCTGGAGTTCGGGCGGACTCGGGGACTAGGCCAGTGCCTTCCCCATAGGAAAGGAGAGGCGACAGGAACCCTGCACAGTGCCCGTGCACGGGGATGGGGAGCTGTGGGGGACTGTCCCCTCTTCTTCCCCGACACACCCCCTGCCACCCCCTACGCTGCCACCTCTTGGAGGATGATGGCATCTGGCTGCCCTTTCTTAAGGGAGCTGTATCTGCGAGTTACGGGTATGGCGCCTGGTGGCAAGCTCACGTCTGCCCTAGGGACAGTTGGCCTTGGAGATGCTGTCCCCTTGGGACAGGAGGCACACAGAACAGGCCTGCCTTCTGCCCAGACTCCTTCCTCAAGTGGAGTATGCGCGTCTGCCCTAGCCGTCCCCTCTTGTCTTCCTAAAGCCAGGTTTTTGTCTCTACGCACAGGGAGCGGTGACACGTGTCTTGACACCGTCCCTCTGTTCATCCCAGGGCAGGTTCTCCTGCTTTGCGACTGCTTCCGGACAACAAGGCCAACGGCTCCTTCTCTTCTCCCGGGGAGGCGTTCTGCTCCTTCCCCAGACTTGCTCCCGGTGAGCATGGTGACAGCCGTGTCCCTATCCTTAAGGCCCTTTCCAGATGTGCATCCACGCTTCTCTCGCAGGCAGTGGGGATGCTAGGGCCAAGAGAATTTCGCTCCATGCGGGCTTCTTCCACCGTGCTGCGCAGACTAGCTCAGGCAAGCGGCAGCAGCATTCCACAAAGCGACTCAGATTTCCCAACGAATGCTGTGCTTTCCCAGAGGAGGAGCCTGGTCAAAGAGGCTTTCCCTGAAGGGTGGTATCTCCCACCTTGAGACTTGGCCTAGGCAAGCAGGAGCAGCAGCCCACAGAACCGACTCTGATTTCTAAACAAACGGAGAGCGTGACACTTGTCTTCCCACCTGCCCGCTATTGTTGCAATGCATGCTCTCCTGTTTCATGACCTTTTGTTAAGACTGTTTCCACAGGCACAACCACGCTTCTCTCTCAAGTAGAGGGGATGCCCGGGCCAAGAGGATTTCGCTCCATGCGGGTTTCTTACACCGTGCTTCGGAGACTATGTTCAGGCAAGCGGCATCTGCATCGCACAGAACCGACTCTGTTTTCCCCAAGAATGCTGTGCTTTCCTAGAGGGGATGCCCAGGCAAAGAGGCTTTCGCTCTATGCGGGATTCTGTCTCCGTGCTGCCAATACTAGGCTCAAGCAAGCAGCAACAGCAGCCCAGAGAACCGACTCTTTTTTCGCAGCGACTGCTATGCTTTCGCAGGGGTTTTCAGCTTGGCCTGAGCCGCACTTTGCTGCTGCTTCCTCAGCAAGGCTTTGGGCGTTCGCCCTGTCGCGTCAGGTCAGGAGATCTGCGGGAGAGCTGGTGCCTCTTGGGCTTTCCTCTCCCGAGCTCCATGGTCGCACCCTGGGTTCACCGTGCCAGGCTGAACTTCGCAGACACAGCCACCACCCTGCAGCAGCGTGCGTGGTCTAGGATGACACTCCCTGCCAACTGCCATCTCCTGGCGTAGTAAGGCTTGGCTTTTTGCTCTGGAGTTCGGGCGGACTCGGGGACTAGGCCAGTGCCTTCCCCATAGGAAAGGAGAGGCGACAGGAACCCTGCACAATGCCCGTGCACGGGGATGGGGTGCTGTGGGGGACTGTCCCCTCTTCTTCCCCGACACACCCCCTGCCACCCCCAACGCTGCCACCTCTTGGAGAATGATGGCATCTGGCTGCCCTTTCTTAAGGGAGCTGTATCTGCGAGTTACGGGTATCGCCCCTGGTGGCAATCTCACGTCTGCCCTAGGGACAGGTGGCCTTGGAGATGCTGTTCCCTTGGGACAGGAGGCACACAAAACAGGCCTGCCTTCTGCCCAGACTCCTTCCTCAAGTCGAGTATGCGCGTCTGCCCTACCGTCCCCTCTTGTCTTCCTAAAGCCAGGTTTTTGTCTCTACGTACAGGGAGCGGTGACACGTGTCTTGACACCGTCCCTCTGTTCATCCCAGGGCAGGTTCTCCTGCTTTGCGACTGCTTCCGGACAACAAGGCCAACGGCTCCTTCTCTTCTCCCGGGGAGGCGTTCTGCTCCTTCCCCAGACTTGCTCCCGGTGAGCATGGTGACAGCCGTGTCCCTATCCTTAAGGCCTTTTCCAGATGTGCATCCACGCTTCTCTCGCAGGCAGTGGGGATGCTAGGGCCAAGAGAATTTCGCTCCATGCGGGTTTCTTCCACCGTGCTGCGCAGACTAGCTCAAGCAAGCAGCAGGAGCATCCCACAAAGCGACTCAGATTTCCCAACGAATGCTGTGCTTTCCTAGAGGAGGAGCCTGGTCAAAGAGGCTTTCCCTGTAGGGTGGTATCTCCCACCTTGAGACTTGGCCTAGGCAAGCAGGAGCAGCAGCCCGCAGAACCGACTCTGATTTCTAAGCAAACGAAGATGGTGACACTTGTCTTCCCACCTGCCCGCTATTGTTGCAATGCATGCTCTCCTGTTTCATGACCTTTTGTTAAGACTGTTTCCACAGACACAACCACGCTTCTCTCTCAAGTAGAGGGGATGCCCGGGCCAAGAGGATTTCGCTCCATGCGGGTTTCTTACACCATGCTTCGGAGACTATGTTCAGGCAAGCGGCATCTGCATCGCACAGAACCGACTCTGTTTTCCCCAAGAATGCTGTGCTTTCCTAGAGGGGATGCCCAGGCAAAGAGGCTTTCGCTCTATGCGGGATTCTGCCACCGTGCTGCCAATACTAGGCTCAAGCAAGCAGCAACAGCAGCCCAGAGAACCGACTCTTTTTTCGCAGCGACTGCTATGCTTTCGCAGAGGTTTTCAGCTTGGCCTGAACCGCACTTCGCTGCTGCTTCCTCAGCAAGGCTTTGGGCGTTCGCCCTGTCGCGTCAGGTCAGGAGATCTGCGGGTGAGCTGGTGCCTCTTGGGCTTTCCTCTCCCGAGCTCCATGGTCGCACCCTGGGTTCACCGTGCCAGGCTGAACTTCGCAGACACAGCCACCACCCTGCAGCAGCGTGCGTGGTCTAGGATGACACTCCCTGCCAACTGCCATCTCCTGGCGTAGTAAGGCTTGGCTTTTTGCTCTGGAGTTCGGGCGGACTCGGGGACTAGGCCAGTGCCTTCCCCATAGGAAAGGAGAGGCGACAGGAACCCTGCACAGTGCCCGTGCACGGGGATGGGGAGCTGTGGGGGACTGTCCCCTCTTCTTCCCCGATACACCCCCTGCCACCCCCAACGCTGCCACCTCTTGGAGGATGATGGCATCTGGCTGCCCTTTCTTCCAGGGAGCTGTATCTGCGAGTTACGGGTATGGCGCCTGGTGGCAAGCTCACGTCTGCCCTAGGGACAGTTGGCCTTGGAGATGCTGTCCCCTTGGGACAGGAGGCACACAGAACAGGCCTGCCTTCTGCCCAGACTCCTTCCTCAAGTGGAGTATGCGCGTCTGCCCTAGCCGTCCCCTCTTGTCTTCCTAAAGCCAGGTTTTTGTCTCTACGCACAGGGAGCGGTGACACGTGTCTTGACACCGTCCCTCTGTTCATCCCAGGGCAGGTTCTCCTGCTTTGCGACTGCTTCCGGACAACAAGGCCAACGTCTCCTTCTCTTCTCCCGGGGAGGCGTTCTGCTCCTTCCCCAGACTTGCTCCCGGTGAGCATGGTGACAGCCGTGTCCCTATCCTTAAGGCCCTTTCCAGATGTGCATCCACGCTTCTCTCGCAGGCAGTGGGGATGCTAGGGCCAAGAGAATTTCGCTCCATGCGGGCTTCTTCCACCGTGCTGCGCAGACTAGCTCATGCAAGCGGCAGCAGCATTCCACAAAGCGACTCAGATTTCCCAACGAATGCTGTGCTTTCCCAGAGGAGGAGCCTGGTCAAAGAGGCTTTCCCTGAAGGGTGGTATCTCCCACCTTGAGACTTGGCCTAGGCAAGCAGGAGCAGCAGCCCACAGAACCGACTCTGATTTCTAAACAAACGGAGAGCGTGACACTTGTCTTCCCACCTGCCCGCTATTGTTGCAATTCATGCTCTCCTGTTTCATGACCTTTCGTTAAGACTGTTTCCACAGGCACAACCACGCTTCTCTCTCCAGTAGAGGGGATGCCCGGGCAAGAGGATTTCGCTCCATGCGGGTTTCTTACACCGTGCTTCGGAGACTATGTTCAGGCAAGCGGCATCAGCATCGCACTGAATCGACTCTGTTTTCCCAAGAATGCTGTGCTTTCCTAGAGGAGATGCTCAGGCAAAGAGGCCTTCGCTCTATGCGGGATTCTACCACCGTGCTGCCAATACGAGGCTCAAGCAAGCAGCAACAGCAGCCCAGAGAACCGACTCTTTTTTCCTAGTGACTGCTGTGCTTTCGCAGAGGTTTTCAGCTTGGCCTGAGCCGCACTTTGCTGCTGCTTCCTCAGCAAGGCTTTGGGCGTTTGCTCTGTCACGTCAGGGAAGGAAATCTGCGGGAGAGCTGGTGCCTCTTGGGCTTTGCTCTGCCAGGCTCCATGGTCGCACCCTGGGTTCACCGTGCCAGGCTGAACTTCGCAGACACAGCCACCACCCTGTAGCTGCGTGCGTGGTCTAGGATGACACTCCTGCCAACTGCCATCTCCTGGCGTAGTAAGGCTTGGCTTTTTGCTCTGGAGTTCAGGCGGACTCGGGGACTAGGCCAGTGCCTTCCCCATAGGAAAGGAGAGACGAGAGGAACCCTGCACAGTGCCCTTGAACTGGGATGGGGAGCTGTGGGGGACTGTGTCCTCTTCTTCCCCGACACACCCCCTGCCACCCCCAACGCTGCCACCTCTTGGAGGATGGTGGCATCAGGCTGCCCTTTCTTCCAGGGAGCTGGATGTACAAGATCCGTGTATGGCGCCTGGTGGCAAGCCCACGTCTGCCCTAGGGACAGTTGGCCTTGGAGATGCTGTCCCCTTGGGACAGGAGGCACACAGAACAGGCCTGCATTCTGCCCAGACTCCTTCCTCAGAGTTGAGTATGCGCGCCTGCCCTAGCCGTCCCCTCGTGTCTTCCTAAAGCCAGGCTTCCGTCTCTACGCACAGGGAGCGGGTGACGCTTGTCTTGCCACCGTCCCGCTGTTCTTCCCAGGGCAGCCTCTACTGCTTTGCGACTGTCTCCGGACAACAAGGCCAACGGCTCCTACTCTTCTCCCGGAGAGGCGTTCTGCTCCTTCCCCAGACTTGCTCCCGGGCAGCACGGTGACAGCCGTGTCCCTATCCTTGAACCTTTCCAGATGTGCATCCACGCTTCTCTCGCAGGCAGTGGGGATGCGAGGGGCAAGAGAATTTCGCTCCATGCGGGTTTCTTCCACCGTGCTGCGCAGACTAGCTCAAGCAAGCAGCAGGAGCATCCCACAAAGCGACTCAGATTTCCCAACGAATGCTGTGCTTTCCTAGAGGAGGAGCCTGGTCAAAGAGGCTTTCCCTGAAGGGTGGTATCTCCCACCTTGAGACTTGGCCTAGGCAAGCAGGAGCAGCAGCCCGCAGAACCGACTGATTTCTAAGGAAATGAAGAGGGTGACACTTGTCTTCCCACCTGCCCGCTATTGTTGCAATGCATGCTCTCCTGTTTCATGACCTTTTGTTAAGACTGTTTCCACAGTCACAACCACGCTTCTCTCTCAAGTAGAGGGGATGCCCGGGCCAAGAGGATTTCGCTCCATGCGGGTTTCTTACACCGTGCTTCGGAGACTATGTTCAGGCAAGCGGCATCTGCATCGCACAGAAGCGACTCTGTTTTCCCAAAGAATGCTGTGCTTTCCTAGAGGGGATGCCCAGGCAAAGAGGCTTTCGCTCTCTGCGGGATTCTGCCACCGTGCTGCCAATACTAGGCTCAAGCAAGCAGCCACAGCAGCCCAGAGAACCGACTCTTTTTTCCCAGCGACTGCTATGCTTTCGCAGAGGTTTTCAGCTTGGCCTGAACCGCACTTCGCTGCTGCTTCCTCAGCAAGGCTTTGGGCGTTCGCCCTGTCGCGTCAGGTAAGGAGATCTGAGGGAGAGCTGGTGCCTCTGGGGCTTTCCTCTCCCGAGCTCCATGGTCGCACCCTGGGTTCACCGTGCCTGGCTGAACTTCGCAGACACAGCACCACCCTGCAGCAGCGTGCGTGGTCTAGGATGACACTCCCTGCCAACTGCCATCTCCTGGCGTAGTAAGGCTTGGCTTTTTGCTCTGGAGTTCAGGCGGACTCGGGGACTAGGCCAGTGCCTTCCCCATAGGAAAGGAGAGACGAGAGGAACCCTGCACAGTGCCCTTGAACTGGGATGGGGAGCTGTGGGGGACTGTGTCCTCTTCTTCACCGACACACCCCCTGCCACCCCCAACGCTGCCACCTCTTGGAGGAAGGTGGCATCAGGCTGCCCTTTCTTCCAGGGAGCTGGATGTACAAGATCCGTGTATGGCGCCTGGTGGCAAGCCCACGTCTGCCCTAGGGACAGTTGGCCTTGGAGATGCTGTCCCCTTGGGACAGGAGGCACACAGAGCCGGCCTGCATTCTGCCCAGACTCCTTCCTCAGAGTTGAGTATGCGCGCCTGCCCTAGCCGTCCCCTCGTGTCTTCCTAAAGCCAGGCTTCCGTCTCTACGCACAGGGAGCGGGTGACGCTTGTCTTGCCACCGTCCCGCTGTTCTTCCCAGGGCAGCCTCTACTGCTTTGCGACTGTCTCCAGACCACAAGGCCAATGGCTCCTACTCTTCTCCCGGAGAGGCGTTCTGCTCCTTCCACAGACTTGCTCCCGTGCAGCACGGTGACAGCCGTGTCCCTATCCTTAAACCTTTCCAGATGTGCATCCACGCTTCTCTCGCAGGCAGTGGGGATGCGAGGGCCAAGAGAATTTCGCTCCATGCGGGTTTCTTCCACCGTGCTGCGCAGACTAGCTCAAGCAAGCAGCAGGAGCATCCCACAAAGCGACTCAGATTTCCCAACGAATGCTGTGCTTTCCTAGAGGAGGAGCCTGTTCAAAGAGGCTTTCCCTGTAGGGTGGTATCTCCCACCTTAACACTTGGCCTAGGCGAGCAGGAGCAGCCGCCCGCAGAACCGACTCTGATTTCTAAGGAAATGAAGAGGGTGACACTTGTCTTCCCACCTGCCCGCTATTGTTGCAATGCATGCTCTCCTGTTTCATGACCTTTTGTTAAGACTTTTTCCACAGTCACAACCACGCTTCTCTCTCAAGTAGAGGGGATGCCCGGGCCAAGAGGATTTCGCTCCATGCGGGTTTCTTACACCTTGCTTCGGAGACTATGTTCAGGCAAGCGGCATCTGCATCGCACAGAACCGACTCTGTTTTCCCCAAGAATGCTGTGCTTTCCTAGAGGGGATGCCCAGGCAAAGAGGCTTTCGCTCTATGCAGGATTCTGCCACCGTGCTGCCAATACTAGGCTCAAGCAAGCAGCAACAGCAGCCCAGAGAACCGACTCTTTTTTCCCAGCGACTGCTATGCTTTCGCAGAGGTTTTCAGCTTGGCCTGAACCGCACTTCGCTGCTGCTTCCTCAGCAAGGCTTTGGGCGTTCGCCCTGTCGCGTCAGGTCAGGAGATCTGCGGGAGAGCTGGTGCCTCTTGGGCTTTCCTCTCCCGAGCTCCATGGTCGCACCCTGGGTTCACCATGCCAGGCTGAACTTCGCAGACACAGCCACCACCCTGCAGCAGCGTGCGTGGTCTCGGATGACACTCCCTGCCAACTGCCATCTCCTGGCGTAGTAAGGCTTGGCTTTTTTCTCTGGAGTTCGGGCGGACTCGGGGACTAGGCCAGTGCCTTCCCCATAGGAAAGGAGAGGCGACAGGAACCCTGCACAGTGCCCGTGCACGGGGATGGGGAGCTGTGGGGGACTGTCTCCTCTTCTTCCCCGATACACCCCCTGCCACCCCCAACGCTGCCACCTCTTGGAGGATGATGGCATCTGGCTGCCCTTTCTTCCAGGGAGCTGTATCTGCGAGTTACGGGTATGGCGCCTGGTGGCAAGCTCACGTCTGCCCTAGGGACAGTTGGCCTTGGAGATGCTGTCCCCTTGGGACAGGAGGCACACAGAACAGGCCTGCCTTCTGCCCAGACTCCTTCCTCAAGTGGAGTATGCGCGTCTGCCCTAGCCGTCCCCTCTTGTCTTCCTAAAGCCAGGTTTTTGTCTCTACGCACAGGGAGCGGTGACACGTGTCTTGACACCGTCCCTCTGTTCATCCCAGGGCAGGTTCTCCTGCTTTGCGACTGCTTCCGGACAACAAGGCCAACGTCTCCTTCTCTTCTCCCGGGGAGGCGTTCTGCTCCTTCCCCAGACTTGCTCCCGGTGAGCATGGTGACAGCCGTGTCCCTATCCTTAAGGCCCTTTCCAGATGTGCATCCACGCTTCTCTCGCAGGCAGTGGGGATGCTAGGGCCAAGAGAATTTCGCTCCATGCGGGCTTCTTCCACCGTGCTGCGCAGACTAGCTCATGCAAGCGGCAGCAGCATTCCACAAAGCGACTCAGATTTCCCAACGAATGCTGTGCTTTTCCAGAGGAGGAGCCTGGTCAAAGAGGCTTTCCCTGAAGGGTGGTATCTCCCACCTTGAGACTTGGCCTAGGCAAGCAGGAGCAGCAGCCCACAGAACCGACTCTGATTTCTAAACAAACGGAGAGCGTGACACTTGTCTTCCCACCTGCCCGCTATTGTTGCAATGCATGCTCTCCTGTTTCATGACCTTTCGTTAAGACTGTTTCCACAGGCACAACCACGCTTCTCTCTCCAGTAGAGGGGATGCCCGGGCAAGAGGATTTCGCTCCATGCGGGTTTCTTACACCGTGCTTCGGAGACTATGTTCAGGCAAGCGGCATCAGCATCGCACTGAATCGACTCTGTTTTCCCAAGAATGCTGTGCTTTCCTAGAGGGGATGCTCAGGCAAAGAGGCTTTCGCTCTATGCGGGATTCTACCACCGTGCTGCCAATACGAGGCTCAAGCAAGCAGCAACAGCAGCCCAGAGAACCGACTCTTTTTTCCTAGTGACTGCTGTGCTTTCCCAGAGGTTTTCAGCTTGGCCTGAGCCGCACTTTGCTGCTGCTTCCTCAGCAAGGCTTTGGGCGTTTGCTCTGTCACGTCAGGGAAGGAAATCTGCGGGAGAGCTGGTGCCTCTTGGGCTTTGCTCTCCCAGGCTCCATGGTCGCACCCTGGGTTCACCGTGCCAGGCTGAACTTCGCAGACACAGCCACCACCCTGCAGCAGCGTGCGTGGTCTAGGATGACACTCCTGCCAACTGCCATCTCCTGGCGTAGTAAGGCTTGGCTTTTTGCTCTGGAGTTCAGGCGGACTCGGGGACTAGGCCAGTGCCTTCCCCATAGGAAAGGAGAGGCGACAGGAACCCTGCACAGTGCCCGTGCACGGGGATGGGGAGCTGTGGGGGACTGTCCCCTCTTCTTCCCCGACACACGTCCAGCCACCCCCTACGCTGCCACCTCTTGGAGGATGATGGCATCTGGCTGCCCTTTCTTAAGGGAGCTGTATCTGCGAGTTACGGGTATGGCGCCTGGTGGCAAGCTCACGTCTGCCCTAGGGACAGTTGGCCTTGGAGATGCTGTCCCCTTGGGACAGGAGGCACACAGAACAGGCCTGCCTTCTGCCCAGACTCCTTCCTCAAGTGGAGTATGCGCGTCTGCCCTAGCCGTCCCCTCTTGTCTTCCTAAAGCCAGGTTTTTGTCTCTACGCACAGGGAGCGGTGACACGTGTCTTGACACCGTCCCTCTGTTCATCCCAGGGCAGGTTCTCCTGCTTTGCGACTGCTTCCGGACAACAAGGCCAACGGCTCCTTCTCTTCTCCCGGGGAGGCGTTCTGCTCCTTCCCCAGACTTGCTCCCGGTGAGCATGGTGACAGCCGTGTCCCTATCCTTAAGGCCCTTTCCAGATGTGCATCCACGCTTCTCTCGCAGGCAGTGGGGATGCTAGGGCCAAGAGAATTTCGCTCCATGCGGGTTTCTTCCACCGTGCTGCGCAGACTAGCTCAAGCAAGCAGCAGGAGCATCCCACAAAGCGACTCAGATTTCCCAACGAATACTGTGCTTTCCTAGAGGAGGAGCCTGGTCAAAGAGGCTTTCCCTGTAGGGTGGTATCTCCCACCTTGAGACTTGGCCTAGGCAAGCAGGAGCAGCAGCCCGCAGAACCGACTCTGATTTCTAAGCAAACGAAGAGGGTGACACTTGTCTTCCCACCTGCCCGCTATTGTTGCAATGCATGCTCTCCTGTTTCATGACCTTTTGTTAAGACTGTTTCCACAGTCACAACCACGCTTCTCTCTCAAGAAGAGGGGATGACCGGGCCAAGAGGATTTCGCTCCATGCGGGTTTCTTACACCGTGCTTCGGAGACTATGTTCAGGAAAGCGGCATCTGCATCGCACAGAACCGACTCTGTTTTCCCCATGAATGCTGTGCTTTCCTAGAGGGGATGCTCAGGCAAAGAGGCTTTCGCTCTATGCGGGATTCTGCCACCGTGCTGCCAATACTAGGCTCAAGCAAGCAGCAACAGCAGCCCAGAGAACCGACTCTTTTTTCGCAGCGACTGCTATGCTTTCGCAGGGGTTTTCAGCTTGGCCTGAACCGCACTTCGCTGCTGCTTCCTCAGCAAGGCTTTGGGCGTTCGCCCTGTCGCGTCAGGTCAGGAGATCTGCGGGAGAGCTGGTGCCTCTTGGGCTTTCCTCTCCCGAGCTCCATGGTCGCACCCTGGGTTCACCGTGCCAGGCTGAACTTCGCAGACACAGCCACCACCCTGCAGCAGCGTGTGTGGTCTTGGATGACACTCCTGCCAACTGCCAACTCCTGGCATAGTAAGGCTTGGCTTTTTGCTCTGGAGTTCAGTCGGACTCGGGGACTAGGCCAGTGCCTTCCCCATAGGAAAGGAGAGACGAGAGGAACCCTGCACAGTGCCCTTGAACTGGGATGGGGAGCTGTGGGGGACTGTCCCCTCTTCTTCCCCGACACACCCCCTGCCACCCCCAACGCTGCCACCTCTTGGAGGAAGGTGGCATCAGGCTGCCCTTTCTTCCAGGGAGCTGAATGTACAAAATCCGTGTATGGCGCCTGGTGGCAAGCCCACGTCTGCCCTAGGGACAGTTGGCCTTGGAGATGCTGTCCCCTTGGGAGAGGAGGCACACAGAACAGGCCTGCATTCTGCCCAGACTCCTTCCTCAGAGTTGAGTATGCGCGCCTGCCCTAGCCGTCCCCTCGTGTCTTCCTAAAGCCAGGCTTCCGTCTCTACGCACAGGGAGCGGGTGACGCTTGTCTTGCCATCGTCCCGCTGTTCTTCCCAGGGCAGCCTCTACTGCTTTGCGAATGTCTCCGGACAACAAGGCCAACGGCTCCTACTCTTTTCCCGGAGAGGCGTTCTGCTCCTTCCCCAGACTTGCTCCCGGGCAGCACGGAGACAGCCGTGTCCCTATCCTTGAACCTTTCCAGATGTGCATCCACGCTTCTCTCGCAGGCAGTGGGGATGCGAGGGCCAAGAGAATTTCGCTCCATGCGGGTTTCTTCCACCGTGCTGCGCAGACTAGCTCAAGCAAGCAGCAGGAGCATCCCACAAAGCGACTCAGATTTCCCAACGAATGCTGTGCTTTCCTAGAGGAGGAGCCTGGTCAAAGAGGCTTTCCCTGTAGGGTGGTATCTCCCACCTTGAGACTTGGCCTAGGCAAGCAGGAGCAACAGCCCGCAGAACCGACTCTGATTTCTAAGCAAACGAAGAGGGTGACACTTGTCTTCTCACCTGCCCGCTATTGTTGCAATGCATGCTCTCCTGTTTCATGACCTTTTGTTAAGACTGTTTCCACAGACACAACCACGCTTCTCTCTCAAGTAGAGGGGATGCCCGGGCCAAGAGGATTTCGCTCCATGCGGGTTTCTTACACCGTGCTTCGGAGATTATGTTCAGGCAAGCGGGATCTGCATCGCACAGAACCGACTCTGTTTTCCCCAAGAATGCTGTGCTTTCCTAGAGGGGATGCTCAGGCAAAGAGGCTTTCGCTCTATGCGGGATTCTGCCACCGTGCTGCCAATACTAGGCTCAAGCAAGCAGCAACAGCAGCCCAGAGAACCGACTCTTTTTTCCCAGCGACTGCTATGCTTTCGCACGGGTTTTCAGCTTGGCCTGAGCCGCACTTTGCTGCTGCTTCCTCAGCAAGGCTTTGGGCGTTCGCCCTGTCGCGTCAGGTCAGGAGATCTGCGGGAGAGCTGGTGCCTCTTTGGCTTTCCTCTCCCGAGCTCCATGGTCGCACCCTGGGTTCACCGTGCCAGGCTGAACTTCGCAGACACAGCCACCACCCTGCAGCAGCGTGCTGGTCTAGGATGACACTCCCTGCCAACTGCCATCTCCTTGCGTAGTAAGGCTTGGCTTTTTGCTCTGGAGTTCGGGCGGACTCGGGGACTAGGCCAGTGCCTTCCCCATAGGAAAGGAGAGGCGACAGGAACCCTGCACAGTGCCCGTGCACGGGGATGGGGAGCTGTGGGGGACTGTCCCCTCTTCTTCCCCGATACACACCCTGCCACCCCCAACGCTGCCACCTCTTGGAGGATGATGTCATCTGGCTGCCCTTTCTTCCAGGGAGCTGTATCTGCGAGTTACGGGTATGGCGCCTGGTGGCAAGCTCACGTCTGCCCTAGGGACAGTTGGACTTGGAGATGCTGTCCCGTTGGGACAGGAGGCACACAGAACAGGCCTGCCTTCTGCCCAGACTCCTTCCTCAAGTGGAGTATGCGCGTCTGCCCTAGCCGTCCCCTCTTGTCTTCCTAAAGCCAGGTTTTTGTCTCTACGCACAGGGAGCGGTGACACGTGTCTTGACACCGTCCCTCTGTTCATCCCAGGGCAGGTTCTCCTGCTTTGCGACTGCTTCCGGACAACAAGGCCAACGTCTCCTTCTCTTCTCCCGGGGAGGCGTTCTGCTCCTTCCCCAGACTTGCTCCCGGTGAGCATGGTGACAGCCGTGTCCCTATCCTTAAGGCCCTTTCCAGATGTGCATCCACGCTTCTCTCGCAGGCAGTGGGGATGCTAGGGCCAAGAGAATTTCGCTCCATGCGGGCTTCTTCCACCGTGCTGCGCAGACTAGCTCAGGCAAGCGGCAGCAGCATTCCACAAAGCGACTCAGATTTCCCAACGAATGCTGTGCTTTCCCAGAGGAGGAGCCTGGTCAAAGAGGCTTTCCCTGAAGGGTGGTATCTCCCACCTTGAGACTTGGCCTAGGCAAGCAGGAGCAGCAGCCCACAGAACCGACTCTGATTTCTAAACAAACGGAGAGCGTGACACTTGTCTTCCCACCTGCCCGCTATTGTTGCAATGCATGCTCTCCTGTTTCATGACCTTTCGTTAAGACTGTTTCCACAGGCACAACCACGCTTCTCTCTCCAGTAGAGGGGATGCCCGGGCAAGAGGATTTCGCTCCATGCGGGTTTCTTACACCGTGCTTCGGAGACTATGTTCAGGCAAGCGGCATCAGCATCACACTGAATCGACTCTGTTTTCCCCAAGAATGCTGTGCTTTCCTAGAGGGGATGCTCAGGCAAAGAGGCTTTCGCTCTATGCGGGATTCTACCACCGTGCTGCCAATACGAGGCTCAAGCAAGCCACAACAGCAGCCCAGAGAACCGATTCTTTTTTCCCAGTGACTGCTGTGCTTTCACAGAGGTTTTCAGCTTGGCCTGAGCCGCACTTTGCTGCTGCTTCCTCAGCAAGGCTTTGGGCGTTTGCTCTGTCACGTCAGGGAAGGAAATCTGCGGGAGAGCTGGTGCCTCTTGGGCTTTGCTCTCCCAGGCTCCATGGTCGCACCCTGGGTTCACCGTGCCAGGCTGAACTTCGCAGACACAGCCACCACCCTGCAGCAGCGAGTGTGGTCTTGGATGACACTCCTGCCAACTGCCATCTCCTGGCGTAGTAAGGCTTGGCTTTTTGCTCTGGAGTTCAGTCGGACTCGCGGACTAGGCCAGTGCCTTCCCCATAGGAAAGGAGAGACGAGAGGAACCCTGCACAGTGCCCTTGAACTGGGATGGGGAGCTGTGGGGGACTGTGTCCTCTTCTTCCCCGACACACCCCCTGCCACCCCCAACGCTGCCACCTCTTGGAGGAAGGTGGCATCAGGCTGCCCTTTCTTCCAGGGAGCTGGATGTACAAGATCCGTGTATGGCGCCTGGTGGCAAGCCCACGTCTGCCCTAGGGACAGTTGGCCTTGGAGATGCTGTCCCCTTGGGACAGGAGGCACACAGAGCCGGCCTGCATTCTGCCCAGACTCCTTCCTCAGAGTTGAGTATGCGCGCCTGCCCTAGCCGTCCCCTCGTGTCTTCCTAAAGCCAGGCTTCCGTCTCTACGCACAGGGAGCGGGTGACGCTTGTCTTGCCACCGTCCCGCTGTTCTTCCCAGGGCAGCCTCTACTGCTTTGCGACTGTCTCCGGACAACAAGGCCAATGGCTCCTACTCTTCTCCCGGAGAGGCGTTCTGCTCCTTCCCCAGACTTGCTCCCGGGCAGCACGGTGACAGCCGTGTCCCTATCCTTAAACCTTTCCAGATGTGCATCCACGCTTCTCTCTCTTCAGTGGGGATGGTAGGGCCAAGAGAATTTCGCTCCATGCGGGTTTCTTCCACCGTGATGCGCAGACTAGCTCAAGCAAGCAGCAGGAGCATCCCACAAAGCGACTCAGATTTCCCAACGAATGCTGTGCTTTCCTAGAGGAGGAGCCTGTTCAAAGAGGCTTTCCCTGTAGGGTGGTATCTCCCACCTTGAGACTTGGCCTAGCCGAGCAGGAGCAGCAGCCCGCAGAACCGACTCTGATTTCTAAGGAAATGAAGAGGGTGACACTTGTCTTCCCACCTGCCCGCTATTGTTGCAATGCATGCTCTCCTGTTTCATGACCTTTTGTTAAGACTGTTTCCACAGTCACAACCATGCTTCTCTCTGCAGTAGAGGGGATGCCCGGGCCAATAGGATTTCGCTCCATGCGGGTTTCTTACACCGTGCTTCGGAGACTATGTTCAGGCAAGCGGGATCTGCATCGCACAGAACCGACTCTGTTTTCCCCAAGAATGCTGTGCTTTCCTAGAGGTGATACCCAGGAAAAGAAGCTTTCGCTCTATGCGGGATTCTGCCACCTTGCTGCCAATACTAGGCTCAAGCAAGCAGCAACAGCAGTCCAGAGATCCGACTCTTTTTTCCCAGCGTCCGCTATGCTTTCGCAGGGGTTTTCAGCTTGGCCTGGGCCGCACTTTGCTGCTGCTTCCTCAGCAAGGCTTTGGGAGTTCGCCCTGTCGCGTCAGGTCAGGAGATCTGCGGGAGAGCTGGTGCCTCTTGGGCTTTCCTCTCCCGAGCTCCATGGTCGCACCCTGGGTTCACCGTGTCACGCTGAACTTCGCAGACACAGCCACCACCCTGCAGCAGCGTGCGTGGTCTAGGATGACACTCCCTGCCAACTGCCATCTCCTGGGGTAGTAAGGCTTGGCTTTTTGCTCTGGAGTTCGGGCGGACTCGGGGACTAGGCCAGTGCCTTCCCCATAGGAAAGGAGAGGCGACAGGAACCCTGCACAGTGCCCGTGCACGGGGATGGGGAGCTGTGGGGGACTGTCCCCTCTTCTTCCCCGATACACCCCCTGCCACCCCCAACGCTGCCACCTCTTGGAGGATGATGTCATCTGGCTGCCCTTTCTTCCAGGGAGCTGTATCTGCGAGTTACGGGTATGGCGCCTGGTGGCAAGCTCACGTCTGCCCTAGGGACAGTTGGCCTTGGAGATGCTGTCCCCTTGGGACAGGAGGCACACAGAACAGGCCTGCCTTCTGCCCAGACTCCTTCCTCAAGTGGAGTATGCGCGTCTGCCCTAGCCGTCCCCTCTTGTCTTCCTAAAGCCAGGATTTTGTCTCTACGCACAGGGAGCGGTGACACGTGTCTTGACACCGTCCCTCTGTTCATCCCAGGGCAGGTTCTCCTGCTTTGCGACTTCTTCCGGACAACAAGGCCAACGTCTCCTTCTCTTCTCCCGGGGAGGCGTTTTGCTCCTTCCCCAGACTTGCTCCCGGTGAGCATGGTGACAGCCGTGTCCCTATCCTTAAGGCCCTTTCCAGATGTGCATCCACGCTTCTCTCGCAGGCAGTGGGGATGCTAGGGCCAAGAGAATTTCGCTCCATGCGGGCTTCTTCCACCGTGCTGCGCAGACTAGCTCAGGCAAGCGGCAGCAGCATTCCACAAAGCGACTCAGATTTCCCAACGAATGCTGTGCTTTCCCAGAGGAGGAGCCTGGTCAAAGAGGCTTTCCCTGAAGGGTGGTATCTCCCAACTTGAGACTTGGCCTAGGCAAGCAGGAGCAGCAGCCCACAGAACCGACTCTGATTTCTAAACAAACGGAGAGCGTGACACTTGTCTTCCCACCTGCCCGCTATTGTTGCAATGCATGCTCTCCTGTTTCATGACCTTTCGTTAAGACTGTTTCCACAGGCACAACCACGCTTCTCTCTCCAGTAGAGGGGATGCCCGGGCAAGAGGATTTCGCTCCATGCGGGTTTCTTACACCGTGCTTTGGAGACTATGTTCAGGCAAGCGGCATCAGCATCGCACTGAATCGACTCTGTTTTCCCCAAGAATGCTGTGCTTTCCTAGAGGGGATGCTCAGGCAAAGAGGCTTTCGCTCTATGCGGGATTCTACCACCGTGCTGCCAATACGAGGCTCAAGCAAGCCACAACAGCAGCCCAGAGAACCGATTCTTTTTTCCCAGTGACTGCTGTGCTTTCACAGAGGTTTTCAGCTTGGCCTGAGCCGCACTTTGCTGCTGCTTCCTCAGCAAGGCTTTGGGCGTTTGCTCTGTCACGTCAGGGAAGGAAATCTGCGGGAGAGCTGGTGCCTCTTGGGCTTTGCTCTCCCAGGCTCCATGGTCGCACCCTGGGTTCACCGTGCCAGGCTGAACTTCGCAGACACAGCCACCACCCTGCAGCAGCGAGTGTGGTCTTGGATGACACTCCTGCCAACTGCCATCTCCTGGCGTAGTAAGGCTTGGCTTTTTGCTCTGGAGTTCAGTCGGACTCGGGGACTAGGCCAGTGCCTTCCCCATAGGAAAGGAGAGACGAGAGGAACCCTGCACAGTGCCCTTGAACTGGGATGGGGAGCTGTGGGGGACTGTGTCCTCTTCTTCCCCGACACACCCCCTGCCACCCCCAACGCTGCCACCTCTTGGAGGAAGGTGGCATCAGGCTGCCCTTTCTTCCAGGGAGCTGGATGTACAAGATCCGTGTATGGCGCCTGGTGGCAAGCCCACGTCTGCCCTAGGGACAGTTGGCCTTGGAGATGCTGTCCCCTTGGGACAGGAGGCACACAGAGCCGGCCTGCATTCTGCCCAGACTCCTTCCTCAGAGTTGAGTATGCGCGCCTGCCCTAGCCGTCCCCTCGTGTCTTCCTAAAGCCAGGCTTCCGTCTCTACGCACAGGGAGCGGGTGACGCTTGTCTTGCCACCGTCCCGCTGTTCTTCCCAGGGCAGCCTCTACTGCTTTGCGACTGTCTCCGGACAACAAGGCCAATGGCTCCTACTCTTCTCCCGGAGAGGCGTTCTGCTCCTTCCCCAGACTTGCTCCCGGGCAGCACGGTGACAGCCGTGTCCCTATCCTTAAACCTTTCCAGATGTGCATCCACGCTTCTCTCGCAGGCAGTGGGGATGGTAGGGCCAAGAGAATTTCGCTCCATGCGGGTTTCTTCCACCGTGCTGCGCAGACTAGCTCAAGAAAGCAGCAGGAGCATCCCACAAAGCGACTCAGATTTCCCAACGAATGCTGTGCTTTCCTAGAGGAGGAGCCTGTTCAAAGAGGCTTTCCCTGTAGGGTGGTATCTCCCACCTTGAGACTTGGCCTAGCCGAGCAGGAGCAGCAGCCCGCAGAACCGACTCTGATTTCTAAGGAAAGGAAGAGCGTGACACTTGTCTTCCCACCTGCCCGCTATTGTTGCAATGCATGCTCTCCTGTTTCATGACCTTTTGTTAAGACTGTTTCCACAGTCACAACCACGCTTTTCTCTCCAGTAGAGGGGATGCCCGGGCAAGAGGATTTCGCTCCATGCGGGTTTCTTACACCGTGCTTCGGAGACTATGTTCAGGCAAGCGGGATCTGCATCGCACAGAACCGACTCTGTTTTCCCCAAGAATGCTGTGCTTTCCTAGAGGGGATGCTCTGGCAAAGAGGCTTTCGCTCTATGCGGGATTCTGCCACCGTGCTGCCAATACTAGGCTCAAGCAAGCAGCAACAGCAGCCCAGAGAACCGACTCTTTTTTCCCAGCGACTGCTATGCTTTCGCAGGGGTTTTCAGCTTGGCCTGAGCCGCACTTTGCTGCTGCTTCCTCAGCAAGGCTTTGGGCGTTCGCCCTGTCGCGTCAGGTCAGGAGATCTGCGGGAGAGCTGGTGCCTCTTGGGCTTTCCTCTCCCGAGCTCCATGGTCGCACCCTGGGTTCACCGTGTCACGCTGAACTTCGCAGACACAGCCACCACCCTGCAGCAGCGTGCGTGGTCTAGGATGACACTACCTGCCAACTGCCATCTCCTGGCGTAGTAAGGCTTGGCTTTTTGCTCTGGAGTTCGGGCGGACTCGGGGACTAGGCCAGTGCCTTCCCCATAGGAAAGGAGAGGCGACAGGAACCCTGCACAGTGCCCGTGCACGGGGATGGGGAGCTGTGGGGGACTGTCCCCTCTTCTTCCCCGACACACCCCCTGCCACCCCCAACGCTGCCACCTCTTGGAGGATGATGGCATCTGGCTGCCCTTTCTTCCAGGGAGCTGTATCTGCGAGTTACGGGTATGGCGCCTGGTGGCAAGCTCACGTCTGCCCTAGGGACAGTTGGCCTTGGAGATGCTGTCCCCTTGGGACAGGAGGCACACAGAACAGGCCTGCCTTCTGCCCAGACTCCTTCCTCAAGTGGAGTATGCGCGTCTGCCCTAGCCGTCCCCTCTTGTCTTCCTAAAGCCAGGTTTTTGTCTCTACGCACAGGGAGCGGTGACACGTGTCTTGACACCGTCCCTCTGTTCATCCCAGGGCAGGTTCTCCTGCTTTGCGACTGCTTCCGGACAACAAGGCCAACGTCTCCTTCTCTTCTCCCGGGGAGGCGTTCTGCTCCTTCCCCAGACTTGCTCCCGGTGAGCATGGTGACAGCCGTGTCCCTATCCTTAAGGCCCTTTCCAGATGTGCATCCACGCTTCTCTCGCAGGCAGTGGGGATGCTAGGGCCAAGAGAATTTCGCTCCATGCGGGCTTCTTCCACCGTGCTGCGCAGACTAGCTCAGGCAAGCGGCAGCAGCATTCCACAAAGCGACTCAGATTTCCCAACGAATGCTGTGCTTTCCCAGAGGAGGAGCCTGGTCAAAGAGGCTTTCCCTGAAGGGTGGTATCTCCCACCTTGAGACTTGGCCTAGGCAAGCAGGAGCAGCAGCCCACAGAACCGACTCTGATTTCTAAACAAACGGAGAGCGTGACACTTGTCTTCCCACCTGCCCGCTATTGTTGCAATGCATGCTCTCCTGTTTCATGACCTTTCGTTAAGACTGTTTCCACAGGCACAACCACGCTTCTCTCTCCAGTAGAGGGGATGCCCGGGCAAGAGGATTTCGCTCCATGCGGGTTTCTTACACCGTGCTTCGGAGACTATGTTCAGGCAAGCGGCATCAGCATCGCACTGAATCGACTCTGTTTTCCCCAAGAATGCTGTGCTTTCCTAGAGGGGATGCTCAGGCAAAGAGGCTTTCGCTCTATGCGGGATTCTACCACCGTGCTGCCAATACGAGGCTCAAGCAAGCAGCAACAGCAGCCCAGAGAACCGACTCTTTTTTCCCAGTGACTGCTGTGCTTTCACAGAGGTTTTCAGCTTGGCCTGAGCCGCACTTTGCTGTTGCTTCCTCAGCAAGGCTTTGGGCGTTTGCTCTGTCACGTCAGGGAAGGAAATCTGCGGGAGAGCTGGTGCCTCTTGGGCTTTGCTCTCCCAGGCTCCATGGTCGCACCCTGGGTTCACCGTGCCAGGCTGAACTTCGCAGACACAGCCACCACCCTGCAGCAGCGAGTGTGGTCTTGGATGACACTCCTGCCAACTGCCATCTCCTGGCGTAGTAAGGCTTGGCTTTTTGCTCTGGAGTTCAGGCGGACTCGGGGACTAGGCCAGTGCCTTCCCCATAGGAAAGGAGAGACGAGAGGAACCCTGCACAGTGCCCTTGAACTGGGATGGGGAGCTGTGGGGGACTGTGTCCTCTTCTTCACCGACACACCCCCTGCCACCCCCAACGCTGCCACCTCATGGAGGAAGGTGGCATCAGGCTGCCCTTTCTTCCAGGGAGCTGGATGTACAAGATCCGTGTATGGCGCCTGGTGGCAAGCCCACGTCTGCCCTAGGGACAGTTGGCCTTGGAGATGCTGTCCCCTTGGGACAGGAGGCACACAGAGCCGGCCTGCATTCTGCCCAGACTCCTTCCTCAGAGTTGAGTATGCGCGCCTGCCCTAGCCGTCCCCTCGTGTCTTCCTAAAGCCAGGCTTCCGTCTCTACGCACAGGGAGCGGGTGACGCTTGTCTTGCCACCGTCCCGCTGTTCTTCCCTGGGCAGCCTCTACTGCTTTGCGACTGTCTCCAGACCACAAGGCCAATGGCTCCTACTCTTCTCCCGGAGAGGCGTTCTGCTCCTTCCACAGACTTGCTCCCGTGCAGCACGGTGACAGCCGTGTCCCTATCCTTAAACCTTTCCAGATGTGCATCCACGCTTCTCTCGCAGGCAGTGGGGATGGTAGGGCCAAGAGAATTTCGCTCCATGCGGGTTTCTTCCACCGTGCTGCGCAGACTAGCTCAAGCAAGCAGCAGGAGCATCCCACAAAGCGACTCAGATTTCCCAACGAATGCTGTGCTTTCCTAGAGGAGGAGCCTGTTCAAAGAGGCTTTCCCTGTAGGGTGGTATCTCCCACCTTAACACTTGGCCTAGGCGAGCAGGAGCAGCCGCCCGCAGAACCGACTCTGATTTCTAAGGAAATGAAGAGGGTGACACTTGTCTTCCCACCTGCCCGCTATTGTTGCAATGCATGCTCTCCTGTTTCATGACCTTTTGTTAAGACTTTTTCCACAGTCACAACCACGCTTCTCTCTCAAGTAGAGGGGATGCCCGGGCCAAGAGGATTTCGCTCCATGCGGGTTTCTTACACCTTGCTTCGGAGACTATGTTCAGGCAAGCGGCATCTGCATCGCACAGAACCGACTCTGTTTTCCCCAAGAATGCTGTGCTTTCCTAGAGGGGATGCCCAGGCAAAGAGGCTTTCGCTCTATGCAGGATTCTGCCACCGTGCTGCCAATACTAGGCTCAAGCAAGCAGCAACAGCAGCCCAGAGAACCGACTCTTTTTTCCCAGCGACTGCTATGCTTTCGCAGAGGTTTTCAGCTTGGCCTGAACCGCACTTCGCTGCTGCTTCCTCAGCAAGGCTTTGGGCGTTCGCCCTGTCGCGTCAGGTCAGGAGATCTGCGGGAGAGCTGGTGCCTCTTGGGCTTTCCTCTCCCGAGCTCCATGGTCGCACCCTGGGTTCACCATGCCAGGCTGAACTTCGCAGACACAGCCACCACCCTGCAGCAGCGTGCGTGGTCTCGGATGACACTCCCTGCCAACTGCCATCTCCTGGCGTAGTAAGGCTTGGCTTTTTTCTCTGGAGTTCGGGCGGACTCGGGGACTAGGCCAGTGCCTTCCCCATAGGAAAGGAGAGGCGACAGGAACCCTGCACAGTGCCCGTGCACGGGGATGGGGAGCTGTGGGGGACTGTCTCCTCTTCTTCCCCGATACACCCCCTGCCACCCCCAACGCTGCCACCTCTTGGAGGATGATGGCATCTGGCTGCCCTTTCTTCCAGGGAGCTGTATCTGCGAGTTACGGGTATGGCGCCTGGTGGCAAGCTCACGTCTGCCCTAGGGACAGTTGGCCTTGGAGATGCTGTCCCCTTGGGACAGGAGGCACAGAGAACAGGCCTGCCTTCTGCCCAGACTCCTTCCTCAAGTGGAGTATGCGCGTCTGCCCTAGCCGTCCCCTCTTGTCTTCCTAAAGCCAGGTTTTTGTCTCTACGCACAGGGAGCGGTGACACGTGTCTTGACACCGTCCCTCTGTTCATCCCAGGGCAGGTTCTCCTGCTTTGCGACTGCTTCCGGACAACAAGGCCAACGTCTCCTTCTCTTCTCCCGGGGAGGCGTTCTGCTCCTTCCCCAGACTTGCTCCCGGTGAGCATGGTGACAGCCGTGTCCCTATCCTTAAGGCCCTTTCCAGATGTGCATCCACGCTTCTCTCGCAGGCAGTGGGGATGCTAGGGCCAAGAGAATTTCGCTCCATGCGGGCTTCTTCCACCGTGCTGCGCAGACTAGCTCATGCAAGCGGCAGCAGCATTCCACAAAGCGACTCAGATTTCCCAACGAATGCTGTGCTTTTCCAGAGGAGGAGCCTGGTCAAAGAGGCTTTCCCTGAAGGGTGGTATCTCCCACCTTGAGACTTGGCCTAGGCAAGCAGGAGCAGCAGCCCACAGAACCGACTCTGATTTCTAAACAAACGGAGAGCGTGACACTTGTCTTCCCACCTGCCCGCTATTGTTGCAATGCATGCTCTCCTGTTTCATGACCTTTCGTTAAGACTGTTTCCACAGGCACAACCACGCTTCTCTCTCCAGTAGAGGGGATGCCCGGGCAAGAGGATTTCGCTCCATGCGGGTTTCTTACACCGTGCTTCGGAGACTATGTTCAGGCAAGCGGCATCAGCATCGCACTGAATCGACTCTGTTTTCCCAAGAATGCTGTGCTTTCCTAGAGGGGATGCTCAGGCAAAGAGGCTTTCGCTCTATGCGGGATTCTACCACCGTGCTGCCAATACGAGGCTCAAGCAAGCAGCAACAGCAGCCCAGAGAACCGACTCTTTTTTCCTAGTGACTGCTGTGCTTTCCCAGAGGTTTTCAGCTTGGCCTGAGCCGCACTTTGCTGCTGCTTCCTCAGCAAGGCTTTGGGCGTTTGCTCTGTCACGTCAGGGAAGGAAATCTGCGGGAGAGCTGGTGCCTCTTGGGCTTTGCTCTCCCAGGCTCCATGGTCGCACCCTGGGTTCACCGTGCCAGGCTGAACTTCGCAGACACAGCCACCACCCTGCAGCAGCGTGCGTGGTCTAGGATGACACTCCTGCCAACTGCCATCTCCTGGCGTAGTAAGGCTTGGCTTTTTGCTCTGGAGTTCAGGCGGACTCGGGGACTAGGCCAGTGCCTTCCCCATAGGAAAGGAGAGACGAGAGGAACCCTGCACAGTGCCCTTGAACTGGGATGGGGAGCTGTGGGGGACTGTGTCCTCTTCTTCCCCGACACACCCCCTGCCACCCCCAACGCTGCCACCTCTTGGAGGAAGGTGGCATCAGGCTGCCCTTTCTTCCAGGGAGCTGGATGTACAAGATCCGTGTATGGCGCCTGGTGGCAAGCCCACGTCTGCCCTAGGGACAGTTGGCCTTGGAGATGCTGTCCCCTTGGGAGAGGAGGCATACAGAACAGGCCTGCATTCTGCCCAGACTCCTTCCTCAGAGTTGAGTATGCGCGCCTGCCCTAGCCGTCCCCTCGTGTCTTCCTAAAGCCAGGCTTCCGTCTCTACGCACAGGGAGCGGGTGACGCTTGTCTTGCCACCGTCCCGCTGTTCTTCCCAGGGCAGCCTCTACTGCTTTGCGACTGTCTCCGGACAACAAGGCCAACGGCTCCTACTCTTCTCCCGGAGAGGCGTTCGGCTCCTTCCCCCGACTTGCTCCCGGGCAGCACGGTGACAGCCGTGTCCCTATCCTTGAACCTTTCCAGATGTGCATCCACGCTTCTCTCGCAGGCAGTGGGGATGCGAGGGGCAAGAGAATTTCGCTCCATGCGGGTTTCTTCCACCGTGCTGCGCAGACTAGCTCAAGCAAGCAGCAGGAGCATCCCACAAAGCGACTCAGATTTCCCAACGAATGCTGTGCTTTCCCAGAGGAGGAGCCTGGTCAAAGAGGCTTTCCCTGTAGGGTGGTATCTCCCACCTTGAGACTTGGCCTAGGCAAGCAGGAGCAGCAGCCCGCAGAACCGACTGATTTCTAAGGAAATGAAGAGGGTGACACTTGTCTTCCCACCTGCCCGCTATTGTTGCAATGCATGCTCTCCTGTTTCATGACCTTTTGTTAAGACTGTTTCCACAGTCACAACCACGCTTCTCTCTCAAGTAGAGGGGATGCCCGGGCCAAGAGGATTTCGCTCCATGCGGGTTTCTTACACCGTGCTTCGGAGACTATGTTCAGGCAAACGGCATCTGCATCGCACAGAACCGACTCTGTTTTCCCCAAGAATGCTGTGCTTTCCTAGAGGGGATGCCCAGGCAAAGAGGCTTTCGCTCTCTGCGGGATTCTGCCACCGTGCTGCCAATACTAGGCTCAAGCAAGCAGCAACAGCAGCCCAGAGAACCGACTCTTTTTTCCCAGCGACTGCTATGCTTTCGCAGAGGTTTTCAGCTTGGCCTGAACCGCACTTCGCTGCTGCTTCCTCAGCAAGGCTTTGGGCGTTCGCCCTGTCGCGTCAGGTCAGGAGATCTGCGGGAGAGCTGGTGCCTCTTGGGCTTTCCTCTCCCGAGCTCCATGGTCGCATCCTGGGTTCACCGTGCCTGGCTGAAATTCGCAGACACAGCCACCACACTGCAGCAGCGTGCGTGGTCTAGGATGACACTCCCTGCCAACTGCCATCTCCTGGCGTAGTAAGGCTTGGCTTTTTGCTCTGGAGTTCGGGCGGACTCGGGGACTAGGCCAGTGCCTTCCCCATTGGAAAGGAGAGGCGACAGGAACCCTGCACAGTGCCCGTGCACGGGGATGGGGAGCTGTGGGGGACTGTCCCCTCTTCTTCCCCGACACACCCCCTGCCACCCCCAACGCTGCCACCTCTTGGAGGATGATGGCATCTGGCTGCCCTTTCTTCCAGGGAGCTGTATCTGCGAGTTACGGGTATGGCGCCTGGTGGCAAGCTCACGTCTGCCCTAGGGACAGTTGGCCTTGGAGATGCTGTCCCCTTGGGACAGGAGGCACACAGAACAGGCCTGCCTTCTGCCCAGACTCCTTCCTCAAGTGGAGTATGCGCGTCTGCCCTAGCCGTCCCCTCTTTTCTTCCTAAAGCCAGGTTTTTGTCTCTACGCACAGGGAGCGGTGACACGTGTCTTGACACCGTCCCTCTGTTCATCCCAGGGCAGGTTCTCCTGCTTTGTGACTGCTTCCGGACAACAAGGCCAACGGCTCCTTCTCTTCTCCCGGGGAGGCGTTCTGATCCTTCCCCAGACTTGCTCCCGGTGAGCATGGTGACAGCCGTGTCCCTATCCTTAAGGCCCTTTCCAGATGTGCATCCACGCTTCTCTCGCAGGCAGTGGGGATGCTAGGGCCAAGAGAATTTCGCTCCATGCGGGTTTCTTCCACCGTGCTGCGCAGACTAGCTCAAGCAAGCAGCAGGAGCATCCCACAAAGCGACTCAGATTTCCCAACGAATGCTGTGCTTTCCTAGAGGAGGAGCCTGGTCAAAGAGGCTTTCCCTGTAGGGTGGTATCTCCCACCTTGAGACTTGGCCTAGGCAAGCAGGAGCAGCAGCCCGCAGAACCGACTCTGATTTCAAAGCAAATGAAGATGGTGACACTTGTCTTCCCACCTGCCCGCTATTGTTGCAATGCATGCTCTCCTGTTTCATGACCTTTTGTTAAGACTGTTTCCACAGGCACAACCCCGCTTCTCTCTCAAGTAGAGGGGATGCCCGGGCCAAGAGGATTTCGCTGCACGCGGGTTTCTTACACCGTGCTTCGGAGACTATGTTCAGGCAAGCGGCATCTGCATCGCACAGAACCGACTCTGTTTTCCCCAAGAATGCTGTGCTTTCCTAGAGGGGATGCCCAGGCAAAGAGGCTTTCGCTCTATGCGGGATTCTGCCACCGTGCTGCCAATACTAGGCTCAAGCAAGCAGCAACAGCAGCCCAGAGAACCGACTCTTTTTTCGCAGCGACTGCTATGCTTTCGCAGAGGTTTTCAGCTTGGCCTGAACCGCACTTCGCTGCTGCTTCCTCAGCAAGGCTTTGGGCGTTCGCCCTGTCGCGTCAGGTCAGGAGATCTGCGGGAGAGCTGGTGCATCTTGGGCTTTCCTCTCCCGAGCTCCATGGTCGCACCCTGGGTTCACCGTGCCAGGCTGAACTTCGCAGACACAGCCACCACCCTGCAGCAGCGTGCGTGGTCTAGGATGACACTCCCTGCCAACTGCCATCTCCTCGCGTAGTAAGGCTTGGCTTTTTGCTCTGGAGTTCGGGCGGACTCGGGGACTAGGCCAGTGCCTTCCCCATAGGAAAGGAGAGGCGACAGGAACCCTGCACAGTGCCCGTGCACGGGGATGGGGAGCTGTGGGGGACTGTCCCCTCTTCTTCCCCGATACACCCCCTGCCACCCCCAACGCTGCCACCTCTTGGAGGATGATGGCATCTGGCTGCCCTTTCTTCCAGGGAGCTGTATCTGCGAGTTACGGGTATGGCGCCTGGTGGCAAGCTCACGTCTGCCCTAGGGACAGTTGGCCTTGGAGATGCTGTCCCCTTGGGACAGGAGGCACACAGAACAGGCCTGCCTTCTGCCCAGATTCCTTCCTCAAGTGGAGTATGCGCGTCTGCCCTAGCCGTCCCCTCTTGTCTTCCTAAAGCCAGGTTTTTGTCTCTACGCACAGGGAGCGGTGACACGTGTCTTGACACCGTCCCTCTGTTCATCCCAGGGCAGGTTCTCCTGCTTTGCGACTGCTTCCGGACAACAAGGCCAACGTCTCCTTCTCTTCTCCCGGGGAGGCGTTCTGCTCCTTCCCCAGACTTGCTCCCGGTGAGCATGGTGACAGCCGTGTCCCTATCCTTAAGGCCCTTTCCAGATGTGCATCCACGCTTCTCTCGCAGGCAGTGGGGATGCTAGGGCCAAGAGAATTTCGCTCCATGCGGGTTTCTTCCACCGTGCTGCGCAGACTAGCTCAGGCAAGCGGCAGCAGCATTCCACAAAGCGACTCAGATTTCCCAACGAATGCTGTGCTTTCCCAGAGGAGGAGCCTGGTCAAAGAGGCTTTCCCTGAAGGGTGGTATCTCCCACCTTGAGACTTGGCCTAGGCAAGCAGGAGCAGCAGCCCACAGAACCGACTCTGATTTCTAAACAAACGGAGAGCGTGACACTTGTCTTCCCACCTGCCCGCTATTGTTGCAATGCATGCTCTCCTGTTTCATGACCTTTCGTTAAGACTGTTTCCACAGGCACAACCACGCTTCTCTCTCCAGTAGAGGGGATGCCCGGGCAAGAGGATTTCGCTCCATGCGGGTTTCTTACACCGTGCTTCGGAGACTATGTTCAGGCAAGCGGCATCAGCATCGCACTGAATCGACTCTGTTTTCCCCAAGAATGCTGTGCTTTCCTAGAGGGGATGCTCAGGCAAAGAGGCTTTCGCTCTATGCGGGATTCTACCACCGTGCTGCCAATACGAGGCTCAAGCAAGCAGCAACAGCAGCCCAGAGAACCGACTCTTTTTTCCCAGTGACTGCTGTGCTTTCACAGAGGTTTTCAGCTTGGCCTGAGCCGCACTTTGCTGCTGCTTCCTCAGCAAGGCTTTGGGCGTTTGCTCTGTCACGTCAGGGAAGGAAATCTGCGGGAGAGCTGGTGCCTCTTGGGCTTTGCTCTCCCAGGCTCCATGGTCGCACCCTGGGTTCACCGTGCCAGGCTGAACTTCGCAGACACAGCCACCACCCTGCAGCAGCGAGTGTGGTCTTGGATGACACTCCTGCCAACTGCCATCTCCTGGCGTAGTAAGGCTTGGCTTTTTGCTCAGGAGTTCAGGCGGACTCGGGGACTAGGCCAGTGCCTTCCCCATAGGAAAGGAGAGACGAGAGGAACCCTGCACAGTGCCCTTGAACTGGGATGGGGAGCTGTGGGGGACTGTGTCCTCTCCTTCCCCGACACACCCCCTGCCACCCCCAACGCTGCCACCTCTTGGAGGAAGGTGGCATCAGGCTGCCCTTTCTTCCAGGGAGCTGGATGTACAAGATCCGTGTATGGCGCCTGGTGGCAAGCCCACGTCTGCCCTAGGGACAGTTGGCCTTGGAGATGCTGTCCCCTTGGGACAGGAGGCACACAGAGCCGGCCTGCATTCTGCCCAGACTCCTTCCTCAGAGTTGAGTATGCGCGCCTGCCCTACCCGTCCCGTCGTGTCTTCCTAAAGCCAGGCTTCCGTCTCTACGCACAGGGAGCGGGTGACTCTTGTCTTCCCACCTGCCCGCTATTGTTGCAATGCATGCTCTCCTGTTTCATGACCTTTTGTTAAGACTGTTTCCACAGTCACAACCACGCTTCTCTCTCAAGTAGAGGGGATGCCCGGGCCAAGAGGATTTCGCACCATGCGGGTTTCTTACACCGTGCTTCGGAGACTATGTTCAGGCAAGCGGCATCTGCATTGCACAGAACCGACTCTGTTTTCCCCAAGAATGCTGTGCTTTCCTAGAGGGGATGCCCAGGCAAAGAGGCTTTCGCTCTATGCGGGATTCTGCCACCGTGCTGCCAATACTAGGCTCAAGCAAGCAGCAACAGCAGCCCAGAGAACCGACTCTTTTTTCCCAGCGACTGCTATGCTTTCGCAGGGGTTTTAAGCTTGGCCTGAACCGCACTTTGCTGCTGCTTCCTCAGCAAGGCTTTGGGCGTTCGCCCTGTCGCGTCAGGTCAGGAGATCTGCGGGAGAGCTGGTGCCTCTTGGTCTTTCCTCTCCCGAGCTCCATGGTCGCACCCTGGGTTCACCGTGCCAGGCTGAACTTCGCAGACACAGCCACCACCCTGCAGCAGCGTGCGTGGTCTAGGATGACACTCCCTGCCAACTGCCATCTCCTGGTGTAGTAAGGCTTGGCTTTTTGCTCTGGAGTTCGGGCGGACTCGGGGACTAGGCCAGTGCCTTCCCCATAGGAAAGGAGAGGCGACAGGAACCCTGCACAGTGCCCGTGCACGGGGATGGGGAGCTGTGGGGGACTGTCCCCTCTTCTTCCCCGACACACCCCCTGCCACCCCCAACGCTGCCACCTCTTGGAGGATGATGGCATCTGGCTGCCCTTTCTTCCAGGGAGCTGTATCTGCGAGTTACGGGTATGGCGCCTGGTGGCAAGCTCATGTCTGCCCTAGGGACAGTTGGCCTTGGAGATGCTGTCCCCTTGGGACAGGAGGCACACAGAACAGGCCTGCCTTCTGCCCAGACTCCTTCCTCAAGTGGAGTATGCGCGTCTGCCCTAGCCGTCCCCTCTTGTCTTCCTAAAGCCAGGTTTTTGTCTCTACGCACAGGGAGCGGTGACACGTGTCTTGACACCGTCCCTCTGTTCATCCCAGGGCAGGTTCTCCTGCTTTGCGACTGCTTCCGGACAACAAGGCCAACGGCTCCTTCTCTTCTCCCGGGGAGGCGTTCTGCTCCTTCCCCAGACTTGCTCCCGGTGAGCATGGTGACAGCCGTGTCCCTATCCTTAAGGCCCTTTCCAGATGTGCATCCACGCTTCTCTCGCAGGCAGTGGGGATGCTAGGGCCAAGAGAATTTCGCTCCATGCGGGTTTCTTCCACCGTGCTGCGCAGACTAGCTCAAGCAAGCAGCAGGAGCATCCCACAAAGCGACTCAGATTTCCCAACGAATGCTGTGCTTTCCTAGAGGAGGAGCCTGGTCAAAGAGGCTTTCCCTGTAGGGTGGTATCTCCCACCTTGAGACTTGGCCTAGGCAAGCAGGAGCAGCAGCCCGCAGAACCGACTCTGATTTCTAAGCAAACGAAGAGGGTGACACTTGTCTTCCCGCCTGCCCGCTATTGTTGCAATGCATGCTCTCCTGTTTCATGACCTTTTGTTAAGACTGTTTCCACAGTCACAACCACGCTTCTCTCTCAAGAAGAGGGGATGACCGGGCCAAGAGGATTTCGCTCCATGCGGGTTTCTTACACCGTGCTTCGGAGACTATGTTCAGGCAAGCGGCATCTGCATCGCACAGAACCGACTCTGTTTTCCCCATGAATGCTGTGCTTTCCTAGAGGGGATGCCCAGGCAAAGAGGCTTTCGCTCTATGCGGGATTCTGCCACCGTGCTGCCAATACTAGGCTCAAGCAAGCAGCAACAGCAGCCCAGAGAACCGACTCTTTTTTCGCAGCGACTGCTATGCTTTCGCAGGGGTTTTCAGCTTGGCCTGAACCGCACTTCGCTGCTGCTTCCTCAGCAAGGCTTTGGGCGTTCGCCCTGTCGCGTCAGGTCAGGAGATCTGCGGGAGAGCTGGTGCCTCTTGGGCTTTCCTCTCCCGAGCTCCATGGTCGCACCCTGGGTTCACCGTGCCAGGCTGAACTTCGCAGACACAGCCACCACCCTGCAGCAGCGTGTGTGGTCTTGGATGACACTCCTGCCAACTGCCAACTCCTGGCATAGTAAGGCTTGGCTTTTTGCTCTGGAGTTCAGTCGGACTCGGGGACTAGGCCAGTGCCTTCCCCATAGGAAAGGAGAGACGAGAGGAACCCTGCACAGTGCCCTTGAACTGGGATGGGGGACTGTGTCCTCTTCTTCCCCGACACACCCCCAGCCACCCCCAACGCTGCCACCTCTTGGAGGAAGGTGGCATCAGGCTTCCCTTTCTTCCAGGGAGCTGGATGTACAAGATCCGTGTATGGCGCCTGGTGGCAAGCCCACGTCTGTCCTAGGGACAGTTGGCCTTGGAGATGCTGTCCCCTTGGGAGAGGAGGCACACAGAACAGGCCTGCATTCTGCCCAGACTCCTTCCTCAGAGTTGAGTATGCGCGCCTGCCCTAGCCGTCCCCTCGTGTCTTCCTAAAGCCAGGCTTCCGTCTCTACGCACAGGGAGCGGGTGACGCTTGTCTTGCCACCGTCCCGCTGTTCTTCCCAGGGCAGCCTCTACTGCTTTGCGACTGTCTCCGGACAACAAGGCCAATGGCTCCTACTCTTCTCCCGGAGAGGCGTTCTGCTCCTTCCCCAGACTTGCTCCCGGGCAGCACGGTGACAGCCGTGTCCCTATCCTTAAACCTTTCCATATGTGCATCCACGCTTCTCTCGCAGGCAGTGGGGATGCTAGGGCCAAGAGAATTTCGCTCCATGCGGGTTTCTTCCACCGTGCTGCGCAGACTAGCTCAAGCAAGCAGCAGGAGCATCCCACAAAGCGACTCAGATTTCCCAGCGAATGCTGTGCTTTCCTAGAGGAGGAGCCTGGTCAAAGAGGCTTTCCCTGTAGGGTGGTATCTCCCACCTTGAGACTTGGCCTAGGCAAGCAGGAGCAGCAGCCCGCAGAACCGATTCTGATTTCTAAGCAAACGAAGAGGGTGACACTTGTCTTCCCACCTGCCCGCTATTGTTGCAATGCATGCTCTCCTGTTTCATGACCTTTTGTTAAGACTGTTTCCACAGGCACCACCACGCTTCTCTCTCAAGTAGAGGGGATGCCCGGGCCAAGAGGATTTCGCTCCATGCGGGTTTCTTACACCGTGCTTCGGAGACTATGTTCAGGCAAGCGGCATCTGCATCGCACAGAACCGACTCTGTTTTAACCAAGAATGCTGTGCTTTCCTAGAGGGGATGCCCAGGCAAAGAGGCTTTCGCTCTATGCGGGATTCTGCCACCGTGCTGCCAATACTAGGCTCAAGCAAGCAGCAACAGCAGCCCAGAGAACCGACTCTTTTTTCGCAGCGACTGCTATGCTTTCGCAGAGGTTTTCAGCTTGGCCTGAACCGCACTTCGCTGCTGCTTCCTCAGCAAGGCTTTGGGCGTTCGCCCTGTCGCGTCAGGTCAGGAGATCTGCGGGAGAGCTGGTGCCTCTTGGGCTTTCCTCTCCCGAGCTCCATGGTCGCACCCTGGGTTCACCGTGCCAGGCTGAACTTCGCAGACACAGACACCACCCTGCAGCAGCGTGCGTGGTCTAGGATGACACTCCCTGCCAACTGCCATCTCCTGGCGTAGTAAGGCTTGGCCTTTTGCTCTGGAGTTCGGGCGGACTCGGGGACTAGGCCAGTGCCTTCCCCATAGGAAAGGAGAGGCGACAGGAACCCTGCACAGTGCCCGTGCACGGGGATGGGGAGCTGTGGGGGACTGTCCCCTCTTCTTCCCCGACACACCCCCTGCCACCCCCAACGCTGCCACCTCTTGGAGGATGATGGCATCTGGCTGCCCTTTCTTCCAGGGAGCTGTATCTGTGAGTTACGGGTATGGCGCCTGGTGGCAAGCTCACGTCTGCCCTAGGGACAGTTGGCCTTGGAGATGCTGTCCCCTTGGGACAGGAGGCACACAGAACAGGCCTGCCTTCTGCCCAGACTCCTTCCTCAAGTGGAGTATGCGCGTCTGCCCTAGCCGTCCCCTCTTGTCTTCCTAAAGCCAGGTTTTTGTCTCTACGCACAGGGAGCGGTGACACGTGTCTTGACACCGTCCCTCTGTTCATCCCAGGGCAGGTTCTCCTGCTTTGCGACTGCTTCCGGACAACAAGGCCAACGTCTCCTTCTCTTCTCCCTGGGAGGCGTTCTGCTCCTTCCCCAGACTTGCTCCCGGTGAGCATGGTGACAGCCGTGTCCCTATCCTTAAGGCCCTTTCCAGATGTGCATCCACGCTTCTCTCGCAGGCAGTGGGGATGCTAGGGCCAAGAGAATTTCGCTCCATGCGGGCTTCTTCCACCGTGCTGCGCAGACTAGCTCAGGCATGCGGCAGCAGCATTCCACAAAGCGACTCAGATTTCCCAACGAATGCTGTGCTTTCCCAGAGGAGGAGCCTGGTCAAAGAGGCTTTCCCTGAAGGGTGGTATCTCCCACCTTGAGACTTGGCCTAGGCGAGTAGGAGCAGCAGCCCGCAGAACCGACTCTGATTTCTAAGGAAATGAAGAGGGTGACACTTGTCTTCCCACCTGCCCGTTATTGTTGCAATGCATGCTCTCCTGTTTCATGACCTTTTGTTAAGACTGTTTCCACAGTCACAACCTCGCTTCTCTCTCAAGTAGACGGGATGCCCGGGCCAAGAGGATTTCGCTCCATGCGGGTTTCTTACACCGTGCTTCGGAGACTATGTTCAGGCAAGCGGCATCTGCATCGCACAGAACCGACTCTGTTTTCCCCAAGAATGCTTTGCTTTCCTAGAGGGGATGCCCAGGCAAAGAGGCTTTCGCTCTATGCGGGATTCTGCCACCGCGTTGCCAATACGAGGCTCAAGCAAGCAGCAACAGCAGCCCAGAGAACCGACTCTTTTTTCCCAGCGACTGCTATGCTTTCGCAGAGGTTTTCAGCTTGGCCTGAACCGCACTTCGCTGCTGCTTCCTCAGCAAGGCTTTGGGCGTTCGCCCTGTCCCGTCAGGTTAGGAGATCTGCGGGAGAGCTGGTGCCTCTTGGGCTTTCCTCTCCCGAGCTCCATGGTCGCACCCTGGGTTCACAGTGCCAGGCTGAACTTCGCAGATACAGCCACCACCCTGCAGCAGCGTGCGTGGTCTAGGATGACACTCCCTGCCAACCGCCATCTCCTGGCGTAGTAAGGCTTGGCTTTTTGCTCTGGAGTTCGGGCGGACTCGGGGACTAGGCCAGTGCCTTCCCCATAGGAAAGGAGAGGCGACAGGAACCCTGCACAGTGCCCGTGCACGGGGATGGGGAGCTGTGGGGGACTGTCCCCTCTTCTTCCCCGACACACCCCCTGCCACCCCCAACGCTGCCACCTCTTGGAGGATGATGGCATCTGGCTGCCCTTTCTTCCAGGGAGCTGTATCTGCGAGTTACGGGTATGGCCCCTGGTGGCAAGCTCACGTCTGCCCTAGGGACATTTGGCCTTGGAGATGCTGTCCCCTTGGGACAGGAGGCACACAGAGCAGGCCTGCCTTCTACCCAGACTCCTTCCTCAAGTGGAGTATGCGCGTCTGCCCTAGCCGTTCCCTCTTGTCTTCCTAAAGCCAGGTTTTTGTCTCTACGCACAGGGAGCGGTGACACGTGTCTTGACACCGTCCCTCTGTTCATCCCAGGGCAGGTTCTCCTGCTTTGCGACTGCTTCCGGACAACAAGGCCAACGGCTCCTTCTCTTCTCCCGGGGAGGCGTTCTGCTCCTTCCCCAGACTTGCTCCCGGTGAGCATGGTGACAGCCGTGTCCCTATCCGTAAGGCCCTTTCCAGATGTGCATCCACGCCTCTCTCGCAGGCATTGGGGATGCTAGGGCCAAGAGAATTTCGCTCCATGCGTGCTTCTTCCACCGTGCTGCGCAGACTAGCTCAAGCAAGCAGCAGTAGCATTCCACAAAGCGACTCAGATTTCCCAACGAATGCTGTGCTTTCCCAGAGGAGGAGCCTGGTCAAAGAGGCTTTCCCTGAAGGGTGGTATCTCCCACCTTGAGACTTGGACTAGGCAAGCAGGAGCAGCAGCCCACAGAACCGACTCTGATTTCTAAACAAACGGAGAGCGTGACACTTGTCTTCCCACCTGCCCGCTATTGTTGCAATGCATGCTCTCCTGTTTCATGACCTTTCGTTAAGACTATTTCCACAGGCACAACCACGCTTCTCTCTCCAGTAGAGGGGATGCCCGGGCAAGAGGATTTCGCTCCATGCGGGTTTCTTACACCGTGCTTCGGTGACTATGTTCAGGCAAGCGGCATCAGCATCGCACTGAATCGACTCTGTTTTCCCCAAGAATGCTGTGCTTTCCTAGAGGGGATGCTCAGGCAAAGAGGCTTTCGCTCTATGCGGGATTCTACCACCGTGCTGCCAATACGAGGCTCAAGCAAGCAGCAACAGCAGCCCAGAGAACCGACTCTTTTTTCCCAGTGACTGCTGTGCTTTCGCAGAGGTTTTCAGCTTGGCCTGAGCCGCACTTTGCTGCTGCATCCTCAGCAAGGCTTTGGGCGTTTGCTCTGTCACGTCAGGGAAGGAAATCTGCTGGAGAGCTTGTGCCTCTTGGGCTTTGCTCTCCCAGGATCCATGGTCGCACCCTGGGTTCCCCGTGCCAGGCTGAACTTCGCAGACACAGCCACCACCCTGCAGCAGCGTGCGTGGTCTAGGATGACACTCCTGCCAACTGCCATCTCCTGGCGTAGTAAGGCTTGGCTTTTTGCTCTGGAGTTCAGGCGGACTCGGGGACTAGGCCAGTGCCTTCCCCCATAGGAAAGGAGAGACGAGAGGAACCCTGCACAGTGCCCTTGAACTGGGATGGGGAGCTGTGGGGGACTGTGTCCTCTTCTTCCCTGACACACCCCCTGCCACCCCCAACGCTGCCACCTCCTGGAGGAAGGTGGCATCAGGCTGCCCTTTCTTCCAGGGAGCTGGATGTACATGATCCGTGTATGGCGCCTGGTGGCAAGCCCACGTCTGCCCTAGGGACAGTTGGCCTTGGAGATGCTGTCCCCTTGGGACAGGAGGCACACAGAGCAGGCCTGCATTCTGCCCAGACTCCTTCCTCAGAGTGGAGTATGCGCGCCTGCCCTAGCCGTCCCCTCGTGTCTTCCTAAAGCCAGGCTTCCGTCTCTACGCACAGGGAGCGGGTGACGCTTGTCTTGCCACCGTCCCGCTATTCTTCCCAGGGCAGCTTCTCCTGCTTTGCGACTGTCTCCGGACAACAAGGCCAACGGATCCTACTCTTCTCCCGGAGAGGCGTTCTGCTCCTTCCCCAGACTTGCTCCCGGGCAGCACGGTGACAGCCGTGTCCCTACCCTTAAACCTTTCCAGATGTGCATCCACGCTTCTCTCGCAGGCAGTGGGGATGGTAGGGCCAAGAGAAATTCGCTCCATGCGGGTTTCTTCCACCGTGCTGCGCAGATTAGCTCAAGCAAGCAGCAGGAGCATCCCACAAAGCGACTCAGATTTCCCAACGAATGCTGTGCTTTCCTAGAGGAGGAGCCTGTTCAAAGAGGCTTTCCCTGTAGGGTGGTATCTCCCACCTTAACACTTGGCCTAGGCGAGCAGGAGCAGCCGCCCGCAGAACCGACTCTGATTTCTAAGGAAATGAAGAGGGTGACACTTGTCTTCCCACCAGCCCGCTATTGTTGCAATGCATGCTCTCCTGTTTCATGACCTTTTGTTAAGACTGTTTCCACAGTCACAACCTCGCTTCTCTCTCAAGTAGAGGGGATGCCCGGGCCAAGAGGATTTTGCTCCATGCGGGTTTCTTACACCGTGCTTCGGAGACTATGTTCAGGCAAACGGCATCTGCTTCGCACAGAACCGACTCTGTTTTCCCCAAGAATGCTGTGCTTTCCTAGAGGGGATGCCCAGGCAAAGAGGCTTTCGCTCTCTGCGGGATTCTGCCACCGTGCTGCCAATACTAGGCTCAAGCAAGCAGCAACAGCGGCCCAGAGAACCGACTCTTTTTTCCCAGCGACTGCTATGCTTTCGCAGAGGTTTTCAGCTTGGCCTGAACCGCACTTCGCTGCTGCTTCCTCAGCAAGGCTTTGGGCGTTCGCCCTGTCGCGTCAGGTCAGGAGATCTGCGGGAGAGCTGGTGCCTCTTGGGCTTTCCTCTCGCGAGCTCCATGGTCGCACCCTGGGTTCACCGTGCCAGGCTGAACTTCGCAGACACAGCCACCACCCTGCAGCAGCGTGCGTGGTCTAGGAAGACACTCCCTGCCAACTGCCATCTCCTGGCGTAGTAAGGCTTGGCTTTTTGCTCTGGAGTTCGGGCGGACTCGGGGACTAGGCCAGTGCCTTCCCCATAGGAAAGGAGAGGCGACAGGAACCCTGCACAGTGCCCGTGCACGGGGATGGGGAGCTGTGGGGGACTGTGTCCTCTTCTTCCCCGACACACCCCCTGCCACCCCCAACGCTGCCACCTCTTGGAGGATGATGGCATCTGGCTGCCCTTTCTTCCAGGGAGCTGTATCTGCGAGTTACGGGTATGGCGCCTGGTGGCAAGCTCACGTCTGCCCTAGGGACAGTTGGCCTTGGAGATGCTGTCCCCTTGGGACAGGAGGCACACAGAACAGGCCTGCCTTCTGCCCAGACTCCTTCCTCAAGTGGAGTATGCGCGTCTGCCCTAGCCGTCCCCTCTTGTCTTCCTAAAGCCAGGTTTTTGTCTCTACGCACAGGGAGCGGTGACACGTGTCTTGACACCGTCCCTCTGTTCATCCCAGGGCAGGTTCTCCTGCTTTGCGACTTCTTCCGGACAACAAGGCCAACGGCTCCTTCTCTTCTCCCGGGGAGGCGTTCTGCTCCTTCCCCAGACTTGCTCCCGGTGAGCATGGTGACAGCCGTGTCCCTATCCTTAAGGCCCTTTCCAGATGTGCATCCACGCTTCTCTCGCAGGCAGTGGGGATGCTAGGGCCAAGAGAATTTCGCTCCATGCGGGCTTCTTCCACCGTGCTGCGCAGACTAGCTCAGGCAAGCGGCAGCAGCATTCCACAAAGCGACTCAGATTTCCCAACGAATGCTGTGCTTTCCCAGAGGAGGAGCCTGGTCAAAGAGGCTTTCCCTGAAGGGTGGTATCTCCCACCTTGAGACTTGGCCTAGGCAAGCAGGAGCAGCAGCCCACAGAACCGACTCTGATTTCTAAACAAACGGAGAGCGTGACACTTGTCTTCCCACCTGCCCGCTATTGTTGCAATGCATGCTCTCCTGTTTCATGACCTTTCGTTAAGACTGTTTCCACAGGCACAACCACGCTTCTCTCTCCAGTAGAGGGGATGCCCGGGCAAGAGGATTTCGCTCCATGCGGGTTTCTTACACCGTGCTTCGGAGACTATGTTCAGGCAAGCGGCATCAGCATCGCACTGAATCGACTCTGTTTTCCCCAAGAATGCTGTGCTTTCCTAGAGGGGATGCTCAGGCAAAGAGGCTTTCGCTCTATGCGGGATTCTACCACCGTGCTGCCAATACGAGGCTCAAGCAAGCAGCAACAGCAGCCCAGAGAACCGACTCTTTTTTCCCAGTGACTGCTGTGCTTTCACAGAGGTTTTCAGCTTGGCCTGAGCCGCACTTTGCTGCTGCTTCCTCAGCAAGGCTTTGGGCGTTTGCTCTGTCACGTCAGGGAAGGAAATCTGCGGGGAGCTGGTGCCTCTTGGGCTTTGCTCTCCCAGGCTCCATGGTCGCACCCTGGGTTCACCGTGCCAGGCTGAACTTCGCAGACACAGCCACCACCATGCAGCAGCGAGTGTGGTCTTGGATGACACTCCTGCCAACTGCCATCTCCTGGCGTAGTAAGGCTTGGCTTTTTGCTCTGGAGTTCAGGCGGACTCGGGGACTAGGCCAGTGCCTTCCCCATAGGAAAGGAGAGACGAGAGGAACCCTGCACAGTGCCCTTGAACTGGGATGGGGAGCTGTGGGGGACTGTGTCCTCTCCTTCCCCGACACACCCCCTGCCACCCCCAACGCTGCCACCTCTTGGAGGAAGGTGGCATCAGGCTGCCCTTTCTTCCAGGGAGCTGGATGTACAAGATCCGTGTATGGCGCCTGGTGGCAAGCCCACGTCTGCCCTAGGGACAGTTGGCCTTGGAGATGCTGTCCCCTTGGGACAGGAGGCACACAGAGCAGGCCTGCATTCTGCCCAGACTCCTTCCTCAGAGTGGAGTATGCGCGCCTCCCCTAGCCGTCCCCTCGTGTCTTCCTAAAGCCAGGCTTCCGTCTCTACGCACAGGGAGCGGGTGACACTTGTCTTCCCACCTGCCCGCTATTGTTGCAATGCATGCTCTCCTGTTTCATGACCTTTTGTTAAGACTGTTTCCACAGTCACAACCACGCTTCTCTCTCAAGTAGAGGGGATGCCCGGGCCAAGAGGATTTTGCTCCATGCGGGTTTCTTACACCGTGCTTCGGAGACTATGTTCAGGCAAGCGGCATCTGCATCGCACAGAACCGACTCTGTTTTCCCCAAGAATGCTGTGCTTTCCTAGAGGGGATGCCCAGGCAAAGAGGCTTTCGCTCTATGCGGGATTCTGCCACCGTGCTGCCAATACTAGGCTCAAGCAAGCAGCAACAGCAGCCCAGAGAACCGACTCTTTTTTCCCAGCGACTGCTATGCTTTCGCAGGGGTTTTAAGCTTGGCCTGAACCGCACTTTGCTGCTGCTTCCTCAGCAAGGCTTTGGGCGTTCGCCCTGTCGCGTCAGGTCAGGAGATCTGCGGGAGAGCTGGTGCCTCTTGGTCTTTCCTCTCCCGAGCTCCATGGTCGCACCCTGGGTTCACCGTGCCAGGCTGAACTTCGCAGACACAGCCACCACCCTACAGCAGCGTGTGTGGTCTTGGATGACACTCCTGCCAACTGCCAACTCCTGGTGTAGTAAGGCTTGGCTTTTTGCTCTGGAGTTCGGGCGGACTCGGGGACTAGGCCAGTGCCTTCCCCATAGGAAAGGAGAGGCGACAGGAACCCTGCACAGTGCCCGTGCACGGGGATGGGGAGCTGTGGGGGACTGTCCCCTCTTCTTCCCCGACACACCCCCCTGCCACACCCAACGCTGCCACCTCTTGGAGGATGATGGCATCTGGCTGCCCTTTCTTCCAGGGAGCTGTATCTGCGAGTTACGGGTATGGCGCCTGGTGGCAAGCCCACGTCTGTCCTAGGGACAGTTGGCCTTGGAGATGCTGTCCCCTTGGGAGAGGAGGCACACAGAACAGGCCTGCATTCTGCCCAGACTCCTTCCTCAGAGTTGAGTATGCGCGCCTGCCCTAGCCGTCCCCTCGTGTCTTCCTAAAGCCAGGATTCCGTCTCTACGCACAGGGAGCGGGTGACGCTTGTCTTGCCACCGTCCCGCTGTTCTTCCCAGGGCAGCCTCTACTGCTTTGCGACTGTCTCCGGACAACAAGGCCAATGGCTCCTACTCTTCTCCCGGAGAGGCGTTCTGCTCCTTCCCCAGACTTGCTCCCGGGCAGCACGGTGACAGCCGTGTCCCTATCCTTAAACCTTTCCAGATGTGCATCCACGCTTCTCTCGCAGGCAGTGGGGATGGTAGGGCCAAGAGAATTTCGCTCCATGCGGGTTTCTTCCACCGTGCTGCGCAGACTAGCTCAAGCAAGCAGCAGGAGCATCCCACAAAGCGACTCAGATTTCCCAACGAATGCTGTGCTTTCCTAGAGGAGGAGCCTGGTCAAAGAGGCTTTCCCTGTAGGGTGGTATCTCCCACCTTGAGACTTGGCCTAGGCAAGCAGGAGCAGCAGCCCGCAGAACCGATTCTGATTTCTAAGCAAACGAAGAGGGTGACACTTGTCTTCCCACCTGCCCGCTATTGTTGCAATGCATGCTCTCCTGTTTCATGACCTTTTGTTAAGACTGTTTCCACAGTCACAACCACGCTTCTCTCTCAAGTAGAGGGGATGCCCGGGCCAAGAGGATTTTGCTCCATGCGGGTTTCTTACACCGTGCTTCGGAGACCATGTTCAGGCAAACGGCATCTGCATTGCACAGAACCGACTCTGTTTTCCCCAAGAATGCTGTGCTATCCTAGAGGGGATGCCCAGGCAAAGTGGATTTCGCTCTATGCGGGATTCTACCACCGTGCTGCCAATACTAGGCTCAAGCAAGCAGCAACAGCAGCCCAGAGAACCGACTCTTTTTTGGCAGCGACTGCTATGCTTTCGCAGAGGTTTTCAGCTTGGCCTGAACCGCACTTCGCTGCTGCTTCCTCAGCAAGGCTTTGGGCGTTCGCCCTGTCGCGTCAGGTCAGGAGATTTGCGGGAGAGCTGGTGCCTCTTGGGCTTTCCTCTCCCGAGCTCCATGGTCGCACCCTGGGTTCACCGTGCCAGGCTGAACTTCGCAGACACAGCCACCACCCTGCAGCAGCGTGCGTGGTCTAGGATGACACTCCCTGCCAACTGCCATCTCCTTGCGTAGTAAGGCTTGGCTTTTTGCTCTGGAGTTCGGGCGGACTCGGGGACTAGGCCAGTGCCTTCCCCATAGGAAAGGAGAGGCGACAGGAACCCTGCACAGTGCCCGTGCACGGGGATGGGGAGCTGTGGGGGACTGTCCCCTCTTCTTCCCCGACACACCCCCTGCCACACCCTACGCTGCCACCTCTTGGAGGATGATGTCATCTGGCTGCCCTTTCTTAAGGGAGCTGTATCTGCGAGTTACGGGTATGGCGCCTGGTGGCAAGCTCACGTCTGCCCTAGGGACAGTTGGCCTTGGAGATGCTGTCCCCTTGGGACAGGAGGCACACAGAATAGGCATGCCTTCTGCCCAGACTCCTTCCTCAAGTGGAGTATGCGCGTCTGCCCTAGCCGTCCCCTCTTGTCTTCCTAAAGCCAGGTTTTTGTCTCTACGCACAGGGAGCGGTGACACGTGTCTTGACACCGTCCCTCTGTTCATCCCAGGGCAGGTTCTCCTGCTTTGCGACTGCTTCCGGACAACAAGGCCAACGGCTCCTTCTCTTCTCCCGGGGAAGCGTTCTGATCCTTCCCCAGACTTGCTCCCGGTGAGCATGGTGACAGCCGTGTCCCTATCCTTAAGGCCCTTTCCAGATGTGCATCCACGCTTCTCTCGCAGGCAGTGGGGATGCTAGGGCCAAGAGAATTTCGCTCCATGCGGGTTTCTTCCACCGTGCTGCGCAGACTAGCTCAAGCAAGCAGCAGGAGCATCCCAGAAAGCGACTCAGATTTCCCAACGAATGCTGTGCTTTCCTAGAGGAGGAGCCTGGTCAAAGAGGCTTTCCCTGAGGGTGGTATCTCCCACCTTGAGACTTGGCCTAGGCAAGCAGGAGCAGCAGCCTGCAGAACAGATTCTGATTTCTAAGCAAACGAAGAGGGTGACACTTGTCTTCCCACCTGCCCGCTATTGTTGCAATGCATGCTCTCCTGTTTCATGACCTTTTGTTAAGACTGTTTCCACAGGCACAACCACGCTTCTCTCTCAAGTAGAGGGGATGCCCGGGCCAAGAGGATTTCGCTCCATGCGGGTTCTTTACACCGTGCTTCGGAGACTATGTTCAGGCAAGCGGCATCTGCATCGCACAGAACCGACTCTGTTTTCCCCAAGAATGCTGTGCTTTCCTAGAGGGGATGCCCAGGCAAAGAGGCTTTCGCTCTATGCGGGATTCTGCCACCGTGCTGCCAATACTAGGCTCAAGCAAGCAGCAACAGCAGCCCAGAGAACCGACTCTTTTTTCGCAGCGACTGCTATGCTTTCGCAGAGGTTTTCAGCTTGGCCTGAACCGCACTTCGCTGCTGCTTCCTCAGCAAGGCTTTGGGCGTTCGCCCTGTCGCGTCAGGTCAGGAGATCTGCGGGAGAGCTGGTGCCTCTTGGGCTTTCCTCTCCCGAGCTCCATGGGCGCACCCTGGGTTCACCGTGCCAGGCTGAACTTCGCAGACACAGCCACAACCCTGTAGCAGCGTGCGTGGTCTAGGAAGACACTCCCTGCCAACTGCCATCTCCTGGCGTAGTAAGGCTTGGCTTTTTGCTCTGGAGTTCGGGCGGACTCGGGGACTAGGCCAGTGCCTTCCCCATAGGAAAGGAGAGGCGACAGGAACCCTGCACAGTGCCCGTGCACGGGGATGGGGAGCTGTGGGGGACTGTCCCCTCTTCTTCCCCGACACACCCCCTGCCACCCCCAACGCTGCCACCTCTTGGAGGATGATGGCATCTGGCTGCCCTTTCTTCCAGGGAGCTGTATCTGCGAGTTACGGGTATGGCGCCTGGTGGCAAGCTCACGTCTGCCCTAGGGACAGTTGGCCTTGGAGATGCTGTCCCCTTGGGACAGGAGGCACACAGAACAGGCCTGCCTTCTGCCCAGACTCCTTCCTCAAGTGGAGTATGCGCGTCTGCCCTAGCCGTCCCCTCTTGTCTTCCTAAAGCCAGGTTTTTGTCTCTAAGCACAGGGAGGGGTGACACGTGTCTTGACACCGTCCCTCTGTTCATCCCAGGGCAGGTTCTCCTACTTTGCGACTGCTTCCGGACAACAAGGCCAACGGCTCCTTCTCTTCTCCCGGGGAGGCGTTCTGCTCCTTCCCCAGACTTGCTCCCGGTGAGCATGGTGACAGCCGTGTCCCTATCCTTAAGGCCCTTTCCAGATGTGCATTCAGGCTCTCTCGCAGGCAGTGGGGATGCTAAGGCCAAGAGCATTTCGCTCCATGCGGGCTTCTTCCACCGTGCTGCGCAGACTAGCTCAGGCAAGCGGCAGCAGCATTCCACAAAGCGACTCAGATTTCCCAACGAATGCTGTGCTTTCCCAGAGGAGGAGCCTGGTCAAAGAGGCTTTCCCTGAAGGGTGGTATCTCCCACCTTGAGACTAGGCCTAGGCAAGCAGGAGCAGCAGCCCACAGAACCGACTCTGATTTCTAAACAAACGGAGAGCGTGACACTTGTCTTCCCACCTGCCCGCTATTGTTGCAATGCATGCTCTCCTGTTTCATGACCTTTCGTTAAGACTGTTTCCACAGGCACAACCACGCTTCTCTCTCAAGTAGAGGGGATGCCCGGGCAAGAGGATTTCGCTCCATGCAGGTTTCTTACACCGTGCTTCGGAGACTATGTTCAGGCAAGCGGCATCAGCATCGCACTGAATCGACTCTGTTTTCCCCAAGAATGCTGTGCTTTCCTAGAGGGGATGCTCAGGCAAAGAGGCTTTCGCTCTATGCGGGATTCTACCACCGTGCTGCCAATACGAGGCTCAAGCAAGCAGCAACAGCAGCCCAGAGAACCGACTCTTTTTTCCCAGTGACTGCTGTGCTTTCGCAGAGGTTTTCAGCATGGCCTGAGCCGCACTTTGCTGCTGCTTCCTAAGCAAGGCTTTGGGCGTTTGCTCTGTCACGTTAGGGAAGGAAATCTGCGGGAGAGCTGGTGCCTCTTGGGCTTTGCTCTCCCAGGCTCCATGGTCGCACACTGGGTTTACCGTGCCAGGCTGAACTTCGCAGACACAGCCACCACCCTGCAGCAGCATGCGTGGTCTAGGATGACACTCCTGCCAACTGCCATCTCCTGGCGTAGTAAGGCTTGGCTTTTTGCTCTGCAGTTCAGGCGGACTCGGGGACTAGGCCAGGGCCTTCCCCATAGGAAAGGAGAGACGAGAGGAACCCTGCTCAGTGCCCTTGAACTGGGAATGGGAGCTGTGGCGGACTGTGTCCTCTTCTTCCCCGACACACCCCCTGCCACCCCCAACGCTGCCACCTCTTGGAGGAAGGTGGCATCAGGCTGCCCTTTCTTCCAGGGAGCTGGATGTACAAGATCCGTGTATGGCGCCTGGTGGCAAGCCCACGTCTGCCCTAGGGACAGTTGGCCTTGGAGATGCTGTCCCCTTGGGACAGGAGGCACAGAGAGCAGGCCTGCATTCTGCCCAGACTCCTTCCTCAGAGTGGAGTATGCGCGCCTGCCCTAGCCGTCCCCTCGTGTCTTCCTAAAGCCAGGCTTCCGTCTCTACGCACAGGGAGCGGGTGACGCTTGTCTTGCCACCGTCCCGCTGTTCTTCCCAGGGCAGCCTCTACTGCTTTGCGACTGTCTCCGGACAACAAGGCCAACGGCTCCTACACTTCTCCCGGAGAGGCATTCTGCTCCTTCCCCAGACTTGCTCCCGGGCAGCACGGTGACAGCCGTGTCCCTACCCTTAATCCTTTCCAGATGTGCATCCACGCTTCTCTCGCAGGCAGTGGGGATGGTAGGGCCAAGAGAATTTCGCTCCATGCGGGTTTCTTCCACCGTGCTGCGCAGACTAGCTCAAGCAAGCAGCAGGAGCATCCCACAAAGCGACTCAGATTTCCCAACGAATGCTGTGCTTTCCTAGAGGAGGAGCCTGGTCAAAGAGGCATTCCCTGAAGGGTGGTATCTCCCACCTTGAGACTTGGCCTAGGCAAGCAGGAGCAGCAGCCCGCAGAACCGACTCTGATTTCTAAGCAAATGAAGAGGGTGACACTTGTCTTCCCACCTGCCCGCTATTGTTGCAATGCATGCTCTCCTGTTTCATGACCTTTTGTTAAGACTGTTTCCACAGTCACAACCACGCTTCTCTCTCAAGTAGAGGGGATGCCCGGGACAAGAGGATTTCGCTCCATGCGGGTTTCTTACACCGTGCTTCGGAGACTATGTTCAGGCAAGCGGCATCTGCATCGCACAGAACCGACTCTGTTTTCCCCAAGAATGCTGTGCTTTCCTAGAGGGGATGCCCAGGCAAAGAGGCTTTCGCTCTATGCGGGATTCTGCCACCGTGCTGCCAATACTAGGCTCAAGCAAGCAGCAACAGCAGCCCAGAGAACCGACTCTTTTTTCCCAGCGACTGCTATGCTTTCGCAGAGGTTTTCAGCTTGGCCTGAACCGCACTTCGCTGCTGCTTCCTCAGCAAGGCTTTGGGCGTTCGCCCTGTCGCGTCAGGTCAGGAGATCTGCGGGAGAGCTGGTGCCTCTTGGGCTTTCCTCTCCCGAGCTCCATGGTCGCACCCTGGGTTCACCGTGCCAGGGTGAACTTCGCAGACACAGCCAGCACCCTGCAGAAGCGTGCGTGGTCTAGGATGACACTCCCTGCCAACTGCCATCTCCTGGCGTAGTAAGGCTTGGCTTTTTGCTCTGGAGTTCGGGCGGACTCGGGGACTAGGCCAGTGCCTTCCCCATAGGAAAGGAGAGGCGACAGGAACCCTGCACAGTGCCCGTGCACGGGGATGGGGAGCTGTGGGGGACTGTCCCCTCTTCTTCCGCGACACACCCCCTGCCACCCACAACGCTGCCACCTCTTGGAGGATGATGGCATCTGGCTGCCCTTTCTTCCAGGGAGCTGTATCTGCGAGTTACGGGTATGGCGCCTGGTGGCAAGCACACGTCTGCCCTAGGGACAGTTGGCCTTGGAGATGCTGTCCCCTTGGGACAGGAGGCACACAGAACAGGCCTGCCTTCTGCCCAGACTCCTTCCTCAAGTGGAGTATGCGCGTCTGCCCTAGCCGTTCCCTCTTGTCTTCCTAAAGCCAGGTTTTTGTCTCTACGCACAGGGAGCGGTGACACGTGTCTTGACACCGTCCCTCTGTTCATCCCAGGGCAGGTTCTCCTGCTTTGCGACTGCTTCCGGACAACAAGGCCAACGGCTCCTTCTCTTCTCCCGGGGAGGCGTTCTGCTCCTTCCCCAGACTTGCTCCCGGTGAGCATGGTGACAGCCGTGTCCCTATCCTTAAGGCCCTTTCCAGATGTGCATCCAGGCTCTCTCGCAGGCAGTGGGGATGCTAGGGCCAAGAGAATTTCGCTCCATGCGGGCTTCTTCCACCGTGCTGTGCAGACTAGCTCAGGCAAGCGGCAGCAGCATTCCACAAAGCGACTCAGATTTCCCAACGAATGCTGTGCTTTCCCAGAGGAGGAGCCTGGTCAAAGAGGCTTTCCCTGAAGGGTGGTATCTCCCACCTTGAGACTTGGCCTAGGCAAGCAGGAGCAGCAGCCCACAGAACCGACTCTGATTTCTAAACAAACGGAGAGCGTGACACTTGTCTTCCCACCTGCCCGCTATTGTTGCAATGCATGCTCTCCTGTTTCATGACCTTTCGTTAAGACTGTTTCCACAGGCACAACCACGCTTCTCTCTCCAGTAGAGGGGATGCCCGGGCAAGAGGATTTCGCTCCATGCGGGTTTCTTACACCGTGCTTCGGAGACTATGTTCAGGCAAGCGGCATCAGCATCGCACTGAATCGACTCTGTTTTCCCCAAGAATGCTGTGCTTTCCTAGAGGGGATGCTCAGGCAAAGAGGCTTTCGCTCTATGCGGGATTCTACCACCGTGCTGCCAATACGAGGCTCAAGCAAGCAGCAACAGCAGCCCAGAGAACCGACTCTTTTTTCCCAGTGACTGCTGTGCTTTTGCAGAGGTTTTCAGCTTGGCCTGAGCCGCACTTTGCTGCTGCATCCTCAGCAAGGCTTTGGGCGTTTGCTCTGTCACGTCAGGGAAGGAAATCTGCGGGAAAGCTGGTGCCTCTTGGGCTTTGCTCTCCCGAGCTCCATGGTCGCACCCTGGGTTCACCGTGCCAGGCTGAACTTCGCCGACATAGCCACCACCCTTCAGCAGCGTGCGTGGTCTTGGATGACACTCCTGCCAACTGCCATCTCCTGGCGTAGTAAGGCTTGGCTTTTTGCTCTGGAGTTCAGGCGGACTCGGGGACGAGGCCAGTGCCTTCCCCATAGGAAAGGAGAGACGAGAGCAACCCTGCACAGTGCCCTTGAACTGGGATGGGGAGATGTGCGGGACTGTGTCCTCTTCTTCCCCGACACACCCCTTGCCACCCCCAACGCTGCCACCTCTTGGAGGAAGGTGGCATCAGGCTGCCCTTTCTTCCAGGGAGCTGGATGTACAAGATCCGTGTATGGCGCCTGGTGGCAAGCCCACGTCTGCCCTAGGGACAGTTGGCCTTGGAGATGCTGTCCCCTTGGGACAGGAGGCACACAGAGCAGGCCTGCATTCTGCCCAGACTCCTTCCTCAGAGTGGAGTATGCGCGCCTGCCCTAGCCGTCCCCTCGTGTCTTCCTAAAGCCAGGCTTCCGTCTCTACGCACAGGGAGCGGGTGACGCTTGTCTTGCCACCGTCCCGCTGTTCTTCCCAGGGCAGCCTCTCCTGCTTTGCGACTGTCTCCGGACAACAAGGCCAACGGCTCCTACTCTTCTCCCGGAGAGGCGTTCTGCTCCTTCCCCAGACTTGCTCCCGGGCAGCACGGTGACAGCCGTGTCCCTATCCTTAAACCTTTCCAGATGTGCATCCACGCTTCTCTCGCAGGCAGTGGGGATGGTAGGGTCAAGAGAATTTCGCTCCATGCGGGGTTCTTCCACCATGCTGCGCAGACTAGCTCAAGCAAGCAGCAGGAGCATCCCACAAAGCGACTCAGATTTCCCAACGAATGCTGTGCTTTCCTAGAGGAGGAACCTGGTCAAAGAGGCTTTCCCTGTAGGGTGGTATCTCCCACCTTGAGACTTGGCCTAGGAGAATAGGAGCAGCAGCCCGCAGAACCGACTCTGATTTCTAAGCAAATGAAGAGGGTGACACTTTTCTTCCCACCTGCCCGCTATTGTTGCAATGCATGCTCTCCTGTTTCATGACCTTTTGTTAAGACTGTTTCCACAGTCACAACCACGATTCTCTCTCAAGTAGAGGGGATGCCCGGGCCAAGAGGATTTCGCTCCATGCGGGTTTCTTACACCGTGCTTCGGAGACTATGTTCAGGCAAGCGGCATCTGCATCGCACAGAACCGACTCTGTTTTCCCCAAGAATGCTGTGCTTTCCTAGAGGGGATGCCCAGGCAAAGAGGCTTTCGCTCTATGCGGGATTCTGCCACCGTGCTGCCAATACTAGGCTCAAGCAAGCAGCAACAGCAGCCCAGAGAACCGACTCTTTTTTCGCAGCGACTGCTATGCTTTCGCAGAGGTTTTCAGCTTGGCCTGAACCGCACTTCGCTGCTGCTTCCTCAGCAAGGCTTTGGGCGTTCGCCCTGTCGCGTCAGGTCAGGAGATCTGCGGGAGAGCTGGTGCCTCTTGGGCTTTCCTCTCCCGAGCTCCATAGTCGCACCCTGGGTTCACCGCGCCAAGCTGAACTTCGCAGACACAGCCACCACCCTGCAGCAGCGTGCGTGGTCTAGGATGACACTCCCTGCCAACTGCCATCTCCTGGCGTAGTAAGGCTTGGCTTTTTGCTCTGGAGTTCGGGCGGACTCGGGGACTAGGCCAGTGCCTTCCCCATAGGAAAGGAGAGGCGACAGGAACCCTGCACAGTGCCCGTGCACGGGGATGGGGAGCTGTGGGGGACTGTCCCCTCTTCTTCCGCGACACAGCCCCTGCCACCCCCAACGCTGCCACCTCTTGGAGGATGATGGCATCTGGCTGCCCTTTCTTCCATGGAGCTGTATCTGCGAGTTACGGGTATGGCGCCTGGTGGCAAGCTCACGTCTGCCCTAGGGACAGTTGGCCTTGGAGATGCTGTCCCCTTGGGACAGGAGGCACACAGAACAGGCCTGCCTTCTGCCCAGACTCCTTCCTCAAGTGGAGTATGCGCGTCTGCCCTAGCCGTCCCCTCTTGTCTTCCTAAAGCCAGGTTTTTGTCTCTACGCACAGGGAGCGGTGACACGTGTCTTGACACCGTCCCTCTGTTCATCCCAGGGCAGGTTCTCCTGCTTTGCGACTGCTTCCGGACAACAAGGCCAACGGCTCCTTCTCTTCTCCCGGGGAGGCGTTCTGCTCCTTCCCCAGACTTGCTCCCGGTGAGCATGGTGACAGCCGTGTCCCTATCCTTAAGGCCCTTTCCAGATGTGCATCCAGGCTCTCTCGCAGGCAGTGGGGATGCTAGGGCCAAGAGAATTTCGCTCCATGCGGGCTTCTTCCACCGTGCTGTGCAGACTAGCTCAGGCAAGCGGCAGCAGCATTCCACAAAGCGACTCAGATTTCCCAACGAATGCTGTGCTTTCCCAGAGGAGGAGCCTGGTCAAAGAGGCTTTCCCTGTAGGGTGGTATCTCCCACCTTGAGACTTGGCCTAGGCAAGCAGGAGCAGCAGCCCACAGAACCGACTCTGATTTCTAAACAAACGGAGAGCGTGACACTTGTCTTCCCACCTGCCCGCTATTGATGCAATGCATGCTCTCCTGTTTCATGACCTTTCGTTAAGACTGTTTCCACAGGCACAACCACGCTTCTCTCTCCAGTAGAGGGGATGCCCGGGCAAGAGGATTTCGCTCCATGCGGGTTTCTTACACCGTGCTTCGGAGACTATGTTCAGGCAAGCGGCATCAGCATCGCACTGAATCGACTCTGTTTTCCCCAAGAATGCTGTGCTTTCCTAGAGGGGATGCTCAGGCAAAGAGGCTTTCACTCTATGCGGGATTCTACCACCGTGCTGCCAATATGAGGCTCAAGCAAGCAGCAACAGCAGCCCAGAGAACCGACTCTTTTTTCCCAGTGACTGCTGTGCTTTCGCAGAGGTTTTCAGCTTGGCCTGAGCCGCACTTTGCTGCTGCTTCCTCAGCAAGGCTTTGGGCGTTCACTCTGTCACGTCAGGGAAGGAAATCTGCGGGAGAGCTGGTGCCTCTTGGGCTTTGCTCTCCCAGGCTCCATGGTCGCTCCCTGGGTTCCCCGTGCCAGGCTGAACTTCGCAGACACAGCCACCACCCTGCAGCAGCGTGCGTGGTCTAGGATGACACTCCTGCCAACTGCCATCTCCTGGCGTAGTAAGGCTTGGCTTTTTGCTCTGGAGTTCAGGCGGACTCGGGGACGAGGCCAGTGCCTTCCCCATAGGAAAGGAGAGACGAGAGCAACCCTGCACAGTGCCCTTGAACTGGGATGGGGAGCTGTGCGGGACTGTGTCCTCTTCTTCCCCGACACACCCCCTGCCACCCCCAACGCTGCCACCTCTTGGAGGAAGGTGGCATCAGGCTGCCCTTTCTTCCAGGGAGCTGGATGTACAAGATCCGTGTATGGCGCCTGGTGGCAAGCCCACGTCTGCCCTAGGGACAGTTGGCCTTGGAGATGCTGTCCCCTTGGGACAGGAGGCACACAGAGCAGGCCTGCATTCTGCCCAGACTCCTTCCTCAGAGTGGAGTATGCGCGCCTGCCCTAGCCGTCCCCTCGTGTCTTCCTAAAGCCAGGCTTCCGTCTCTACGCACAGGGAGCGGGTGACGCTTGTCTTGCCACCGTCCCGCTGTTCTTCCCAGGGCAGCCTCTCCTGCTTTGCGACTGTCTCCGGACAACAAGGCCAACGGCTCCTACTCTTCTCCCGGAGAGGCGTTCTGCTCCTTCCCCAGACTTGCTCCCGGGCAGCACGGTGACAGCCGTGTCCCTATTCTTAAACCTTTCCAGATGTGCATCCACGCTTCTCTCGCAGGCAGTGGGGATGGTAGGGCCAAGAGAATTTCTCTCCATGCGGGGTTCTTCCACCATGCTGCGCAGACTAGCTCAAGCAAGCAGCAGGAGCATCCCACAAAGCGACTCAGATTCCCAACGAATGCTGTGCTTTCCTAGAGGAAGAACCTGGTCAAAGAGGCTTTCCCTGTAGGGTGGTATCTCCCACCTTGAGACTTGGCCTAGGAGAATAGGAGCAGCAGCCCGCAGAACCGACTCTGATTTCTAAGCAAACGAAGAGGGTGACACTTGTCTTCCCACCTGCCCGCTATTGTTGCAATGCATGCTCTCCTGTTTCATGACCTTTTGTTAAGACTGTTTCCACAGTCACAACCACGATTCTCTCTCAAGTAGAGGGGATGCCCGGGCCAAGAGGATTTCGCTCCATGCGGGTTTCTTACACCGTGCTTCGGAGACTATGTTCAGGCAAGCGGCATCTGCATCGCACAGAACCGACTCTGTTTTCCCCAAGAATGCTGTGCTTTCCTAGAGGGGATGCCCAGGCAAAGAGGCTTTCGCTCTATGCGGGATTCTGCCACCGTGCTGCCAATACTAGGCTCAAGCAAGCAGCAACAGCAGACCAGAGAACCGACTCTTTTTTCCCAGCGACTGCTATGCTTTCGCAGAGGTTTTCAGCTTGGCCTGAACCGCACTTCGCTGCTGCTTCCTCAGCAAGGCTTTGGGCGTTCGCCCTGTCGCGTCAGGTCAGGAGATCTGCGGGAGAGCTGGTGCCTCTTGGGCTTTCCTCTCCCGAGCTCCATGGTCGCACCCTGGGTTCACCGTGCCAGGTGAACTTCGCAGACACAGCCACCACCCTGCAGCAGCGTGCGTGGTCTAGGATGACACTCCCTGCCAACTGCCATCTCCTGGCGTAGTAAGGCTTGGCTTTTTGCTCTGGAGTTCGGGCGGACTCGGGGACTAGGCCAGTGCCTTCCCCATAGGAAAGGAGAGGCGACAGGAACCCTGCACAGTGCCCGTGCACGGGGATGGGGAGCTGTGGGGGACTGTCCCCTCTTCTTCCCCGACACACCCCCTGCCACCCCCTACGCTGCCACCTCTTGGAGGATGATGTCATCTGGCTGCCCTTTCTTAAGGGAGCTGTATCTGCGAGTTACGGGTATGGCGCCTGGTGGCAAGCTCACGTCTGCCCTAGGGACAGTTGGCCTTGGAGATGCTGTCCCCTTGGGACAGGAGGCACACAGAACAGGCATGCCTTCTGCCCAGACTCCTTCCTCAAGTGGAGTATGCGCGTCTGCCCTAGCCGTCCCCTCTTGTCTTCCTAAAGCCAGGTTTTTGTCTATACGCACAGGGAGCGGTGACACGTGTCTTGACACCGTCCCTCTGTTCATCCCAGGGCAGGTTCTCCTGCTTTGCGACTGCTTCCGGACAACAAGGCCAACGGCTCCTTCTCTTCTACCGGGGAGGCGTTCTGATCCTTCCCAGACTTGCTCCCGGTGAGCATGGTGACAGCCGTGTCCCTATCATTAAGGCCCTTTCCAGATGTGCATCCACGCTTCTCTCGCAGGCAGTGGGGATGCTAGGGCCAAGAGAATTTCGCTCCATGCGGGTTTCTTCCACCGTGCTGCGCAGACTAGCTCAAGCAAGCAGCAGGAGCATCCCAGAAAGCGACTCAGATTTCCCAACGAATGCTGTGCTTTCCTAGAGGAGGAGCCTGGTCAAAGAGGCTTTCCCTGTAGGGTGGTATCTCCCACCTTGAGACTTGGCCTAGGCAAGCAGGAGCAGCAGCCCACAGAACCGACTCTGATTTCTAAACAAACGGAGAGCGTGACACTTGTCTTCCCACCTGCCCGCTATTGTTGCAATGCATGCTCTCCTGTTTCATGACCTTTCGTTAAGACTGTTTCCACAGGCACAACCACGCTTCTCTCTCCAGTAGAGGGGATGCCCGGGCAAGAGGATTTCGCTCCATGCGGGTTCTTTACACCGTGCTTCGGAGACTATGTTCAGGCAAGCGGCATCACCATCGCACTGAATCGACTCTGTTTTCCCCAAGAATGTTGTGCTTTCCTAGAGGGGATGCTCTGGCAAAGAGGCTTTCGCTCTATGCGGGATTCTACCACCGTGCTGCCAATATGAGGCTCAAGCAAGCAGCAACAGCAGCCCAGAGAACCGACTCTTTTTTCCCAGTGACTGCTGTGCTTTCGCAGAGGTTTTCAGCTTGGCCTGAGCCGCACTTTGCTGCTGCTTCCTCAGCAAGGCTTTGGGCGTTCGCCCTGTCACGTCAGGGAAGGAAATCTGCGGGAGAGCTGGTGCCTCTTGGGCTTTGCTCTCCCAGGCTCCATGGTCGCACCCTGGGTTCCCCGTGCCAGGCTGAACTTCGCAGACACAGCCACCACCCTGCAGCAGCGTGCGTGGTCTTGGATGACACTCCTGCCAACTGCCATCTCCTGGCGTAGTAAGGCTTGGCTTTTTGCTCTGGAGTTCAGGCGGACTCGGGGACTAGGCCAGTGCCTTCCCCATAGGAAAGGAGAGACGAGAGGAACCCTTCACAGTGCCCTTGAACTGGGATGGGGAGCTGTGCGGGACTGTGTCCTCTTCTTCCCCGACACACCCCCTGCCACCCCCAACGCTGCCACCTCTTGGAGGAAGGTGACATCAGGCTGCCCTTTCTTCCAGGGAGCTGGATGTACAAGATCCGTGTATGGCGCCTGGTGGCAAGCCCACGTCTGCCCTAGGGACAGTTGGCCTTGGAGATGCTGTCCCCTTGGGACAGGAGGCACAAAGAGCAGGCCTGCATTCTGCCCAGACCCCTTCCTCAGAGTGGAGTATGCGCGCCTGCCCTAGCCGTCCCCTCGTGTCTTCCTAAAGCCAGGCTTCCGTCTCTACGCACAGTCAGCGGGTGACGCTTGTCTTGCCACCGTCCAGCTGTCCTTCCCAGGGCAGCCTCTCCTGCTTTGCGACTGTCTCCGGAAAACAAGGCCAACGGTTCCTACTCTTCTCCCGGAGAGGCGTTCTGCTCCTTCCCCAGACTTGCTACCGGGCAGCACGGTGACATCCGTGTCCCTATCCTTAAACCTTTCCAGATGTGCATCCACGCTTCTCTCGCAGGCAGTGGGGATGGTAGGGCCAAGAGAATTTCGCTCTATGCGGTGTTCTTCCACCATGCTGCGCAGACTAGCTCAAGCAAGCAGCAGGAGCATCCCACAAAGCGACTCAGATTTCCCAACGAATGCTGTGCTTTCCTAGAGGAGGAGCCTGGTCAAAGAGGCTTTCCCTGTAGGGTGGTATCTCCCACCTTGAGACTTGGCCTAGGCGAGCAGGAGCAGCAGTCCGCAGAACCGACTCTGATTTCTAAGCAAATGAAGAGGGTGACACTTGTCTTCCCACCTGCCCGCTATTATTGCAATGCATGCTGTCCTGTTTCATGACCTTTTGTTAAGACTGATTCCACAGTCACAACCACGCTTCTCTCTCAAGTAGAGGGGATGCCCGGGACAAGAGGATTTCGCTCCATGCGGGTTTCTTACACCGTGCTTCGGAGACTATGTTCAGGCAAGCGGCATCTGCATTGCACAGAACCGACTCTGTTTTCCCCAAGAATGCTGTGCTTTCCTAGAGGGGATGCCCAGGCAAAGAGGCTTTCGCTCTATGCGGGATTCTGCCACCGTGCTGCCAATACTAGGCTCAAGCAAGCAGCAACAGCAGCCCAGAGAACCGACTCTTTTTTCCCAGCGACTGCTATGCTTTCGCAGAGGTTTTCAGCTTGGCCTGAACCGCACTTCGCTGCTGCTTCCTCAGCAAGGCTTTGGGCGTTCGCCCTGTCGCGTCAGGTCAGGAGATCTGCGGGAGAGCTGGTACCTCTTGGGCTTTCCTCTCCCGAGCTCCATGGTCGCACCCTGGGTTCACCGTGCCAGGTGAACTTCGCAGACACAGCCACCACCCTGCAGCAGCGTGCGTGGTCTAGGATGACACTCCCTGCCAACTGCCATCTCCTGGCGTAGTAAGGCTTGGCTTTTTGCCCCGGAGTTCGGGCGGACTCGGGGACTAGGCCAGTGCCTTCCCCATAGGAAAGGAGAGGCGACAGGAACCCTGCACAGTGCCCGTGCACGGGGATGGGGAGCTGTGGGGGACTGTCCCCTCTTCTTCCCCGACACTCCCCCTGCCACCCCCAACGCTGCCACCTCTTGGAGGATGATGGCATCTGGCTGCCCTTTCTTCCAGGGAGCTGTATCTGCGAATTACGGGTATGGCGCCTGGTGGCAAGCTCACGTCTGCCCTAGGGACAGTTGGCCTTGGAGATGCTGTCCCCTTGGGACAGGAGGCACACAGAACAGGCCTGCCTTCTGCCCAGACTCCTTCCTCAAGTGGAGTATGCGCGTCTGCCCTAGCCATCCCCTCTTGTCTTCCTAAAGCCAGGTTTTTGTCTCTACGCACAGGGAGCGGTGACACGTGTCTTGACACCGTCCCTCTGTTCATCCCAGGGCAGGTTCTCCTGCTTTGCGACTGCTTCCGGACAACAAGGCCAACGGCTCCTTCTCTTCTCCCGGGGAGGCGTTCTGCTCCTTCCCCAGACTTGCTCCCGGTGAGCATGGTGACAGCCGTGTCCCTATCCTTAAGGCCCTTTCCAGATGTGCATCCACGCTTCTCTCGCAGGCAGTGGGGATGCTAGGGCCAAGAGAATTTCGCTCCATGCGGGCTTCTTCCACCGTGCTGCGCAGACTAGCTCAGGCAAGCGGCAGCAGCATACCACAAAGCGACTCAGATTTCCCAACGAATGCTGTGCTTTCCCAGAGGAGGAGCCTGGTCAAAGAGGCTTTCCCTGAAGGGTGGTATCTCCCACCTTGAGACTTGGCCTAGGCAAGCAGGAGCAGCAGCCCACAGAACCGACTCTGATTTCTAAACAAACGGAGAGCGTGACACTTGTCTTCCCACCTGCCCGCTATTGTTGCAATGCATGCTCTCCTGTTTCATGACCTTTCGTTAAGACTGTTTCCACAGGCACAACCACGCTTCTCTCTCCAGTAGAGGGGATGCCCGGGCAAGAGGATTTCGCTCCATGCGGGTTTCTTACACCGTGCTTCGGAGACTATGTTCAGGCAAGCGGCATCAGCATCGCACTGAATCGACTCTGTTTTCCCCAAGAATGTTGTGCTTTCCTAGAGGGGATGCTCTGGGAAGGAGGCTTTCGCTCTATGCGGGATTCTACCATCGTGCTGCCAATACGAGGCTCAAGCAAGCCACAACAGCAGCCCAGAGAACCGACTCTTTTTTCCCAGTGACTGCTGTGCTTTCGCAGAGGTTTTCAGCTTGGCCTGAGCCGCACTTTGCTGTTGATTCCTCAGCAAGGCTTTGGGCGTTTGCTCTGTCACGTCAGAGAAGGAAATCTGCGGGAGAGCTGGTGCCTCTTGGGCTTTGCTCTCCCAGGCTCCATGGTCGCACCCTGGGTTCACCGTGCCAGGCTGAACTTCGCAGACACAGCCACCACCCTGCAGCAGCGTGCGTGGTCTAGGATGACACTCCTGCCAACTGCCATCTCCTGGCGTAGTAAGGCTTGGCTTTTTGCTCTGGAGTTCAGGCGGACTCGGGGACTAGGCCAGTGCCTTCCCCATAGGAAAGGAGAGACGAGAGGAACCCTGCACAGTGCCCTTGAACTGGGATGGGGAGCTGTGGGGGACTGTGTCCTCTTCTTCCCCGACACACGCCCTGCCACCCCCCAACGCTGCCACCTCTTGGAGGAAGGTGGCATCAGGCTGCTTTTTCTTCTAGGGAGCTGGATGTACAATATCCGTGTATGGCGCCTGGTGGCAAGCCCACGTCTGCCCTAGGGACAGTTGGCTTTGGAGATGCTGTCCCCTTGGGACAGGAGGCACACAGAGCAGGCCTGCATTCTGCCCAGACTGCTTCCTCAGAGTGGAGTATGCGCGCCTGCCCTAGCCGTCCCCTCGTGTCTTCCTAAAGCCAGGCTTCCGTCTCTACGCACAGGGAGCGGGTGACGCTTGTCTTGCCACCGTCCCGCTGTTCTTCCCAGGGCAGCCTCTCCTGCTTTGCGACTGTCTCCGGAAAACAAGGCCAACGGCTCCTACTCTTCTCCCGGAGAGGCGTTCTGCTCCTTCCACAGTCTTGCTCCCGGGCAGAACGGTGACAGCCGTGTCCCTACCCTTAAACCTTTCCAGATGTGCATCCACGCTTCTCTCGCAGGCAGTGGGGATGGTAGGGCCAAGAGAATTTCGCTCCATGCGGGGTTCTTCCACCATGCTGCGCAGACTAGCTCAAGCAAGCAGCAGGCGCATCCCACAAAGCGACTCAGGTTTCCCAACGAATGCTGTGCTTTCCTAGAGGAGGAGCCTGGTCAAAGAGGCTTTCCCTGTAGGGTGGTATCTCCCACCTTGAGACTTGGCCTAGGCAAGCAGGAGCAGCAGCCCGCAGAACCGACTCTGATTTCTAAGCAAATGAAGAGGGTGACACTTGTCTTCCCACCTGCCCGCTATTGTTGCAATGCATGCTCTCCTGTTTCATGACCTTTTGTTAAGACTGTTTCCACAGTCACAACCACGCTTCTCTCTCAAGTAGAGGGGATGCCCGGGCCAAGATGATTTCGCTCCATGCGGGTTTCTTACACCGTGCTTCGGAGACTATGTTCAGGCAAGCGGCATCTGCATCGCACAGAACCGACTCTGTTTTCCCCAAGAATGCTGTGCCTTCCTAGAGGGGATGCCCAGGCAAAGAGGCTTTCGCTCTATGCGGGATTCTGCCACCGTGCTGCCAATACTAGGCTCAAGCAAGCAGCAACAGCAGCCCAGAGAACCGACTCTTTTTTCCCAGCGACTGCTATGCTTTCGCAGAGGTTTTCAGCTTGGCCTGAACCGCACTTCGCTGCTGCTTCCTCAGCAAGGCTTTGGGCGTTCGCCCTGTCGCGTCAGGTCAGGAGATCTGCGGGAGAGCTGGTGCCTCTTGGGATTTCCTCTCCCGAGCTCCATGGCGCACCCTGAGTTCACCGTGCCAGGCTGAACTTCGCAGACACAGCCACCACCCTGCAGCTGCGTGCGTGGTCTAGGATGACACTCCCTGCCAACTGCCATCTCCTGGCGTAGTAAGGCTTGGCTTTTTGCTCCGGAGTTCGGGCGGACTCGGGGACTAGGCCAGTGCCTTCCCCATAGGAAAGGAGAGGCGACAGGAACCCTGCACAGTGCCCGTGCACGGGGATGGGGAGCTGTGGGGGACTGTCCCCTCTTCTTCCCCGACACACCCCCTCCCACCCCCAACGCTGCCACCTCTTGGAGGATGATGGCATCTGGCTGCCCTTTCTTCCAGGGAGCTGTATCTGCGAGTTACGGGTATGGCGCCTGGTGGCAAGCTCACGTCTGCCCTAGGGACAGTTGGCCTTGGAGATGCTGTCCCCTTGGGACAGGAGGCACACAGAACAGGCCTGCCTTCTGCCCAGACTCCTTCCTCAAGTGGAGTATGCGCGTCTGCCCTAGCCGTCCCCTCTTGTCTTCCTAAAGCCAGGTTTTTGTCTCTACGCACAGGGAGCGGTGACACGTGTCTTGACACCGTCCCTCTGTTCATCCCAGGGCAGGTTCTCCTGCTTTGCGACTGCTTCCGGACAACAAGGCCACGTCTCCTTCTCTTCTCCCGGGGAGGCGTTCTGCTCCTTCCCCAGACTTGCTCCCGGTGAGCATGGTGACAGCCGTGTCCCTATCCTTAAGGCCCTTTCCAGATGTGCATCCACGCTTCTCTCGCAGGCAGTGGGGATGCTAGGGCCAAGAGAATTTCGCTCCATGCGGGCTTCTTCCACCGTGCTGCGCAGACTAGCTCAGGCAAGCGGCAGCAGCATTCCACAAAGCGACTCAGATTTCCCAACGAATGCTGTGCTTTCCCAGAGGAGGAGCCTGGTCAAAGAGGCTTTTCCTGAAGGGTGGTATCTCCCACCTTGAGACTTGGCCTAGGCAAGCAGGAGCAGCAGCCCACAGAACCGACTCTGATTTCTAAACAAACGGAGAGCGTGACACTTGTCTTCCCACCTGCCCGCTATTGTTGCAATGCATGCTCTCCTGTTTCATGACCTTTCGTTAAGACTGTTTCCACAGGCACAACCACGCTTCTCTCTCCAGTAGAGGGGATGCCCGGGCAAGAGGACTTCGCTCCATGCGGGTTTCTTACACCGTGCTTCGGAGACTATGTTCAGGCAAGCGGCATCAGCATCGCACTGAATCGACTCTGTTTTCCCCAAGAATGCTGTGCTTTCCTAGAGGGGATGCTCAGGCAATGAGGCTTTCGCTCTATGCGGGATTCTACCACCGTGCTGCCAATACGAGGCTCAAGCAAGCCACAACAGCAGCCCAGAGAACCGACTCTTTTTTCCCAGTTACTGGTGTGCTTTCACAGAGGTTTTCAGCTTGGCCTGAGCCGCACTTTGCTGCTGCTTCCTCAGCAAGGCTTTGGGCGTTTGCTCTGTCACGTCAGGGAAGGAAATCTGCGGGAAAGCTGGTGCCTCTTGGGCTTTGCTCTCCCGAGCTCCATGGTCGCACCCTGGGTTCACCGTGCCAGGCTGAACTTCGCAGACACAGCCACCACCCTGCAGCAGCGTGCGTGGTCTTGGATGACACTCCTGCCAACTGCCATCTCCTGGCGTAGTAAGGCTTGGCTTTTTGCTCTGGAGTTCAGTCGGACTCGGGGACTCATCCAGTGCCTTCCCCATAGGAAAGGTGAGACGAGAGGAACCCTGCACAGTGCCCTTGAACTGGGATGGGGAGCTGTGGGGGACTGTGTCTTCTTCTTCCCCGACACACCCCCTGCCACCCCCAACGCTGCCACCTCTTGGAGGAAGGTGGCATCAGGCTGCCCTTTCTTCCAGGGAGCTGGATGTACAAGATCCGTGTATGGCGCCTGGTGGCAAGCCCACGTCTGCCCTAGGGACAGTTGGCCTTGGAGATGCTGTCCCCTTGGGACAGGAGGCACACAGAGCAGGCCTGCATTCTGCCCAGACTCCTTCCTCATAGTGGAGTATGCGCGCCTGCCCTAGCCGTCCCCTCGTGTCTTCCTAAGGCAGGCTTCCGTCTCTACGCACAGGGAACGGGAGACGCTTGTCTTGCCACCGTCCCGCTGTTCTTCCCAGGGCAGCCTCTCCTGCTTTGCGACTGTCTCCGGACAACAAGGCCAACGGCTCCTACTCTTCTCCCGGAGAGGCATTCTGCTCCTTCCCCAGACTTGCTCCCGGGCAGCACGGTGACAGCCGTGTCCCTACCCTTAAACCTTTCCAGATGTGCATCCACGCTTCTCTCGCAGGCAGTGGGGATGGTAGGGCCAAGAGAATTTCGCTCCATGCGGGTTTCTTCCACCGTGCTGCGCAGACTAGCTCAAGCAAGCAGCAGGAGCATCCCACAAAGCGACTCAGATTTCCCAACGAATGCTGTGCTTTCCTAGAGGAGGAGCCTGGTCAAAGAGGCTTTCCCTGAAGGGTGGTATCTCCCACCTTGAGACTTGGCCTAGGCAAGCAGGAGCAGCAGCCCGCAGAACCGACTCTGATTTCTAAGCAAATGAAGAGGGTGACACTTGTCTTCCCACCTGCCCGCTATTGTTGCAATGCATGCTCTCCTGTTTCATGACCTTTTGTTAAGACTGTTTCCACAGTCACAACCACGCTTCTCTCTCAAGTAGAGGGGATGCCCGGGCCAAGAGGATTTCGCTCCATGCGGGTTTCTTACACCGTGCTTCGGAGACTATGTTCAGGCCAGCGGCATCTGCATCGCACAGAACCGACTCTGTTTTCCCCAAGAATGCTGTGCTTTCCTAGAGGGGATGCCCAGGCAAAGAGGCTTTCGCTCTATGCGGGATTCTGCCACCGTGCTGCCAATACTAGGCTCAAGCAAGCAGCAACAGCAGCCCAGAGAACCGACTCTTTTTTCCCAGCGACTGCTATGCTTTCGCAGAGGTTTTCAGCTTGGCCTGAACCGCACTTCGCTGCTGCTTCCTCAGCAAGGCTTTGGGCGTTCGCCCTGTCGCGTCAGGTCAGGAGATCTGCGGGAGAGCTGGTGCCTCTTGGGCTTTCCTCTCCCGAGCTCCATGGTCGCACCCTGGGTTCACCGTGCCAGGCTGAACTTCGCAGACACAGCCACCACCCTGCAGCAGCGTGCGTGGTCTAGGATGACACTCCCTGCCAACTGCCATCTCCTGGCGTAGTAATGCTTGGCTTTTTGCTCTGGAGTTCGGGCGGACTCGGGGACTAGGCCAGTGCCTTCCCCATAGGAAAGGAGAGGCGACAGGAACCCTGCACAGTGCCCGTGCACGGGGATGGGGAGCTGTGGGGGACTGTCCCCTCTTCTTCCCCGACACACCCCCTGCCACCCCCAACGCTGCCACCTCTTGGAGGATGATGGCATCTGGCTGCCCTTTCTTCCAGGGAGCTGTATCTGCGAGTTACGGGTATGGCGCCTGGTGGCAAGCTCACGTCTGCCCTAGGGACAGTTGGCCTTGGAGATGCTGTCCCCTTGGGACAGGAGGCACACAGAACAGGCCTGCCTTCTGCCCAGACTCCTTCCTCAAGTGGAGTATGCGCGTCTGCCCTAGCCGTCCCCTCTTGTCTTCCTAAAGCCAGGTTTTTGTCTCTACGCACAGGGAGCGGTGACACGTGTCTTGACACCGTCCCTCTGTTCATCCCAGGGCAGGTTCTCCTGCTTTGCGACTGCTTCCGGACAACAAGGCCAACGGCTCCTTCTCTTCTCCCGGGGAGGCGTTCTGCTCCTTCCCCAGACTTGCTCCCGGTGAGCATGGTGACAGCCGTGTCCCTATCCTTAAGGCCCTTTCCAGATGTGCATCCACGCTTCTCTCGCAGGCAGTGGGGATGCTAGGGCCAAGAGAATTTCGCTCCATGCGGGCTTCTTCCACCGTGCTGCGCAGACTAGCTCAGGCAAGCGGCAGCAGCATTCCACAAAGCGACTCAGATTTCCCAACGAATGCTGTGCTTTCCCAGAGGAGGAGCCTGGTCAAAGAGGCTTTCCCTGAAGGGTGGTATCTCCCACCTTGAGACTTGGCCTAGGCAAGCAGGAGCAGCAGCCCACAGAACCGACTCTGATTTCTAAACAAACGGAGAGCGTGACACTTGTCTTCCCACCTGCCCGCTATTGTTGCAATGCATGCTCTCCTGTTTCATGACCTTTCGTTAAGACTGTTTCCACAGGCACAACCACGCTTCTCTCTCCAGTAGAGGGGATGCCCGGGCAAGAGGATTTCGCTCCATGCGGGTTTCTTACACCGTGCTTCGGAGACTATGTTCAGGCAAGCGGCATCAGCATCGCACTGAATCGACTCTGTTTTCCCCAAGAATGCTGTGCTTTCCTAGAGGGGATGCTCAGGCAAAGAGGCTTTCGCTCTATGCGGGATTCTACCACCGTGCTGCCAATACGAGGCTCAAGCAAGCCACAACAGCAGCCCAGAGAACCGACTCTTTTTTCCCAGTGACTGCTGTGCTTTCACAGAGGTTTTCAGCTTGGCCTGAGCCGCACTTTGCTGCTGCTTCCTCAGCAAGGCTTTGGGCGTTTGCTCTGTTCGTCAGGGAAGGAAATCTGCGGGAGAGCTGGTGCCTCTTGGGCTTTGCTCTCCCAGGCTCCATGGTCGCACCCTGGGTTCACCGTGCCAGGCTGAACTTCGCAGACACAGCCACCACCCGGCAGCAGCGTGCGTGGTCTAGGATGACACTCCTGCCAACTGCCATCTCCTGGCGTAGTAAGGCTTGGCTTTTTGCTCTGGAGTTCAGGCGGACTCGGGGACTAGGCCAGTGCCTTCCCCATAGGAAAGGAGAGACGAGAGGAACCCTGCACAGTGCCCTTGAACTGGGATGGGGAGCTGTGGGGGACTGTGTCCTCTTCTTCCCCGACACACGCCCTGCCACCCCCAACGCTGCCACCTCTTGGAGGAAGGTGGCATCAGGCTGCTTTTTCTTCTAGGGAGCTGGATGTACAATATCCGTGTATGGCGCCTGGTGGCAAGCCCACGTCTGCCCTAGGGACAGTTGGCTTTGGAGATGCTGTCCCCTTGGGACAGGAGGCACACAGAGCAGGCCTGCATTCTGCCCAGACTGCTTCCTCAGAGTGGAGTATGCGCGCCTGCCCTAGCCGTCCCCTCGTGTCTTCCTAAAGCCAGGCTTCCGTCTCTACGCACAGGGAGCGGGTGACGCTTGTCTTGCCACCGTCCCGCTGTTCTTCCCAGGGCAGCCTCTCCTGCTTTGCGACTGTCTCCGGAAAACAAGGCCAACGGCTCCTACTCTTCTCCCGGAGAGGCGTTCTGCTCCTTCCACAGTCTTGCTCCCGGGCAGAACGGTGACAGCCGTGTCCCTACCCTTAAACCTTTCCAGATGTGCATCCACGCTTCTCTCGCAGGCAGTGGGGATGGTAGGGCCAAGAGAATTTCGCTCCATGCGGGGTTCTTCCACCATGCTGCGCAGACTAGCTCAAGCAAGCAGCAGGCGCATCCCACAAAGCGACTCAGGTTTCCCAACGAATGCTGTGCTTTCCTAGAGGAGGAGCCTGGTCAAAGAGGCTTTCCCTGTAGGGTGGTATCTCCCACCTTGAGACTTGGCCTAGGCAAGCAGGAGCAGCAGCCCGCAGAACCGACTCTGATTTCTAAGCAAATGAAGAGGGTGACACTTGTCTTCCCACCTGCCCGCTATTGTTGCAATGCATGCTCTCCTGTTTCATGACCTTTTGTTAAGACTGTTTCCACAGTCACAACCACGCTTCTCTCTCAAGTAGAGGGGATGCCCGGGCCAAGATGATTTCGCTCCATGCGGGTTTCTTACACCGTGCTTCGGAGACTATGTTCAGGCAAGCGGCATCTGCATCGCACAGAACCGACTCTGTTTTCCCCAAGAATGCTGTGCCTTCCTAGAGGGGATGCCCAGGCAAAGAGGCTTTCGCTCTATGCGGGATTCTGCCACCGTGCTGCCAATACTAGGCTCAAGCAAGCAGCAACAGCAGCCCAGAGAACCGACTCTTTTTTCCCAGCGACTGCTATGCTTTCGCAGAGGTTTTCAGCTTGGCCTGAACCGCACTTCGCTGCTGCTTCCTCAGCAAGGCTTTGGGCGTTCGCCCTGTCGCGTCAGGTCAGGAGATCTGCGGGAGAGCTGGTGCCTCTTGGGATTTCCTCTCCCGAGCTCCATGGCGCACCCTGAGTTCACCGTGCCAGGCTGAACTTCGCAGACACAGCCACCACCCTGCAGCTGCGTGCGTGGTCTAGGATGACACTCCCTGCCAACTGCCATCTCCTGGCGTAGTAAGGCTTGGCTTTTTGCTCCGGAGTTCGGGCGGACTCGGGGACTAGGCCAGTGCCTTCCCCATAGGAAAGGAGAGGCGACAGGAACCCTGCACAGTGCCCGTGCACGGGGATGGGGAGCTGTGGGGGACTGTCCCCTCTTCTTCCCCGACACACCCCCTCCCACCCCCAACGCTGCCACCTCTTGGAGGATGATGGCATCTGGCTGCCCTTTCTTCCAGGGAGCTGTATCTGCGAGTTACGGGTATGGCGCCTGGTGGCAAGCTCACGTCTGCCCTAGGGACAGTTGGCCTTGGAGATGCTGTCCCCTTGGGACAGGAGGCACACAGAACAGGCCTGCCTTCTGCCCAGACTCCTTCCTCAAGTGGAGTATGCGCGTCTGCCCTAGCCGTCCCCTCTTGTCTTCCTAAAGCCAGGTTTTTGTCTCTACGCACAGGGAGCGGTGACACGTGTCTTGACACCGTCCCTCTGTTCATCCCAGGGCAGGTTCTCCTGCTTTGCGACTGCTTCCGGACAACAAGGCCACGTCTCCTTCTCTTCTCCCGGGGAGGCGTTCTGCTCCTTCCCCAGACTTGCTCCCGGTGAGCATGGTGACAGCCGTGTCCCTATCCTTAAGGCCCTTTCCAGATGTGCATCCACGCTTCTCTCGCAGGCAGTGGGGATGCTAGGGCCAAGAGAATTTCGCTCCATGCGGGCTTCTTCCACCGTGCTGCGCAGACTAGCTCAGGCAAGCGGCAGCAGCATTCCACAAAGCGACTCAGATTTCCCAACGAATGCTGTGCTTTCCCAGAGGAGGAGCCTGGTCAAAGAGGCTTTTCCTGAAGGGTGGTATCTCCCACCTTGAGACTTGGCCTAGGCAAGCAGGAGCAGCAGCCCACAGAACCGACTCTGATTTCTAAACAAACGGAGAGCGTGACACTTGTCTTCCCACCTGCCCGCTATTGTTGCAATGCATGCTCTCCTGTTTCATGACCTTTCGTTAAGACTGTTTCCACAGGCACAACCACGCTTCTCTCTCCAGTAGAGGGGATGCCCGGGCAAGAGGACTTCGCTCCATGCGGGTTTCTTACACCGTGCTTCGGAGACTATGTTCAGGCAAGCGGCATCAGCATCGCACTGAATCGACTCTGTTTTCCCCAAGAATGCTGTGCTTTCCTAGAGGGGATGCTCAGGCAATGAGGCTTTCGCTCTATGCGGGATTCTACCACCGTGCTGCCAATACGAGGCTCAAGCAAGCCACAACAGCAGCCCAGAGAACCGACTCTTTTTTCCCAGTTACTGGTGTGCTTTCACAGAGGTTTTCAGCTTGGCCTGAGCCGCACTTTGCTGCTGCTTCCTCAGCAAGGCTTTGGGCGTTTGCTCTGTCACGTCAGGGAAGGAAATCTGCGGGAAAGCTGGTGCCTCTTGGGCTTTGCTCTCCCGAGCTCCATGGTCGCACCCTGGGTTCACCGTGCCAGGCTGAACTTCGCAGACACAGCCACCACCCTGCAGCAGCGTGCGTGGTCTTGGATGACACTCCTGCCAACTGCCATCTCCTGGCGTAGTAAGGCTTGGCTTTTTGCTCTGGAGTTCAGTCGGACTCGGGGACTCATCCAGTGCCTTCCCCATAGGAAAGGTGAGACGAGAGGAACCCTGCACAGTGCCCTTGAACTGGGATGGGGAGCTGTGGGGGACTGTGTCTTCTTCTTCCCCGACACACCCCCTGCCACCCCCAACGCTGCCACCTCTTGGAGGAAGGTGGCATCAGGCTGCCCTTTCTTCCAGGGAGCTGGATGTACAAGATCCGTGTATGGCGCCTGGTGGCAAGCCCACGTCTGCCCTAGGGACAGTTGGCCTTGGAGATGCTGTCCCCTTGGGACAGGAGGCACACAGAGCAGGCCTGCATTCTGCCCAGACTCCTTCCTCATAGTGGAGTATGCGCGCCTGCCCTAGCCGTCCCCTCGTGTCTTCCTAAGGCAGGCTTCCGTCTCTACGCACAGGGAACGGGAGACGCTTGTCTTGCCACCGTCCCGCTGTTCTTCCCAGGGCAGCCTCTCCTGCTTTGCGACTGTCTCCGGACAACAAGGCCAACGGCTCCTACTCTTCTCCCGGAGAGGCATTCTGCTCCTTCCCCAGACTTGCTCCCGGGCAGCACGGTGACAGCCGTGTCCCTACCCTTAAACCTTTCCAGATGTGCATCCACGCTTCTCTCGCAGGCAGTGGGGATGGTAGGGCCAAGAGAATTTCGCTCCATGCGGGTTTCTTCCACCGTGCTGCGCAGACTAGCTCAAGCAAGCAGCAGGAGCATCCCACAAAGCGACTCAGATTTCCCAACGAATGCTGTGCTTTCCTAGAGGAGGAGCCTGGTCAAAGAGGCTTTCCCTGAAGGGTGGTATCTCCCACCTTGAGACTTGGCCTAGGCAAGCAGGAGCAGCAGCCCGCAGAACCGACTCTGATTTCTAAGCAAATGAAGAGGGTGACACTTGTCTTCCCACCTGCCCGCTATTGTTGCAATGCATGCTCTCCTGTTTCATGACCTTTTGTTAAGACTGTTTCCACAGTCACAACCACGCTTCTCTCTCAAGTAGAGGGGATGCCCGGGCCAAGAGGATTTCGCTCCATGCGGGTTTCTTACACCGTGCTTCGGAGACTATGTTCAGGCCAGCGGCATCTGCATCGCACAGAACCGACTCTGTTTTCCCCAAGAATGCTGTGCTTTCCTAGAGGGGATGCCCAGGCAAAGAGGCTTTCGCTCTATGCGGGATTCTGCCACCGTGCTGCCAATACTAGGCTCAAGCAAGCAGCAACAGCAGCCCAGAGAACCGACTCTTTTTTCCCAGCGACTGCTATGCTTTCGCAGAGGTTTTCAGCTTGGCCTGAACCGCACTTCGCTGCTGCTTCCTCAGCAAGGCTTTGGGCGTTCGCCCTGTCGCGTCAGGTCAGGAGATCTGCGGGAGAGCTGGTGCCTCTTGGGCTTTCCTCTCCCGAGCTCCATGGTCGCACCCTGGGTTCACCGTGCCAGGCTGAACTTCGCAGACACAGCCACCACCCTGCAGCAGCGTGCGTGGTCTAGGATGACACTCCCTGCCAACTGCCATCTCCTGGCGTAGTAATGCTTGGCTTTTTGCTCTGGAGTTCGGGCGGACTCGGGGACTAGGCCAGTGCCTTCCCCATAGGAAAGGAGAGGCGACAGGAACCCTGCACAGTGCCCGTGCACGGGGATGGGGAGCTGTGGGGGACTGTCCCCTCTTCTTCCCCGACACACCCCCTGCCACCCCCAACGCTGCCACCTCTTGGAGGATGATGGCATCTGGCTGCCCTTTCTTCCAGGGAGCTGTATCTGCGAGTTACGGGTATGGCGCCTGGTGGCAAGCTCACGTCTGCCCTAGGGACAGTTGGCCTTGGAGATGCTGTCCCCTTGGGACAGGAGGCACACAGAACAGGCCTGCCTTCTGCCCAGACTCCTTCCTCAAGTGGAGTATGCGCGTCTGCCCTAGCCGTCCCCTCTTGTCTTCCTAAAGCCAGGTTTTTGTCTCTACGCACAGGGAGCGGTGACACGTGTCTTGACACCGTCCCTCTGTTCATCCCAGGGCAGGTTCTCCTGCTTTGCGACTGCTTCCGGACAACAAGGCCAACGGCTCCTTCTCTTCTCCCGGGGAGGCGTTCTGCTCCTTCCCCAGACTTGCTCCCGGTGAGCATGGTGACAGCCGTGTCCCTATCCTTAAGGCCCTTTCCAGATGTGCATCCACGCTTCTCTCGCAGGCAGTGGGGATGCTAGGGCCAAGAGAATTTCGCTCCATGCGGGCTTCTTCCACCGTGCTGCGCAGACTAGCTCAGGCAAGCGGCAGCAGCATTCCACAAAGCGACTCAGATTTCCCAACGAATGCTGTGCTTTCCCAGAGGAGGAGCCTGGTCAAAGAGGCTTTCCCTGAAGGGTGGTATCTCCCACCTTGAGACTTGGCCTAGGCAAGCAGGAGCAGCAGCCCACAGAACCGACTCTGATTTCTAAACAAACGGAGAGCGTGACACTTGTCTTCCCACCTGCCCGCTATTGTTGCAATGCATGCTCTCCTGTTTCATGACCTTTCGTTAAGACTGTTTCCACAGGCACAACCACGCTTCTCTCTCCAGTAGAGGGGATGCCCGGGCAAGAGGATTTCGCTCCATGCGGGTTTCTTACACCGTGCTTCGGAGACTATGTTCAGGCAAGCGGCATCAGCATCGCACTGAATCGACTCTGTTTTCCCCAAGAATGCTGTGCTTTCCTAGAGGGGATGCTCAGGCAAAGAGGCTTTCGCTCTATGCGGGATTCTACCACCGTGCTGCCAATACGAGGCTCAAGCAAGCCACAACAGCAGCCCAGAGAACCGACTCTTTTTTCCCAGTGACTGCTGTGCTTTCACAGAGGTTTTCAGCTTGGCCTGAGCCGCACTTTGCTGCTGCTTCCTCAGCAAGGCTTTGGGCGTTTGCTCTGTTCGTCAGGGAAGGAAATCTGCGGGAAAGCTGGTGCCTCTTGGGCTTTGCTCTCCCGAGCTCCATGGTCGCACCCTGTGTTCACCGTGCCAGGCTGAACTTCGCAGACACAGCCACCACCCTGCAGCAGCGTGCGTGGTCTTGGATGACACTCCTGCCAACTGCCATCTCCTGGCGTAGTAAGGCTTGGCTTTTTGCTCTGGAGTTCAGTCGGACTCGGGGACTCATCCAGTGCCTTCCCCATAGGAAAGGTGAGACGAGAGGAACCCTGCACAGTGCCCTTGAACTGGGATGGGGAGCTGAGGGGACTGTGTCTTCTTCTTCCCCGACACACCCCCTGCCACCCCCAACGCTGCCACCTCTTGGAGGAAGGTGGCATCAGGCTGCCCTTTCTTCCAGGGAGCTGGATGTACAAGATCCGTGTATGGCGCCTGGTGGCAAGCCCACGTCTGCCCTAGGGACAGTTGGCCTTGGAGATGCTGTCCCCTTGGGACAGGAGGCACACAGAGCAGGCCTGCATTCTGCCCAGACTCCTTCCTCAGAGTGGAGTATGCGCGCCTGCCCTAGCCGTCCCCTCGTGTCTTCCTAAGGCAGGCTTCCGTCTCTACGCACAGGGAACGGGAGACGCTTGTCTTGCCACCGTCCCGCTGTTCTTCCCAGGGCAGCCTCACCTGCTTTGCGACTGTCTCCGGACAACAAGGCCAACGGCTCCTACTCTTCTCCCGGAGAGGCGTTCTGCTCCTTCCCCAGACTTGCTCCCGGGCAGCACGGTGACAACCGTGTCCCTATCCTTAAACCTTTCCAGATGTGCATCCACGCTTCTCTCGCAGGCAGTGGGGATGCTAGGGCCAAGAGAATTTCGCTCCATGCGGGCTTTTTCCACCGTGCTGCGCAGACTAGCTCAGGCAAGCGGCAGCAGCATTCCACAAAGCGACTCAGATTTCCCAACGAATGCTGTGCTTTCCCAGAGGAGGAGCCTGGTCAAAGAGGCTTTCCCTGAAGGGTGGTATCTCCCACCTTGAGACTTGGCCTAGGCAAGCAGGAGCAGCAGCCCACAGAACCGACTCTGATTTCTAAACAAACGGAGAGCGTGACACTTGTCTTCCCACCTGCCCGCTATTGTTGCAATGCATGCTCTCCTGTTTCATGACCTTTCGTTAAGACTGTTTCCACAGGCACAACCACGCTTCTCTCTCAAGTAGAGGGGATGCCCGGGCAAGAGGATTTCGCTCCATGCGGGTTTCTTACACCGTGCTTCGGAGACTATGTTCAGGCAAGCGGCATCAGCATCGCACTGAATCGACTCTTTTTTCCCCACGAATGTTGTGCTTTCCTAGAGGGGATGCTCTGGCAAAGAGGCTTTCGCTCTATGCGGGATTCTACCATCGTGCTGCCAATACGAGGCTCAAGCAAGCAGCAACAGCAGCCCAGAGAACCGACTCTTTTTTCCCAATGACTACTGTGCTTTCGCAGAGGTTTTCAATTGGCCTGAGCCGCACTTTGCTGCTGCTTCCTCAGCAAGGCTTTGGGCGTTTGCTCTGTCACGTCAGGGAAGGAAATCTGCGGGAGAGCTGGTGCCTCTTGGGCTTTGCTCTCCCAGGCTCCATGGTCGCACCCTGGGTTCACCGTGCCAGGCTGAACTTCGCAGACACAGCCACCACCCTGCAGCAGCGTGCGTGGTCTAGGATGACACTCCTGCCAACTGCCATCTCCTGGCGTATTAAGGCTTGGCTTTTTGCTCTGGAGTTCAGGCGGACTCGGGGACTAGGCCAGTGCCTTCCCCATAGGAAAGGAGAGACGAGAGGAACCCTGCACAGTGCCCTTGAACTGGGATGGGGAGCTGTGGGGGACTGTGTCCTCTTCTTCCCCGACACACCCCCTGCCACCCCCAACGCTGCCACCTCTTGGAGGAAGGTGGCATCAGGCTGCTTTTTCTTCCAGGGAGCTGGATGTACAAGATCCGTGTATGGCGCCTGGTGGCAAGCCCACGTCTGCCCTAGGGACAGTTGGCCTTGGAGATGCTGTCCCCATGGGACAGGAGGCACACAGAGCAGGCCTGCATTCTGCCCAGACTCCTTCCTCAGAGTGGACTATGCGCGCCTGCCCTAGCCGTCCCCTCGTGTCTTCCTAAAGCCAGGCTTCCGTCTCTACGCACAGGGAGTGGGTGACGCTTGTCTTGCCACCGTCCCGCTGTTCTTCCCAGGGCAGCCTCTCCTGCTTTGCGACTGTCTCCGGAAAACAAGGCCAACGGCTCCTACTCTTCTCCCGGAGAGGCGTTCTGCTCCTTCCACAGACTTGCTCCCGGGCAGCACGGTGACAGCCGTGTCCCTACCCTTAAACCTTTCCAGATGTGCATCCACGCTTCTCTCGCAGGCAGTGGGGATGGTAGTGCCAAGAGAATTTCGCTCCATGCGGGGTTCTTCCACCATGCTGCGCAGACTAGCTCAAGCAAGCAGCAGGCGCATCCCACAAAGCGACTCAGATTTCCCAACGAATGCTGTGCTTTCCTAGAGGAGGAGCCTGGTCAAAGAGGCTTTCCCTGTAGGGTGGTATCTCCCACCTTGAGACTTGGCCTAGGCAAGCAGGAGCAGCAGCCCGCAGAACCGACTCTGATTTCTAAGCAAATGAAGAGGGTGACACTTGTCTTCCCACCTGCCCGCTATTGTTGCAATGCATGCTCTCCTGTTTCATGACCTTTTGTTAAGACTGTTTCCACAGTCACAACCTCGCTTCTCTCTCAAGTAGAGGGGATGCCCGGGCCAAGAGGATTTCGCTCCATGCGGGTTTCTTACACCGTGCTTCGGAGACTATGTTCAGGCAAGCGGCATCTGCATCGCACAGAACCGACTCTGTTTTCCCCAAGAATGCTGTGCCTTCCTAGAGGGGATGCCCAGGCAAAGAGGCTTTCGCTCTATGCGGGATTCTGCCACCGTGCTGCCAATACTAGGCTCAAGCAAGCAGCAACAGCAGCCCAGAGAACCGACTCTTTTTTCCCAGCGACTGCCATGCTTTCGCAGAGGTTTTCAGCTTGGCCTGAACCGCACTTCGCTGCTGCTTCCTCAGCAAGGCTTTGGGCGTTCGCCCTGTCGCGTCAGGTCAGGAGATCTGCGGGAGAGCTGGTGCCTCTTGGGCTTTCCTCTCCCGAGCTCCATGGTCGCACCCTGGGTTCACCGTGCCAGGCTGAACTTCGCAGACACAGCCACCACCCTGCAGCAGCGTGCGTAGTCTAGGATGACACTCCCTGCCAACTGCCATCTCCTGGCGTAGTAAGGCTTGGCTTTTTGCTCTGGAGTTCGGGCGGACTCGGGGACTAGGCCAGTGCCTTCCCCATAGGAAAGGAGAGGCGACAGGAACCCTGCACAGTGCCCGTGCACGGGGATGGGGAGCTGTGGGGGACTGTCCCCTCTTCTTCCCCGACACACCCCCTGCCACCCCCAACGCTGCCACCTCTTGGAGGATGATGGCATCTGGCTGCCCTTTCTTCCAGGGAGCTGTATCTGCGAGTTACGGGTATGGCGCCTGGTGGCAAGCTCACGTCTGCCCTAGGGACAGTTGGCCTTGGAGATGCTGTCCCCTTGGGACAGGAGGCACACAGAACAGGCCTGCCTTCTGCCCAGACTCCTTCCTCAAGTGGAGTATGCGAGTCTGCCCTAGCTGTCCCCTCTTGTCTCGCTAAAGCAAGGTTTTTGTCTCTACGCACAGGGAGCGGTGACACGTGTCTTGACACCGTCCCTCTGTTCATCCCAGGGCAGGTTCCCTATTTTGCGACTGCTTCCGGACAACAAGGCCAACGGCTCCTTCTCTTCTCCCGGGGAGGCGTTCTGCTCCTTCCCCAGACTTGCTCCCGGTGAGCATGGTGACAGCCGTGTCCCTATCCTTAAGGCCCTTTCCAGATGTGCATCCAGGCTCTCTCGCAGGCAGTGGGGATGCTAGGGCCAAGAGAATTTCGCTCCATGCGGGCTTCTTCCACCGTGCTGCGCAGACTAGCTCAGGCAAGCGGCAGCAGCATTCCACAAAGCGACTCAGATTTCCCAACGAATGCTGTGCTTTCCCAGAGGAGGAGCCTGGTCGAGGAGGCTTTCCCTGAAGGGTGGTATCTCCCACCTTGAGACTTGGCCTAGGCAAGCAGGAGCAGCAGCCCACAGAACCGACTCTGATTTCTAAACAAACGGAGAGCGTGACACTTGTCTTCCCACCTGCCCGCTATTGATGCAATGCATGCTCTCCTGTTTCATGACCTTTCGTTAAGACTGTTTCCACAGGCACAACCACGCTTCTCTCTCAAGTAGAGGGGATGCCCGGGCAAGAGGATTTCGCTCCATGCGGGTTTCTTACACCGTGCTTCGGAGACTATGTTCAGGCAAGCGGCATCAGCATCGCACTGAATCGACTCTGTTTTCCCCAAGAATGCTGTGCTTTCCTAGAGGGGATGCTCAGGCAAAGAGGCTTTCGCTCTATGCGGGATTCTACCACCGTGCTGCCAATACGAGGCTCAAGCAAGCAGCAACAGCAGCCCAGAGAACCGACTCTTTTTTCCCAGTGACTGCTGTGCTTTCGCAGAGGTTTTCAGCATGGCCTGAGCCGCACTTTGCTGCTGCTTCCTCAGCAAGGCTTTGGGCGTTTGCTCTGTCACGTCAGGGAAGGAAATCTGCGGGAGAGCTGGTGCCTCTTGGGCTTTGCTCTCCCAGGCTCCATGGTCGCACTCTGGGTTCACCGTGCCAGGCTGAACTTCGCAGACCCAGCCACCACCCTGCAGCAGCGTGCGTGGTCTAGGATGACACTCCTGCCAACTGCCGTCTCCTGGCGTAGTAAGGCTTGGCTTTTTGCTCTGGAGTTCAGGCGGACTCGGGGACTAGGCCAGTGCCTTCCCCATAGGAAAGGAGAGACGAGAGGAACCCTGCACAGTGCCCTTGAACTGGGATGGGGAGCTGTGGGGGACTGTGTCCTCTTCTTCCCCGACACACCCCCTGCCACCCCCAACGCTGCCACCTCTTGGAGGAAGGTGGCATCAGGCTGCCCTTTCTTCCAGGGAGCTGGATGTACAAGATCCGTGTATGGCGCCTGGTGGCAAGCCCACGTCTGCCCTAGGGACATTTGGCCTTTGAGATGCTGTCCCCTTGGGACAGGAGGCACACAGAACAGGCCTGCATTCTGCCCAGACTCCTTCCTCAGAGTTGAGTATGCGCGCCTGCCCTAGCCGTCCCCTCGTGTCTTCCTAAAGCCAGGCTTCCGTCTCTACGCACAGGGAGCGGGTGACGCTTCTCTTGCCACCGTCCCGCTGTTCTTCCCTGGGCAGCCTCTCCTGCTTTGCTACTGTCTCCGGACAACAAGGCCAACGGCTCCTACTCTTCTCCCGGAGAGGCGTTCTGCTCCTTCCCCAGACTTGCTCCCGGGCAGCACGGTGACAGCCGTGTCCCTATCCTTAAACCTTTCCAGATGTGCATCCACGCTTCTCTCGCAGGCAGTGGGGATGCGAGGGCCAAGAGAATTTCGCTCCATGCGGGTTTCTTCCACCGTGCTGCGCAGACTAGCTCAAGCAAGCAGCAGGAGCATCCCACAAAGCGACTCAGATTTCCCAACGAATGCTGTGCTTTCCTAGAGGAGGAGCCTGGTCAAAGAGGCTTTCCCTGTAGGGTGGTATCTCCCACCTTGAGACTTGGCCTAGGCGAGCAGGAGCAGCAGCCCGCAGAACCGACTCTGATTTCTAAGCAAATGAAGAGGGTGACACTTGTCTTCCCACCTGCCCGCTATTGTTGCAATGCATGCTCTCCTGTTTCATGACCTTTTGTTAAGCTGTTTCCACCGTCACAACCACGCTTCTCTCTGAAGTAGAGGGGATGCCCGGGCCAAGAGGATTTTGCTCCATGCTGGTTTCATACACCGTGCTTCGGAGACTATATTCAGGCAAACGGCATCTGCATCGCACAGAACCGACTCTGTTTTAACCAAGAATGCTGTGCTTTCCTAGAGGGGATGCCCAGGCAAAGAGGCTTTCGCTCTATGCGGGATTCTGCCACCGTGCTGCCAATACTATGCTCAAGCAAGCAGCAACAGCAGCCCAGAGAACCGACTCTTTTTTCGCAGCGACTGCTATGCTTTCGCAGAGGTTTTCAGCTTGGCCTGAACCGCACTTCGCTGCTGCTTCCTCAGCAAGGCTTTGGGCGTTCTCCCTGTCGCGTCAGGTCAGGAGATCTGCGGGAGAGCTGGTGCCTCTTGGGCTTTCCTCTCCCGAGCTCCATGGTCGCACCCTGGGTTCACCGTGCCAGGCTGAACTTCGCAGACACAGCCACCACCCTGCAGCAGCGTGCGTGGTCTAGGATGACACTCCCTGCCAACTGCCATCTCCTGGCGTAGTAAGGCTTGGCTTTTTGCTCTGGAGTTCGGGCGGACTCGGGGACTAGGCCAGTGCCTTCCCCATAGGAAAGGAGAGGCGACAGGAACCCTGCACAGTGCCCATGCACGGGGATGGGGAGCTGTGGGGGACTGTCCCCTCTTCTTCCCCGACACACCCCCTGCCACCCCCAACGCTGCCACCTCTTGGAGGATGATGGCATCTGGCTGCCCTTTCTTCCAGGGAGCTGTATCTGCGAGTTATGGGTATGGCGCCTGGTGGCAAGCTCACGTCTGCCCTAGGGACCGTTGGCCTTGGAGATGCTGTCCCCTTGGGACAGGAGGCACACAGAACAGGCCTGCCTTCTGCCCAGACTCCTTCCTCAAGTGGAGTATGCGCGTCTGCCCTAGCCGTCCCCTCTTGTCTTCCTAAAGCCAGGTTTTTGTCTCTACGCACAGGGAGCGGTGACACGTGTCTTGACACCGTCCCTCTGTTCATCCCAGGGCAGGTTCTCCTGCTTTGCGACTGCTTCCGGACAACAAGGCCAACGTCTCCTACTCTTCTCCCGGGGAGGCGTTCTGCTCCTTCCCCAGACTTGCTCCCGGTGAGCATGGTGACAGCCGTGTCCCTATCCTTAAGGCCCTTTCCAGATGTGCATCCACGCTTCTCTCGCAGGCAGTGGGGATGCTAGGGCCAAGAGAATTTCGCTCCATGCGGGCTTCTTCCACCGTGCTGCGCAGACTAGCTCAGGCAAGCGGCAGCAGCATTCCACAAAGCGACTCAGATTTCCCAACGAATGCTGTGCTTTCCCAGAGGAGGAGCCTGGTCAAAGAGGCTTTCCCTGAAGGGTGGTATCTCCCACCTTGAGACTTGGCCTAGGCAAGCAGGAGCAGCAGCCCACAGAACCGACTCTGATTTCTAAACAAACGGAGAGCGTGACACTTGTCTTCCCACCTGCCCGCTATTGTTGCAATGCATGCTCTCCTGTTTCATGACCTTTCGTTAAGACTGTTTCCACAGGCACAACCACGCTTCTCTCTCAAGTAGAGGGGATGCCCGGGCAAGAGGATTTCGCTCCATGCGGGTTCTTTACACCGTGCTTCGGAGACTATGTTCAGGCAAGCGGCATCAGCATCGCACTGAATCGACTCTGTTTTCCCCAAGAATGTTGTGCTTTCCTAGAGGGGATGCTCTGGCAAAGAGGCTTTCGCTCTATGCGGGATTCTACCACCGTGCTGCCAATACGAGGCTCAAGCAAGCAGCAACAGCAGCCCAGAGAACCGACTCTTTTTTCCCAGTGACTGCTGTGCTTTCGCAGAGGTTCAGCTTGGCCTGAGCCGCACTTTGCTGCTGCTTCCTCAGCAAGGCTTTGGGCGTTTGCTCTGTCACGTCAGGGAAGGAAATCTGCGGGAGAGCTGGTGCCTCTTGGGCTTTGCTCTCCCAGGCTCCATGGTCGCACCCTGGGTTCCCCGTGCCAGGCTGAACTTCGCAGACACAGCCACCACCCTGCAGCAGCGTGCGTGGTCTAGGATGACACTCCTGCCAACTGCCATCTCCTGGCGTAGTAAGGCTTGGCTTTTTGCTCTGGAGTTCAGGCGGACTCGGGGACTAGGCCAGTGCCTTCCCCATAGGAAAGGAGAGACGAGAGGAACCCTGCACAGTGCCCTTGAACTGGGATGGGGAGCTGTGGGGGACTGTGTCCTCTTCTTCCCCGACACACCCCCTGCCACCCCCAACGCTGCCACCTCTTGGAGGAAGGTGGCATCTTGCTGTCCTTTCTTCCAGGGAGCTGGATGTACAAGATCCGTGTATGGCGCCTGGTGGCAAGCCCACGTCTGCCCTAGGGACAGTTGGCCTTGGAGATGCTGTCCCCTTGGGACAGGAGGCACACAGAGCAGGCCTGCATTCTGCCCAGACTCCTTCCTCAGAGTGGAGTATGCGCGCCTGCCCTAGCCGTCCCCTCGTGTCTTCCTAAAGCCAGGCTTCCTTCTCTACGCACAGGGAGCGGGTGACGCTTGTCTTGCCACCGTCCCGCTGTTCTTCCCAGGGCAGCCTCTCCTGCTTTGCGACTGTCTCTGGACAACAAGGCCAACGGCTCCTACTCTTCTCCCGGAGAGGCGTTCTGCTCCTTCCCCAGACTTGCTCCCGGGCAGAACGGCGACAGCCGTGTCCCTACCCTTAAACCTTTCCAGATGTGCATCCACGATTCTCTCGCAGGCAGTGGGGATGGTAGGGCCAAGAGAATTTCGCTCCATGCGGGTTTCTTCCACCGTGCTGCGCAGACTAGCTCAAGCAAGCAGCAGGAGCATCCCACAAAGCGACTCAGATTTCCCAACGAATGCTGTGCTTTCCTAGAGGAGGAGCCTGGTCAAAGAGGCTTTCCCTGTAGGGTGGTATCTCCCACCTTGAGACTTGGCCTAGGCAAGCAGAAGCAGCAGCCCGCAGAACCGACTCTGATTTCTAAGCAAAAGAAGAGGGTGACACTTGTTTTCCCACCTGCCTGCTATTGTTGCAATACATGCTCTCCTGTTTCATGACCTTTTGTTAAAACTGTTTCCACAGTCACAACCACGCTTCTCTCTCAAGTAGAGGGGATGCCCGGGCCAAGAGGATTTCGCTCCATGCGGGTTTCTTACACCGTGCTTCGGAGACTATGTTCAGGCAAGCGGCATCTGCATCGCGCAGAACCGACTCTGTTTTCCCCAAGAATGCTGTGCTTTCCTAGAGGGGATGCCCAGGCAAAGAGGCTTTTGCTCTATGCGGGATTCTGCCACCGTGCTGCCAATACTAGGCTCAAGCAAGCAGCAACAGCAGCCCAGAGAACCGACTCTTTTTTCCCAGCGACTGCTATGCTTTCGCAGAGGTTTTCAGCTTGGCCTGAACCGCACTTCGCTGCTGCTTCCTCAGCAAGGCTTTGGGCGTTCGCCCTGTCGCGTCAGGTCAGGAGATCTGCGGGAGAGCTGGTGCCTCTTGGGCTTTCCTCTCCCGAGCTCCATGGTCGCACCCTGGGTTCACCGTGTCAGGCTGAACTTCGCAGACACAGCCACCACCCTGCAGCAGCGTGCGTGGTCTAGGATGACACTCCCTGCCAACTGCCATCTCCTGGCGTAGTAAGGCTTGGCTTTTTGCTCTGGAGTTCGGGCGGACTCGGGGACTAGGCCAGTGCCTTCCCCATAGGAAAGGAGACGCGACAGGAACCCTGCACAGTGCCCGTGCACGGGGATGGGGAGCTGTGGGGGACTGTCCCCTCTCCTTCCCCGACACACCCCCTGCCACCCCCAACGCTGCCACCTCTTGGAGAATGATGGCATCTGGCTGCCCTTTCTTCCAGGGAGCTGTATCTGCGAGTTACGGGTATGGCGCCTGGTGGCAAGCTCACGTCTGCCCTAGGGACAGTTGGCCTTGGAGATGCTGTCCCCTTGGGACAGGAGGCACACAGATCAGGCCTGCCTTCTGCCCAGACTCCTTCCTCAAGTGGAGTATGCGCGTCTGCCCTAGCCGTCCCCTCTTGTCTTCCTAAAGCCAGGTTTTTGTCTCTACGCACAGGGAGCGGTGACACGTGTCTTGACACCGTCCCTCTGTTCATCCCAGGGCAGGTTCTCCTGCTTTGCGACTGCTTCCGGACAACAAGGCCAACGGCTCCTTCTCTTCTCCCGGGGAGGCGTTCTGCTCCTTCCCCAGACTTGCTCCCGGTGAGCATGGTGACAGCCGTGTCCCTATCCTTAAGGCCCTTTCCAGATGTGCATCCAGGCTCTCTCGCAGGCAGTGGGGATGCTAGGGCCAAGAGAATTTCGCTCCATGCGGGCTTCTTCCACCGTGCTGCGCAGTCTAGCTCAGGCAAGCAGCAGCAGCATTCCACAAAGCGACTCAGATTTCCCAACGAATGCTGTGCTTTCCCAGAGGAGGAGCCTGGTCAAAGAGGCTTTCCCTGAAGGGTGGTATCTCCCACCTTGAGACTTGGCCTAGGCAAGCAGGAGCAGCAGCCCACAGAACCGACTCTGATTTCTAAACAAACGGAGAGCGTGACACTTGTCTTCCCACCTGCCCGCTATTGTTGCAATGCATGCTCTCCTGTTTCATGACCTTTCGTTAAGACTGTTTCCACAGGCACAACCACGCTTCTCTCTCAAGTAGAGGGGATGCCCGGGCAAGAGGATTTCGCTCCATGCGGGTTTCTTACACCGTGCTTCGGAGACTATGTTCAGGCAAGCGGCATCAGCATCGCACTGAATCGACTCTGTTTTCCCCAAGAATGCTGTGCTTTCCTAGCGGGGATGCTCAGGCAAAGAGGCTTTCGCTCTATGCGGGATTCTACCACCGTGCTGCCAATACGAGGCTCAAGCAAGCAGCAACAGCAGCCCAGAGAACCGACTCTTTTTTCCCAGTGACTGCTGTGCTTTCGCAGAGGTTTTCAGCATGGCCTGAGCCGCACTTTGCTGCTGCTTCCTCAGCAATGCTTTGGGCGTTTGCTCTGTCACGTCAGGGAAGGAAATCTGCGGGAGAGCTGGTGCCTCTTGGGCTTTGCTCTCCCAGGCTCCATGGTCGCACCCTGGGTTCACCGTGCCAGGCTGAACTTCGCAGACACAGCCACCACCCTGCAGCAGCGTGCGTGGTCTAGGATGACACTCCTGCCAACTGCCATCTCCTGGCGTAGTAAGGCTTGGCTTTTTGCTCTGGAGTTCAGGCGGACTCGGGGACTAGGCCAGTGCCTTCCCCATAGGAAAGGAGAGACGAGAGGAACCCTGCACAGTGCCCTTGTACTGGGATGGGGAGCTGTGGGGGACTGTGTCCTCTTCTTCCCCGACACACCCCCTGCCACCCCCAACGCTGCCACCTCTTGGAGGAAGGTGGCATCAGGCTGCCCTTTCTTCCAGGGAGCTGGATGTACAAGATCCGTGTATGGCGCCTGGTGGCAAGCCCACGTCTGCCCTAGGGACAGTTGGCCTTGGAGATGCTGGTCCCTTGGGACAGGAGGCACACAGAACAGGCCTGCATTCTGCCCAGACTCCTTCCTCAGAGTGGAGTATGCGCGCCTGCCCTAGCCGTCCCCTCGTGTCTTCCTAAAGCCAGGCTTCCGTCTCTACGCACAGGGAGCGGGTGACGCTTGTCTTGCCACCGTCCCGCTGTTCTTCCCTGGGCAGCCTCTCCTGCTTTGCGACTGTCTCCGGACAACAAGGCCAACGGCTCCTACTCTTCTCCCGGAGAGGCGTTCTGCTCCTTCCCCAGACTTGCTCCCGGGCAGCACGGTGACAACCGTGTCCCTATCCTTAAACCTTTCCAGATGTGCATCCACGCTTCTCTCGCAGGCAGTGGGGATGCGAGGGCCAGAGAATTTCGCTCCATGCGGGTTTCTTCCACCGTGCTGCGCAGACTAGCTCAAGCAAGCAGCAGGAGCATCCCACAAAGCGACTCAGATTTCCCAACGAATGCTGTGCTTTCCTAGAGGAGGAGCCTGGTCAAAGAGGCTTTCCCTGTAGGGTGGTATCTCCCACCTTGAGACTTGGCCTAGGCAAGCAGGAGCAGCAGCCCGCAGAACCGACTCTGATTTCTAAGCAAATGAAGAGGGTGACACTTGTCTTCCCACCTGCCCGCTATTGTTGCAATGCATGCTCTCCTGTTTCATGACCTTTTGTTAAGCTGTTTCCACCGTCACAACCACGCTTCTCTCTCAAGTAGAGGGGATGCCCGGGCCAAGAGGATTTTGCTCCATGCTGGTTTCTTACACCGTGCTTCGGAGACTATATTCAGGCAAACGGCATCTGCATCGCACAGAACCGACTCTGGTTTCCCCAAGAATGCTGTGCTTTCCTAGAGGGGATGCCCAGGCAAAGAGGCTTTCGCTCTATGCGGGATTCTGCCACCGTGCTGCCAATACTAGGCTCAAGCAAGCAGCAACAGCAGCCCAGAGAACCGACTCTTTTTTCGCAGCGACTGCCATGCTTTCGCAGAGGTTTTCAGCTTGGCCTGAACCGCACTTCGCTGCTGCTTCCTCAGCAAGGCTTTGGGCGTTCGCCCTGTCGCATCAGGTCAGGAGATCTGCGGGAGAGCTGGTGCCTCTTGGGCTTTCCTCTCCCGAGCTCCATGGTCGCACCCTGGGTTCACCGTGCCAGGCTGAACTTCGCAGACACAGCCACCACCCTGCAGCAGCGTGCGTGGTCTAGGATGTCACTCCCTGCCAACTGCCATCTCCTGGCGTAGTAAGGCTTGGCTTGTTGCTCTGGAGTTCGGGCGGACTCGGGAATAGGCCAGTGCCTTCCCCATAGGAAAGGAGACGCGAGAGGAACCCTGCACAGTGCCCGTGCACGGGGATGGGGAGCTGTGGGCGACTGTCCCCTCTTCTTCCCCGACACACCCCCTGCCACCCCCAACGCTGCCACCTCTTGGAGGATGATGGCATCTGGCTGCCCTTTCTTCCATGGAGCTGTATCTGCGAATTACGGGTATGGCGCCTGGTGGCAAGCTCACGTCTGCCCTAGGGACAGTTGGCCTTGGAGATGCTGTCCCCTTGGGACAGGAGGCACACAGAGCAGGCCTGCCTTCTGCCCAGACTCCTTCCTCAAGTGGAGTATGCGCGTCTGCCCTAGCCGTCCCCTCTTGTCTTCCTAAAGCCAGGTTTTTGTCTCTACGCACAGGGAGCGGTGACACGTGTCTTGACACCGTCCCTCTGTTCATCCCAGGGCAGGTTCTCCTGCTTTGCGACTGCTTCCGGACAACAAGGCCAACGGCTCCTTCTCTTCTCCCGGGGAGGCGTTCTGCTCCTTCCCCAGACTTGCTCCCGGTGAGCATGGTGACAGCCGTGTCCCTATCCTTAAGGCCCTTTCCAGATGTGCATCCACGCTTCTCTCGCAGGCAGTGGGGATGCTAGGGCCAAGAGAATTTCGCTCCATGCGGGCTTCTTCCACCGTGCTGCGCAGACTAGCTCAGGCAAGCGGCAGCAGCATTCCACAAAGCGACTCAGATTTCCCAACGAATGCTGTGCTTTCCCAGAGGAGGAGCCTGGTCAAAGAGGCTTTCCCTGAAGGGTGGTATCTCCCACCTTGAGACTTGGCCTAGGCAAGCAGGAGCAGCAGCCCACAGAACCGACTCTGATTTCTAAACAAACGGAGAGCGTGACACTTGTCTTCCCACCTGCCCGCTATTGTTGCAATGCATGCTCTCCTGTTTCATGACCTTTCGTTAAGACTGTTTCCACAGGCACAACCACGCTTCTCTCTCCAGTAGAGGGGATGCCCGGGCAAGAGGATTTCGCTCCATGCGGGTTTCTTACACCGTGCTTCGGAGACTATGTTCAGGCAAGCGGCATCAGCATCGCACTGAATCGACTCTGTTTTCCCCAAGAATGCTGTGCTTTCCTAGAGGGGATGCTCAGGCAAAGAGGCTTTCGCTCTATGCGGGATTCTACCACCGTGCTGCCAATACGAGGCTCAAGCAAGCAGCAACAGCAGCCCAGAGAACCGACTCTTTTTTCCCAGTGACTGCTGTGCTTTCACAGAGGTTTTCAGCTTGGCCTGAGCCGCACTTTGCTGCTGCTTCCTCAGCAAGGCTTTGGGCGTTTGCTCTGTCACGTCAGGGAAGGAAATCTGCGGGGAGCTGGTGCCTCTTGGGCTTTGCTCTCCCAGGCTCCATGGTCGCACCCTGGGTTCACCGTGCCAGGCTGAACTTCGCAGACACAGCCACCACCCTGCAGCAGCGAGTGTGGTCTTGGATGACACTCCTGCCAACTGCCATCTCCTGGCGTAGTAAGGCTTGGCTTTTTGCTCTGGAGTTCAGGCGGACTCGGGGACTAGGCCAGTGCCTTCCCCATAGGAAAGGAGAGAGGAGAGGAACCCTGCACAGTGCCCTTGAACTGGGATGGGGAGCTGTGGGGGACTGTGTCCTCTCCTTCCCCGACACACCCCCTGCCACCCCCAACGCTGCCACCTCTTGGAGGAAGGTGGCATCAGGCTGCCCTTTCTTCCAGGGAGCTGGATGTACAAGATCCGTGTATGGCGCCTGGTGGCAAGCCCACGTCTGCCCTAGGGACAGTTGGCCTTGGAGATGCTGTCCCCTTGGGACAGGAGGCACACAGAACAGGCCTGTATTCTGCCCAGACTCCTTCCTCAGAGTTGAGTATGCGCGCCTGCCCTAGCCGTCCCCTCGTGTCTTCCTAAAGCCAGGCTTCCGTCTCTACGCACAGGGAGCGGGTGACGCTTGTCTTGCCACCGTCCCGCTGTTCTTCCCAGGGCAGCCTCTACTGCTTTGCGACTGTCTCCGGACAACAAGGCCAATGGCTCCTACTCTTCTCCCGGAGAGGCGTTCTGCTCCTTCCCCAGACTTGCTCCCGGGCAGCACGGTGACAGCCGTGTCCCTATCCTTAAACCTTTCCAGATGTGCATCCACGCTTCTCTCGCAGGCAGTGGGGATGGTAGGGCCAAGAGAATTTCGCTCCATGCGGGTTTCTTCCACCGTGCTGCGCAGACTAGCTCAAGCAAGCAGCAGGAGCATCCCACAAAGCGACTCAGATTTCCCAACGAATGCTGTGCTTTCCTAGAGGAGGAGCCTGGTCAAAGAGGCTTTCCCTGTAGGGTGGTATCTCCCACCTTGAGACTTGGCCTAGGCAAGCAGGAGCAGCAGCCCGCAGAACCGATTCTGATTTCTAAGCAAACGAAGAGGGTGACACTTGTCTTCCCACCTGCCCGCTATTGTTGCAATGCATACTCTCCTGTTTCATGACCTTTTGTTAAGACTGTTTCCACAGGCACAACCACGCTTCTCTCTCAAGTAGAGGGGATGCCCGGGCCAAGAGGATTTCGCTCCATGCGGGTTTCTTACACCGTGCTTCGGAGACTATGTTCAGGCAAGCGGCATCTGCATCGCACAGAACCGACTCTGTTTTCCCCAAGAATGCTGTGCTTTCCTAGAGGGGATGCCCAGGCAAAGAGGCTTTCGCTCTATGCGGGATTCTGCCACCGTGCTGCCAATACTAGGCTCAAGCAAGCAGCAACAGCAGCCCAGAGAACCGACTCTTTTTTCCCAGCGACTGCTATGCTTTCGCAGAGGTTTTCAGCTTGGCCTGAACCGCACTTCGCTGCTGCTTCCTCAGCAAGGCTTTGGGCGTTCGCCCTGTCCCGTCAGGTCAGGAGATCTGCGGGAGAGCTGGTGCCTCTTGGGCTTTCCTCTCCCGAGCTCCATGGTCGCACCCTGGGTTCACCGTGCAAGGCTGAACTTCGCAGATACAGCCACCACCCTGCAGCAGCGTGCGTGGTCTAGGATGACACTCCCTGCCAACTGCCATCTCCTGGCGTAGTAAGGCTTGGCTTTTTGCTCTGGAGTTCGGGCGGACTCGGGGACTAGGCCAGTGCCTTCCCCATAGGAAAGGAGAGGCGACAGGAACCCTGCACAGTGCCCGTGCACGGGGATGGGGAGCTGTGGGGGACTGTCCCCTCTTCTTCCCCGACACACCCCCTGCCACCCCCAACGCTGCCACCTCTTGGAGGATGATGGCATCTGGCTGCCCTTTCTTCCAGGGAGCTGTATCTGCGAGTTACGGGTATGGCGCCTGGTGGCAAGCTCACGTCTGCCCTAGGGACAGTTGGCCTTGGAGATGCTGTCCCCTTGGGACAGGAGGCACACAGAACAGGCCTGCCTTCTGCCCAGACTCCTTCCTCAAGTGGAGTATGCGCGTCTGCCCTAGCCGTCCCCTCTTGTCTTCCTAAAACCAGGTTTTTGTCTCTACGCACAGGGAGCGGTGACACGTGTCTTGACACCGTCCCTCTGTTCATCCCAGGGCAGGTTCTCCTGCTTTGCGACTGCTTCCGGACAACAAGGCCAACGTCTCCTTCTCTTCTCCCTGGGAGGCGTTCTGCTCCTTCCCCAGACTTGCTCCCGGTGAGCATGGTGACAGCCGTGTCCCTATCCTTAAGGCCCTTTCCAGATGTGCATCCACGCTTCTCTCGCAGGCAGTGGGGATGCTAGGGCCAAGAGAATTTCGCTCCATGCGGGCTTCTTCCACCGTGCTGCGCAGACTAGCTCAGGCAAGCGGCAGCAGCATTCCACAAAGCGACTCAGATTTCCCAACGAATGCTGTGCTTTCCCAGAGGAGGAGCCTGGTCAAAGAGGCTTTCCCTGAAGGGTGGTATCTCCCACCTTGAGACTTGGCCTAGGCAAGCAGGAGCAGCAGCCCACAGAACCGACTCTGATTTCTAAACAAACGGAGAGCGTGACACTTGTCTTCCCACCTGCCCGCTATTGTTGCAATGCATGCTCTCCTGTTTCATGACCTTTCGTTAAGACTGTTTCCACAGGCACAACCACGCTTCTCTCTCCAGTAGAGGGGATGCCCGGGCAAGAGGATTTCGCTCCATGCGGGTTTCTTACACCGTGCTTCGGAGACTATGTTCAGGCAAGCGGCATCAGCATCGCACTGAATCGACTCTGTTTTCCCCAAGAATGCTGTGCTTTCCTAGAGGGGATGCTCAGGCAAAGAGGCTTTCGCTCTATGCGGGATTCTACCACCGTGCTGCCAATACGAGGCTCAAGCAAGCCACAACAGCAGCCCAGAGAACCGACTCTTTTTTCCCAGTGACTGGTGTGCTTTCGCAGAGGTTTTCAGCTTGGCCTGAGCCGCACTTTGCTGCTGCTTCCTCAGCAATGCTTTGGGCGTTTGCTCTGTCACGTCAGGGAAGGAAATCTGCGGGAGAGCTGGTGCCTCTTGGGCTTTGCTCTCCCAGGCTCCATGGTCGCACCCTGGGTTCACCGTGCCAGGCTGAACTTCGCAGACACAGCCACCACCCTGCAGCAGCGAGCGTGGTCTTGGATGACACTCCTGCCAACTGCCATCTCCTGGCGTAGTAAGGCTTGGCTTTTTGCTCTGGAGTTCAGGCGGACTCGGGGACTAGGCCAGTGCCTTCCCCATAGGAAAGGAGAGACGATAGGAACCCTGCACAGTGCCCTTGAACTGGGATGGGGAGCTGTGGGGGACTGTGTCCTCTTCTTCCCCGACACACCCCCTGCCACCCCCAACGCTGCCACCTCTTGGAGGAAGGTGGCATCAGGCTGCCCTTTCTTCCAGGGAGCTGGATGTACAAGATCCGTGTATGGCGCCTGGTGGCAAGCCTACGTCTGCCCTAGGGACAGTTGGCCTTGGAGATGCTGTCCCCTTGGGACAGGAGGCACACAGAACAGGCCTGCATTCTGCCCAGACTCCTTCCTCAGAGTTGAGTATGCGCGCCTGCCCTAGCCGTCCCCTCGTGTCTTCCTAAAGCCAGGCTTCCGTCTCTACGCACAGGGAGCGGGTGACGCTTGTCTTGCCACCGTCCCGCTGTTCTTCCCAGGGCAGCCTCTACTGCTTTGCGACTGTCTCCGGACAACAAGGCCAATGGCTCCTACTCTTCTCCCGGAGAGGCGTTCTGCTCCTTCCCCAGACTTGCTCCCGGGCAGCACGGTGACAGCCGTGTCCCTATCCTTAAACCTTTCCAGATGTGCATCCACGCTTCTCTCGCAGGCAGTGGGGATGGTAGGGCCAAGAGAATTTCACTCCATGCGGGTTTCTTCCACCGTGCTGCGCAGACTAGCTCAAGCAAGCAGCAGGAGCATCCCACTAAGCGACTCAGATTTCCCAACGAATGCTGTGCTTTCCTAGAGGAGGAGCCTGTTCAAAGAGGCTTTCCCTGTAGGGTGGTATCTCCCACCTTAACACTTGGCCTAGGCGAGCAGGAGCAGCAGCCCGCAGAACCGACTCTGATTTCTAAGCAAATGAAGAGGGTGACACTTGTCTTCCCACCTGCCCGTTATTGTTGCAATGCATGCTCTCCTGTTTCATGACCTTTTGTTAAGACTGTTTCCACAGTCACAACCACGCTTCTCTCTCAAGTAGACGGGATGCCCGGGCCAAGAGGATTTCGCTCCATGCGGGTTTCTTACACCGTGCTTCGGAGACTATGTTCAGGCAAGCGGCATCTGCATCGCACAGAACCGACTCTGTTTTCCCCAAGAATGCTTTGCTTTCCTAGAGGGGATGCCCAGGCAAAGAGGCTTTCGCTCTATGCGGGATTCTGCCACCGCGTTGCCAATACGAGGCTCAAGCAAGCAGCAACAGCAGCCCAGAGAACCGACTCTTTTTTGGCAGCGACTGCTATGCTTTCGCAGAGGTTTTCAGCTTGGCCTGAACCGCACTTCGCTGCTGCTTCCTCAGCAAGGCTTTGGGCGTTCGCCCTGTCCCGTCAGGTCAGGAGATCTGCGGGAGAGCTGGTGCCTCTTGGGCTTTCCTCTCCCGAGCTCCATGGTCGCACCCTGGGTTCACCGTGCAAGGCTGAACTTCGCAGATACAGCCACCACCCTGCAGCAGCGTGCGTGGTCTAGGATGACACTCCCTGCCAACTGCCATCTCCTGGCGTAGTAAGGCTTGGCTTTTTGCTCTGGAGTTCGGGCGGACTCGGGGACTAGGCCAGTGCCTTTCCCATAGGAAAGGAGAGGCGACAGGAACCCTGCACAGTGCCCGTGCACGGGGATGGGGAGCTGTGGGGGACTGTCCCCTCTTCTTCCCCGACACACCCCCTGCCACCCCCAACGCTGCCACCTCTTGGAGGATGATGGCATCTGGCTGCCCTTTCTTCCAGGGAGCTGTATCTGCGAGTTACGGGTATGGCGCCTGGTGGCAAGCTCACGTCTGCCCTAGGGACAGTTGGCCTTGGAGATGCTGTCCCCTTGGGACAGGAGGCACACAGAACAGGCCTGCCTTCTGCCCAGACTCCTTCCTCAAGTGGAGTATGCGCGTCTGCCCTAGCCGTCCCCTCTTGTCTTCTAAAGCCAGGTTTTTGTCTCTACGCACAGGGAGCGGTGACACGTGTCTTGACACCGTCCCTCTGTTCATCCCAGGGCAGGTTCTCCTGCTTTGCGACTGCTTCCGGACAACAAGGCCAACGGCTCCTTCTCTTCTCCCGGGGAGGCGTTCTGCTCCTTCCCCAGACTTGCTCCCGGTGAGCATGGTGACAGCCGTGTCCCTATCCTTAAGGCCCTTTCCAGATGTGCATCCACGCTTCTCTCGCAGGCAGTGGGGATGCTAGGGCCAAGAGAATTTCGCTCCATGCGGGCTTCTTCCACCGTGCTGCGCAGACTAGCTCAGGCAAGCGGCAGCAGCATTCCACAAAGCGACTCAGATTTCCCAACGAATGCTGTGCTTTCCCAGAGGAGGAGCCTGGTCAAAGAGGCGTTCCCTGAAGGGTGGTATCTCCCACCTTGAGACTTGGCCTAGGAAGCAGGAGCAGCAGCCCACAGAACCGACTCTGATTTCTAAACAAACGGAGAGCGTGACACTTGTCTTCCCAACTGCCCGCTATTGTTGCAATGCATGCTCTCCTGTTTCATGACCTTTCGTTAAGACTGTTTCCACAGGCACAACCACGCTTCTCTCTCAAGTAGAGGGGATGCCCGGGCAAGAGGATTTCGCTCCATGCGGGTTTCTTACACCGTGTTTCGGAGACTATGTTCAGGCAAGCGGCATCAGCATCGCACTGAATCGACTCTGTTTTCCCCAAGAATGCTGTGCTTTCCTAGAGGGGATGCTCAGGCAAAGAGGCTTTCGCTCTATGCGGGATTCTACCACCGTGCTGCCAATACGAGGCTCAAGCAAGCAGCAACAGCAGCCCAGAGAACCGACTCTTTTTTCCCAGCGACTGCTATGCTTTCGCAGAGGTTTTCAGCTTGGCCTGAACCGCACTTCGCTGCTGCTTCCTCAGCAAGGCTTTGGGCGTTCGCCCTATCGCATCAGGTCAGGAGATCTGCGGGAGAGCTGGTGCCTCTTGGGCTTTCCTCTCCCGAGCTCCATGGTCGCACCCTGGGTTCACCGTGCCAGGCTGAACTTCGCAGACACAGCCACCACCCTGCAGCAGCGTGCGTGGTCTAGGATGACACTCCCTGCCAACTGCCATCTCCTGGCGTAGTAAGGCTTGGCTTTTTGCTCTGGAGTTCGGGCGGACTCGGGGACTAGGCCAGTGCCTTCCCCATAGGAAAGGAGAGGCGACAGGAACCCTGCACAGTGCCCGTGCACGGGGATGGGGAGCTCTGGGGGACTGACCCCTCTTCTTCCCCGACACACCCCCTGCCACCCCCAACGCTGCCACCTCTTGGAGGATGATGGCATCTGGCTGCCCTTTCTTCCAGGGAGCTGTATCTGCGAGTTACGGGTATGGCGCCTGGTGGCAAGCTCACGTCTGCCCTAGGGACAGTTGGCCTTGGAGATGCTGTCCCCTTGGGACAGGAGGCACACAGAACAGGCCTGCCTTCTGCCCAGACTCCTTCCTCAAGTGGAGTATGCGCGTCTGCCATAGCCGTCCCCTCTTGTCTTCTAAAGCCAGGTTTTTGTCTCTACGCACAGGGAGCGGTGACACGTGTCTTGACACCGTCCCTCTGTTCATCCCAGGGCAGGTTCTCCTGCTTTGCGACTGCTTCCGGACAACAAGGCCAACGGCTCCTTCTCTTCTCCCGGGGAGGCGTTCTGCTCCTTCCCCAGACTTGCTCCCGGTGAGCATGGTGACAGCCGTGTCCCTATCCTTAAGGCCCTTTCCAGATGTGCATCCACGCTTCTCTCGCAGGCAGTGGGGATGCTAGGGTCAAGAGCATTTCGCTCCATGCGGGCTTCTTCCACCGTGCTGCGCAGACTAGCTCAGGCAAGCGGCAGCAGCATTCCACAAAGCGACTCAGATTTCCCAACGAATGCTGTGCTTTCCCAGAGGAGGAGCCTGGTCAAAGAGGCTTTCCCTGAAGGGTGGTATCTCCCACGTTGAGACTTGGCCTAGGCAAGCAGGAGCAGCAGCCCACAGAACCGACTCTGATTTCTAAACAAATGGAGAGCGTGACACTTGTCTTCCCAACTGCCCGCTATTGTTGCAATGCATGCTCTCCTGTTTCATGACCTTTCGTTAAGACTGTTTCCACAGGCACAACCACGCTTCTCTCTCAAGTAGAGGGGATGCCCGGGCAAGAGGATTTCGCTCCATGCGGGTTTCTTACACCGTGCTTCGGAGACTATGTTCAGGCAAGCGGCATCAGCATCGCACTGAATCGACTCTGTTTTCCCCAAGAATGCTGTGCTTTCCTAGAGGGGATGCTCAGGCAAAGAGGCTTTCGCTCTATGCGGGATTCTACCACCGTGCTGCCAATACGAGGCTCAAGCAAGCAGCAACAGCAGCCCAGAGAACCGACTCTTTTTTCCCAGCGACTGCTATGCTTTCGCAGAGGTTTTCAGCTTGGCCTGAACCGCACTTCGCTGCTGCTTCCTCAGCAAGGCTTTGGGCGTTCGCCCTGTCGCATCAGGTCAGGAGATCTGCGGGAGAGCTGGTGCCTCTTGGGCTTTCCTCTCCCGAGCTCCATGGTCGCAGCCTGTGTTCACCGTGCCAGGCTGAACTTCGCAGACACAGCCACCACCCTGCAGCAGCGTGCGTGGTCTAGGATGACACTCCCTGCCAACTGCCATCTCCTGGCGTAGTAAGGCTTGGCTTTTTGCTCTGGAGTTCGGGCGGACTCGGGGACTAGGCCAGTGCCTTCCCCATAGGAAAGGAGAGGCGACAGGAACCCTGCACAGTGCCCGTGCACGGGGATGGGGAGCTCTGGGTGACTGACCCCTCTTCTTCCCCGACACACCCCCTGCCACCCCCAACGCTGCCACCTCTTGGAGGATGATGGCATCTGGCTGCCCTTTCTTCCAGGGAGCTGTATCTGCGAGTTACGGGTATGGCGCCTGGTGGCAAGCTCACGTCTGCCCTAGGGACAGTTGGCCTTGGAGATGCTGTCCCCTTGGGACAGGAGGCACACAGAACAGGCCTGCCTTCTGCCCAGACTCCTTCCTCAAGTGGAGTATGCGCGTCTGCCCTAGCCGTCCCCTCTTGTCTTCTAAAGCCAGGTTTTTGTCTCTACGCACAGGGAGCGGTGACACGTGTCTTGACACCGTCCCTCTGTTCATCCCAGGGCAGGTTCTCCTGCTTTGCGACTGCTTCCGGACAACAAGGCCAACGTCTCCTACTCTTCTCCCGGGGAGGCGTTCTGCTCCTTCCCCAGACTTGCTCCCGGTGAGCATGGTGACAGCCGTGTCCCTATCCTTAAGGCCCTTTCCAGATGTGCATCCACGCTTCTCTCGCAGGCAGTGGGGATGCTAGGGCCAAGAGAATTTCGCTCCATGCGGGCTTCTTCCACCGTGCTGCGCAGACTAGCTCAGGCAAGCGGCAGCAGCATTCCACAAAGCGACTCAGATTTCCCAACGAATGCTGTGCTTTCCCAGAGGAGGAGCCTGGTCAAAGAGGCTTTCCCTGAAGGGTGGTATCTCCCACCTTGAGACTTGGCCTAGGCAAGCAGGAGCAGCAGCCCACAGAACCGACTCTGATTTCTAAACAAACGGAGAGCGTGACACTTGTCTTCCCACCTGCCCGCTATTGTTGCAATGCATGCTCTCCTGTTTCATGACCTTTCGTTAAGACTGTTTCCACAGGCACAACCACGCTTCTCTCTCAAGTAGAGGGGATGCCCGGGCAAGAGGATTTCGCTCCATGCGGGTTCTTTACACCGTGCTTCGGAGACTATGTTCAGGCAAGCGGCATCAGCATCGCACTGAATCGACTCTGTTTTCCCCAAGAATGTTGTGCTTTCCTAGAGGGGATGCTCTGGCAAAGAGGCTTTCGCTCTATGCGGGATTCTACCACCGTGCTGCCAATACGAGGCTCAAGCAAGCAGCAACAGCAGCCCAGAGAACCGACTCTTTTTTCCCAGTGACTGCTGTGCTTTCGCAGAGGTTCAGCTTGGCCTGAGCCGCACTTTGCTGCTGCTTCCTCAGCAAGGCTTTGGGCGTTTGCTCTGTCACGTCAGGGAAGGAAATCTGCGGGAGAGCTGGTGCCTCTTGGGCTTTGCTCTCCCAGGCTCCATGGTCGCACCCTGGGTTCCCCGTGCCAGGCTGAACTTCGCAGACACAGCCACCACCCTGCAGCAGCGTGCGTGGTCTAGGATGACACTCCTGCCAACTGCCATCTCCTGGCGTAGTAAGGCTTGGCTTTTTGCTCTGGAGTTCAGGCGGACTCGGGGACTAGGCCAGTGCCTTCCCCATAGGAAAGGAGAGACGAGAGGAACCCTGCACAGTGCCCTTGAACTGGGATGGGGAGCTGTGGGGGACTGTGTCCTCTTCTTCCCCGACACACCCCCTGCCACCCCCAACGCTGCCACCTCTTGGAGGAAGGTGGCATCTTGCTGTCCTTTCTTCCAGGGAGCTGGATGTACAAGATCCGTGTATGGCGCCTGGTGGCAAGCCCACGTCTGCCCTAGGGACAGTTGGCCTTGGAGATGCTGTCCCCTTGGGACAGGAGGCACACAGAGCAGGCCTGCATTCTGCCCAGACTCCTTCCTCAGAGTGGAGTATGCGCGCCTGCCCTAGCCGTCCCCTCGTGTCTTCCTAAAGCCAGGCTTCCTTCTCTACGCACAGGGAGCGGGTGACGCTTGTCTTGCCACCGTCCCGCTGTTCTTCCCAGGGCAGCCTCTCCTGCTTTGCGACTGTCTCTGGACAACAAGGCCAACGGCTCCTACTCTTCTCCCGGAGAGGCGTTCTGCTCCTTCCCCAGACTTGCTCCCGGGCAGAACGGCGACAGCCGTGTCCCTACCCTTAAACCTTTCCAGATGTGCATCCACGATTCTCTCGCAGGCAGTGGGGATGGTAGGGCCAAGAGAATTTCGCTCCATGCGGGTTTCTTCCACCGTGCTGCGCAGACTAGCTCAAGCAAGCAGCAGGAGCATCCCACAAAGCGACTCAGATTTCCCAACGAATGCTGTGCTTTCCTAGAGGAGGAGCCTGGTCAAAGAGGCTTTCCCTGTAGGGTGGTATCTCCCACCTTGAGACTTGGCCTAGGCAAGCAGAAGCAGCAGCCCGCAGAACCGACTCTGATTTCTAAGCAAAAGAAGAGGGTGACACTTGTTTTCCCACCTGCCTGCTATTGTTGCAATACATGCTCTCCTGTTTCATGACCTTTTGTTAAAACTGTTTCCACAGTCACAACCACGCTTCTCTCTCAAGTAGAGGGGATGCCCGGGCCAAGAGGATTTCGCTCCATGCGGGTTTCTTACACCGTGCTTCGGAGACTATGTTCAGGCAAGCGGCATCTGCATCGCGCAGAACCGACTCTGTTTTCCCCAAGAATGCTGTGCTTTCCTAGAGGGGATGCCCAGGCAAAGAGGCTTTTGCTCTATGCGGGATTCTGCCACCGTGCTGCCAATACTAGGCTCAAGCAAGCAGCAACAGCAGCCCAGAGAACCGACTCTTTTTTCCCAGCGACTGCTATGCTTTCGCAGAGGTTTTCAGCTTGGCCTGAACCGCACTTCGCTGCTGCTTCCTCAGCAAGGCTTTGGGCGTTCGCCCTGTCGCGTCAGGTCAGGAGATCTGCGGGAGAGCTGGTGCCTCTTGGGCTTTCCTCTCCCGAGCTCCATGGTCGCACCCTGGGTTCACCGTGTCAGGCTGAACTTCGCAGACACAGCCACCACCCTGCAGCAGCGTGCGTGGTCTAGGATGACACTCCCTGCCAACTGCCATCTCCTGGCGTAGTAAGGCTTGGCTTTTTGCTCTGGAGTTCGGGCGGACTCGGGGACTAGGCCAGTGCCTTCCCCATAGGAAAGGAGACGCGACAGGAACCCTGCACAGTGCCCGTGCACGGGGATGGGGAGCTGTGGGGGACTGTCCCCTCTCCTTCCCCGACACACCCCCTGCCACCCCCAACGCTGCCACCTCTTGGAGAATGATGGCATCTGGCTGCCCTTTCTTCCAGGGAGCTGTATCTGCGAGTTACGGGTATGGCGCCTGGTGGCAAGCTCACGTCTGCCCTAGGGACAGTTGGCCTTGGAGATGCTGTCCCCTTGGGACAGGAGGCACACAGATCAGGCCTGCCTTCTGCCCAGACTCCTTCCTCAAGTGGAGTATGCGCCTCTGCCCTAGCCGTCCCCTCTTGTCTTCCTAAAGCCAGGTTTTTGTCTCTACGCACAGGGAGCGGTGACACGTGTCTTGACACCGTCCCTCTGTTCATCCCAGGGCAGGTTCTCCTGCTTTGCGACTGCTTCCGGACAACAAGGCCAACGGCTCCTTCTCTTCTCCCGGGGAGGCGTTCTGCTCCTTCCCCAGACTTGCTCCCGGTGAGCATGGTGACAGCCGTGTCCCTATCCTTAAGGCCCTTTCCAGATGTGCATCCAGGCTCTCTCGCAGGCAGTGGGGATGCTAGGGCCAAGAGAATTTCGCTCCATGCGGGCTTCTTCCACCGTGCTGCGCAGTCTAGCTCAGGCAAGCAGCAGCAGCATTCCACAAAGCGACTCAGATTTCCCAACGAATGCTGTGCTTTCCCAGAGGAGGAGCCTGGTCAAAGAGGCTTTCCCTGAAGGGTGGTATCTCCCACCTTGAGACTTGGCCTAGGCAAGCAGGAGCAGCAGCCCACAGAACCGACTCTGATTTCTAAACAAACGGAGAGCGTGACACTTGTCTTCCCCCCTGCCCGCTATTGTTGCAATGCATGCTCTCCTGTTTCATGACCTTTCGTTAAGACTGTTTCCACAGGCACAACCACGCTTCTCTCTCAAGTAGAGGGGATGCCCGGGCAAGAGGATTTCGCTCCATGCGGGTTTCTTACACCGTGCTTCGGAGACTATGTTCAGGCAAGCGGCATCAGCATCGCACTGAATCGACTCTGTTTTCCCCAAGAATGCTGTGCTTTCCTAGCGGGGATGCTCAGGCAAAGAGGCTTTCGCTCTATGCGGGATTCTACCACCGTGCTGCCAATACGAGGCTCAAGCAAGCAGCAACAGCAGCCCAGAGAACCGACTCTTTTTTCCCAGTGACTGCTGTGCTTTCGCAGAGGTTTTCAGCATGGCCTGAGCCGCACTTTGCTGCTGCTTCCTCAGCAATGCTTTGGGCGTTTGCTCTGTCACGTCAGGGAAGGAAATCTGCGGGAGAGCTGGTGCCTCTTGGGCTTTGCTCTCCCAGGCTCCATGGTCGCACCCTGGGTTCACCGTGCCAGGCTGAACTTCGCAGACACAGCCACCACCCTGCAGCAGCGTGCGTGGTCTAGGATGACACTCCTGCCAACTGCCATCTCCTGGCGTAGTAAGGCTTGGCTTTTTGCTCTGGAGTTCAGGCGGACTCGGGGACTAGGCCAGTGCCTTCCCCATAGGAAAGGAGAGACGAGAGGAACCCTGCACAGTGCCCTTGTACTGGGATGGGGAGCTGTGGGGGACTGTGTCCTCTTCTTCCCCGACACACCCCCTGCCACCCCCAACGCTGCCACCTCTTGGAGGAAGGTGGCATCAGGCTGCCCTTTCTTCCAGGGAGCTGGATGTACAAGATCCGTGTATGGCGCCTGGTGGCAAGCCCACGTCTGCCCTAGGGACAGTTGGCCTTGGAGATGCTGGTCCCTTGGGACAGGAGGCACACAGAACAGGCCTGCATTCTGCCCAGACTCCTTCCTCAGAGTGGAGTATGCGCGCCTGCCCTAGCCGTCCCCTCGTGTCTTCCTAAAGCCAGGCTTCCGTCTCTACGCACAGGGAGCGGGTGACGCTTGTCTTGCCACCGTCCCGCTGTTCTTCCCTGGGCAGCCTCTCCTGCTTTGCGACTGTCTCCGGACAACAAGGCCAACGGCTCCTACTCTTCTCCCGGAGAGGCGTTCTGCTCCTTCCCCAGACTTGCTCCCGGGCAGCACGGTGACAACCGTGTCCCTATCCTTAAACCTTTCCAGATGTGCATCCACGCTTCTCTCGCAGGCAGTGGGGATGCGAGGGCCAGAGAATTTCGCTCCATGCGGGTTTCTTCCACCGTGCTGCGCAGACTAGCTCAAGCAAGCAGCAGGAGCATCCCACAAAGCGACTCAGATTTCCCAACGAATGCTGTGCTTTCCTAGAGGAGGAGCCTGGTCAAAGAGGCTTTCCCTGTAGGGTGGTATCTCCCACCTTGAGACTTGGCCTAGGCAAGCAGGAGCAGCAGCCCGCAGAACCGACTCTGATTTCTAAGCAAATGAAGAGGGTGACACTTGTCTTCCCACCTGCCCGCTATTGTTGCAATGCATGCTCTCCTGTTTCATGACCTTTTGTTAAGCTGTTTCCACCGTCACAACCACGCTTCTCTCTCAAGTAGAGGGGATGCCCGGGCCAAGAGGATTTTGCTCCATGCTGGTTTCTTACACCGTGCTTCGGAGACTATATTCAGGCAAACGGCATCTGCATCGCACAGAACCGACTCTGGTTTCCCCAAGAATGCTGTGCTTTCCTAGAGGGGATGCCCAGGCAAAGAGGCTTTCGCTCTATGCGGGATTCTGCCACCGTGCTGCCAATACTAGGCTCAAGCAAGCAGCAACAGCAGCCCAGAGAACCGACTCTTTTTTCGCAGCGACTGCCATGCTTTCGCAGAGGTTTTCAGCTTGGCCTGAACCGCACTTCGCTGCTGCTTCCTCAGCAAGGCTTTGGGCGTTCGCCCTGTCGCATCAGGTCAGGAGATCTGCGGGAGAGCTGGTGCCTCTTGGGCTTTCCTCTCCCGAGCTCCATGGTCGCACCCTGGGTTCACCGTGCCAGGCTGAACTTCGCAGACACAGCCACCACCCTGCAGCAGCGTGCGTGGTCTAGGATGTCACTCCCTGCCAACTGCCATCTCCTGGCGTAGTAAGGCTTGGCTTGTTGCTCTGGAGTTCGGGCGGACTCGGGAATAGGCCAGTGCCTTCCCCATAGGAAAGGAGACGCGAGAGGAACCCTGCACAGTGCCCGTGCACGGGGATGGGGAGCTGTGGGCGACTGTCCCCTCTTCTTCCCCGACACACCCCCTGCCACCCCCAACGCTGCCACCTCTTGGAGGATGATGGCATCTGGCTGCCCTTTCTTCCATGGAGCTGTATCTGCGAATTACGGGTATGGCGCCTGGTGGCAAGCTCACGTCTGCCCTAGGGACAGTTGGCCTTGGAGATGCTGTCCCCTTGGGACAGGAGGCACACAGAGCAGGCCTGCCTTCTGCCCAGACTCCTTCCTCAAGTGGAGTATGCGCGTCTGCCCTAGCCGTCCCCTCTTGTCTTCCTAAAGCCAGGTTTTTGTCTCTACGCACAGGGAGCGGTGACACGTGTCTTGACACCGTCCCTCTGTTCATCCCAGGGCAGGTTCTCCTGCTTTGCGACTGCTTCCGGACAACAAGGCCAACGGCTCCTTCTCTTCTCCCGGGGAGGCGTTCTGCTCCTTCCCCAGACTTGCTCCCGGTGAGCATGGTGACAGCCGTGTCCCTATCCTTAAGGCCCTTTCCAGATGTGCATCCACGCTTCTCTCGCAGGCAGTGGGGATGCTAGGGCCAAGAGAATTTCGCTCCATGCGGGCTTCTTCCACCGTGCTGCGCAGACTAGCTCAGGCAAGCGGCAGCAGCATTCCACAAAGCGACTCAGATTTCCCAACGAATGCTGTGCTTTCCCAGAGGAGGAGCCTGGTCAAAGAGGCTTTCCCTGAAGGGTGGTATCTCCCACCTTGAGACTTGGCCTAGGCAAGCAGGAGCAGCAGCCCACAGAACCGACTCTGATTTCTAAACAAACGGAGAGCGTGACACTTGTCTTCCCACCTGCCCGCTATTGTTGCAATGCATGCTCTCCTGTTTCATGACCTTTCGTTAAGACTGTTTCCACAGGCACAACCACGCTTCTCTCTCCAGTAGAGGGGATGCCCGGGCAAGAGGATTTCGCTCCATGCGGGTTTCTTACACCGTGCTTCGGAGACTATGTTCAGGCAAGCGGCATCAGCATCGCACTGAATCGACTCTGTTTTCCCCAAGAATGCTGTGCTTTCCTAGAGGGGATGCTCAGGCAAAGAGGCTTTCGCTCTATGCGGGATTCTACCACCGTGCTGCCAATACGAGGCTCAAGCAAGCAGCAACAGCAGCCCAGAGAACCGACTCTTTTTTCCCAGTGACTGCTGTGCTTTCACAGAGGTTTTCAGCTTGGCCTGAGCCGCACTTTGCTGCTGCTTCCTCAGCAAGGCTTTGGGCGTTTGCTCTGTCACGTCAGGGAAGGAAATCTGCGGGGAGCTGGTGCCTCTTGGGCTTTGCTCTCCCAGGCTCCATGGTCGCACCCTGGGTTCACCGTGCCAGGCTGAACTTCGCAGACACAGCCACCACCCTGCAGCAGCGAGTGTGGTCTTGGATGACACTCCTGCCAACTGCCATCTCCTGGCGTAGTAAGGCTTGGCTTTTTGCTCTGGAGTTCAGGCGGACTCGGGGACTAGGCCAGTGCCTTCCCCATAGGAAAGGAGAGAGGAGAGGAACCCTGCACAGTGCCCTTGAACTGGGATGGGGAGCTGTGGGGGACTGTGTCCTCTCCTTCCCCGACACACCCCCTGCCACCCCCAACGCTGCCACCTCTTGGAGGAAGGTGGCATCAGGCTGCCCTTTCTTCCAGGGAGCTGGATGTACAAGATCCGTGTATGGCGCCTGGTGGCAAGCCCACGTCTGCCCTAGGGACAGTTGGCCTTGGAGATGCTGTCCCCTTGGGACAGGAGGCACACAGAACAGGCCTGTATTCTGCCCAGACTCCTTCCTCAGAGTTGAGTATGCGCGCCTGCCCTAGCCGTCCCCTCGTGTCTTCCTAAAGCCAGGCTTCCGTCTCTACGCACAGGGAGCGGGTGACGCTTGTCTTGCCACCGTCCCGCTGTTCTTCCCAGGGCAGCCTCTACTGCTTTGCGACTGTCTCCGGACAACAAGGCCAATGGCTCCTACTCTTCTCCCGGAGAGGCGTTCTGCTCCTTCCCCAGACTTGCTCCCGGGCAGCACGGTGACAGCCGTGTCCCTATCCTTAAACCTTTCCAGATGTGCATCCACGCTTCTCTCGCAGGCAGTGGGGATGGTAGGGCCAAGAGAATTTCGCTCCATGCGGGTTTCTTCCACCGTGCTGCGCAGACTAGCTCAAGCAAGCAGCAGGAGCATCCCACAAAGCGACTCAGATTTCCCAACGAATGCTGTGCTTTCCTAGAGGAGGAGCCTGGTCAAAGAGGCTTTCCCTGTAGGGTGGTATCTCCCACCTTGAGACTTGGCCTAGGCAAGCAGGAGCAGCAGCCCGCAGAACCGATTCTGATTTCTAAGCAAACGAAGAGGGTGACACTTGTCTTCCCACCTGCCCGCTATTGTTGCAATGCATACTCTCCTGTTTCATGACCTTTTGTTAAGACTGTTTCCACAGGCACAACCACGCTTCTCTCTCAAGTAGAGGGGATGCCCGGGCCAAGAGGATTTCGCTCCATGCGGGTTTCTTACACCGTGCTTCGGAGACTATGTTCAGGCAAGCGGCATCTGCATCGCACAGAACCGACTCTGTTTTCCCCAAGAATGCTGTGCTTTCCTAGAGGGGATGCCCAGGCAAAGAGGCTTTCGCTCTATGCGGGATTCTGCCACCGTGCTGCCAATACTAGGCTCAAGCAAGCAGCAACAGCAGCCCAGAGAACCGACTCTTTTTTCCCAGCGACTGCTATGCTTTCGCAGAGGTTTTCAGCTTGGCCTGAACCGCACTTCGCTGCTGCTTCCTCAGCAAGGCTTTGGGCGTTCGCCCTGTCCCGTCAGGTCAGGAGATCTGCGGGAGAGCTGGTGCCTCTTGGGCTTTCCTCTCCCGAGCTCCATGGTCGCACCCTGGGTTCACCGTGCAAGGCTGAACTTCGCAGATACAGCCACCACCCTGCAGCAGCGTGCGTGGTCTAGGATGACACTCCCTGCCAACTGCCATCTCCTGGCGTAGTAAGGCTTGGCTTTTTGCTCTGGAGTTCGGGCGGACTCGGGGACTAGGCCAGTGCCTTCCCCATAGGAAAGGAGAGGCGACAGGAACCCTGCACAGTGCCCGTGCACGGGGATGGGGAGCTGTGGGGGACTGTCCCCTCTTCTTCCCCGACACACCCCCTGCCACCCCCAACGCTGCCACCTCTTGGAGGATGATGGCATCTGGCTGCCCTTTCTTCCAGGGAGCTGTATCTGCGAGTTACGGGTATGGCGCCTGGTGGCAAGCTCACGTCTGCCCTAGGGACAGTTGGCCTTGGAGATGCTGTCCCCTTGGGACAGGAGGCACACAGAACAGGCCTGCCTTCTGCCCAGACTCCTTCCTCAAGTGGAGTATGCGCGTCTGCCCTAGCCGTCCCCTCTTGTCTTCCTAAAACCAGGTTTTTGTCTCTACGCACAGGGAGCGGTGACACGTGTCTTGACACCGTCCCTCTGTTCATCCCAGGGCAGGTTCTCCTGCTTTGCGACTGCTTCCGGACAACAAGGCCAACGTCTCCTTCTCTTCTCCCTGGGAGGCGTTCTGCTCCTTCCCCAGACTTGCTCCCGGTGAGCATGGTGACAGCCGTGTCCCTATCCTTAAGGCCCTTTCCAGATGTGCATCCACGCTTCTCTCGCAGGCAGTGGGGATGCTAGGGCCAAGAGAATTTCGCTCCATGCGGGCTTCTTCCACCGTGCTGCGCAGACTAGCTCAGGCAAGCGGCAGCAGCATTCCACAAAGCGACTCAGATTTCCCAACGAATGCTGTGCTTTCCCAGAGGAGGAGCCTGGTCAAAGAGGCTTTCCCTGAAGGGTGGTATCTCCCACCTTGAGACTTGGCCTAGGCAAGCAGGAGCAGCAGCCCACAGAACCGACTCTGATTTCTAAACAAACGGAGAGCGTGACACTTGTCTTCCCACCTGCCCGCTATTGTTGCAATGCATGCTCTCCTGTTTCATGACCTTTCGTTAAGACTGTTTCCACAGGCACAACCACGCTTCTCTCTCCAGTAGAGGGGATGCCCGGGCAAGAGGATTTCGCTCCATGCGGGTTTCTTACACCGTGCTTCGGAGACTATGTTCAGGCAAGCGGCATCAGCATCGCACTGAATCGACTCTGTTTTCCCCAAGAATGCTGTGCTTTCCTAGAGGGGATGCTCAGGCAAAGAGGCTTTCGCTCTATGCGGGATTCTACCACCGTGCTGCCAATACGAGGCTCAAGCAAGCCACAACAGCAGCCCAGAGAACCGACTCTTTTTTCCCAGTGACTGGTGTGCTTTCGCAGAGGTTTTCAGCTTGGCCTGAGCCGCACTTTGCTGCTGCTTCCTCAGCAATGCTTTGGGCGTTTGCTCTGTCACGTCAGGGAAGGAAATCTGCGGGAGAGCTGGTGCCTCTTGGGCTTTGCTCTCCCAGGCTCCATGGTCGCACCCTGGGTTCACCGTGCCAGGCTGAACTTCGCAGACACAGCCACCACCCTGCAGCAGCGAGCGTGGTCTTGGATGACACTCCTGCCAACTGCCATCTCCTGGCGTAGTAAGGCTTGGCTTTTTGCTCTGGAGTTCAGGCGGACTCGGGGACTAGGCCAGTGCCTTCCCCATAGGAAAGGAGAGACGATAGGAACCCTGCACAGTGCCCTTGAACTGGGATGGGGAGCTGTGGGGGACTGTGTCCTCTTCTTCCCCGACACACCCCCTGCCACCCCCAACGCTGCCACCTCTTGGAGGAAGGTGGCATCAGGCTGCCCTTTCTTCCAGGGAGCTGGATGTACAAGATCCGTGTATGGCGCCTGGTGGCAAGCCTACGTCTGCCCTAGGGACAGTTGGCCTTGGAGATGCTGTCCCCTTGGGACAGGAGGCACACAGAACAGGCCTGCATTCTGCCCAGACTCCTTCCTCAGAGTTGAGTATGCGCGCCTGCCCTAGCCGTCCCCTCGTGTCTTCCTAAAGCCAGGCTTCCGTCTCTACGCACAGGGAGCGGGTGACGCTTGTCTTGCCACCGTCCCGCTGTTCTTCCCAGGGCAGCCTCTACTGCTTTGCGACTGTCTCCGGACAACAAGGCCAATGGCTCCTACTCTTCTCCCGGAGAGGCGTTCTGCTCCTTCCCCAGACTTGCTCCCGGGCAGCACGGTGACAGCCGTGTCCCTATCCTTAAACCTTTCCAGATGTGCATCCACGCTTCTCTCGCAGGCAGTGGGGATGGTAGGGCCAAGAGAATTTCACTCCATGCGGGTTTCTTCCACCGTGCTGCGCAGACTAGCTCAAGCAAGCAGCAGGAGCATCCCACTAAGCGACTCAGATTTCCCAACGAATGCTGTGCTTTCCTAGAGGAGGAGCCTGTTCAAAGAGGCTTTCCCTGTAGGGTGGTATCTCCCACCTTAACACTTGGCCTAGGCGAGCAGGAGCAGCAGCCCGCAGAACCGACTCTGATTTCTAAGCAAATGAAGAGGGTGACACTTGTCTTCCCACCTGCCCGTTATTGTTGCAATGCATGCTCTCCTGTTTCATGACCTTTTGTTAAGACTGTTTCCACAGTCACAACCACGCTTCTCTCTCAAGTAGACGGGATGCCCGGGCCAAGAGGATTTCGCTCCATGCGGGTTTCTTACACCGTGCTTCGGAGACTATGTTCAGGCAAGCGGCATCTGCATCGCACAGAACCGACTCTGTTTTCCCCAAGAATGCTTTGCTTTCCTAGAGGGGATGCCCAGGCAAAGAGGCTTTCGCTCTATGCGGGATTCTGCCACCGCGTTGCCAATACGAGGCTCAAGCAAGCAGCAACAGCAGCCCAGAGAACCGACTCTTTTTTGGCAGCGACTGCTATGCTTTCGCAGAGGTTTTCAGCTTGGCCTGAACCGCACTTCGCTGCTGCTTCCTCAGCAAGGCTTTGGGCGTTCGCCCTGTCCCGTCAGGTCAGGAGATCTGCGGGAGAGCTGGTGCCTCTTGGGCTTTCCTCTCCCGAGCTCCATGGTCGCACCCTGGGTTCACCGTGCAAGGCTGAACTTCGCAGATACAGCCACCACCCTGCAGCAGCGTGCGTGGTCTAGGATGACACTCCCTGCCAACTGCCATCTCCTGGCGTAGTAAGGCTTGGCTTTTTGCTCTGGAGTTCGGGCGGACTCGGGGACTAGGCCAGTGCCTTTCCCATAGGAAAGGAGAGGCGACAGGAACCCTGCACAGTGCCCGTGCACGGGGATGGGGAGCTGTGGGGGACTGTCCCCTCTTCTTCCCCGACACACCCCCTGCCACCCCCAACGCTGCCACCTCTTGGAGGATGATGGCATCTGGCTGCCCTTTCTTCCAGGGAGCTGTATCTGCGAGTTACGGGTATGGCGCCTGGTGGCAAGCTCACGTCTGCCCTAGGGACAGTTGGCCTTGGAGATGCTGTCCCCTTGGGACAGGAGGCACACAGAACAGGCCTGCCTTCTGCCCAGACTCCTTCCTCAAGTGGAGTATGCGCGTCTGCCCTAGCCGTCCCCTCTTGTCTTCTAAAGCCAGGTTTTTGTCTCTACGCACAGGGAGCGGTGACACGTGTCTTGACACCGTCCCTCTGTTCATCCCAGGGCAGGTTCTCCTGCTTTGCGACTGCTTCCGGACAACAAGGCCAACGGCTCCTTCTCTTCTCCCGGGGAGGCGTTCTGCTCCTTCCCCAGACTTGCTCCCGGTGAGCATGGTGACAGCCGTGTCCCTATCCTTAAGGCCCTTTCCAGATGTGCATCCACGCTTCTCTCGCAGGCAGTGGGGATGCTAGGGCCAAGAGAATTTCGCTCCATGCGGGCTTCTTCCACCGTGCTGCGCAGACTAGCTCAGGCAAGCGGCAGCAGCATTCCACAAAGCGACTCAGATTTCCCAACGAATGCTGTGCTTTCCCAGAGGAGGAGCCTGGTCAAAGAGGCGTTCCCTGAAGGGTGGTATCTCCCACCTTGAGACTTGGCCTAGGAAGCAGGAGCAGCAGCCCACAGAACCGACTCTGATTTCTAAACAAACGGAGAGCGTGACACTTGTCTTCCCAACTGCCCGCTATTGTTGCAATGCATGCTCTCCTGTTTCATGACCTTTCGTTAAGACTGTTTCCACAGGCACAACCACGCTTCTCTCTCAAGTAGAGGGGATGCCCGGGCAAGAGGATTTCGCTCCATGCGGGTTTCTTACACCGTGTTTCGGAGACTATGTTCAGGCAAGCGGCATCAGCATCGCACTGAATCGACTCTGTTTTCCCCAAGAATGCTGTGCTTTCCTAGAGGGGATGCTCAGGCAAAGAGGCTTTCGCTCTATGCGGGATTCTACCACCGTGCTGCCAATACGAGGCTCAAGCAAGCAGCAACAGCAGCCCAGAGAACCGACTCTTTTTTCCCAGCGACTGCTATGCTTTCGCAGAGGTTTTCAGCTTGGCCTGAACCGCACTTCGCTGCTGCTTCCTCAGCAAGGCTTTGGGCGTTCGCCCTATCGCATCAGGTCAGGAGATCTGCGGGAGAGCTGGTGCCTCTTGGGCTTTCCTCTCCCGAGCTCCATGGTCGCACCCTGGGTTCACCGTGCCAGGCTGAACTTCGCAGACACAGCCACCACCCTGCAGCAGCGTGCGTGGTCTAGGATGACACTCCCTGCCAACTGCCATCTCCTGGCGTAGTAAGGCTTGGCTTTTTGCTCTGGAGTTCGGGCGGACTCGGGGACTAGGCCAGTGCCTTCCCCATAGGAAAGGAGAGGCGACAGGAACCCTGCACAGTGCCCGTGCACGGGGATGGGGAGCTCTGGGGGACTGACCCCTCTTCTTCCCCGACACACCCCCTGCCACCCCCAACGCTGCCACCTCTTGGAGGATGATGGCATCTGGCTGCCCTTTCTTCCAGGGAGCTGTATCTGCGAGTTACGGGTATGGCGCCTGGTGGCAAGCTCACGTCTGCCCTAGGGACAGTTGGCCTTGGAGATGCTGTCCCCTTGGGACAGGAGGCACACAGAACAGGCCTGCCTTCTGCCCAGACTCCTTCCTCAAGTGGAGTATGCGCGTCTGCCATAGCCGTCCCCTCTTGTCTTCTAAAGCCAGGTTTTTGTCTCTACGCACAGGGAGCGGTGACACGTGTCTTGACACCGTCCCTCTGTTCATCCCAGGGCAGGTTCTCCTGCTTTGCGACTGCTTCCGGACAACAAGGCCAACGGCTCCTTCTCTTCTCCCGGGGAGGCGTTCTGCTCCTTCCCCAGACTTGCTCCCGGTGAGCATGGTGACAGCCGTGTCCCTATCCTTAAGGCCCTTTCCAGATGTGCATCCACGCTTCTCTCGCAGGCAGTGGGGATGCTAGGGTCAAGAGCATTTCGCTCCATGCGGGCTTCTTCCACCGTGCTGCGCAGACTAGCTCAGGCAAGCGGCAGCAGCATTCCACAAAGCGACTCAGATTTCCCAACGAATGCTGTGCTTTCCCAGAGGAGGAGCCTGGTCAAAGAGGCTTTCCCTGAAGGGTGGTATCTCCCACGTTGAGACTTGGCCTAGGCAAGCAGGAGCAGCAGCCCACAGAACCGACTCTGATTTCTAAACAAACGGAGAGCGTGACACTTGTCTTCCCAACTGCCCGCTATTGTTGCAATGCATGCTCTCCTGTTTCATGACCTTTCGTTAAGACTGTTTCCACAGGCACAACCACGCTTCTCTCTCAAGTAGAGGGGATGCCCGGGCAAGAGGATTTCGCTCCATGCGGGTTTCTTACACCGTGCTTCGGAGACTATGTTCAGGCAAGCGGCATCAGCATCGCACTGAATCGACTCTGTTTTCCCCAAGAATGCTGTGCTTTCCTAGAGGGGATGCTCAGGCAAAGAGGCTTTCGCTCTATGCGGGATTCTACCACCGTGCTGCCAATACGAGGCTCAAGCAAGCAGCAACAGCAGCCCAGAGAACCGACTCTTTTTTCCCAGCGACTGCTATGCTTTCGCAGAGGTTTTCAGCTTGGCCTGAACCGCACTTCGCTGCTGCTTCCTCAGCAAGGCTTTGGGCGTTCGCCCTGTCGCATCAGGTCAGGAGATCTGCGGGAGAGCTGGTGCCTCTTGGGCTTTCCTCTCCCGAGCTCCATGGTCGCAGCCTGTGTTCACCGTGCCAGGCTGAACTTCGCAGACACAGCCACCACCCTGCAGCAGCGTGCGTGGTCTAGGATGACACTCCCTGCCAACTGCCATCTCCTGGCGTAGTAAGGCTTGGCTTTTTGCTCTGGAGTTCGGGCGGACTCGGGGACTAGGCCAGTGCCTTCCCCATAGGAAAGGAGAGGCGACAGGAACCCTGCACAGTGCCCGTGCACGGGGATGGGGAGCTCTGGGTGACTGACCCCTCTTCTTCCCCGACACACCCCCTGCCACCCCCAACGCTGCCACCTCTTGGAGGATGATGGCATCTGGCTGCCCTTTCTTCCAGGGAGCTGTATCTGCGAGTTACGGGTATGGCGCCTGGTGGCAAGCTCACGTCTGCCCTAGGGACAGTTGGCCTTGGAGATGCTGTCCCCTTGGGACAGGAGGCACACAGAACAGGCCTGCCTTCTGCCCAGACTCCTTCCTCAAGTGGAGTATGCGCGTCTGCCCTAGCCGTCCCCTCTTGTCTTCTAAAGCCAGGTTTTTGTCTCTACGCACAGGGAGCGGTGACACGTGTCTTGACACCGTCCCTCTGTTCATCCCAGGGCAGGTTCTCCTGCTTTGCGACTGCTTCCGGACAACAAGGCCAACGGCTCCTTCTCTTCTCCCGGGGAGGCGTTCTGCTCCTTCCCCAGACTTGCTCCCGGTGAGCATGGTGACAGCCGTGTCCCTATCCTTAAGGCCCTTTCCAGATGTGCATCCACGCTTCTCTCGAAGGCAGTGGGGATGCTAGGGCCAAGAGAATTTCGCTCCATGCGGGCTTCTTCCACCGTGCTGCGCAGACTAGCTCAGGCAAGCGGCAGCAGCATTCCACAAAGCGACTCAGATTTCCCAACGAATGCTGTGCTTTCCCAGAGGAGGAGCCTGGTCAAAGAGGCTTTCCCTGAAGGGTGGTATCTCCCACCTTGAGACTTGGCCTAGGAAGCAGGAGCAGCAGCCCACAGAACCGACTCTGATTTCTAAACAAACGGAGAGCGTGACACTTGTCTTCCCAACTGCCCGCTATTGTTGCAATGCATGCTCTCCTGTTTCATGACCTTTCGTTAAGACTGTTTCCACAGGCACAACCACGCTTCTCTCTCTAGTAGAGGGGATGCCCGGGCAAGAGGATTTCGCTCCATGCGGGTTTCTTACACCGTGCTTCGGAGACTATGTTCAGGCAAGCGGCATCAGCATCGCACTGAATCGACTCTGTTTTCCCCAAGAATGCTGTGCTTTCCTAGAGGGGATGCTCAGGCAAAGAGGCTTTCGCTCTATGCGGGATTCTGCCACCGTGCTGCCAATACGAGGCTCAAGCAAGCAGCAACAGCAGCCCAGAGAACCGACTCTTTTTTCCCAGCGACTGCTATGCTTTCGCAGATGTTTTCAGCTTGGCCTGAACCGCACTTCGCTGCTGCTTCCTCAGCAAGGCTTTGGGCGTTTGCCCTGTCGCGTCAGGTCAGGAGATCAGCGGGAGAGCTGGTGCCTCTTGGGCTTTCCTCTCGCGAGCTCCATGGTCGCACCCTGGGTTCACCGTGCCAGGCTGAACTTCGCAGACACAGCCACCACCCTGCAGCAGCGTGCGTGGTCTAGGATGACACTCCCTGCCAACTGCCATCTCCTGGCGTAGTAAGGCTTGGCTTTTTGCTCTGGAGTTCGGGCGGACTCGGGGACTAGGCCAGTGCCTTCCCCATAGGAAAGGAGAGGCGACAGGAACCCTGCACAGTGCCCGTGCACGGGGATGGGGAGCTCTGGGGGACTGACCCCTCTTCTTCCCCGACACACCCCCTGCCACCCCCAACGCTGCCACCTCTTGCAGGATGATGGCATCTGGCTGCCCTTTCTTCCAGGGAGCTGTATCTGCGAGTTACGGGTATGGCGCCTGGTGGCAAGCTCACGTCTGCCCTAGGGACAGTTGGCCTTGGAGATGCTGTCCCCTTGGGACAGGAGGCACACAGAACAGGCCTGCCTTCTGCCCAGACTCCTTCCTCAAGTGGAGTATGCGCGTCTGCCGTAGCCGTCCCCTCTTGTCTTCCTAAAGCCAGGTTTTTGTCTCTACGCACAGGGAGCGGTGACACGTGTCTTGACACCGTCCCTCTGTTCATCCCAGGGCAGGTTCTCCTGCTTTGCGACTGCTTCCGGACAACAAGGCCAACGGCTCCTTCTCTTCTCCCGGGGAGGCGTTCTGCTCCTTCCCCAGACTTGCTCCCGGTGAGCATGGTGACAGCCGTGTCCCTATCCTTAAGGCCCTTTCCAGATGTGCATCCACGCTTCTCTCGCAGGCAGTGGGGATGCTAGGGCCAAGAGAATTTCGCTCCATGCGGGCTTCTTCCACCGTGCTGCGCAGACTAGGTTAGGCAAGCGGCAGCAGCATTCCACAAAGCGACTCAGATTTCCCAACGAATGCTGTGCTTTCCCAGAGGAGGAGCCTGGTCAAAGAGGCTTTCCCTGAAGGGTGGTATCTCCCACCTTGAGACTTGGCCTAGGCAAGCAGGAGCAGCAGCCCACAGAACCGACTCTGATTTCTAAACAAACGGAGAGCGTGACACATGTCTTCCCAAATGCCCGCTATTGTTGCAATGCATGCTCTCCTGTTTCATGACCTTTCGTTAAGACTGTTTCCACAGGCACAACCACGCTTCTCTCTCAAGTAGAGGGGATGCCCGGGCAAGAGGATTTCCCTCCATGCGGGTTTCTTACACCGTGCTTCGGAGACTATGTTCAGGCAAGCGGCATCAGTATCGCACTGAATCGACTCTGTTTTCCCCAAGAATGCTGTGCTTTCCTAGAGGGGATGCTCAGGCAAAGAGGCTTTCGCTCTATGCGGGATTCTACCACCGTGCTGCCAATACGAGGCTCAAGCAAGCAGCAACAGCAGCCCAGAGAACCGACTCTTTTTTCCCAGTGACTGCTGTGCTTTCGCAGAGGTTTTCAGCTTGGCCTGAGCCGCACTTTGTTGCTGCTTCCTCAGCAAGGCTTTGGGCGTTTGCTCTGTCACGTCAGGGAAGGAAATCAGCGTAGAGCTGGTGCCTCTTGGGCTTTGCTCTCCCAGGCTCCATGGTCGCACACTGGGTTCACCGTGCCAGGCTGAACTTCGCAGACACAGCCACCACCCTACAGCAGCGTGCGTGGTCTAGGATGACACTCCTGCCAACTGCCATCTCCTGGCGTAATAAGGCTTGGCTTTTTGCTCTGGAGTTCAGTCGGACTCGGGGACTAGGCCAGTGCCTTCCCCATAGGAAAGGAGAGACGAGAGGATCCCTGCACAGTGCCCTTGAACTGGGATGGGGAGCTGTGGGGGACTGTGTCCTCTTCTTCCCCGACACACCCCCTGCCACCCCCAACGCTGCCACCTCTTGGAGGAAGGTGGCATCAGGCGCCCTTTCTTCCAGGGACTGGATGTACAAGATCCGTGTATGGCGCCTGGTGGCAAGCCCACGTCTGCCCTAGGGACAGTTGGCCTTGGAGATGCTGTCCCCTTGGAACAGGAGGCACACGGAGCAGGCCTGCATTCTGCCCAGACTCCTTCCTCAGAGTTGAGTATGCGCGCCTGACCTAGCCTTCCCCTCGTGTCTTCCTAAGGCAGGCTTCCGTCTCTACACACAGGGAGCGGGTGACGCTTGTATTGCCCACCGTCCCGCTGTTCTTCCCAGGGCAGTCTCTACTGCTTTGCGACTGTCTCCGGACAACAAGGCCAATGGCTCCTAATCTTCTCCCGGAGAGGCGTTCTGCTCCTTCCCCAGACTTGCTCCCGGGCAGCACGGTGACAGCCGTGTCCCTATCCTTAAACCTTTCCAGATGTGCATCCACGCTTCTCTCGCAGGCAGTGGGGATGCTAGGGCCAAGAGTATTTCGCTCCATGCGGGTTTCTTCCACCGTGCTGCGCAGACTAGCTCAAGCAAGCAGCAGGAGCATCCCACAAAGCGACTCAGATTTCCCAACGAATGCTGTGCTTTCCTAGAGGAGGAGCCTGGTCAAAGAGGCTTTCCCTGTAGGGTGGTATCTCCCACCTTGAGACTTGGCCTAGGCGAGCAGGAGCAGCAGCCCGCAGAACCGACTCTGATTTCTAAGCAAATGAAGAGAGTGACACTTGTCTTCCCACCTGCCCGCTATTGTTGCAATGCATGCTCTCCTGTTTCATGACCTTTCGTTAAGACTGTTTCCACAGGCACAACCACGCTTCTCTCTCAAGTAGAGGGGATGCCCGGGCAAGAGGATTTCGCTCCATGCGGGTTTCTTACACCGTGCTTCGGAGACTATGTTCAGGCAAGCGGCATCAGCATCGCACTGAATCGACTCTGTTTTCCCCAAGAATGCTGTGCTTTCCTAGAGGGGATGCTCAGGCAAAGAGGCTTTCGCTCTATGCGGGATTCTACCACCGTGCTGCCAATACGAGGCTCAAGCAAGCAGCAACAGCAGCCCAGAGAACCGACTCTTTTTTCCCAGCGACTGCTATGCTTTCGCAGAGGTTTTCAGCTTGGCCTGAACCGCACTTCGCTGCTGCTTCCTCAGCAAGGCTTTGGGCGTTCGCCCTGTCCCATCAGGTCAGGAGATCTGCGGGAGAGCTGGTGCCTCTTGGGCTTTCCTCTCCCGAGCTCCATGGTCGCACCCTGGGTTCACCGTGCCAGGCTGAACTTCGCAGACACAGCCACCACCCTGCAGCAGCGTGCGTGGTCTAGGATGACACTCCCTGCCAACTGCCATCTCCTGGCGTAGTAAGGCTTGGCTTTTTGCTCTGGAGTTCGGGCGGACTCGGGGACTAGGCCAGTGCCTTCCCCATAGGAAAGGAGAGGCGACAGGAACCCTGCACAGTGCCCGTGCACGGGGATGGGGAGCTCTGGGGGACTGACCCCTCTTCTTCCCCGACACACCCCCTGCCACCCCCAACGCTGCCACCTCTTGGAGGATGATGGCATCTGGCTGCCCTTTCTTCCAGGGAGCTGTATCTGCGAGTTACGGGTATGGCGCCTGGTGGCAAGCTCACGTCTGCCCTAGGGACAGTTGGCCTTGGAGATGCTGTCCCCTTGGGACAGGAGGCACACAGAACAGGCCTGCCTTCTGCCCAGACTCCTTCCTCAAGTGGAGTATGCGCGTCTGCCCTAGCCGTCCCCTCTTGTCTTCCTAAAGCCAGGTTTTTGTCTCTACGCACAGGGAGCGGTGACACGTGTCTTGACACCGTCCCTCTGTTCATCCCAGGGCAGGTTCTCCTGCTTTGCGACTGCTTCCGGACAACAAGGCCAACGGCTCCTTCTCTTCTCCCGGGGAGGCGTTCTGCTCCTTCCCCAGACTTGCTCCCGGTGAGCATGGTGACAGCCGTGTCCCTATCCTTAAGGCCCTTTCCAGATGTGCATCCACGCTTCTCTCGCAGGCAGTGGGGATGCTAGGGCCAAGAGCATTTCGCTCCATGCGGGCTTCTTCCACCGTGCTGCGCAGACTAGCTCAGGCAAGCGGCAGCAGCATTCCACAAAGCGACTCAGATTTCCCAACGAATGCTGTGCTTTCCCAGAGGAGGAGCCTGGTCAAAGAGGCTTTCCCTGAAGGGTGGTATCTCCCACCTTGAGACTTGGCCTAGGAAGCAGGAGCAGCAGCCCACAGAACCGACTCTGATTTCTAAGCAAATGAAGAGGGTGACACTTGTCTTCCCACCTGCCCGCTATTGTTGCAATGCATGCTCTCCTGTTTCATGACCTTTTGTTAAGACTGTTTCCACAGTCACAACCACGCTTCTCTCTCAAGTAGAGGGGATGCCCGGGACAAGAGGATTTCGCTCCATGCGGGTTTCTTACACCGTGCTTCGGAGACTATGTTCAGGCAAGCGGCATCAGCATCGCACAGAACCGACTCTGTTTTCCCCAAGAATGCTGTGCTTTCCTAGAGGGGATGCTCAAGCAAAGAGGCTTTCGCTCTATGCGGGATTCTGCCACCGTGCTGCCAATACGAGGCTCAAGCAAGCAGCAACAGCAGCCCAGAGAACCGACTCTTTTTTCCCAGCGACTGCTATGCTTTCGCAGATGTTTTCAGCTTGGCCTGAACCGCACTTCGCTGCTGCTTCCTCAGCAAGGCTTTGGGCGTTTGCCCTGTCGCGTCAGGTCAGGAGATCTGCGGGAGAGCTGGTGCCTCTTGGGCTTTCCTCTCGCGAGCTCCATGGTCGCACCCTGGGTTCACCGTGCCAGGCTGAACTTCGCAGACACAGCCACCACCCTGCAGCAGCGTGCGTGGTCTAGGATGACACTCCCTGCCAACTGCCATCTCCTGGCGTAGTAAGGCTTGGCTTTTTGCTCTGGAGTTCGGGCGGACTCGGGGACTAGGCCAGTGCCTTCCCCATAGGAAAGGAGAGGCGACAGGAACCCTGCACAGTGCCCGTGCACGGGGATGGGGAGCTCTGGGGGACTGACCCCTCTTCTTCCCCGACACACCCCCTGCCACCCCCAACGCTGCCACCTCTTGGAGGATGATGGCATCTGGCTGCCCTTTCTTCCAGGGAGCTGTATCTGCGAGTTACGGGTATGGCGCCTGGTGGCAAGCTCACGTCTGCCCTAGGGACAGTTGGCCTTGGAGATGCTGTCCCCTTGGGACAGGAGGCACACAGAACAGGCCTGCCTTCTGCCCAGACTCCTTCCTCAAGTGGAGTATGCGCGTCTGCCCTAGCCGTCCCCTCTTGTCTTCCTAAAGCCAGGTTTTTGTCTCTACGCCCAGGGAGCGGTGACACGTGTCTTGACACCGTCCCTCTGTTCATCCCAGGGCAGGTTCTCCTGCTTTGCGACTGCTTCCGGACAACAAGGCCAACGGCTCCTTCTCTTCTCCCGGGGAGGCGTTCTGCTCCTTCCCCAGACTTGCTCCCGGTGAGCATGGTGACAGCCGTGTCCCTATCCTTAAGGCCCTTTCCAGATGTGCATCCACGCTTCTCTCGCAGGCAGTGGGGATGCTAGGGCCAAGAGAATTTCGCTCCATGCGGGCTTCTTCCACCGTGCTGCGCAGACTAGCTTAGGCAAGCGGCAGCAGCATTCCACAAAGCGACTCAGATTTCCCAACGAATGCTGTGCTTTCCCAGAGGAGGAGCCTGGTCAAAGAGGCTTTCCCTGAAGGGTGGTATCTCCCACCTTGAGACTTGGCCTAGGCAAGCAGGAGCAGCAGCCCACAGAACCGACTCTGATTTCTAAACAAACGGAGAGCGTGACACTTGTCTTCCCACCTGCCCGCTATTGTTGCAATGCATGCTCTCCTGTTTCATGACCTTTCGTTAAGACTGTTTCCACAGGCACAACCACGCTTCTCTCTCAAGTAGAGGGGATGCCCGGGCAAGAGGATTTCGCTCCATGCGGGTTTCTTACACCGTGCTTCGGAGACTATGTTCAGGCAAGCGGCATCAGCATCGCACTGAATCGACTCTGTTTTCCCCAAGAATGCTGTGCTTTCCTAGAGGGGATGCTCAGGCAAAGAGGCTTTCGCTCTATGCGGGATTCTACCACCGTGCTGCCAATACGAGGCTCAAGCAAGCAGCAACAGCAGCCCAGAGAACCGACTCTTTTTTCCCAGTGACTGCTGTGCTTTCGCAGAGGTTTTCAGCTTGGCCTGAGCCGCACTTTGTTGCTGCTTCCTCAGCAAGGCTTTGGGCGTTTGCTCTGTCACGTCAGGGAAGGAAATCAGCGTAGAGCTGGTGCCTCTTGGGCTTTGCTCTCCCAGGCTCCATGGTCGCACACTGGGTTCACTGTGCCAGGCTGAACTTCGCAGACACAGCCACCACCCTACAGCAGCGTGCGTGGTCTAGGATGACACTCCTGCCAACTGCCATCTCCTGGCGTAATAAGGCTTGGCTTTTTGCTCTGGAGTTCAGTCGGACTCGGGAACTAGGCCAGTGCCTTCCCCATAGGAAAGGAGAGACGAGAGGATCCCTGCACAGTGCCCTTGAACTGGGATGGGGAGCTGTGGGGGACTGTGTCCTCTTCTTCCCCGACACACCCCCTGCCACCCCCAACGCTGCCACCTCTTGGAGGAAGGTGGCATCAGGCTGCCCTTTCTTCCAGGGAGCTGGATGTACAAGATCCGTGTATGGCGCCTGGTGGCAAGCCCACGTCTGCCCTAGGGACAGTTGGCCTTGGAGATGCTGTCCCCTTGGGACAGGAGGCACACGGAGCAGGCCTGCATTCTGCCCAGACTCCTTCCTCAGAGTTGAGTATGCGCGCCTGACCTAGCCGTCCCCTCGTGTCTTCCTAAGGCAGGCTTCCGTCTCTACGCACAGGGAGCGGGTGACGCTTGTATTGCCCACCGTCCCGCTGTTCTTCCCAGGGCAGTCTCTACTGCTTTGCGACTGTCTCCGGACAACAAGGCCAATGGCTCCTACTCTTCTCCCGGAGAGGCGTTCTGCTCCTTCCCCAGACTTGCTCCCGGGCAGCACGGTGACAGCCGTGTCCCTATCCTTAAACCTTTCCAGATGTGCATCCACGCTTCTCTCGCAGGCAGTGGGGATGGTAGGGCCAAGAGTATTTCGCTCCATGCGGGTTTCTTCCACCGTGCTGCGCAGACTAGCTCAAGCAAGCAGCAGGAGCATCCCACAAAGCGACTCAGATTTCCCAACGAATGCTGTGCTTTCCTAGAGGAGGAGCCTGGTCAAAGAGGCTTTCCCTGTAGGGTGGTATCTCCCACCTTGAGACTTGGCCTAGGCGAGCAGGAGCAGCAGCCCGCAGAACCGACTCTGATTTCTAAGCAAATGAAGAGGGTGACACTTGTCTTCCCACCTGCCCGCTATTGTTGCAATGCATGCTCTCCTGTTTCATGACCTTTTGTTAAGACTGTTTCCACAGTCACAACCACGCTTCTCTCTCAAGAAGAGGGGATGACCGGGCCAAGAGGATTTCGCTCCATGCGGGTTTCTTACACCGTGCTTCGGAGACTATGTTCAGGCAAGCGGCATCTGCATCGCACAGAACCGACTCTGTTTTCCCCATGAATGCTGTGCTTTCCTAGAGGGGATGCCCAGGCAAAGAGGCTTTCGCTCTATGCGGGATTCTGCCACCGTGCTGCCAATACTAGGCTCAAGCAAGCAGCAACAGCAGCCCAGAGAACCGACTCTTTTTTCGCAGCGACTGCTATGCTTTCGCAGGGGTTTTCAGCTTGGCCTGAACCGCACTTCGCTGCTGCTTCCTCAGCAAGGCTTTGGGCGTTCGCCCTGTCGCGTCAGGTCAGGAGATCTGCGGGAGAGCTGGTGCCTCTTGGGCTTTCCTCTCGCGAGCTCCATGGTCGCACCCTGGGTTCACCGTGCCAGGCTGAACTTCGCAGACACAGCCACCACCCTGCAGCAGCGTGCGTGGTCTAGGATGACACTCCCTGCCAACTGCCATCTCCTGGCGTAGTAAGGCTTGGCTTTTTGCTCTGGAGTTCGGGCGGACTCGGGGACTAGGCCAGTGCCTTCCCCATAGGAAAGGAGAGGCGACAGGAACCCTGCACAGTGCCCGTGCACGGGGATGGGGAGCTCTGGGGGACTGACCCCTCTTCTTCCCCGACACACCCCCTGCCACCCCCAACGCTGCCACCTCTTGGAGGATGATGGCATCTGGCTGCCCTTTCTTCCAGGGAGCTGTATCTGCGAGTTACGGGTATGGCGCCTGGTGGCAAGCTCACGTCTGCCCTAGGGACAGTTGGCCTTGGAGATGCTGTCCCCTTGGGACAGGAGGCACACAGAACAGGCCTGCCTTCTGCCCAGACTCCTTCCTCAAGTGGAGTATGCGCGTCTGCCCTAGCCGTCCCCTCTTGTCTTCCTAAAGCCAGGTTTTTGTCTCTACGCCCAGGGAGCGGTGACACGTGTCTTGACACCGTCCCTCTGTTCATCCCAGGGCAGGTTCTCCTGCTTTGCGACTGCTTCCGGACAACAAGGCCAACGGCTCCTTCTCTTCTCCCGGGGAGGCGTTCTGCTCCTTCCCCAGACTTGCTCCCGGTGAGCATGGTGACAGCCGTGTCCCTATCCTTAAGGCCCTTTCCAGATGTGCATCCACGCTTCTCTCGCAGGCAGTGGGGATGCTAGGGCCAAGAGAATTTCGCTCCATGCGGGCTTCTTCCACCGTGCTGCGCAGACTAGCTTAGGCAAGCGGCAGCAGCATTCCACAAAGCGACTCAGATTTCCCAACGAATGCTGTGCTTTCCCAGAGGAGGAGCCTGGTCAAAGAGGCTTTCCCTGAAGGGTGGTATCTCCCACCTTGAGACTTGGCCTAGGCAAGCAGGAGCAGCAGCCCACAGAACCGACTCTGATTTCTAAACAAACGGAGAGCGTGACACTTGTCTTCCCACCTGCCCGCTATTGTTGCAATGCATGCTCTCCTGTTTCATGACCTTTCGTTAAGACTGTTTCCACAGGCACAACCACGCTTCTCTCTCAAGTAGAGGGGATGCCCGGGCAAGAGGATTTCGCTCCATGCGGGTTTCTTACACCGTGCTTCGGAGACTATGTTCAGGCAAGCGGCATCAGCATCGCACTGAATCGACTCTGTTTTCCCCAAGAATGCTGTGCTTTCCTAGAGGGGATGCTCAGGCAAAGAGGCTTTCGCTCTATGCGGGATTCTACCACCGTGCTGCCAATACGAGGCTCAAGCAAGCAGCAACAGCAGCCCAGAGAACCGACTCTTTTTTCCCAGTGACTGCTGTGCTTTCGCAGAGGTTTTCAGCTTGGCCTGAGCCGCACTTTGTTGCTGCTTCCTCAGCAAGGCTTTGGGCGTTTGCTCTGTCACGTCAGGGAAGGAAATCAGCGTAGAGCTGGTGCCTCTTGGGCTTTGCTCTCCCAGGCTCCATGGTCGCACACTGGGTTCACTGTGCCAGGCTGAACTTCGCAGACACAGCCACCACCCTACAGCAGCGTGCGTGGTCTAGGATGACACTCCTGCCAACTGCCATCTCCTGGCGTAATAAGGCTTGGCTTTTTGCTCTGGAGTTCAGTCGGACTCGGGAACTAGGCCAGTGCCTTCCCCATAGGAAAGGAGAGACGAGAGGATCCCTGCACAGTGCCCTTGAACTGGGATGGGGAGCTGTGGGGGACTGTGTCCTCTTCTTCCCCGACACACCCCCTGCCACCCCCAACGCTGCCACCTCTTGGAGGAAGGTGGCATCAGGCTGCCCTTTCTTCCAGGGAGCTGGATGTACAAGATCCGTGTATGGCGCCTGGTGGCAAGCCCACGTCTGCCCTAGGGACAGTTGGCCTTGGAGATGCTGTCCCCTTGGGACAGGAGGCACACGGAGCAGGCCTGCATTCTGCCCAGACTCCTTCCTCAGAGTTGAGTATGCGCGCCTGACCTAGCCGTCCCCTCGTGTCTTCCTAAGGCAGGCTTCCGTCTCTACGCACAGGGAGCGGGTGACGCTTGTATTGCCCACCGTCCCGCTGTTCTTCCCAGGGCAGTCTCTACTGCTTTGCGACTGTCTCCGGACAACAAGGCCAATGGCTCCTACTCTTCTCCCGGAGAGGCGTTCTGCTCCTTCCCCAGACTTGCTCCCGGGCAGCACGGTGACAGCCGTGTCCCTATCCTTAAACCTTTCCAGATGTGCATCCACGCTTCTCTCGCAGGCAGTGGGGATGGTAGGGCCAAGAGTATTTCGCTCCATGCGGGTTTCTTCCACCGTGCTGCGCAGACTAGCTCAAGCAAGCAGCAGGAGCATCCCACAAAGCGACTCAGATTTCCCAACGAATGCTGTGCTTTCCTAGAGGAGGAGCCTGGTCAAAGAGGCTTTCCCTGTAGGGTGGTATCTCCCACCTTGAGACTTGGCCTAGGCGAGCAGGAGCAGCAGCCCGCAGAACCGACTCTGATTTCTAAGCAAATGAAGAGGGTGACACTTGTCTTCCCACCTGCCCGCTATTGTTGCAATGCATGCTCTCCTGTTTCATGACCTTTTGTTAAGACTGTTTCCACAGTCACAACCACGCTTCTCTCTCAAGAAGAGGGGATGACCGGGCCAAGAGGATTTCGCTCCATGCGGGTTTCTTACACCGTGCTTCGGAGACTATGTTCAGGCAAGCGGCATCTGCATCGCACAGAACCGACTCTGTTTTCCCCATGAATGCTGTGCTTTCCTAGAGGGGATGCCCAGGCAAAGAGGCTTTCGCTCTATGCGGGATTCTGCCACCGTGCTGCCAATACTAGGCTCAAGCAAGCAGCAACAGCAGCCCAGAGAACCGACTCTTTTTTCGCAGCGACTGCTATGCTTTCGCAGGGGTTTTCAGCTTGGCCTGAACCGCACTTCGCTGCTGCTTCCTCAGCAAGGCTTTGGGCGTTCGCCCTGTCGCGTCAGGTCAGGAGATCTGCGGGAGAGCTGGTGCCTCTTGGGCTTTCCTCTCCCGAGCTCCATGGTCGCACCCTGGGTTCACCGTGCCAGGCTGAACTTCGCAGACACAGCCACCACCCTGCAGCAGCGTGCGTGGTCTAGGATGACACTCCCTGCCAACTGCCATCTCCTGGCGTAGTAAGGCTTGGCTTTTTGCTCTGGAGTTCGGGCGGACTCGGGGACTAGGCCAGTGCCTTCCCCATAGGAAAGGAGAGGCGACAGGAACCCTGCACAGTGCCCGTGCACGGGGATGGGGAGCCTGGGGGACTGACCCCTCTTCTTCCCCGACACACCCCCTGCCACCCCCAACGCTGCCACCTCTTGGAGGATGATGGCATCTGGCTGCCCTTTCTTCCAGGGAGCTGTATCTGCGAGTTACGGGTATGGCGCCTGGTGGCAAGCTCACGTCTGCCCTAGGGACAGTTGGCCTTGGAGATGCTGTCCCCTTGGGACAGGAGGCACACAGAACAGGCCTGCCTTCTGCCCAGACTCCTTCCTCAAGTGGAGTATGCGCGTCTGCCCTAGCCGTCCCCTCTTGTCTTCCTAAAGCCACGTTTTTGTCTCTACGCCCAGGGAGCGGTGACACGTGTCTTGACACCGTCCCTCTGTTCATCCCAGGGCAGGTTCTCCTGCTTTGCGACTGCTTCCGGACAACAAGGCCAATGGCTCCTTCTCTTCTCCCGGGGAGGCGTTCTGCTCCTTCCCCAGACTTGCTCCCGGTGAGCATGGTGACAGCCGTGTCCCTATCCTTAAGGCCCTTTCCAGATGTGCATCCACGCTTCTCTCGCAGGCAGTGGGGATGGTAGGGCCAAGAGAATTTCGCTCCATGCGGGCTTCTTCCACCGTGCTGCGCAGACTAGCTCAGGCAAGCGGCAGCAGCATTCCACAAAGCGACTCAGATTTCCCAACGAATGCTGTGCTTTCCCAGAGGAGGAGCCTGGTCAAAGAGGCTTTCCCTGAAGGGTGGTATCTCCCACCTTGAGACTTGGCCTAGGAAGCAGGAGCAGCAGCCCACAGAACCGACTCTGATTTCTAAACAAACGGAGAGCGTGACACTTGTCTTCCCAACTGCCCGCTATTGTTGCAATGCATGCTCTCCTGTTTCATGACCTTTCGTTAAGACTGTTTCCACAGGCACAACCACGCTTCTCTCTCAAGTAGAGGGGATGCCCGGGCAAGAGGATTTCGCTCCATGCGGGTTTCTTACACCGTGCTTCGGAGACTATGTTCAGGCAAGCGGCATCAGCATCGCACTGAATCGACTCTGTTTTCCCCAAGAATGCTGTGCTTTCCTAGAGGGGATGCTCAGGCAAAGAGGCTTTCGCTCTATGCGGGATTCTACCACCGTGCTGCCAATACGAGGCTCAAGCAAGCAGCAACAACAGCCCACAGAACCGACTCTTTTTTCCCAGCGACTGCTATGCTTTCGCAGATGTTTTCAGCTTGGCCTGAACCGCACTTCGCTGCTGCTTCCTCAGCAAGGCTTTGGGCGTTCGCCCTGTCGCGTCAGGTCAGGAGATCTGCGGGAGAGCTGGTGCCTCTTGGGCTTTCCTCTCGCGAGCTCCATGGTCGCACCCTGGGTTCACCATGCCAGGCTGAACTTCGCAGACACAGCCACCACCCTGCGCAGCGTGCGTGGTCTAGGATGACACTCCCTGCCAACTGCCATCTCCTGGCGTAGTAAGGCTTGGCTTTTTGCTCTGGAGTTCGGGCGGACTCGGGGAAAGGCCAGTGCCTTCCCCATAGGAAAGGAGAGGCGACAGGAACCCTGCACAGTGCCCGTGCACGGGGATGGGGAGCTCTGGGGGACTGACCCCTCTTCTTCCCCGACACACCCCCTGCCACCCCCAACGCTGCCACCTCTTGGAGGATGATGGCATCTGGCTGCCCTTTCTTCCATGGAGCTGTATCTGCGAGTTACGGGTATGGCGCCTGGTGGCAAGCTCACGTCTGCCCTAGGGACAGTTGGCCTTGGAGATGCTGTCCCCTTGGGACAGGAGGCACACAGAACAGGCCTGCCTTCTGCCCAGACTCCTTCCTCAAGTGGAGTATGCGCGTCTGCCCTAGCCGTCCCCTCTTGTCTTCCTAAAGCCAGGTTTTTGTCTCTACGCACAGGGAGCGGTGACACGTGTCTTGACACCGTCCCTCTGTTCATCCCAGGGCAGGTTCTCCTGCTTTGCGACTGCTTCCGGACAACAAGGCCAACGGCTCCTTCTCTTCTCCCGGGGAGGCGTTCTGCTCCTTCCCCAGACTTGCTCCCGGTGAGCATGGTGACAGCCGTGTCCCTATCCTTAAGGCCCTTTCCAGATGTGCATCCACGCTTCTCTCGCAGGCATTGGGGATGCTAGGGCCAAGAGAATTTCGCTCCATGCGGGCTTCTTCCACCGTGCTGCGCAGACTAGCTCAGGCAAGCGGCAGCAGCATTCCACAAAGCGACTCAGATTTCCCAACGAATGCTGTGCTTTCCCAGAGGAGGAGCCTGGTCAAAGAGGCTTTCCCTGAAGGGTGTATCTCCCACCTTGAGACTTGGCTTAGGCAAGCAGGAGCAGCAGCCCACAGAACCGACTCTGATTTCTAAACAAACGGAGAGCGTGACACTTGTCTTCCCAACTGCCCGCTATTGTTGCAATGCATGCTCTCCTGTTTCATGACCTTTCGTTAAGACTGTTTCCACAGGCACAACCACGCTTCTCTCTCAAGTAGAGGGGATGCCCGGGCAAGAGGATTTCGCTCCATGCGGGTTTCTTACACCGTGCTTCGGAGACTATGTTCAGGCAAGCGGCATCAGCATCGCACTGAATCGACTCTGTTTTCCCCAAGAATGCTGTGCTTTCCTAGAGGGGATGCTCAGGCAAAGAGGCTTTCGCTCTATGCGGGATTCTACCACCGTGCTGCCAATACGAGGCTCAAGCAAGCAGCAACAGCAGCCCAGAGAACCGACTCTTTTTTCCCAGCGACTGCTATGCTTTCGCAGAGGTTTTCAGCTTGGCCTGAACCGCACTTCGCTGCTGCTTCCTCAGCAAGGCTTTGGGCGTTCGCCCTGTCGCGTCAGGTCAGGAGATCTGCGGGAGAGCTGGTGCCTCTTGGGCTTTCCTCTCGCGAGCTCCATGGTCGCACCCTGGGTTCACCGTGCCAGGCTGAACTTCGCAGACACAGCCACCACCCTGCAGCAGCGTGCATGGTCTAGGATGACACTCCCTGCCAACGGCCATCTCCTGGCGTAGTAAGGCTTGGCTTTTTGCTCTGGAGTTCGGGCGGACTCGGGGACTAGGCCAGTGCCTTCCCCATAGGAAAGGAGAGACGAGAGGAACCCTGCACAGTGCCCTTGAACTGGGATGGGGAGCTGTGGGAGACTGTGTCCTCTTCTTCCCCGACACACCCCCTGCCACCCCCAACGCTGCCACCTCTTGGAGGAAGGTGGCATCAGGCTGCCCTTTCTTCCAGGGAGCTGGATGTACAAGATCCGTGTATGGCGCCTGGTGGCAAGCCCACGTCTGCCCTAGGGACAGTTGGCCTTGGAGATGCTGTCCCCTTGGGACAGGAGGCACACAGAACAGGCCTGCATTCTGCCCAGACTCCTTCCTCAGAGTTGAGTATGCGCGTCTGCCCTAGCCGTCCCCTCGTGTCTTCCTAAGGCAGGCTTCCTTCTCTACGCACAGGGAGCGGGTCACGCTTGTCTTGCCACCGTCCCTCTGTTCTTCCCAGGGCAGCCTCTACTGCTTTGCGACTGTCTCCGGACAACAAGACCAACGGCTCCTACTCTTCTCCCGGAGAGGCGTTCTGCTCCTTCCCCAGAAGTGCTCCTGGGCAGCACGGTGACAGCCGTGTCCCTATCCTTAAACCTTTCCAGATGTGCATCCACGCTTCTCACGCAGGCAGTGGGGATGGTAGGGCCAAGAGAATTTCGCTCCATGCGGGTTTCTTCCACCGTGCTGCGCAGACTAGCTCAAGCAAGCAGCAGGAGCATCCCACAAAGCGACTCAGATTTCCCAACGAATGCTGTGCTTTCCTAGAGGAGGAGCCTGGTCAAAGAGGCTTTCCCTGAAGGGTGGTATCTCCCACCTTGAGACTTGGCCTAGGCAAGCAGGAGCAGCAGCCCGCAGAACCGACTCTGATTTCTAAGCAAATGAAGAGGGTGACACTTGTCTTCCCACCTGCCCGCTATTGTTGCAATGCATGCTCTCCTGTTTCATGACCTTTCGTTAAGACTGTTTCCACAGGCACAACCACGCTTCTCTCTCAAGTAGAGGGGATGCCCGGGCAAGAGGATTTCGCTCCATGCGGGTTTCTTACACCGTGCTTCGGAGACTATGTTCAGGGAAGCGGATTCAGCATCGCACTGGATTGACTCAGTTTTCCCCAAGAATGCTGTGCTTTCCTAGAGGGAATGCTCAGGCAAAGAGGCTTTCGCTCTATGCGGGATTCTACCACCGTGCTGCCAATACGAGGCTCAAGCAAGCAGCAACAGCAGCCCAGAGAACCGACTCTTTTTTCCCAGTGACTGCTGTGCTTTCGCAGAGGTTTTCAGCTTGGCCTGAGCCGCACTTTGCTGCTGCTTCCTCAGCAAGGCTTTGGGCGTTTGCTCTGTCACGTCAGGGAAGGAAATCTGCGGGAGAGCTGGTGCCTCTTGGGCTTTCCTCTCCCGAGCTCCATGGTCGCACCCTGGGTTCACCGTGCCAGGCTGAACTTCGCAGACACAGCCACCACCCTGCAGCAGCGTGCGTGGTCTAGGATGACACTCCTGCCAACTGCCATCTCCTGGCGTAGTAAGGCTTGGCTTTTTGCTCTGGAGTTCAGGCGGACTCGGGGACTAGGCCAGTGCCTTCCCCATAGAAAAGGAGAGACGAGAGGAACCCTGCACAGTGCCCTTGAACTGGGATGGGGAGCTGTGGGGGACTGTGTCCTCTTCTTCCCCGACACACCCCCTGCCACCCCCAACGCTGCCACCTCTTGGAGGAAGGTGGCATCAGGCTGCCTTTTCTTCCAGGGAGCTGGATGTACAAGATCCGTGTATGGCGCCTGATGGCAAGCCCACGTCTGCCCTAGGGACAGTTGGCCTTGGAGATGCTGTCCCCTTGGGACAGGAGGCACACAGGGCAGGCCTGCATTCTTCCCAGACTCCTTCCTCAGAGTGGAGTATGCGCGCCTGCCCTATCCGTCCCTTCGTGTCTTCCTAAAGCCAGGCTTCCGTCTCTACGCACTGGGAGCGGGTGACGCTACTTGCCACCGTCCCGCTGTTCTTCCCAGGGCAGCCTCTCCTGCTTTGCGACTGTCTCCGGACAACAAGGCCAACGGCTCCTACTCTTCTCCCGGAGAGGCGTTCTGCTCCTTCCTCAGACTTGCTCCCGGGCAGCACGGTTACAACGGTGTCCCTATCCTTAAACCTTTCCAGATGTGCATCCACGCTTCTCTCGCAGGCAGTGGAAATGGTAGGGCCAAGAGTATTTCGCTCCATGCGGGTTTCTTCCCCCGTGCTGCGCAGACTAGCTCAAGCAAGCAGCAGGAACATCCCACAAAGCGACTCAGATTTCCCAACGAATGCTGTGCTTTCCTAGAGGAGGAGCCTGGTCAAAGAGGCTTTCCCTGTAGGGTGGTATATCCCACCTTGAGACTTGGCCTAGGCGAGCAGGAGCAGCACCCCCAGAACCGACTCTGATTTCTAAGCAAATGAAGAGGTTGACACTTGTCGTCCCACCTGCCCGCTATTGTTGCAATGCATGCTCTCCTGTTTCATGACCTTTTGTTAAGACTGTTTCCACAGTCACAACCACGCTTCTCTCTCAAGTAGATGGTATGCCCGGGCCAAGAGGATTTCGCTCCATGCATGTTTCTTACACCGTGCTTCGGAGACTATGTTCAGGCAAGCGGCATCTGCATCGCACAAACCGACTCTGTTTTCCCCAAGAATGCTGTGCTTTCCTAGAGGGGACGCCCAGGCAAAGAGGCTTTCGCTCTATGCGGGATTCTGCCACCGTGCTGCCAATACTAGGCTCAAGCAAGCAGCAACAGCAGCCCAGAGAACCGACTCTTTTTTCCTAGCGACTGCTATGCTTTCGCAGAGGTTTTCAGCTTGGCCTGAACCGCACTTCGCTGCTGCTTCCTCAGCAAGGCTTTGGGCGTTCGCCCTGTCGCGTCAGGTCAGGAGATCTGCGGGAGAGCTGGTGCCTCTTGGGCTTTCCTCTCCCGAGCTCCATGGTCGCACCCTGGGTTCACCGTGCCAGGCTGAACTTCGCAGACACAGCCACCACCCTGCAGCAGCGTGCGTGGTCTAGGATGACACTCCCTACCAACTGCCATCTCCTGGCGTAGTAAGGCTTGGCTTTTTGCTCTGGAGTTCGGGCGGACTCGGGGACTAGGCCAGTGCCTTCCCCATAGGAAAGGAGAGGCGACAGGAACCCTGCACAGTGCCCGTGCACGGGGATGGGGAGCTGTGGGGGACTGTCCCCTCTTCTTCCCCGACACACCCCCTGCCACCCCCAACGCTGCCACCTCTTGGAGGATCATGGCATCTGGCTGCCCTTTCTTCCAGGGAGCTGTATCTGCGAGTTACGGGTATGGCACCTGGTGGAAAGCTCACGTCTGCCCTAGGGACAGTTGGCCTTGGAGATGCTGTCCCCTTGGGACAGGAGGCACACAGAACAGGCTTGCCTTCTGCCCAGACCCTTCCTCAAGTGGAGTATGCGCGTCTGCCCGAGCCGTCCCCTCTTGTCTTCCTAAAGCCAGGTTTTTGTCTCTACGCACAGGGAGCGGTGACACGTGTCTTGACACCGTCCCTCTGTTCATCCCAGGGCAGGTTCTCCTGCTTTGCGACTGCTTCCGGACAACAAGGCCAACGGCTCCTTCTCTTCTCCCGGGGAGGCGTTCTGCTCCTTCCCCAGACTTGCTCCCGGTGAGCATGGTGACAGCCGTGTCCCTATCCTTAAGGCCCTTTCCAGATGTGCATCCACGCTTCTCTCGCAGGCAGTGGGGATGCTAGGGCCAAGAGAATTTCGCTCCATGCGGGCTTCTTCCACCGTGCTGCGCAGACTAGCTCAGGCAAGCGGCAGCAGCATTCCACAAAGCGACTCAGATTTCCCAACGAATGCTGTGCTTTCCCAGAGGAGGAGCCTGGTCAAAGAGGCTTTCCCTGAAGGGTGGTATCTCCCACCTTGAGACTTGGCCTAGGCAAGCAGGAGCAGCAGCCCACAGAACCGACTCTGATTTCTAAACAAACGGAGAGCGTGACACTTGTCTTCCCAAATGCCCGCTATTGTTGCAATGCATGCTCTCCTGTTTCATGACCTTTCGTTAAGACTGTTTCCACAGTCACAACCACGCTTCTCTCTCAAGTAGAGGGGATGCCCGGGCAAGAGGATTTCGCTCCATGCGGGTTTCTTACACCGTGCTTCGGAGACTATGTTCAGGCAAGCGGCATCAGCATCGCACTGAATCGACTCTGTTTTCCCCAAGAATGCTGTGCTTTCCTAGAGGGGATGCTCAGGCAAAGAGGCTTTCGCTCTATGCGGGATTCTGCCACCGTGCTGCCAATACTAGGCTCAAGCAAGCAGCAACAGCAGCCCAGAGAACCGACTCTTTTTTCCCAGCGACTGCTATGCTTTCGCAGAGGTTTTCAGCTTGGCCTGAACCGCACTTCGCTGCTGCTTCCTCAGCAAGGTTTTGGGCGTTCGCCCTGTCGCGTCAGGTCAGGAGATCTGCGGGAGAGCTGGTGCCTCTTGGGCTTTCCTCTCCCGAGCTCCATGGTCGCACCCTGGGTTCACCGTGCCAGGCTGAACTTCGCAGACACAGCCACCACCCTACAGCAGCGTGCGTGGTCTAGGATGACACTCCCTGCCAACTGCCATCTCCTGGCGTAGTAAGGCTTGGCTTTTTGCTCTGGAGTTCGGGCGGACTCGGGGACTAGGCCAGTGCCTTCCCCATAGGAAAGGAGAGGCGACAGGAACCCTGCACAGTGCCCGTGCACGGGGATGGGGAGCTGTGGGGGACTGTCCCCTCTTCTTCCCCGACACACCCCCTGCCACCCCCAACGCTGCCACCTCTTGGAGGATCATGGCATCTGGCTGCCCTTTCTTCCAGGGAGCTGTATCTGCGAGTTACGGGTATGGCACCTGGTGGAAAGCTCACGTCTGCCCTAGGGACAGTTGGCCTTGGAGATGCTGTCCCCTTGGGACAGGAGGCACACAGAACAGGCTTGCCTTCTGCCCAGACTCCTTCCTCAAGTGGAGTATGCGCGTCTGCCCTAGCCGTCCCCTCTTGTCTTCCTAAAGCCAGGTTTTTGTCTCTACGCACAGGGAGCGGTGACACGTGTCTTTACACCGTCCTTCTGTTCATCCCAGGGCAGGTTCTCCTGCTTTGCGACTGCTTCCGGACAACAAGGCCAACGGCTCCTTCTCTTCTCCCGGGGAGGCGTTCTGCTCCTTCCCCAGACTTGCTCCCGGTGAGCATGGTGACAGCCGTGTCCCTATCCTTAAGGCCCTTTCCAGATGTGCATCCACGCTTCTCTCGCAGGCAGTGGGGATGCTAGGGCCAAGAGAATTTCGCTCCATGCGGGCTTCTTCCACCGTGCTGCGCAGACTAGCTCAGGCAAGCGGCAGCAGCATTCCACAAAGCGACTCAGATTTCCCAACGAATGCTGTGCTTTCCCAGAGGAGGAGCCTGGTCAAAGAGGCTTTCCCTGAAGGGTGGTATCTCCCACCTTGAGACTTGGCCTAGGCAAGCAGGAGCAGCAGCCCACAGAACCGACTCTGATTTCTAAACAAACGGAGAGCGTGACACTTGTCTTCCCAACTGCCCGCTATTGTTGCAATCCATGCTCTCCAGTTTCATGACCTTTCGTTAAGACTGTTTCCACAGGCACAACTACGCTTCTCTCTCAAGTAGAGGGGATGCCCGGGCAAGAGGATTTCGCTCCATGCGGGTTTCTTACACCGTGCTTCGGAGACTATGTTCAGGCAAGCGGCATCAGCATCGCACTGAATCGACTCTGTTTTCCCCAAGAATGCTGTGCTTTCCTAGAGGGGATGCTCAGGCAAAGAGGCTTTCGCTCTATGCGGGATTCTACCACCGTGCTGCCAATACGAGGCTCAAGCAAGCAGCAACAGCAGCCCAGAGAACCGACTCTTTTTTCCCAGCGACTGCTATGCTTTCGCAGAGGTTTTCAGCTTGGCCTGAACCGCACTTCGCTGCTGCTTCCTCAGCAAGGCTTTGGGCGTTCGCCCTGTCGCGTCAGGTCAGGAGATCTGCGGGAGAGCTGGTGCCTCTTGGGCTTTCCTCTCGCGAGCTCCATGGTCGCACCCTGGGTTCACCGTGCCAGGCTGAACTTCGCAGACACAGCCACCACCCTGCAGCAGCGTGCGTGGTCTAGGATGACACTCCCTGCCAACGGCCATCTCCTGGCGTAGTAAGGCTTGGCTTTTTGCTCTGGAGTTCGGGCGGACTCGGGGACTAGGCCAGTGCCTTCCCCATAGGAAAGGAGAGACGAGAGGAACCCTGCACAGTGCCCTTGAACTGGGATGGGGAGCTGTGGGAGACTGTGTCCTCTTCTTCCCCGACACACCCCCTGCCACCCCCAACGCTGCCACCTCTTGGAGGAAGGTGGCATCAGGCTGCCCTTTCTTCCAGGGAGCTGGATGTACAAGATCCGTGTATGGCGCCTGGTGGCAAGCCCACGTCTGCCCTAGGGACAGTTGGCCTTGTAGATGCTGTCCCCTTGGGACAGGAGGCACACAGAACAGGCCTGCATTCTGCCCAGACTCCTTCCTCAGAGTTGAGTATGCGCGTCTGCCCTAGCCGTCCCCTCGTGTCTTCCTAAGGCAGGCTTCCTTCTCTACGCACATGGAGCGGGTCACGCTTGTCTTGCCACCGTCCCTCTGTTCTTCCCAGGGCAGCCTCTACTGCTTTGCGACTGTCTCCGGACAACAAGACCAACGGCTCCTACTCTTCTCCCGGAGAGGCGTTCTGCTCCTTCCCCAGAAGTGCTCCTGGGCAGCACGGTGACAGCCGTGTCCCTATCCTTAAACCTTTCCAGATGTGCATCCACGCTTCTCACGCAGGCAGTGGGGATGGTAGGGCCAAGAGAATTTCGCTTCATGCGGGTTTCTTCCACCGTGCTGCGCAGACTAGCTCAAGCAAGCAGCAGGAGCATCCCACAAAGCGACTCAGATTTCCCAACGAATGCTGTGCTTTCCTAGAGGAGGAGCCTGGTCAAAGAGGCTTTCCCTGTAGGGTGGTATCTCCCACCTTGAGACTTGGCCTAGGCAAGCAGGAGCAGCAGCCCGCAGAACCGACTCTGATTTCTAAGCAAATGAAGAGGGTGACACTTGTCTTCCCACCTGCCCGCTATTGTTGCAATGCATGCTCTCCTGTTTCATGACCTTTCGTTAAGACTGTTTCCACAGGCACAACCACGCTTCTCTCTCAAGTAGAGGGGATGCCCGGGCAAGAGGATTTCGCTCCATGCGGGTTTCTTACACCGTGCTTCGGAGACTATGTTCAGGCAAGCGGCATAAGCATCGCACTGGATTGACTCAGTTTTCCCCAAGAATGCTGTGCTTTCCTAGAGGGAATGCTCAGGCAAAGAGGCTTTCGCTCTATGCGGGATTCTACCACCGTGCTGCCAATACGAGGCTCAAGCAAGCAGCAACAGCAGCCCAGAGAACCGACTCTTTTTTCCCAGTGACTGCTGTGCTTTCGCAGAGGTTTTCAGCTTGGCCTGAGCCGCACTTTGCTGCTGCTTCCTCAGCAAGGCTTTGGGCGTTTGCTCTGTCACGTCAGGGAAGGAAATCTGCGGGAGAGCTGGTGCCTCTTGGGCTTTCCTCTCCCGAGCTCCATGGTCGCACCCTGGGTTCCCCGTGCCAGGCTGAACTTCGCAGACACAGCCACCACCCTGCAGCAGCGTGCGTGGTCTAGGATGACACTCCTGCCAACTGCCATCTCCTGGCGTAGTAAGGCTTGGCTTTTTGCTCTGGAGTTCAGGCGGACTCGGGGACTAGGCCAGTGCCTTCCCCATAGAAAAGGAGAGACGAGAGGAACCCTGCACAGTGCCCTTGAACTGGGATGGGGAGCTGTGGGGGACTGTGTCCTCTTCTTCCCCGACACACCCCCTGCCACCCCCAACGCTGCCACCTCTTGGAGGAAGGTGGCATCAGGCTGCCTTTTCTTCCAGGGAGCTGGATGTACAAGATCCGTGTATGGCGCCTGATGGCAAGCCCACGTCTGCCCTAGGGACAGTTGGCCTTGGAGATGCTGTCCCCTTGGGACAGGAGGCACACAGGGCAGGCCTGCATTCTTCCCAGACTCCTTCCTCAGAGTGGAGTATGCGCGCCTGCCCTATCCGTCCCTTCGTGTCTTCCTAAAGCCAGGCTTCCGTCTCTACGCACTGGGAGCGGGTGACGCTACTTGCCACCGTCCCGCTGTTCTTCCCAGGGCAGCCTCTCCTGCTTTGCGACTGTCTCCGGACAACAAGGCCAACGGCTCCTACTCTTCTCCCGGAGAGGCGTTCTGCTCCTTCCTCAGACTTGCTCCCGGGCAGCACGGTTACAACCGTGTCCCTATCCTTAAACCTTTCCAGATGTGCATCCACGCTTCTCTCGCAGGCAGTGGGGATGGTAGGGCCAAGAGTATTTCGCTCCATGCGGGTTTCTTCCCCCGTGCTGCGCAGACTAGCTCAAGCAAGCAGCAGGAACATCCCACAAAGCGACTCAGATTTCCCAACGAATGCTGTGCTTTCCTAGAGGAGGAGCCTGGTCAAAGTGGCTTTCCCTGTAGGGTGGTATATCCCACCTTGAGACTTGGCCTAGGCGAGCAGGAGCAGCACCCCCAGAACCGACTCTGATTTCTAAGCAAATGAAGAGGTTAACACTTGTCGTCCCACCTGCCCGCTATTGTTGCAATGCATGCTCTCCTGTTTCATGACCTTTTGTTAAGACTGTTTCCACAGTCACAACCACGCTTCTCTCTCAAGTAGATGGTATGCCCGGGCCAAGAGGATTTCGCTCCATGCATGTTTCTTACACCGTGCTTCGGAGACTATGTTCAGCAAGCGGCATCTGCATCGCACAAACCGACTCTGTTTTCCCCAAGAATGCTGTGCTTTCCTAGAGGGGACGCCCAGGCAAAGAGGCTTTCGCTCTATGCGGGATTCTGCCACCGTGCTGCCAATACTAGGCTCAAGCAAGCAGCAACAGCAGCCCAGAGAACCGACTCTTTTTTCCTAGCGACTGCTATGCTTTCGCAGAGGTTTTCAGCTTGGCCAGAACCGCACTTCGCTGCTGCTTCCTCAGCAAGGCTTTGGGCGTTCGCCCTGTCGCGTCAGGTCAGGAGATCTGCGGGAGAGCTGGTGCCTCTTGGGCTTTCCTCTCCCGAGCTCCATGGTCGCACCCTGGGTTCACCGTGCCAGGCTGAACTTCGCAGACACAGCCACAACCCTGCAGCAGCGTGCGTGGTCTAGGATGACACTCCCTGCCAACTGCCATCTCCTGGCGTAGTAAGGCTTGGCTTTTTGCTCTGGAGTTCGGGCGGACTCGGGGACTAGGCCAGTGCCTTCCCCATAGGAAAGGAGAGGCGACAGGAACCCTGCACAGTGCCCGTGCACGGGGATGGGGAGCTGTGGGGGACTGTCCCCTCTTCTTCCCCGACACACCCCCTGCCACCCCCAACGCTGCCACCTCTTGGAGGATCATGGCATCTGGCTGCCCTTTCTTCCAGGGAGCTGTATCTGCGAGTTACGGGTATGGCACCTGGTGGAAAGCTCACGTCTGCCCTAGGGACAGTTGGCCTTGGAGATGCTGTCCCCTTGGGACAGGAGGCACACAGAACAGGCCTGCCTTCTGCCCAGACTCCTTCCTCAAGTGGAGTATGCGCGTCTGCCCTAGCCGTCCCCTCTTGTCTTCCTAAAGCCAGGTTTTTGTCTCTACGCACAGGGAGCGGTGACACGTGTCTTGACACCGTCCCTCTGTTCATCCCAGGGCAGGTTCTCCTGCTTTGCGACTGCTTCCGGACAACAAGGCCAACGGCTCCTTCTCTTCTCCCGGGGAGGCGTTCTGCTCCTTCCCCAGACTTGCTCCCGGTGAGCATGGTGACAGCCGTGTCCCTATCCTTAAGGCCCTTTCCAGATGTGCATCCACGCTTCTCTCGCAGGCAGTGGGGATGCTAGGGCCAAGAGAATTTCGCTCCATGCGGGCTTCTTCCACCGTGCTGCGCAGACTAGCTCAGGCAAGCGGCAGCAGCATTCCACAAAGCGACTCAGATTTCCCAACGAATGCTGTGCTTTCCCAGAGGAGGAGCCTGGTCAAAGAGGCTTTCCCTGAAGGGTGGTATCTCCCACCTTGAGACTTGGCCTAGGCAAGCAGGAGCAGCAGCCCACAGAACCGACTCTGATTTCTAAACAAACGGAGAGCGTGACACTTGTCTTCCCACCTGCCCGCTATTGTTGCAATGCATGCTCTCCTGTTTCATGACCTTTCGTTAAGACTGTTTCCACAGGCACAACCACGCTTCTCTCTCAAGTAGAGGGGATGCCCGGGCAAGAGGATTTCGCTCCATGCGGGTTTCTTACACCGTGCTTCGGAGACTATGTTCAGGCAAGCGGCATCAGCATCGCACTGAATCGACTCTGTTTTCCCCAAGAATGCTGTGCTTTCCTAGAGGGGATGCTCAGGCAAAGAGGCTTTCGGCTCTATGCGGGATTCTGCCACCGTGCTGCCAATACGAGGCTCAAGCAAGCAGCAACAGCAGCCCAGAGAACCGACTCTTTTTTCCCAGCAACTGCTATGCTTTCGCAGAGGTTTTCAGCTTGGCCTGAACCGCACTTCGCTGCTGCTTCCTCAGCAAGGCTTTGGGCGTTCGCCCTGTCGCGTCAGGTCAGGAGATCTGCGGGAGAGCTGGTGCCTCTTGGGCTTTCCTCTCCCGAGCTCCATGGTCGCAGCCTGGGTTCACCGTGCCAGGCTGAACTTCGCAGACACAGCCACCACCCTGCAGCAGCGTGCGTGGTCTAGGATGACACTCCCTGCCAACTGCCATCTCCTGGCGTAGTAAGGCTTGGCTTTTTGCTCTGGAGTTCGGGCGGACTCGGGGACTAGGCCAGTGCCTTCCCCATAGGAAAGGAGAGGCGACAGGAACCCTGCACAGTGCCCGTGCACGGGGATGGGGAGCTCTGGGGGACTGACCCCTCTTCTTCCCCGACACACCCCCTGCCACCCCCAACGCTGCCACCTCTTGCAGGATGATGGCATCTGGCTGCCCTTCCAGGGAGCTGTATCTGCGGGTTACGGGTATGGCACCTGGTGGCAAGCTCACGTCTGCCCTAGGGACAGTTGGCCTTGGAGATGCTGTCCCCTTGGGACAGGAGGCACACAGAACAGGCCTGCCTTCTGCCCAGACTCCTTCCTCAAGTGGAGTATGCGCGTCTGCCCTAGCCGTCCCCTCTTGTCTTCCTAAAGCCAGGTTTTTGTCTCTACGCACAGGGAGCGGTGACACGTGTCTTGACACCGTCCCTCTGTTCATCCCAGGGCAGGTTCTCCTGCTTTGCGACTGCTTCCGGACAACAAGGCCAACGGCTCCTTCTCTTCTCCCGGGGAGGCGTTCTGCTCCTTCCCCAGACTTGCTCCCGGTGAGCATGGTGACAGCCGTGTCCCTATCCTTAAGGCCCTTTCCAGATGTGCATCCACGCTTCTCTCGCAGGCAGTGGGGATGCTAGGGCCAAGAGAATTTCGCTCCATGCGGGCTTCTTCCACCGTGCTGCGCAGACTAGCTCAGGCAAGCGGCAGCAGCATTCCACAAAGCGACTCAGATTTCCCAACGAATGCTGTGCTTTCCCAGAGGAGGAGCCTGGTCAAAGAGGCTTTCCCTGAAGGGTGGTATCTCCCACCTTGAGACTTGGCCTAGGCAAGCAGGAGCAGCAGCCCACAGAACCGACTCTGATTTCTAAACAAACGGAGAGCGTGACACTTGTCTTCCCAAATGCCCGCTATTGTTGCAATGCATGCTCTCCTGTTTCATGACCTTTCGTTAAGACTCTTTCCACAGGCACAACCACGCTTCTCTCTCAAGTAGAGGGGATGCCCGGGCAAGAGGATTTCGCTCCATGCGGGTTTCTTACACCGTGCTTCGGAGACTATGTTCAGGCAAGCGGCATCAGCATCGCACTGAATCGACTCTGTTTTCCCCAAGAATGCTGTGCTTTCCTAGAGGGGATGCTCAGGCAAAGAGGCTTTCGCTCTATGCGGGATTCTGCCACCGTGCTGCCAATACTAGGCTCAAGCAAGCAGCAACAGCAGCCCAGAGAACCGACTCTTTTTTCCCAGCGACTGCTATGCTTTCGCAGAGGTTTTCAGCTTGGCCTGAACCGCACTTCGCTGCTGCTTCCTCAGCAAGGTTTTGGGCGTTCGCCCTGTCGCGTCAGGTCAGGAGATCTGCGGGAGAGCTGGTGCCTCTTGGGCTTTCCTCTCCCGAGCTCCATGGTCGCACCCTGGGTTCACCGTGCCAGGCTGAACTTCGCAGACACAGCCACCACCCTACAGCAGCGTGCGTGGTCTAGGATGACACTCCCTGCCAACTGCCATCTCCTGGCGTAGTAAGGCTTGGCTTTTTGCTCTGGAGTTCGGGCGGACTCGGGGACTAGGCCAGTGCCTTCCCCATAGGAAAGGAGAGGCGACAGGAACCCTGCACAGTGCCCGTGCACGGGGATGGGGAGCTGTGGGGGACTGTCCCCTCTTCTTCCCCGACACACCCCCTGCCACCCCCAACGCTACCACCTCTTGGAGGATCATGGCATCTGGCTGCCCTTTCTTCCAGGGAGCTGTATCTGCGAGTTATGGGTATGGCACCTGGTGGAAAGCTCACGTCTGCCCTAGGGACAGTTGGCCTTGGAGATGCTGTCTCCTTGGGACAGGAGGCACACAGAACAGGCCTGCCTTCTGCCCAGACTCCTTCCTCAAGTGGAGTATGCGCGTCTGCCCTAGCCGTCCCCTCTTGTCTTCCTAAAGCCAGGTTTTTGTCTCTACGCACAGGGAGCGGTGACACGTGTCTTGACACCGTCCCTCTGTTCATCCCAGGGCAGGTTCTCCTGCTTTGCGACTGCTTCCGGACAACAAGGCCAACGGCTCCTTCTCTTCTCCCGGGGAGGCGTTCTGCTCCTTCCCCAGACTTGCTCCCGGTGAGCATGGTGACAGCCGTGTCCCTATCCTTAAGGCCCTTTCCAGATGTGCATCCACGCTTCTCTCGCAGGCAGTGGGGATGCTAGGGCCAAGAGAATTTCGCTCCATGCGGGCTTCTTCCACCGTGCTGCGCAGACTAGCTCAGGCAAGCGGCAGCAGCATTCCACAAAGCGACTCAGATTTCCCAACGAATGCTGTGCTTTCCCAGAGGAGGAGCCTGGTCAAAGAGGCTTTCCCTGAAGGGTGGTATCTCCCACCTTGAGACTTGGCCTAGGCAAGCAGGAGCAGCAGCCCACAGAACCGACTCTGATTTCTAAACAAACGGAGAGCGTGACACTTGTCTTCCCAACTGCCCGCTATTGTTGCAATCCATACTCTCCTGTTTCATGACCTTTCGTTAAGACTGTTTCCACAGGCACAACCACGCTTCTCTCTCAAGTAGAGGGGATGCCCGGGCACGAGGATTTCGCTCCATGCGGGTTTCTTACACCGTTCTTCGGAGACTATGTTCAGGCAAGCGGCATCAGCATCGCACTGAATCGACTCTGTTTTCCCCAAGAATGCTGTGCTTTCCTAGAGGGGATGCTCAGGCAAAGAGGCTTTCGCTCTATGCGGGATTCTACCACCGTGCTGCCAATACGAGGCTCAAGCAAGCAGCAACAGCAGCCCAGAGAACCGACTCTTTTTTCCCAGCGACTGCTATGCTTTCGCAGAGGTTTTCAGCTTGGCCTGAACCGCACTTCGCTGCTGCTTCCTCAGCAAGGCTTTGGGCGTTCGCCCTGTCGCGTCAGGTCAGGAGATCTGCGGGAGAGCTGGTGCCTCTTGGGCTTTCCTCTCGCGAGCTCCATGGTCGCACCCTGGGTTCACCGTGCCAGGCTGAACTTCGCAGACACAGCCACCACCCTGCAGCAGCGTGCGTGGTCTAGGATGACACTCCCTGCCAACGGCCATCTCCTGGCGTAGTAAGGCTTGGCTTTTTGCTCTGGAGTTCGGGCGGACTCGGGGACTAGGCCAGTGCCTTCCCCATAGGAAAGGAGAGACGAGAGGAACCCTGCACAGTGCCCTTGAACTGGGATGGGGAGCTGTGGGAGACTGTGTCCTCTTCTTCCCCGACACACCCCCTGCCACCCCCAACGCTGCCACCTCTTGGAGGAAGGTGGCATCAGGCTGCCCTTTCTTCCAGGGAGCTGGATGTACAAGATCCGTGTATGGCGCCTGGTGGCAAGCCCACGTCTGCCCTAGGGACAGTTGGCCTTGTAGATGCTGTCCCCTTGGGACAGGAGGCACACAGAACAGGCCTGCATTCTGCCCAGACTCCTTCCTCAGAGTTGAGTATGCGCGTCTGCCCTAGCCGTCCCCTCGTGTCTTCCTAAGGCAGGCTTCCTTCTCTACGCACAGGGAGCGGGTCACGCTTGTCTTGCCACCGTCCCTCTGTTCTTCCCAGGGCAGCCTCTACTGCTTTGCGACTGTCTCCGGACAACAAGACCAACGGCTCCTACTCTTCTCCCGGAGAGGCGTTCTGCTCCTTCCCCAGAAGTGCTCCTGGGCAGCACGGTGACAGCCGTGTCCCTATCCTTAAACCTTTCCAGATGTGCATCCACGCTTCTCACGCAGGCAGTGGGGATGGTAGGGCCAAGAGAATTTCGCTTCATGCGGGTTTCTTCCACCGTGCTGCGCAGACTAGCTCAAGCAAGCAGCAGGAGCATCCCACAAAGCGACTCAGATTTCCCAACGAATGCTGTGCTTTCCTAGAGGAGGAGCCTGGTCAAAGAGGCTTTCCCTGTAGGGTGGTATCTCCCACCTTGAGACTTGGCCTAGGCAAGCAGGAGCAGCAGCCCGCAGAACCGACTCTGATTTCTAAGCAAATGAAGAGGGTGACACTTGTCTTCCCACCTGCCCGCTATTGTTGCAATGCATGCTCTCCTGTTTCATGACCTTTCGTTAAGACTGTTTCCACAGGCACAACCACGCTTCTCTCTCAAGTAGAGGGGATGCCCTGGCAAGAGGATTTCACTCCATGCGGGTTTCTTACACCGTGCTTCGGAGACTATGTTCAGGCAAGCGGCATCAGCATCGCACTGGATTGACTCAGTTTTCCCCAAGAATGCTGTGCTTTCCTAGAGGGAATGCTCAGGCAAAGAGGCTTTCGCTCTATGCGGGATTCTACCACCGTGCTGCCAATACGAGGCTCAAGCAAGCAGCAACAGCAGCCCAGAGAACCGACTCTTTTTTCCCAGTGACTGCTGTGCTTTCGCAGAGGTTTTCAGCTTGGCCTGAGCCGCACTTTGCTGCTGCTTCCTCAGCAAGGCTTTGGGCGTTTGCTCTGTCACGTCAGGGAAGGAAATCTGCGGGAGAGCTGGTGCCTCTTGGGCTTTCCTCTCCCGAGCTCCATGGTCGCACCCTGGGTTCACCGTGCCAGGCTGAACTTCGCAGACACAGCCACCACCCTGCAGCAGCGTGCGTGGTCTAGGATGACACTCCTGCCAACTGCCAACTCCTGGCGTAGTAAGGCTTGGCTTTTTGCTCTGGAGTTCAGGCGGACTCGGGGACTAGGCCAGTGCCTTCCCCATAGAAAAGGAGAGACGAGAGGAACCCTGCACAGTGCCCTTGAACTGGGATGGGGAGCTGTGGGGGACTGTGTCCTCTTCTTCCCCGACACACCCCCTGCCACCCCCAACGCTGCCACCTCTTGGAGGAAGGTGGCATCAGGCTGCCTTTTCTTCCAGGGAGCTGGATGTACAAGATCCGTGTATGGCGCCTGATGGCAAGCCCACGTCTGCCCTAGGGACAGTTGGCCTTGGAGATGCTGTCCCCTTGGGACAGGAGGCACACAAGGCAGACCTGCATTCTTCCCAGACTCCTTCCTCAGAGTGGAGTATGCGCGCCTGCCCTAGCCGTCCCTTCGTGTCTTCCTAAAGCCAGGCTTCCGTCTCTACGCACTGGGAGCGGGTGACGCTACTTGCCACCGTCCCGCTGTTCTTCCCAGGGCAGGCTCTCCTGCTTTGCGACTGTCTCCGGACAACAAGGCCAACGGCTCCTACTCTTCTCCCGGAGAGGCGTTCTGCTCCTTCCTCAGACTTGCTCCCGGGCAGCACGGTTACAGCCGTGTCCCTATCCTTAAACCTTTCCAGATGTGCATCCACGCTTCTCTCGCAGGCAGTGGGGATGGTAGGGCCAAGAGTATTTCGCTCCATGCGGGTTTCTTCCACCGTGCTGCGCAGACTAGCTCAAGCAAGCAGCAGGAACATCCCACAAAGCGACTCAGATTTCCCAACGAATGCTGTGCTTTCCTAGAGGAGGAGCCTGGTCAAAGAGGCTTTCCCTGTAGGGTGGTATATCCCACCTTGAGACTTGGCCTAGGCGAGCAGGAGCAGCACCCCCAGAACCGACTCTGATTTCTAAGCAAATGAAGAGGTTGACACTTGTCTTCCCACCTGCCCGCTATTGTTGCAATGCATGCTCTCCTGTTTCATGACCTTTTGTTAAGACTGTTTCCACAGTCACAACCACGCTTCTCTCTCAAGTAGAGGGGATGCCCGGGCCAAGAGGATTTCGCTCCATGCATGTTTCTTACACCGTGCTTCGGAGATTATGTTCAGGCAAGCGGCATCTGCATCGCACAGAACCGACTCTGTTTTCCCCAAGAATGCTGTGCTTTCCTAGAGGGGATGCCCAGGCAAAGAGGCTTTCGCTCTATGCGGGATTCTGCCACCGTGCTGCCAATACTAGGCTCAAGCAAGCAGCAACAGCAGCCCAGAGAACCGACTCTTTTTTCCCAGCGACTGCTATGCTTTCGCAGAGGTTTTCAGCTTGGCCTGAACCGCACTTCGCTGCTGCTTCCTCAGCAAGGCTTTGGGCTTTCGCCCTGTCGCGTCATGTCAGGAGATCTGCGGGAGAGCTGGTGCCTCTTGGGCTTTCCTCTCCCGAGCTCCATGGTCGCACCCTGGGTTCACCGTGCCAGGCTGAACTTCGCAGACACAGCCACCACCCTGCAGCAGCGTGCGTGGTCTAGGATGACACTCCCTGCCAACTGCCATCTCCTGGCGTAGTAAGGCTTGGCTTTTTGCTCTGGAGTTCGGGCGGACTCGTGGACTAGGCCAGTGCCTTCCCCATAGGAAAGGAGAGGCGACAGGAACCCTGCACAGTGCCCGTGCACGGGGATGGGGAGCTGTGGGAGACTGTCCCCTCTTCTTCCCCGACACACCCCCTGCCACCCCCAACGCTGCCACCTCTTGGAGGATCATGGCATCTGGCTGCCCTTTCTTCCAGGGAGCTGTATCTGCGAGTTACGGGTATGGCACCTGGTGGAAAGCTCACGTCTGCCCTAGGGACAGTTGGCCTTGGAGATGCTGTCCCCTTGGGACAGGAGGCACACAGAACAGGCCTGCCTTCTGCCCAGACTCCTTCCTCAAGTGGAGTATGCGCGTCTGCCCTAGCCGTCCCCTCTTGTCTTCCTAAAGCCAGGTTTTTGTCTCTACGCACAGGGAGCGGTGACACGTGTCTTGACACCGTCCCTCTGTTCATCCCAGGGCAGGTTCTCCTGCTTTGCGACTGCTTCCGGACAACAAGGCCAACGGCTCCTTCTCTTCTCCCGGGGAGGCGTTCTGCTCCTTCCCCAGACTTGCTCCCGGTGAGCATGGTGACAGCCGTGTCCCTATCCTTAAGGCCCTTTCCAGATGTGCATCCACGCTTCTCTCGCAGGCAGTGGGGATGCTAGGGCCAAGAGAATTTCGCTCCATGCGGGCTTCTTCCACCGTGCTGCGCAGACTAGCTCAGGCAAGCGGCAGCAGCATTCCACAAAGCGACTCAGATTTCCCAACGAATGCTGTGCTTTCCCAGAGGAGGAGCCTGGTCAAAGAGGCTTTCCCTGAAGGGTGGTATCTCCCACCTTGAGACTTGGCCTAGGAAGCAGGAGCAGCAGCCCACAGAACCGACTCTGATTTCTAAACAAACGGAGAGCGTGACACTTGTCTTCCCAAATGCCCGCTATTGTTGCAATGCATGCTCTCCTGTTTCATGACCTTTCGTTAAGACTGTTTCCACAGGCACAACCACGCTTCTCTCTCAAGTAGAGGGGATGCCCGGGCAAGAGGATTTCGCTCCATGCGGGTTTCTTACACCGTGCTTCGGAGACTATGTTCAGGCAAGCGGCATCAGCATCGCACTGAATCGACTCTGTTTTCCCCAAGAATGCTGTGCTTTCCTAGAGGGGATGCTCAGGCAAAGAGGCTTTCGGCTCTATGCGGGATTCTGCCACCGTGCTGCCAATACGAGGCTCAAGCAAGCAGCAACAGCAGCCCAGAGAACCGACTCTTTTTTCCCAGCAACTGCTATGCTTTCGCAGAGGTTTTCAGCTTGGCCTGAACCGCACTTCGCTGCTGCTTCCTCAGCAAGGCTTTGGGCGTTCGCCCTGTCGCGTCAGGTCAGGAGATCTGCGGGAGAGCTGGTGCCTCTTGGGCTTTCCTCTCCCGAGCTCCATGGTCGCAGCCTGGGTTCACCGTGCCAGGCTGAACTTCGCAGACACAGCCACCACCCTGCAGCAGCGTGCGTGGTCTAGGATGACACTCCCTGCCAACTGCCATCTCCTGGCGTAGTAAGGCTTGGCTTTTTGCTCTGGAGTTCGGGCGGACTCGGGGACTAGGCCAGTGCCTTCCCCATAGGAAAGGAGAGGCGACAGGAACCCTGCACAGTGCCCGTGCACGGGGATGGGGAGCTCTGGGGGACTGACCCCTCTTCTTCCCCGACACACCCCCTGCCACCCCCAACGCTGCCACCTCTTGCAGGATGATGGCATCTGGCTGCCCTTCCAGGGAGCTGTATCTGCGGGTTACGGGTATGGCACCTGGTGGCAAGCTCACGTCTGCCCTAGGGACAGTTGGCCTTGGAGATGCTGTCCCCTTGGGACAGGAGGCACACAGAACAGGCCTGCCTTCTGCCCAGACTCCTTCCTCAAGTGGAGTATGCGCGTCTGCCCTAGCCGTCCCCTCTTGTCTTCCTAAAGCCAGGTTTTTGTCTCTACGCACAGGGAGCGGTGACACGTGTCTTGACACCGTCCCTCTGTTCATCCCAGGGCAGGTTCTCCTGCTTTGCGACTGCTTCCGGACAACAAGGCCAACGGCTCCTTCTCTTCTCCCGGGGAGGCGTTCTGCTCCTTCCCCAGACTTGCTCCCGGTGAGCATGGTGACAGCCGTGTCCCTATCCTTAAGGCCCTTTCCAGATGTGCATCCACGCTTCTCTCGCAGGCAGTGGGGATGCTAGGGCCAAGAGAATTTCGCTCCATGCGGGCTTCTTCCACCGTGCTGCGCAGACTAGCTCAGGCAAGCGGCAGCAGCATTCCACAAAGCGACTCAGATTTCCCAACGAATGCTGTGCTTTCCCAGAGGAGGAGCCTGGTCAAAGAGGCTTTCCCTGAAGGGTGGTATCTCCCACCTGAGACTTGGCCTAGGCAAGCAGGAGCAGCAGCCCACAGAACCGACTCTGATTTCTAAACAAACGGAGAGCGTGACACTTGTCTTCCCAAATGCCCGCTATTGTTGCAATGCATGCTCTCCTGTTTCATGACCTTTCGTTAAGACTCTTTCCACAGGCACAACCACGCTTCTCTCTCAAGTAGAGGGGATGCCCGGGCAAGAGGATTTCGCTCCATGCGGGTTTCTTACACCGTGCTTCGGAGACTATGTTCAGGCAAGCGGCATCAGCATCGCACTGAATCGACTCTGTTTTCCCCAAGAATGCTGTGCTTTCCTAGAGGGGATGCTCAGGCAAAGAGGCTTTCGCTCTCTGCGGGATTCTGCCACCGTGCTGCCAATACTAGGCTCAAGCAAGCAGCAACAGCAGCCCAGAGAACCGACTCTTTTTTCCCAGCGACTGCTATGCTTTCGCAGAGGTTTTCAGCTTGGCCTGAACCGCACTTCGCTGCTGCTTCCTCAGCAAGGTTTTGGGCGTTCGCCCTGTCGCGTCAGGTCAGGAGATCTGCGGGAGAGCTGGTGCCTCTTGGGCTTTCCTCTCCCGAGCTCCATGGTCGCACCCTGGGTTCACCGTGCCAGGCTGAACTTCGCAGACACAGCCACCATCCTACAGCAGCGTGCGTGGTCTAGGATGACACTCCCTGCCAACTGCCATCTCCTGGCGTAGTAAGGCTTGGCTTTTTGCTCTGGAGTTCGGGCGGACTCGGGGACTAGGCCAGTGCCTTCCCCATAGGAAAGGAGAGGCGACAGGAACCCTGCACAGTGCCCGTGCACGGGGATGGGGAGCTGTGGGGGACTGTCCCCTCTTCTTCCCCGACACACCCCCTGCCACCCCCAACGCTGCCACCTCTTGGAGGATCATGGCATCTGGCTGCCCTTTCTTCCAGGGAGCTGTATCTGCGAGTTACGGGTATGGCACCTGGTGGAAAGCTCACGTCTGCCCTAGGGACAGTTGGCCTTGGAGATGCTGTCCCCTTGGGACAGGAGGCACACAGAACAGGCTTGCCTTCTGCCCAGACTCCTTCCTCAAGTGGAGTATGCGCGTCTGCCCTAGCCGTCCCCTCTTGTCTTCCTAAAGCCAGGTTTTTGTCTCTACGCACAGGGAGCGGTGACACGTGTCTTTACACCGTCCCTCTGTTCATCCCAGGGCAGGTTCTCCTGCTTTGCGACTGCTTCCGGACAACAAGGCCAACGGCTCCTTCTCTTCTCCCGGGGAGGCGTTCTGCTCCTTCCCCAGACTTTGCTCCCGGTGAGCATGGTGACAGCCGTGTCCCTATCCTTAAGGCCCTTTCCAGATGTGCATCCACGCTTCTCTCGCAGGCAGTGGGGATGCTAGGGCCAAGAGAATTTCGCTCCATGCGGGCTTCTTCCACCGTGCTGCGCAGACTAGCTCAGGCAAGCGGCAGCAGCATTCCACAAAGCGACTCAGATTTCCCAACGAATGCTGTGCTTTCCCAGAGGAGGAGCCTGGTCAAAGAGGCTTTCCCTGAAGGGTGGTATCTCCCACCTTGAGACTTGGCCTAGGCAAGCAGGAGCAGCAGCCCACAGAACCGACTCTGATTTCTAAACAAACGGAGAGCGTGACACTTGTCTTCCCACCTGCCCGCTATTGTTGCAATGCATGCTCTCCTGTTTCATGACCTTTCGTTAAGACTGTTTCCACAGGCACAACCACGCTTCTCTCTCAAGTAGAGGGGATGCCCGGGCAAGAGGATTTCGCTCCATGCGGGTTTCTTACACCGTGCTTCGGAGACTATGTTCAGGCAAGCGGCATCAGCATCGCACTGAATCGACTCTGTTTTCCCCAAGAATGCTGTGCTTTCCTAGAGGGGATGCTCAGGCAAAGAGGCTTTCGCTCTATGCGGGATTCTACCACCGTGCTGCCAATACGAGGCTCAAGCAAGCAGCAACAGCAGCCCAGAGAACCGTCTCTTTTTTCCCAGCGACTGCTATGCTTTCGCAGAGGTTTTCAGCTTGGCCTGAACCGCACTTCGCTGCTGCTTCCTCAGCAAGGCTTTGGGCGTTCGCCCTGTCGCGTCAGGTCAGGAGATCTGCGGGAGAGCTGGTGCCTCTTGGGCTTTCCTCTCGCGAGCTCCATGGTCGCACCCTGGGTTCACCGTGCCAGGCTGAACTTCGCAGACACAGCCACCACCCTGCAGCAGCGTGCGTGGTCTAGGATGACACTCCCTGCCAACGGCCATCTCCTGGCGTAGTAAGGCTTGGCTTTTTGCTCTGGAGTTCGGGCGGACTCGGGGACTAGGCCAGTGCCTTCCCCATAGGAAAGGAGAGACGAGAGAAACCCTGCACAGTGCCCTTGAACTGGGATGGGGAGCTGTGGGAGACTGTGTCCTCTTCTTCCCCGACACACCCCCTGCCACCCCCAACGCTGCCACCTCTTGGAGGAAGGTGGCATCAGGCTGCCCTTTCTTCCAGGGAGCTGGATGTACAAGATCCGTGTATGGCGCCTGGTGGCAAGCCCACGTCTGCCCTAGGGACAGTTGGCCTTGTAGATGCTGTCCCCTTGGGACAGGAGGCACACAGAACAGGCCTGCATTCTGCCCAGACTCCTTCCTCAGAGTTGAGTATGCGCGTCTGCCCTAGCCGTCCCCTCGTGTCTTCCTAAGGCAGGCTTCCTTCTCTACGCACATGGAGCGGGTCACGCTTGTCTTGCCACCGTCCCTCTGTTCTTCCCAGGGCAGCCTCTACTGCTTTGCGACTGTCTCCGGACAACAAGACCAACGGCTCCTACTCTTCTCCCGGAGAGGCGTTCTGCTCCTTCCCCAGAAGTGCTCCTGGGCAGCACGGTGACAGCCGTGTCCCTATCCTTAAACCTTTCCAGATGTGCATCCACGCTTCTCACGCAGGCAGTGGGGATGGTAGGGCCAAGAGAATTTCGCTTCATGCGGGTTTCTTCCACCGTGCTGCGCAGACTAGCTCAAGCAAGCAGCAGGAGCATCCCACAAAGCGACTCAGATTTCCCAACGAATGCTGTGCTTTCCTAGAGGAGGAGCCTGGTCAAAGAGGCTTTCCCTGTAGGGTGGTATCTCCCACCTTGAGACTTGGCCTAGGCAAGCAGGAGCAGCAGCCCGCAGAACCGACTCTGATTTCTAAGCAAATGAAGAGGGTGACACTTGTCTTCCCACCTGCCCGCTATTGTTGCAATGCATGCTCTCCTGTTTCATGACCTTTCGTTAAGACTGTTTCCACAGGCACAACCACGCTTCTCTCTCAAGTAGAGGGGATGCCCGGGCAAGAGGATTTCGCTCCATGCGGGTTTCTTACACCGTGCTTCGGAGACTATGTTCAGGCAAGCGGCATCAGCATCGCACTGGATTGACTCAGTTTTCCCCAAGAATGCTGTGCTTTCCTAGAGGGAATGCTCAGGCAAAGAGGCTTTCGCTCTATGCGGGATTCTACCACCGTGCTGCCAATACGAGGCTCAAGCAAGCAGCAACAGCAGCCCAGAGAACCGACTCTTTTTTCCCAGTGACTGCTGTGCTTTCGCAGAGGTTTTCAGCTTGGCCTGAGCCGCACTTTGCTGCTGCTTCCTCAGCAAGGCTTTGGGCGTTTGCTCTGTCACGTCAGGGAAGGAAATCTGCGGGAGAGCTGGTGCCTCTTGGGCTTTCCTCTCCCGAGCTCCATGGTCGCACCCTGGGTTCACCGTGCCAGGCTGAACTTCGCAGACACAGCCACCACCCTGCAGCAGCGTGCGTGGTCTAGGATGACACTCCTGCCAACTGCCAACTCCTGGCGTAGTAAGGCTTGGCTTTTTGCTCTGGAGTTCAGGCGGACTCGGGGACTAGGCGAGTGCCTTCCCCATAGAAAAGGAGAGACGAGAGGAACCTTGCACAGTGCCCTTGAACTGGGATGGGGAGCTGTGGGGGACTGTGTCCTCTTCTTCCCCGACACACCCCCTGCCACCCCCAACGCTGCCACCTCTTGGAGGAAGGTGGCATCAGGCTGCCTTTTCTTCCAGGGAGCTGGATGTACAAGATCCGTGTATGGCGCCTGATGGCAAGCCCACGTCTGCCCTAGGGACAGTTGGCCTTGGAGATGCTGTCCCCTTGGGACAGGAGGCACACAGGGCAGGCCAGCATTCTTCCCAGACTCCTTCCTCAGAGTGGAGTATGCGCGCCTGCCCTAGGCGTCCCTTCGTGTCTTCCTAAAGCCAGGCTTCCGTCTCTACGCACTGGGAGCGGGTGACGCTACTTGCCACCGTCCCGCTGTTCTTCCCAGGGCAGGCTCTCCTGCTTTGCGACTGTCTCCGGACAACAAGGCCAACGGCTCCTACTCTTCTCCCGGAGAGGCGTTCTGCTCCTTCCTCAGACTTGCTCCCGGGCAGCACGGTTACAGCCGTGTCCCTATCCTTAAACCTTTCCAGATGTGCATCCACGCTTCTCTCGCAGGCAGTGGGGATGGTAGGGCCAAGAGTATTTCGCTCCATGCGGGTTTCTTCCACCGTGCTGCGCAGACTAGCTCAAGCAAGCAGCAGGAACATCCCACAAAGCGACTCAGATTTCCCAACGAATGCTGTGCTTTCCTAGAGGAGGAGCCTGGTCAAAGAGGCTTTCCCTGTAGGGTGGTATATCCCACCTTGAGACTTGGCCTAGGCGAGCAGGAGCAGCACCCCCAGAACCGACTCTGATTTCTAAGCAAATGAAGAGGTTGACACTTGTCTTCCCACCTGCCCGCTATTGTTGCAATGCATGCTCTCCTGTTTCATGACCTTTTGTTAAGACTGTTTCCACAGTCACAACCACGCTTCTCTCTCAAGTAGAGGGGATGCCCGGGCCAAGAGGATTTCGCTCCATGCATGTTTCTTACACCGTGCTTCGGAGATTATGTTCAGGCAAGCGGCATCTGCATCGCACAGAACCGACTCTGTTTTCCCCAAGAATGCTGTGCTTTCCTAGAGGGGATGCCCAGGCAAAGGGGCTTTCGCTCTATGCGGGATTCTGCCACCGTGCTGCCAATACTAGGCTCAAGCAAGCAGCAACAGCAGCCCAGAGAACCGACTCTTTTTTCCCAGCGACTGCTATGCTTTCGCAGAGGTTTTCAGCTTGGCCTGAACCGCACTTCGCTGCTGCTTCCTCAGCAAGGCTTTGGGCTTTCGCCCTGTCGCGTCATGTCAGGAGATCTGCGGGAGAGCTGGTGCCTCTTGGGCTTTCCTCTCCCGAGCTCCATGGTCGCACCCTGGGTTCACCGTGCCAGGCTGAACTTCGCAGACACAGCCACCACCCTGCAGCAGCGTGCGTGGTCTAGGATGACACTCCCTGCCAACTGCCATCTCCTGGCATAGTAAGGCTTGGCTTTTTGCTCTGGAGTTCGGGCGCACTCGGGGACTAGGCCAGTGCCTTCCCCATAGGATAGGAGAGGCGACAGGAACCCTGCACAGTGCCCGTGCACGGGGATGGGGAGCTGTGGGGGACTGTCCCCTCTTCTTCCCCGACACACCCCCTGCCACCCCCAACGCTGCCACCTCTTGGAGGATGATGGCATCTGGCTGCCCTTTCTTCCAGGGAGCTGTATCTGCGAGTTACGGGTATGGCGCCTGGTGGCAAGCTCACGTCTGCCCTAGGGACAGTTGGCCTTGGAGATGCTGTCCCCTTGGGACAGGAGGCACACAGAACAGGCCTGCCTTCTGCCCAGACTCCTTCCTCAAGTGGAGTATGCGCGTCTGCCCTAGCCGTCCCCTCTTGTCTTCCTAAAGCCAGGTTTTTGTCTCTACGCACAGGGAGCGGTGACACGTGTCTTGACACCGTCCCTCTGTTCATCCCAGGGCAGGTTCTCCTGCTTTGCGACTGCTTCTGGACAACAAGGCCAACGGCGCCTTCTCTTCTCCCGGGGAGGCGTTCTGCTCCTTCCCCAGACTTGCTCCCGGTGAGCACGGTGACAGCCGTGTCCCTATCCTTAAGGCCCTTTCCAGATGTGCATCCACGCTTCTCTCGCAGGCAGTGGTGATGCTAGGGCCAAGAGAATTTCGCTCCATGCGGGCTTCTTCCAGCGTGCTGCGCAGACTAGCTCAGGCAAGCGGCAGCAGCATTCCACAAAGCGACTCAGATTTCCCAACGAATGCTGTGCTTTCCCAGAGGAGGAGCCTGGTCAAAGAGGCTTTCCCTGAAGAGTGGTATCTCCCACCTTGAGACTTGGCCTAGGCAAGCAGGAGCAGCAGCCCACAGAACCGACTCTGATTTCTAAGCAAACGGAGAGTGTGACACTTGTCTTGCCACCTGCCCGCTATTGTTGCAATGCATGCTCTCCTGTTTCATGACATTTCGTTAAGACTGTTTCCACAGGCACAACCACGCTTCTCTCTCCAGTAGAGGGGATGCCCGGGCAAGAGGATTTCGCTCCATGCGGGTTTCTTACACCGTGCTTCGGAGACTATGTTCAGGCAAGCGGCATCAGCATCGCACTGAATCGACTCTGTTTTCCCCAAGAATGCTGTGCTTTCCTAGAGGGGATGCTCAGGCAAAGAGGCTTTCGCTCTATGCGGGATTCTACCACCGTGCTGCCAATACGAGGCTCAAGCAAGCAGCAACAGCAGCCCAGAGAACCGACTCTTTTTTCCCAGTGACTGCTGTGCTTTCGCAGAGGTTTTCAGCTTGGCCTGAACCGCACTTCGCTGCTGTTTCCTCAGCAAGGCTTTGGGCGTTCGCCCTGTCGCGTCAGGTCAGGAGATCTGCGGGAGAGCTGGTGCCTCTTGGGCTTTCCTCTCCCGAGCTCCATGGTCGCACCCTGGGTTCACCGTGCCAGGCTGAACTTCGCAGACACAGCCACCACCCTGCAGCAGCGTGCGTGGTCTAGGATGACACTCCCTGCCAACTGCCATCTCCTGGCATAGTAAGGCTTGGCTTTTTGCTCTGGAGTTCGGGCGCACTCGGGGACTAGGCCAGTGCCTTCCCCATAGGATAGGAGAGGCGACAGGAACCCTGCACAGTGCCCGTGCACGGGGATGGGGAGCTGTGGGGGACTGTCCCCTCTTCTTCCCCGACACACCCCCTGCCACCCCCAACGCTGCCACCTCTTGGAGGATGATGGCATCTGGCTGCCCTTTCTTCCAGGGAGCTGTATCTGCGAGTTACGGGTATGGCGCCTGGTGGCAAGCTCACGTCTGCCCTAGGGACAGTTGGCCTTGGAGATGCTGTCCCCTTGGGACAGGAGGCACACAGAACAGGCCTGCCTTCTGCCCAGACTCCTTCCTCAAGTGGAGTATGCGCGTCTGCCCTAGCCGTCCCCTCTTGTCTTCCTAAAGCCAGGTTTTTGTCTCTACGCACAGGGAGCGGTGACACGTGTCTTGACACCGTCCCTCTGTTCATCCCAGGGCAGGTTCTCCTGCTTTGCGACTGCTTCCGGACAACAAGGCCAACGGCTCCTTCTCTTCTCCCGGGGAGGCGTTCTGCTCCTTCCCCAGACTTGCTCCCGGTGAGCATGGTGACAGCCGTGTCCCTATCCTTAAGGCCCTTTCCAGATGTGCATCCACGCTTCTCTCGCAGGCAGTGGGGATGCTAGGGCCAAGAGAATTTCGCTCCATGCGGGCTTCTTCCACCGTGCTGCGCAGACTAGCTCAGGCAAGCGGCAGCAGCAATCCACAAAGCGACTCAGATTTCCCAACGAATGCTGTGCTTTCCCAGAGGAGGAGCCTGGTCAAAGAGGCTTTCCCTGAAGGGTGGTATCTCCCACCTTGAGACTTGGCCTAGGTAAGCAGGAGCAGCAGCCCACAGAACCGACTCTGATTTCTAAACAAACGGAGAGCGTGACACTTGTCTTCCCACCTGCCCGCTATTGTTGCAATGCATGCTCTCCTGTTTCATGACCTTTCGTTAAGACTGTTTCCACAGGCACAACCACGCTTCTCTCTCCAGTAGAGGGGATGCCCGGGCAAGAGGATTTCGCTCCATGCGGGTTTCTTACACCATGCTTCGGAGACTATGTTCAGGCAAGCGGCATCAGCATCGCACTGAATCGACTCTGTTTTCCCCAAGAATGCTGTGCTTTCCTAGAGGGGACGCTCAGGCAAAGAGGCTTTCGCTCTATGCGGGATTCTACCACCGTGCTGCCAATACGAGGCTCAAGCAAGCAGCAACAGCAGCCCAGAGAACCGACTCTTTTTTCCCAGTGACTGCTGTGCTTTCGCAGAGGTTTTCAGCTTGGCCTGAGACGCACTTTGCTGCTGCTTCCTCAGCAAGGCTTTGGGCGTTTGCTCTGTCAGGTCAGGGAAGGAAATCTGCGGGAGAGCTGGTGCCTCTTGGGCTTTGCTCTCCCAGGCTCCATGGTCGCACCCTGTGTTCACCGTGCCAGGCTGAACTTCGCAGACACAGCCACCACCCTGCAGCAGCGTGCGTGGTCTAGGATGACACTCCTGCCAACTGCCATCTCCTGGCGTAGTAATGCTTGGCTTTTTGCTCTGGAGTTCAGGCGGACTCGGGGACTAGGCCAGTGCCTTCCCCATAGGAAAGGAGAGACGAGAGGAACCCTGCACAGTGCCCTTGAACTGGGATGGGGAGCTGTGGGGGACTGTGTCCTCTTCTTCCCCGACACACCCCCTGCCACCCCCAACGCTGCCACCTCTTGGAGGAAGGTGGCATCAGGCTGCCCTTTCTTCCAGGGAGCTGGATGTACAAGATCCGTGTATGGCGCCTGGTGGCAAGCCCACGTCTGCCCTAGGGACAGTTGGCCTTGGAGATGCTGTCCCCTTGGGACAGGAGGCACACAGAGCAGGCCTGCATTTTGCCCAGACTCCTTCCTCAGAGTGGAGTATGCGCGCCTGCCCTAGCCGTCCCCTCGTGTCTTCCTAAGGCAGGCTTCCGTCTCTACGCACAGGGAGCGGGTGACGCTTGTCTTGCCACCGTCCCGCTGTTCTTCCCAGGGCAGCCTCTACTGCTTTGTGACTGTCTCAAGACAACAAGGCCAATGGCTCCTACTCTTCTCCCGGACAGGCGTTCTGCTCTTCCCCAGACTTGCTCCCGGGCAGCACGGTGACAGCCGTGTCCCTATCTTAAGGACCTTTCCAGATGTGCATCCACGCTTCTCTCGCAGGCAGTGGGGATGGTAGGGCCAAGAGAATTTCGCTCCATGCGTGTTTCTTCCACCGTGCTGCGCAGACTAGCTCAAACAAGCAGCAGGAGCATCCCACAAAGCGACTCAGATTTCCCAACGAATGCTGTGCTTTCCTAGAGGAGCAGCCTGGTCAAAGAGGCTTTCCCTGTAGGTTGGTATCTCCCAATTTGAGACTTGGCCTAGGCAAGCAGGAGCAGCAGCCCGCAGAACCGACTCTGATTTCTAAGCAAATGAAGAGGGTGACACTTGTCTTCGCACCTGCCCGCTATTGTTGCAATGCATGCTCTCCTGTTTCATGACCTTTTGTTAAGACTGTTTCCAAGTCACAACCACACTTTTCTCTCAAGAAGAGGGGATGCCCGGGACAAGAGGATTTCGCTCCATGCGGGTTTCTTACACCGTTCTTCGGAGACTATGTTCAGGCAAGCGGCATCTGCATCGCACAGAACCGACTCAGTTTTCCCCAAGAATGCTGTGCTTTCCTAGAGGGAATGCCCAGGCAAAGAGGCTTTCGCTCTATGCGGGATTCTGCCACCGTGCTGCCAATACTAGGCTCAAGCAAGCAGCAACAGCAGCCCAGAGAACCGACTCTTTTTTCCCAGCGACTGCTATGCTTTCGCAGAGGTTTTCAGCTTGGCCTGAACCGCACTTCGCTGCTGCTTCCTCAGCAAGGCTTTGGGCGTTCGCCCTGTCGCGTCAGGTCAGGAGATCTGCGGGAGAGCTGGTGCCTCTTGGGCTTTCCTCTCCCGAGCTCCATGGTCGCACCCTGGGTTCACCGTGCCAGGCTGAACTTCGCAGACACAGCCACCACCCTGCAGCAGCGTGCGTGGTCTAGGATGACACTCCCTGCCAACTGCCATCTCCTGGCATAGTAAGGCTTGGCTTTTTGCTCTGGAGTTCGGGCGCACTCGGGGACTAGGCCAGTGCCTTCCCCATAGGATAGGAGAGGCGACAGGAACCCTGCACAGTGCCCGTGCACGGGGATGGGGAGCTGTGGGGGACTGTCCCCTCTTCTTCCCCGACACACCCCCTGCCACCCCCAACGCTGCCACCTCTTGGAGGATGATGGCATCTGGCTGCCCTTTCTTCCAGGGAGCTGTATCTGCGAGTTACGGGTATGGCGCCTGGTGGCAAGCTCACGTCTGCCCTAGGGACAGTTGGCCTTGGAGATGCTGTCCCCTTGGGACAGGAGGCACACAGAACAGGCCTGCCTTCTGCCCAGACTCCTTCCTCAAGTGGAGTATGCGCGTCTGCCCTAGCCGTCCCCTCTTGTCTTCCTAAAGCCAGGTTTTTGTCTCTACGCACAGGGAGCGGTGACACGTGTCTTGACACCGTCCCTCTGTTCATCCCAGGGCAGGTTCTCCTGCTTTGCGACTGCTTCTGGACAACAAGGCCAACGGCGCCTTCTCTTCTCCCGGGGAGGCGTTCTGCTCCTTCCCCAGACTTGCTCCCGGTGAGCACGGTGACAGCCGTGTCCCTATCCTTAAGGCCCTTTCCAGATGTGCATCCACGCTTCTCTCGCAGGCAGTGGTGATGCTAGGGCCAAGAGAATTTCGCTCCATGCGGGCTTCTTCCAGCGTGCTGCGCAGACTAGCTCAGGCAAGCGGCAGCAGCATTCCACAAAGCGACTCAGATTTCCCAACGAATGCTGTGCTTTCCCAGAGGAGGAGCCTGGTCAAAGAGGCTTTCCCTGAAGAGTGGTATCTCCCACCTTGAGACTTGGCCTAGGCAAGCAGGAGCAGCAGCCCACAGAACCGACTCTGATTTCTAAGCAAACGGAGAGTGTGACACTTGTCTTGCCACCTGCCCGCTATTGTTGCAATGCATGCTCTCCTGTTTCATGACCTTTCGTTAAGACTGTTTCCACAGGCACAACCACGCTTCTCTCTCCAGTAGAGGGGATGCCCGGGCAAGAGGATTTCGCTCCATGCGGGTTTCTTACACCGTGCTTCGGAGACTATGTTCAGGCAAGCGGCATCAGCATCGCACTGAATCGACTCTGTTTTCCCCAAGAATGCTGTGCTTTCCTAGAGGGGATGCTCAGGCAAAGAGGCTTTCGCTCTATGCGGGATTCTACCACCGTGCTGCCAATACGAGGCTCAAGCAAGCAGCAACAGCAGCCCAGAGAACCGACTCTTTTTTCCCAGTGACTGCTGTGCTTTCGCAGAGGTTTTCAGCTTGGCCTGAACCGCACTTCGCTGCTGTTTCCTCAGCAAGGCTTTGGGCGTTCGCCCTGTCGCGTCAGGTCAGGAGATCTGCGGGAGAGCTGGTGCCTCTTGGGCTTTCCTCTCCCGAGCTCCATGGTCGCACCCTGGGTTCACCGTGCCAGGCTGAACTTCGCAGACACAGCCACCACCCTGCAGCAGCGTGCGTGGTCTAGGATGACACTCCCTGCCAACTGCCATCTCCTGGCATAGTAAGGCTTGGCTTTTTGCTCTGGAGTTCGGGCGCACTCGGGGACTAGGCCAGTGCCTTCCCCATAGGATAGGAGAGGCGACAGGAACCCTGCACAGTGCCCGTGCACGGGGATGGGGAGCTGTGGGGGACTGTCCCCTCTTCTTCCCCGACACACCCCCTGCCATCCCCAACGCTGCCACCTCTTGGAGGATGATGGCATCTGGCTGCCCTTTCTTCCAGGGAGCTGTATCTGCGAGTTACGGGTATGGCGCCTGGTGGCAAGCTCACGTCTGCCCTAGGGACAGTTGGCCTTGGAGATGCTGTCCCCTTGGGACAGGAGGCACACAGAACAGGCCTGCCTTCTGCCCAGACTCCTTCCTCAAGTGGAGTATGCGCGTCTGCCCTAGCCGTCCCCTCTTGTCTTCCTAAAGCCAGGTTTTTGTCTCTACGCACAGGGAGCGGTGACACGTGTCTTGACACCGTCCCTCTGTTCATCCCAGGGCAGGTTCTCCTGCTTTGCGACTGCTTCCGGACAACAAGGCCAACGGCTCCTTCTCTTCTCCCGGGGAGGCGTTCTGCTCCTTCCCCAGACTTGCTCCCGGTGAGCATGGTGACAGCCGTGTCCCTATCCTTAAGGCCCTTTCCAGATGTGCATCCACGCTTCTCTCGCAGGCAGTGGGGATGCTAGGGCCAAGAGAATTTCGCTCCATGCGGGCTTCTTCCACCGTGCTGCGCAGACTAGCTCAGGCAAGCGGCAGCAGCAATCCACAAAGCGACTCAGATTTCCCAACGAATGCTGTGCTTTCCCAGAGGAGGAGCCTGGTCAAAGAGGCTTTCCCTGAAGGGTGGTATCTCCCACCTTGAGACTTGGCCTAGGTAAGCAGGAGCAGCAGCCCACAGAACCGACTCTGATTTCTAAACAAACGGAGAGCGTGACACTTGTCTTCCCACCTGCCCGCTATTGTTGCAATGCATGCTCTCCTGTTTCATGACCTTTCGTTAAGACTGTTTCCACAGGCACAACCACGCTTCTCTCTCCAGTAGAGGGGATGCCCGGGCAAGAGGATTTCGCTCCATGCGGGTTTCTTACACCATGCTTCGGAGACTATGTTCAGGCAAGCGGCATCAGCATCGCACTGAATCGACTCTGTTTTCCCCAAGAATGCTGTGCTTTCCTAGAGGGGACGCTCAGGCAAAGAGGCTTTCGCTCTATGCGGGATTCTACCACCGTGCTGCCAATACGAGGCTCAAGCAAGCAGCAACAGCAGCCCAGAGAACCGACTCTTTTTTCCCAGTGACTGCTGTGCTTTCGCAGAGGTTTTCAGCTTGGCCTGAGACGCACTTTGCTGCTGCTTCCTCAGCAAGGCTTTGGGCGTTTGCTCTGTCAGGTCAGGGAAGGAAATCTGCGGGAGAGCTGGTGCCTCTTGGGCTTTGCTCTCCCAGGCTCCATGGTCGCACCCTGTGTTCACCGTGCCAGGCTGAACTTCGCAGACACAGCCACCACCCTGCAGCAGCGTGCGTGGTCTAGGATGACACTCCTGCCAACTGCCATCTCCTGGCGTAGTAATGCTTGGCTTTTTGCTCTGGAGTTCAGGCGGACTCGGGGACTAGGCCAGTGCCTTCCCCATAGGAAAGGAGAGACGAGAGGAACCCTGCACAGTGCCCTTGAACTGGGATGGGGAGCTGTGGGGGACTGTGTCCTCTTCTTCCCCGACACACCCCCTGCCACCCCCAACGCTGCCACCTCTTGGAGGAAGGTGGCATCAGGCTGCCCTTTCTTCCAGGGAGCTGGATGTACAAGATCCGTGTATGGCGCCTGGTGGCAAGCCCACGTCTGCCCTAGGGACAGTTGGCCTTGGAGATGCTGTCCCCTTGGGACAGGAGGCACACAGAGCAGGCCTGCATTTTGCCCAGACTCCTTCCTCAGAGTGGAGTATGCGCGCCTGCCCTAGCCGTCCCCTCGTGTCTTCCTAAGGCAGGCTTCCGTCTCTACGCACAGGGAGCGGGTGACGCTTGTCTTGCCACCGTCCCGCTGTTCTTCCCAGGGCAGCCTCTACTGCTTTGCGACTGTCTCAAGACAACAAGGCCAATGGCTCCTACTCTTCTCCCGGACAGGCGTTCTGCTCTTCCCCAGACTTGCTCCCGGGCAGCACGGTGACAGCCGTGTCCCTATCTTAAGGACCTTTCCAGATGTGCATCCACACTTCTCTCGCAGGCAGTGGGGATGGTAGGGCCAAGAGAATTTCGCTCCATGCGTGTTTCTTCCACCGTGCTGCGCAGACTAGCTCAAACAAGCAGCAGGAGCATCCCACAAAGCGACTCAGATTTCCCAACGAATGCTGTGCTTTCCTAGAGGAGCAGCCTGGTCAAAGAGGCTTTCCCTGTAGGTTGGTATCTCCCAATTTGAGACTTGGCCTAGGCAAGCAGGAGCAGCAGCCCGCAGAACCGACTCTGATTTCTAAGCAAATGAAGAGGGTGACACTTGTCTTCGCACCTGCCCGCTATTGTTGCAATGCATGCTCTCCTGTTTCATGACCTTTTGTTAAGACTGTTTCCAAGTCACAACCACACTTTTCTCTCAAGAAGAGGGGATGCCCGGGACAAGAGGATTTCGCTCCATGCGGGTTTCTTACACCGTTCTTCGGAGACTATGTTCAGGCAAGCGGCATCTGCATCGCACAGAACCGACTCAGTTTTCCCCAAGAATGCTGTGCTTTCCTAGAGGGAATGCCCAGGCAAAGAGGCTTTCGCTCTATGCGGGATTCTGCCACCGTGCTGCCAATACTAGGCTCAAGCAAGCAGCAACAGCAGCCCAGAGAACCGACTCTTTTTTCCCAGCGACTGCTATGCTTTCGCAGAGGTTTTCAGCTTGGCCTGAACCGCACTTCGCTGCTGCTTCCTCAGCAAGGCTTTGGGCGTTCGCCCTGTCGCGTCAGGTCAGGAGATCTGCGGGAGAGCTGGTGCCTCTTGGGCTTTCCTCTCCCGAGCTCCATGGTCGCACCCTGGGTTCACCGTGCCAGGCTGAACTTCGCAGACACAGCCACCACCCTGCAGTAGCGTGCGTGGTCTAGGATGACACTCCCTGCCAACTGCCATCTCCTGGCGTAGTAAGGCTTGGCTTTTTGCTCTGGAGTTCGGGCGGACTCGGGGACTAGGCCAGTGCCTTCCCCATAGGAAAGGAGAGGCGACAGGAACCCTGCACAGTGCCCGTGCACGGGGATGGGGAGCTGTGGGGGACTGTCCCCTCTTCTTCCCCGACACACCCCCTGCCACCCCCAACGCTGCCACCTCTTGGAGGATCATGGCATCTGGCTGCCCTTTCTTCCAGGGAGCTGTATCTGCGAGTTACGGGTATGGCGCCTGGTGGCAAGCTCACGTCTGCCCTAGGGACAGTTGGCCTTGGAGATGCTGTCCCCTTGGGACAGGAGGCACACAGAACAGACCTGCCTTCTGCCCAGACTCCTTCCTCAAGTGGAGTATGCGCGTCTGCCCTAGCCGTCCCCTCGTGTCTTCCTAAAGCCAGGTTTTTGTCTCTACGCACAGGGAGCGGTGACACGTGTCTTGACACCGTCCCTCTCTTCATCCCAGGGCAGGTTCTCCTGCTTTGCGACTGCTTCCGGACAACAAGGCCAACGGCTCCTTCTCTTCTCCCGGGGAGGCGTTCTGCTCCTTCCCCAGACTTGCTCCCGGTGAGCATGGTGACAGCCGTGTCCCTATCCTTAAGGCCCTTTCCAGATGTGCATCCACGCTTCTCTCGCAGGCAGTGGGGATGCTAGGGCCAAGAGAATTTCGCTCCATGCGGGCTTCTTCCAGCGTGCTGCGCAGACTAGCTCAGGCAAGCGGCAGCAGCATTCGACAAAGCGACTCAGATTTCCCAACGAATGCTGTGCTTTCCCAGAGGAGGAGCCTGGTCAAAGAGGCTTTCCCTGAAGGGTGGTATCTCCCACCTTGAGACTTGGCCTAGGCAAGCAGGAGCAGCAGCCCACAGAACCGACTCTGATTTCTAAACAAACGGAGAGCGTGACACTTGTCTTCCCACCTGCCCGCTATTGTTGCAATGCATGCTCTCCTGTTTCATGACCTTTCGTTAAGACTGTTTCCACAGGCACAACCAGGCTTCTCTCTCCAGTAGAGGGGATGCCCGGGCAAGAGGATTTCGCTCCATGCGGGTTTCTTACACCGTGCTTCGGAGACTATGTTCAGGCAAGCGGCATCAGCATCGCACTGAATCGACTCTGTTTTCCCCAAGAATGCTGTGCTTTCCTAGAGGGGACGCTCAGGCAAAGAGGCTTTCGCTCTATGCGGGATTCTACCACCGTGCTGCCAATACGAGGCTCAAGCAAGCAGCAACAGCAGCCCAGAGAACCGACTCTTTTTTCCCAGTGACTGCTGTGCTTTCGCAGAGGTTTTCAGCTTGGCCTGAGACGCACTTTGCTGCTGCTTCCTCAGCAAGGCTTTGGGCGTTTGCTCTGTCAGGTCAGGGAAGGAAATCTGCGGGAGAGCTGGTGCCTCTTGGGCTTTGCTCTCCCAGGCTCCATGGTCGCACCCTGTGTTCACCGTGCCAGGCTGAACTTCGCAGACACAGCCACCACCCTGCAGCAGCGTGCGTGGTCTAGGATGACACTCCTGCCAACTGCCATCTCCTGGCGTAGTAATGCTTGGCTTTTTGCTCTGGAGTTCAGGCGGACTCGGGGACTAGGCCAGTGCCTTCCCCATAGGAAAGGAGAGACGAGAGGAACCCTGCACAGTGCCCTTGAACTGGGATGGGGAGCTGTGGGGGACTGTGTCCTCTTCTTCCCCGACACACCCCCTGCCACCCCCAACGCTGCCACCTCTTGGAGGAAGGTGGCATCAGGCTGCCCTTTCTTCCAGGGAGCTGGATGTACAAGATCCGTGTATGGCGCCTGGTGGCAAGCCCACGTCTGCCCTAGGGACAGTTGGCCTTGGAGATGCTGTCCCCTTGGGACAGGAGGCACACAGAGCAGGCCTGCATTTTGCCCAGACTCCTTCCTCAGAGTGGAGTATGCGCGCCTGCCCTAGCCGTCCCCTCGTGTCTTCCTAAGGCAGGCTTCCGTCTCTACGCACAGGGAGCGGGTGACTCTTGTCTTGCCACCATCCCGCTGTTCTTCCCAGGGCAGCCTCTACTGCTTTGCGACTGTCTCAAGACAACAAGGCCAATGGCTCCTACTCTTCTCCCGGACAGGCGTTCTGCTCTTCCCCAGACTTGCTCCCGGGCAGCACGGTGACAGCCGTGTCCCTATCTTAAGGACCTTTCCAGATGTGCATCCACGCTTCTCTCGCAGGCAGTGGGGATGGTAGGGCCAAGAGAATTTCGCTCCATGCGTGTTTCTTCCACCGTGCTGCGCAGACTAGCTCAAACAAGCAGCAGGAGCATCCCACAAAGCGACTCAGATTTCCCAACGAATGCTGTGCTTTCCTAGAGGAGCAGCCTGGTCAAAGAGGCTTTCCCTGTAGGTTGGTATCTCCCAATTTGAGACTTGCCCTAGGCAAGCAGGAGCAGCAGCCCGCAGAACCGACTCTGATTTCTAAGCAAATGAAGAGGGTGACACTTGTCTTCGCACCTGCCCGCTATTGTTGCAATGCATGCTCTCCTGTTTCATGACCTTTTGTTAAGACTGTTTCCAAGTCACAACCACACTTTTCTCTCAAGAAGAGGGGATGCCCGGGACAAGAGGATTTCGCTCCATGCGGGTTTCTTACACCGTTCTTCGGAGACTATGTTCAGGCAAGCGGCATCTGCATCGCACCGAACCGACTCAGTTTTCCCCAAGAATGCTGTGCTTTCCTAGAGGGGATGCCCAGGCAAAGAGGCTTTCGCTCTATGCGGGATTCTGCCACCGTGCTGCCAATACTAGGCTCAAGCAAGCAGCAACAGCAGCCCAGAGAACCGACTCTTTTTTCCCAGCGACTGCTATGCTTTCGCAGAGGTTTTCAGCTTGGCCTGAACCGCATTTCGCTGCTGCTTCCGCAGCAAGGCTTTGGGCGTTCGCCCTGTCGCATCAGGTCAGGAGATCTGCGGGAGAGCTGGTGCCTCTTGGGCTTTCCTCTCCCGAGCTCCATGGTCGCACCCTGGGTTCACCGTGCCAGGCTGAACTTCACAGACACAGCCACCACCCTGCAGTAGCGTGCGTGGTCTAGGATGACACTCCCTGCCAACTGCCATCTCCTGGCGTAGTAAGGCTTGGCTTTTTGCTCTGGAGTTCGGGCGGACTCGGGGACTAGGCCAGTGCCTTCCCCATAGGAAAGGAGAGGCGACAGGAACCCTGCACAGTGCCCGTGCACGGGGATGGGGAGCTGTGGGGGACTGTGTCCTCTTCTTCCCCGACACACCCCCTGCCACCCCCAACGCTGCCACCTCTTGGAGGATCATGGCATCTGGCTGCCCTTTCTTCCAGGGAGCTGTATCTGCGAGTTACGGGTATGGCGCCTGGTGGCAAGCTCACGTCTGCCCTAGGGACAGTTGGCCTTGGAGATGCTGTCCCCTTGGGACAGGAGGCACACAGAACAGGCCTGCCTTCTGCCCAGACTCCTTCCTCAAGTGGAGTATGCGCGTCTGCCCTAGCCGTCCCCTCTTGTCTTCCTAAAGCCAGGTTTTTGTCTCTACGCACAGGGAGCGGTGACACGTGTCTTGACACCGTCCCTCTGTTCATCCCAGGGCAGGTTCTCCTGCTTTGCGACTGCTTCTGGACAACAAGGCCAACGGCGCCTTCTCTTCTCCCGGGGAGGCGTTCTGCTCCTTCCCCAGACTTGCTCCCGGTGAGCACGGTGACAGCCGTGTCCCTATCCTTAAGGCCCTTTCCAGATGTGCATCCACGCTTCTCTCGCAGGCAGTGGTGATGCTAGGGCCAAGAGAATTTCGCTCCATGCGGGCTTCTTCCAGCGTGCTGCGCAGACTAGCTCAGGCAAGCGGCAGCAGCATTCGACAAAGCGACTCAGATTTCCCAACGAATGCTGTGCTTTCCCAGAGGAGGAGCCTGGTCAAAGAGGCTTTCCCTGAAGAGTGGTATCTCCCACCTTGAGACTTGGCCTAGGCAAGCAGGAGCAGCAGCCCACAGAACCGACTCTGATTTCTAAGCAAACGGAGAGTGTGACACTTGTCTTGCCACCTGCCCGCTATTGTTGCAATGCATGCTCTCCTGTTTCATGACATTTCGTTAAGACTGTTTCCACAGGCACAACCACGCTTCTCTCTCCAGTAGAGGGGATGCCCGGGCAAGAGGATTTCGCTCCATGCGGGTTTCTTACACCGTGCTTCGGAGACTATGTTCAGGCAAGCGGCATCAGCATCGCACTGAATCGACTCTGTTTTCCCCAAGAATGCTGTGCTTTCCTAGAGGGGATGCTCAGGCAAAGAGGCTTTCGCTCTATGCGGGATTCTACCACCGTGCTGCCAATACGAGGCTCAAGCAAGCAGCAACAGCAGCCCAGAGAACCGACTCTTTTTTCCCAGTGATTGCTGAGCTTTCGCAGAGGTTTTCAGCTTGGCCTGAACCGCACTTCGCTGCTGTTTCCTCAGCAAGGCTTTGGGCGTTCGCCCTGTCGCGTCAGGTCAGGAGATCTGCGGGAGAGCTGGTGCCTCTTGGGCTTTCCTCTCCCGAGCTCCATGGTCGCACCCTGGGTTCACCGTGCCAGGCTGAACTTCGCAGACACAGCCACCACCCTGCAGCAGCGTGCGTGGTCTAGGATGACACTCCCTGCCAACTGCCATCTCCTGGCGTAGTAAGGCTTGGCTTTTTGCTCTGGAGTTCGGGCGCACTCGGGGACTAGGCCAGTGCCTTCCCCATAGGATAGGAGAGGCGACAGGAACCCTGCACAGTGCCCGTGCCCGGGGATGGGGAGCTGTGGGGGACTGTCCCCTCTTCTTCCCCGACACACCCCCTGCCACCCCCAACGCTGCCACCTCTTGGAGGAAGATGGCATCTGGCTGCCCTTTCTTCCAGGGAGCTGTATCTGCGAGTTACGGGTATGGCGCCTGGTGGCAAGCTCACGTCTGCCCTAGGGACAGTTGGCCTTGGAGATGCTGTCCCCTTGGGACAGGAGGCACACAGAACAGGCCTGCCTTCTGCCCAGACTCCTTCCTCAAGTGGAGTATGCGCGTCTGCCCTAGCCGTCCCCTCTTGTCTTCCTAAAGCCAGGTTTTTGTCTCTACGCACAGGGAGCGGTGACACGTGTCTTGACACCGTCCCTCTGTTCATCCCAGGGCAGGTTCTCCTGCTTTGCGACGGCTTCCGGACAACAAGGCCAACGGCGCCTTCTCTTCTCCCGGGGAGGCGTTCTGCTCCTTCCCCAGACTTGCTCCCGGTGAGCATGGTGACAGCCGTGTCCCTATCCTTAAGGCCCTTTCCAGATGTGCATCCACGCTTCTCTCGCAGGCAGTGGGGATGCTAGGGCCAAGAGAATTTCGCTCCATGCGGGCTTCTTCCACCGTGCTGCGCAGACTAGCTCAGGCAAGCGGCAGCAGCAATCCACAAAGCGACTCAGATTTCCCAACGAATGCTGTGCTTTCCCAGAGGAGGAGCCTGGTCAAAGAGGCTTTCCCTGAAGGGTGGTATCTCCCACCTTGAGACTTGGCCTAGGCAAGCAGGAGCAGCAGCCCACAGAACCGACTCTGATTTCTAAACAAACGGAGAGCGTGACACTTGTCTTCCCACCTGCCCGCTATTGTTGCAATGCATGCTCTCCTGTTTCATGACCTTTCGTTAAGACTGTTTCCACAGGCACAACCACGCTTCTCTCTCCAGTAGAGGGGATGCCCGGGCAAGAGGATTTCGCTCCATGCGGGTTTCTTACACCGTGCTTCGGAGACTATGTTCAGGCAAGCGGCATCAGCATCGCACTGAATCGACTCTGTTTTCCCCAAGAATGCTGTGCTTTCCTAGAGGGGACGCTCAGGCAAAGAGGCTTTCGCTCTATGCGGGATTCTACCACCGTGCTGCCAATACGAGGCTCAAGCAAGCAGCAACAGCAGCCCAGAGAACCGACTCTTTTTTCCCAGTGACTGCTGTGCTTTCGCAGAGGTTTTCAGCTTGGCCTGAGACGCACTTTGCTGCTGCTTCCTCAGCAAGGCTTTGGGCGTTTGCTCTGTCAGGTCAGGGAAGGAAATCTGCGGGAGAGCTGGTGCCTCTTGGGCTTTGCTCTCCCAGGCTCCATGGTCGCACCCTGTGTTCACCGTGCCAGGCTGAACTTCGCAGACACAGCCACCACCCTGCAGCAGCGTGCGTGGTCTAGGATGACACTCCTGCCAACTGCCATCTCCTGGCGTAGTAATGCTTGGCTTTTTGCTCTGGAGTTCAGGCGGACTCGGGGACTAGGCCAGTGCCTTCCCCATAGGAAAGGAGAGACGAGAGGAACCCTGCACAGTGCCCTTGAACTGGGATGGGGAGCTGTGGGGGACTGTGTCCTCTTCTTCCCCGACACACCCCCTGCCACCCCCAACGCTGCCACCTCTTGGAGGAAGGTGGCATCAGGCTGCCCTTTCTTCCAGGGAGCTGGATGTACAAGATCCGTGTATGGCGCCTGGTGGCAAGCCCACGTCTGCCCTAGGGACAGTTGGCCTTGGAGATGCTGTCCCCTTGGGACAGGAGGCACACAGAGCAGGCCTGCATTTTGCCCAGACTCCTTCCTCAGAGTGGAGTATGCGCGCCTGCCCTAGCCGTCCCCTCGTGTCTTCCTAAGGCAGGCTTCCGTCTCTACGCACAGGGAGCGGGTGACGCTTGTCTTGCCACCGTCCCGCTGTTCTTCCCAGGGCAGCCTCTACTGCTTTGCGACTGTCTCAAGACAACAAGGCCAATGGCTCCTACTCTTCTCCCGGACAGGCGTTCTGCTCTTCCCCAGACTTGCTCCCGGGCAGCACGGTGACAGCCGTGTCCCTATCTTAAGGACCTTTCCAGATGTGCATCCACGCTTCTCTCGCAGGCAGTGGGGATGGTAGGGCCAAGAGAATTTCGCTCCATGCGTGTTTCTTCCACCGTGCTGCGCAGACTAGCTCAAACAAGCAGCAGGAGCATCCCACAAAGCGACTCAGATTTCCCAACGAATGCTGTGCTTTCCTAGAGGAGCAGCCTGGTCAAAGAGGCTTTCCCTGTAGGTTGGTATCTCCCAATTTGAGACTTGGCCTAGGCAAGCAGGAGCAGCAGCCCGCAGAACCGACTCTGATTTCTAAGCAAATGAAGAGGGTGACACTTGTCTTCGCACCTGCCCGCTATTGTTGCAATGCATGCTCTCCTGTTTCATGACCTTTTGTTAAGACTGTTTCCAAGTCACAACCACACTTTTCTCTCAAGAAGAGGGGATGCCCGGGCCAAGAGGATTTCGCTCCATGCGGGTTTCTTACACCGTTCTTCGGAGACTATGTTCAGGCAAGCGGCATCTGCATCGCACAGAACCGACTCAGTTTTCCCCAAGAATGCTGTGCTTTCCTAGAGGGAATGCCCAGGCAAAGAGGCTTTCGCTCTATGCGGGATTCTGCCACCGTGCTGCCAATACTAGGCTCAAGCAAGCAGCAACAGCAGCCCAGAGAACCGACTCTTTTTTCCCAGCGACTGCTATGCTTTCGCAGAGGTTTTCAGCTTGGCCTGAACCGCACTTCGCTGCTGCTTCCTCAGCAAGGCTTTGGGCGTTCGCCCTGTCGCGTCAGGTCAGGAGATCTGCGGGAGAGCTGGTGCCTCTTGGGCTTTCCTCTCCCGAGCTCCATGGTCGCACCCTGGGTTCACCGTGCCAGGCTGAACTTCGCAGACACAGCCACCACCCTGCAGTAGCGTGCGTGGTCTAGGATGACACTCCCTGCCAACTGCCATCTCCTGGCGTAGTAAGGCTTGGCTTTTTGCTCTGGAGTTCGGGCGGACTCGGGGACTAGGCCAGTGCCTTCCCCATAGGAAAGGAGAGGCGACAGGAACCCTGCACAGTGCCCGTGCACGGGGATGGGGAGCTGTGGGGGACTGTCCCCTCTTCTTCCCCGACACACCCCCTGCCACCCCCAACGCTGCCACCTCTTGGAGGATCATGGCATCTGGCTGCCCTTTCTTCCAGGGAGCTGTATCTGCGAGTTACGGGTATGGCGCCTGGTGGCAAGCTCACGTCTGCCCTAGGGACAGTTGGCCTTGGAGATGCTGTCCCCTTGGGACAGGAGGCACACAGAACAGGCCTGCCTTCTGCCCAGACTCCTTCCTCAAGTGGAGTATGCGCGTCTGCCCTAGCCGTCCCCTCTTGTCTTCCTAAAGCCAGGTTTTTGTCTCTACGCACAGGGAGCGGTGACACGTGTCTTGACACCGTCCCTCTGTTCATGCCAGGGCAGGTTCTCCTGCTTTGCGACTGCTTCTGGACAACAAGGCCAACGGCGCCTTCTCTTCTCCCGGGGAGGCGTTCTGCTCCTTCCCCAGACTTGCTCCCGGTGAGCACGGTGACAGCCGTGTCCCTATCCTTAAGGCCCTTTCCAGATGTGCATCCACGCTTCTCTCGCAGGCAGTGGTGATGCTAGGGCCAAGAGAATTTCGCTCCATGCAGGCTTCTTCCAGCGTGCTGCGCAGACTAGCTCAGGCAAGCGGCAGCAGCATTCCACAAAGCGACTCAGATTTCCCAACGAATGCTGTGCTTTCCCAGAGGAGGAGCCTGGTCAAAGAGGCTTTCCCTGAAGAGTGGTATCTCCCACCTTGAGACTTGGCCTAGGCAAGCAGGAGCAGCAGCCCACAGAACCGACTCTGATTTCTAAGCAAACGGAGAGTGTGACACTTGTCTTGCCACCTGCCCGCTATTGTTGCAATGCATGCTCTCCTGTTTCATGACATTTCGTTAAGACTGTTTCCACAGGCACAACCACGCTTCTCTCTCCAGTAGAGGGGATGCCCGGGCAAGAGGATTTCGCTCCATGCGGGTTTCTTACACCGTGCTTCGGAGACTATGTTCAGGCAAGCGGCATCAGCATCGCACTGAATCGACTCTGTTTTCCCCAAGAATGCTGTGCTTTCCTAGAGGGGATGCTCAGGCAAAGAGGCTTTCGCTCTATGCGGGATTCTACCACCGTGCTGCCAATACGAGGCTCAAGCAAGCAGCAACAGCAGCCCAGAGAACCGACTCTTTTTTCCCAGTGACTGCTGTGCTTTCGCAGAGGTTTTCAGCTTGGCCTGAACCGCACTTCGCTGCTGTTTCCTCAGCAAGGCTTTGGGCGTTCGCCCTGTCGCGTCAGGTCAGGAGATCTGCGGGAGAGCTGGTGCCTCTTGGGCTTTCCTCTCCCGAGCTCCATGGTCGCACCCTGGGTTCACCGTGCCAGGCTGAACTTCGCAGACACAGCCACCACCCTGCAGCAGCGTGCGTGGTCTAGGATGACACTCCCTGCCAACTGCCATCTCCTGGCATAGTAAGGCTTGGCTTTTTGCTCTGGAGTTCGGGCGCACTCGGGGACTAGGCCAGTGCCTTCCCCATAGGATAGGAGAGGCGACAGGAACCCTGCACAGTGCCCGTGCACGGGGATGGGGAGCTGTGGGGGACTGTCCCCTCTTCTTCCCCGACACACCCCCTGCCACCCCCAACGCTGCCACCTCTTGGAGGATGATGGCATCTGGCTGCCCTTTCTTCCAGGGAGCTGTATCTGCGAGTTACGGGTATGGCGCCTGGTGGCAAGCTCACGTCTGCCCTAGGGACAGTTGGCCTTGGAGATGCTGTCCCCTTGGGACAGGAGGCACACAGAACAGGCCTGCCTTCTGCCCAGACTCCTTCCTCAAGTGGAGTATGCGCGTCTGCCCTAGCCGTCCCCTCTTGTCTTCCTAAAGCCAGGTTTTTGTCTCTACGCACAGGGAGCGGTGACACGTGTCTTGACACCGTCCCTCTGTTCATCCCAGGGCAGGTTCTCCTGCTTTGCGACTGCTTCCGGACAACAAGGCCAACGGCGCCTTCTCTTCTCCCGGGGAGGCGTTCTGCTCCTTCCCCAGACTTGCTCCCGGTGAGCACGGTGACAGCCGTGTCCCTATCCTTAAGGCCCTTTCCAGATGTGCATCCACGCTTCTCTCGCAGGCAGTGGTGATGCTAGGGCCAAGAGAATTTCCCTCCATGCGGTCTTCTTCCAGCGTGCTGCGCAGACTAGCTCAGGCAAGCGGCAGCAGCATTCCACAAAGCGACTCAGATTTCCCAACGAATGCTGTGCTTTCCCAGAGGAGGAGCCTGGTCAAAGAGGCTTTCCCTGAAGGGTGGTATCTCCCACCTTGAGACTTGGCCTAGGCAAGCAGGAGCAGCAGCCCACAGAACCGACTCTGATTTCTAAGCAAACGGAGAGGGTGACACTTGTCTTGCCACCTGCCCGCTATTGTTGCAATGCATGCTCTCCTGTTTCATGACATTTCGTTAAGACTGTTTCCACAGGCACAACCACGCTTCTCTCTCCAGTAGAGGGGATGCCCGGGCAAGAGGATTTCGCTCCATGCGGGTTTCTTACACCGTGCTTCGGAGACTATGTTCAGGCAAGCGGCATCAGCATCGCACTGAATCGACTCTGTTTTCCTCAAGAATGCTGTGCTTTCCTAGAGGGGATGCTCAGGCAAAGAGGCTTTCGCTCTATGCGGGATTCTACCACCGTGCTGCCAATACGAGGCTCAAGCAAGCAGCAACAGCAGCCCAGAGAACCGACTCTTTTTTCCCAGTGACTGCTGTGTTTTCGCAGAGGTTTTCAGCTTGACCTGAGGCGCACTTTGCTGCTGCTTCCTCAGCAAGGCTTTGGGCGTTTGCTCTGTCAAGTCAGGGAAGGAAATCTGCGCGAAAGCTGGTGCCTCTTGGGCTTTGCTCTCCCAGGCTCCATGGTCGCACCCTGGGTTCACCTTGCCAGGCTGAACTTCGCAGACACAGCCACCACCCTGCAGCAGCGTGCGTGGTCTAGGATGACACTCCCTGCCAACTGCCATCTCCTGGCGTAGTAAGGCTTGGCTTTTTGCTCTGGAGTTCAGGCGGACTCGGGGACTAGGCCAGTGCCTTCCCCATAGGAAAGGAGAGACGATAGGAACCCTGCACAGTGCCCTTGAACTGGGATGGGGAGCTGTGGGGGACTGTGTCCTCTTCTTCCCCGACACACCCCCTGCCACCCCCAACGGTGCCACCTCTTGGAGGAAGGTGGCATCAGGCTGCCCTTTCTTACAGTGAGCTGGATGTACAAGATCCGTGTATGGCACCTGGTGGCAAGCCCACGTCTGCCCTAGGGACAGTTGGCCTTGGAGATGCTGTCCCCTTGGGACAGGAGGCACACAGAACAGGCCTGCCTTCTGCCCAGACTCCTTCCTCAAGTGGAGTATGCGCGTCTGCCCTAGCCGTCCCCTCTTGTCTTCCTAAAGCCAGGTTTTTGTCTCTACGCACAGGGAGCGGTGACATGTGTCTTTACACCGTCCTTCTGTTCATCCCAGGGCAGGTTCTCCTGCTTTGCGACTGCTTCCGGACAACAAGGCCAACGGCTCCTTCTCTTCTCCCGGGGAGGCGTTCTGCTCCTTCCCCAGACTTGCTCCCGGTGAGCATGGTGACAGCCGTGTCCCTATCCTTAAGGCCCTTTCCAGATGTGCATCCACGCTTCTCTCGCAGGCAGTGGGGATGCTAGGGCCAAGAGAATTTCGCTCCATGCGGGCTTCTTCCACCGTGCTGCGCAGACTAGCTCAGGCAAGCGGCAGCAGCATTCCACAAAGCGACTCAGATTTCCCAACGAATGCTGTGCTTTCCCAGAGGAGGAGCCTGGTCAAAGAGGCTTTCCCTGAAGGGTGGTATCTCCCACCTTGAGACTTGGCCTAGGCAAGCAGGAGCAGCAGCCCACAGAACCGACTCTGATTTCTAAACAAACGGAGAGCGTGACACTTGTCTTCCCAACTGCCCGCTATTGTTGCAATCCATGCTCTCCAGTTTCATGACCTTTCGTTAAGACTGTTTCCACAGGCACAACTACGCTTCTCTCTCAAGTAGAGGGGATGCCCGGGCAAGAGGATTTCGCTCCATGCGGGTTTCTTACACCGTGCTTCGGAGACTATGTTCAGGCAAGCGGCATCAGCATCGCACTGAATCGACTCTGTTTTCCCCAAGAATGCTGTGCTTTCCTAGAGGGGATGCTCAGGCAAAGAGGCTTTCGCTCTATGCGGGATTCTACCACCGTGCTGCCAATACGAGGCTCAAGCAAGCAGCAACAGCAGCCCAGAGAACCGACTCTTTTTTCCCAGCGACTGCTATGCTTTCGCAGAGGTTTTCAGCTTGGCCTGAACCGCACTTCGCTGCTGCTTCCTCAGCAAGGCTTTGGGCGTTCGCCCTGTCGCGTCAGGTCAGGAGATCTGCGGGAGAGCTGGTGCCTCTTGGGCTTTCCTCTCGCGAGCTCCATGGTCGCACCCTGGGTTCACCGTGCCAGGCTGAACTTCGCAGACACAGCCACCACCCTGCAGCAGCGTGCGTGGTCTAGGATGACACTCCCTGCCAACGGCCATCTCCTGGCGTAGTAAGGCTTGGCTTTTTGCTCTGGAGTTCGGGCGGACTCGGGGACTAGGCCAGTGCCTTCCCCATAGGAAAGGAGAGACGAGAGGAACCCTGCACAGTGCCCTTGAACTGGGATGGGGAGCTGTGGGAGACTGTGTCCTCTTCTTCCCCGACACACCCCCTGCCACCCCCAACGCTGCCACCTCTTGGAGGAAGGTGGCATCAGGCTGCCCTTTCTTCCAGGGAGCTGGATGTACAAGATCCGTGTATGGCGCCTGGTGGCAAGCCCACGTCTGCCCTAGGGACAGTTGGCCTTGTAGATGCTGTCCCCTTGGGACAGGAGGCACACAGAACAGGCCTGCATTCTGCCCAGACTCCTTCCTCAGAGTTGAGTATGCGCGTCTGCCCTAGCCGTCCCCTCGTGGCTTCCTAAGGCAGGCTTCCTTCTCTACGCACATGGAGCGGGTCACGCTTGTCTTGCCACCGTCCCTCTGTTCTTCCCAGGGCAGCCTCTACTGCTTTGCGACTGTCTCCGGACAACAAGACCAACGGCTCCTACTCTTCTCCCGGAGAGGCGTTCTGCTCCTTCCCCAGAAGTGCTCCTGGGCAGCACGGTGACAGCCGTGTCCCTATCCTTAAACCTTTCCAGATGTGCATCCACGCTTCTCACGCAGGCAGTGGGGATGGTAGGGCCAAGAGAATTTCGCTTCATGCGGGTTTCTTCCACCGTGCTGCGCAGACTAGCTCAAGCAAGCAGCAGGAGCATCCCACAAAGCGACTCAGATTTCCCAACGAATGCTGTGCTTTCCTAGAGGAGGAGCCTGGTCAAAGAGGCTTTCCCTGTAGGGTGGTATCTCCCACCTTGAGACTTGGCCTAGGCAAGCAGGAGCAGCAGCCCGCAGAACCGACTCTGATTTCTAAGCAAATGAAGAGGGTGACACTTGTCTTCCCACCTGCCCGCTATTGTTGCAATGCATGCTCTCCTGTTTCATGACCTTTCGTTAAGACTGTTTCCACAGGCACAACCACGCTTCTCTCTCAAGTAGAGGGGATGCCCGGGCAAGAGGATTTCGCTCCATGCGGGTTTCTTACACCGTGCTTCGGAGACTATGTTCAGGCAAGCGGCATAAGCATCGCACTGGATTGACTCAGTTTTCCCCAAGAATGCTGTGCTTTCCTAGAGGGAATGCTCAGGCAAAGAGGCTTTCGCTCTATGCGGGATTCTACCACCGTGCTGCCAATACGAGGCTCAAGCAAGCAGCAACAGCAGCCCAGAGAACCGACTCTTTTTTCCCAGTGACTGCTGTGCTTTCGCAGAGGTTTTCAGCTTGGCCTGAGCCGCACTTTGCTGCTGCTTCCTCAGCAAGGCTTTGGGCGTTTGCTCTGTCACGTCAGGGAAGGAAATCTGCGGGAGAGCTGGTGCATCTTGGGCTTTCCTCTCCCGAGCTCCATGGTCGCACCCTGGGTTCCCCGTGCCAGGCTGAACTTCGCAGACACAGCCACCACCCTGCAGCAGCGTGCGTGGTCTAGGATGACACTCCTGCCAACTGCCATCTCCTGGCGTAGTAAGGCTTGGCTTTTTGCTCTGGAGTTCAGGCGGACTCGGGGACTAGGCCAGTGCCTTCCCCTTAGAAAAGGAGAGACGAGAGGAACCCTGCACAGTGCCCTTGAACTGGGATGGGGAGCTGTGGGGGACTGTGTCCTCTTCTTCCCCGACACACCCCCTGCCACCCCCAACGCTGCCACCTCTTGGAGGAAGGTGGCATCAGGCTGCCTTTTCTTCCAGGGAGCTGGATGTACAAGATCCGTGTATGGCGCCTGATGGCAAGCCCACGTCTGCCCTAGGGACAGTTGGCCTTGGAGATGCTGTCCCCTTGGGACAGGAGGCACACAGGGCAGGCCTGCATTCTTCCCAGACTCCTTCCTCAGAGTGGAGTATGCGCGCCTGCCCTATCCGTCCCTTCGTGTCTTCCTAAAGCCAGGCTTCCGTCTCTACGCACTGGGAGCGGGTGACGCTACTTGCCACCGTCCCGCTGTTCTTCCCAGGGCAGCCTCTCCTGCTTTGCGACTGTCTCCGGACAACAAGGCCAACGGCTCCTACTCTTCTCCCGGAGAGGCGTTCTGCTCCTTCCTCAGACTTGCTCCCGGGCAGCACGGTTACAACCGTGTCCCTATCCTTAAACCTTTCCAGATGTGCATCCACGCTTCTCTCGCAGGCAGTGGGGATGGTAGGGCCAAGAGTATTTCTCTCCATGCGGGTTTCTTCCCCCGTGCTGCGCAGACTAGCTCAAGCAAGCAGCAGGAACATCCCACAAAGCGACTCAGATTTCCCAACGAATGCTGTGCTTTCCTAGAGGAGGAGCCTGGTCAAAGAGGCTTTCCCTGTAGGGTGGTATATCCCACCTTGAGACTTGGCCTAGGCGAGCAGGAGCAGCACCCCCAGAACCGACTCTGATTTCTAAGCAAATGAAGAGGTTAACACTTGTCGTCCCACCTGCCCGCTATTGTTGCAATGCATGCTCTCCTGTTTCATGACCTTTTGTTAAGACTGTTTCCACAGTCACAACCACGCTTCTCTCTCAAGTAGATGGTATGCCCGGGCCAAGAGGATTTCGCTCCATGCATGTTTCTTACACCGTGCTTCGGAGACTATGTTCAGGCAAGCGGCATCTGCATCGCACAAACCGACTCTGTTTTCCCCAAGAATGCTGTGCTTTCCTAGAGGGGACGCCCAGGCAAAGAGGCTTTCGCTCTATGCGGGATTCTGCCACCGTGCTGCCAATACTAGGCACAAGCAAGCAGCAACAGCAGCCCAGAGAACCGACTCTTTTTTCCTAGCGACTGCTATGCTTTCGCAGAGGTTTTCAGCTTGGCCTGAACCGCACTTCGCTGCTGCTTCCTCAGCAAGGCTTTGGGCGTTCGCCCTGTCGCGTCAGGTCAGGAGATCTGCGGGAGAGCTGGTGCCTCTTGGGCTTTCCTCTCCCGAGCTCCATGGTCGCACCCTGGGTTCACCGTGCCAGGCTGAACTTCGCAGACACAGCCACCACCCTGCAGCAGCGTGCGTGGTCTAGGATGACACTCCCTGCCAACTGCCATCTCCTGGCGTAGTAAGGCTTGGCTTTTTGCTCTGGAGTTCGGGCGGACTCGGGGACTAGGCCAGTGCCTTCCCCATAGGAAAGGAGAGGCGACAGGAACCCTGCACAGTGCCCGTGCACGGGGATGGGGAGCTGTGGGGGACTGTCCCCTCTTCTTCCCCGACACACCCCCTGCCACCCCCAACGCTGCCACCTCTTGGAGGATCATGGCATCTGGCTGCCCTTTCTTCCAGGGAGCTGTATCTGCGAGTTACGGGTATGGCACCTGGTGGAAAGCTCACGTCTGCCCTAGGGACAGTTGGCCTTGGAGATGCTGTCCCCTTGGGACAGGAGGCACACAGAACAGGCCTGCCTTCTGCCCAGACTCCTTCCTCAAGTGGAGTATGCGCGTCTGCCCTAGCCGTCCCCTCTTGTCTTCCTAAAGCCAGGTTTTTGTCTCTACGCACAGGGAGCGGTGACACGTGTCTTGACACCGTCCCTCTGTTCATCCCAGGGCAGGTTCTCCTGCTTTGCGACTGCTTCCGGACAACAAGGCCAACGGCTCCTTCTCTTCTCCCGGGGAGGCGTTCTGCTCCTTCCCCAGACTTGCTCCCGGTGAGCATGGTGACAGCCGTGTCCCTATCCTTAAGGCCCTTTCCAGATGTGCATCCACGCTTCTCTCGCAGGCAGTGGGGATGCTAGGGCCAAGAGAATTTCGCTCCATGCGGGCTTCTTCCACCGTGCTGCGCAGACTAGCTCAGGCAAGCGGCAGCAGCATTCCACAAAGCGACTCAGATTTCCCAACGAATGCTGTGCTTTCCCAGAGGAGGAGCCTGGTCAAAGAGGCTTTCCCTGAAGGGTGGTATCTCCCACCTTGAGACTTGGCCTAGGCAAGCAGGAGCAGCAGCCCACAGAACCGACTCTGATTTCTAAACAAACGGAGAGCGTGACACTTGTCTTCCCAAATGCCCGCTATTGTTGCAATGCATGCTCTCCTGTTTCATGACCTTTCGTTAAGACTGTTTCCACAGGCACAACCACGCTTCTCTCTCAAGTAGAGGGGATGCCCGGGCAAGAGGATTTCGCTCCATGCGGGTTTCTTACACCGTGCTTCGGAGACTATGTTCAGGCAAGCGGCATCAGCATCGCACTGAATCGACTCTGTTTTCCCCAAGAATGCTGTGCTTTCCTAGAGGGGATGCTCAGGCAAAGAGGCTTTCGGCTCTATGCGGGATTCTGCCACCGTGCTGCCAATACGAGGCTCAAGCAAGCAGCAACAGCAGCCCAGAGAACCGACTCTTTTTTCCCAGCAACTGCTATGCTTTCGCAGAGGTTTTCAGCTTGGCCTGAACCGCACTTCGCTGCTGCTTCCTCAGCAAGGCTTTGGGCGTTCGCCCTGTCGCGTCAGGTCAGGAGATCTGCGGGAGAGCTGGTGCCTCTTGGGCTTTCCTCTCCCGAGCTCCATGGTCGCAGCCTGGGTTCACCGTGCCAGGCTGAACTTCGCAGACACAGCCACCACCCTGCAGCAGCGTGCGTGGTCTAGGATGACACTCCCTGCCAACTGCCATCTCCTGGCGTAGTAAGGCTTGGCTTTTTGCTCTGGAGTTCGGGCGGACTCGGGGACTAGGCCAGTGCCTTCCCCATAGGAAAGGAGAGGCGACAGGAACCCTGCACAGTGCCCGTGCACGGGGATGGGGAGCTCTGGGGGACTGACCCCTCTTCTTCCCCGACACACCCCCTGCCACCCCCAACGCTGCCACCTCTTGCAGGATGATGGCATCTGGCTGCCCTTCCAGGGAGCTGTATCTGCGGGTTACGGGTATGGCACCTGGTGGCAAGCTCACGTCTGCCCTAGGGACAGTTGGCCTTGGAGATGCTGTCCCCTTGGGACAGGAGGCACACAGAACAGGCCTGCCTTCTGCCCAGACTCCTTCCTCAAGTGGAGTATGCGCGTCTGCCCTAGCCGTCCCCTCTTGTCTTCCTAAAGCCAGGTTTTTGTCTCTACGCACAGGGAGCGGTGACACGTGTCTTGACACCGTCCCTCTGTTCATCCCAGGGCAGGTTCTCCTGCTTTGCGACTGCTTCCGGACAACAAGGCCAACGGCTCCTTCTCTTCTCCCGGGGAGGCGTTCTGCTCCTTCCCCAGACTTGCTCCCGGTGAGCATGGTGACAGCCGTGTCCCTATCCTTAAGGCCCTTTCCAGATGTGCATCCACGCTTCTCTCGCAGGCAGTGGGGATGCTAGGGCCAAGAGAATTTCGCTCCATGCGGGCTTCTTCCACCGTGCTGCGCAGACTAGCTCAGGCAAGCGGCAGCAGCATTCCACAAAGCGACTCAGATTTCCCAACGAATGCTGTGCTTTCCCAGAGGAGGAGCCTGGTCAAAGAGGCTTTCCCTGAAGGGTGGTATCTCCCACCTTGAGACTTGGCCTAGGCAAGCAGGAGCAGCAGCCCACAGAACCGACTCTGATTTCTAAACAAACGGAGAGCGTGACACTTGTCTTCCCAAATGCCCGCTATTGTTGCAATGCATGCTCTCCTGTTTCATGACCTTTCGTTAAGACTCTTTCCACAGGCACAACCACGCTTCTCTCTCAAGTAGAGGGGATGCCCGGGCAAGAGGATTTCGCTCCATGCGGGTTTCTTACACCGTGCTTCGGAGACTATGTTCAGGCAAGCGGCATCAGCATCGCACTGAATCGACTCTGTTTTCCCCAAGAATGCTGTGCTTTCCTAGAGGGGATGCTCAGGCAAAGAGGCTTTCGCTCTATGCGGGATTCTGCCACCGTGCTGCCAATACTAGGCTCAAGCAAGCAGCAACAGCAGCCCAGAGAACTGACTCTTTTTTCCCAGCGACTGCTATGCTTTCGCAGAGGTTTTCAGCTTGGCCTGAACCGCACTTCGCTGCTGCTTCCTCAGCAAGGTTTTGGGCGTTCGCCCTCTGCGTCAGGTCAGGAGATCTGCGGGAGAGCTGGTGCCTCTTGGGCTTTCCTCTCCCGAGCTCCATGGTCGCACCCTGGGTTCACCGTGCCAGGCTGAACTTCGCAGACACAGCCACCACCCTACAGCAGCGTGCGTGGTCTAGGATGACACTCCCTGCCAACTGCCATCTCCTGGCGTAGTAAGGCTTGGCTTTTTGCTCTGGAGTTCGGGCGGACTCGGGGACTAGGCCAGTGCCTTCCCCATAGGAAAGGAGAGGCGACAGGAACCCTGCACAGTGCCCGTGCACGGGGATGGGGAGCTGTGGGGGACTGTCCCCTCTTCTTCCCCGACACACCCCCTGCCACCCCCAACGCTACCACCTCTTGGAGGATCATGGCATCTGGCTGCCCTTTCTTCCAGGGAGCTGTATCTGCGAGTTACGGGTATGGCACCTGGTGGAAAGCTCACGTCTGCCCTAGGGACAGTTGGCCTTGGAGATGCTGTCTCCTTGGGACAGGAGGCACACAGAACAGGCTTGCCTTCTGCCCAGACTCCTTCCTCAAGTGGAGTATGCGCGTCTGCCCTAGCCGTCCCCTCTTGTCTTCCTAAAGCCAGGTTTTTGTCTCTACGCACAGGGAGCGGTGACACGTGTCTTTACACCGTCCCTCTGTTCATCCCAGGGCAGGTTCTCCTGCTTTGCGACTGCTTCCGGACAACAAGGCCAACGGCTCCTTCTCTTCTCCCGGGGAGGCGTTCTGCTCCTTCCCCAGACTTGCTCCCGGTGAGCATGGTGACAGCCGTGTCCCTATCCTTAAGGCCCTTTCCAGATGTGCATCCACGCTTCTCTCGCAGGCAGTGGGGATGCTAGGGCCAAGAGAATTTCGCTCCATGCGGGCTTCTTCCACCGTGCTGCGCAGACTAGCTCAGGCAAGCGGCAGCAGCATTCCACAAAGCGACTCAGATTTCCCAACGAATGCTGTGCTTTCCCAGAGGAGGAGCCTGGTCAAAGAGGCTTTCCCTGAAGGGTGGTATCTCCCACCTTGAGACTTGGCCTAGGCAAGCAGGAGCAGCAGCCCACAGAACCGACTCTGATTTCTAAACAAACGGAGAGCGTGACACTTGTCTTCCCAACTGCCCGCTATTGTTGCAATCCATGCTCTCCTGTTTCATGACCTTTCGTTAAGACTGTTTCCACAGGCACAACCACGCTTCTCTCTCAAGTAGAGGGGATGCCCGGGCACGAGGATTTCGCTCCATGCGGGTTTCTTACACCGTTCTTCGGAGACTATGTTCAGGCAAGCGGCATCAGCATCGCACTGAATCGACTCTGTTTTCCCCAAGAATGCTGTGCTTTCCTAGAGGGGATGCTCAGGCAAAGAGGCTTTCGCTCTATGCGGGATTCTACCACCGTGCTGCCAATACGAGGCTCAAGCAAGCAGCAACAGCAGCCCAGAGAACCGACTCTTTTTTCCCAGCGACTGCTATGCTTTCGCAGAGGTTTTCAGCTTGGCCTGAACCGCACTTCGCTGCTGCTTCCTCAGCAAGGCTTTGGGCGTTCGCCCTGTCGCGTCAGGTCAGGAGATCTGCGGGAGAGCTGGTGCCTCTTGGGCTTTCCTCTCGCGAGCTCCATGGTCGCACCCTGGGTTCACCGTGCCAGGCTGAACTTCGCAGACACAGCCACCACCCTGCAGCAGCGTGCGTGGTCTAGGATGACACTCCCTGCCAACGGCCATCTCCTGGCGTAGTAAGGCTTGGCTTTTTGCTCTGGAGTTCGGGCGGACTCGGGGACTAGGCCAGTGCCTTCCCCATAGGAAAGGAGAGACGAGAGGAACCCTGCACAGTGCCCTTGAACTGGGATGGGGAGCTGTGGGAGACTGTGTCCTCTTCTTCCCCGACACACCCCCTGCCACCCCCAACGCTGCCACCTCTTGGAGGAAGGTGGCATCAGGCTGCCCTTTCTTCCAGGGAGCTGGATGTACAAGATCCGTGTATGGCGCCTGGTGGCAAGCCCACGTCTGCCCTAGGGACAGTTGGCCTTGTAGATGCTGTCCCCTTGGGACAGGAGGCACACAGAACAGGCCTGCATTCTGCCCAGACTCCTTCCTCAGAGTTGAGTATGCGCGTCTGCCCTAGCCGTCCCCTCGTGTCTTCCTAAGGCAGGCTTCCTTCTCTACGCACAGGGAGCGGGTCACGCTTGTCTTGCCACCGTCCCTCTGTTCTTCCCAGGGCAGCCTCTACTGCTTTGCGACTGTCTCCGGACAACAAGACCAACGGCTCCTACTCTTCTCCCGGAGAGGCGTTCTGCTCCTTCCCCAGAAGTGCTCCTGGGCAGCACGGTGACAGCCGTGTCCCTATCCTTAAACCTTTCCAGATGTGCATCCACGCTTCTCACGCAGGCAGTGGGGATGGTAGGGCCAAGAGAATTTCGCTTCATGCGGGTTTCTTCCACCGTGCTGCGCAGACTAGCTCAAGCAAGCAGCAGGAGCATCCCACAAAGCGACTCAGATTTCCCAACGAATGCTGTGCTTTGCTAGAGGAGGAGCCTGGTCAAAGAGGCTTTCCCTGTAGGGTGGTATCTCCCACCTTGAGACTTGGCCTAGGCAAGCAGGAGCAGCAGCCCGCAGAACCGACTCTGATTTCTAAGCAAATGAAGAGGGTGACACTTGTCTTCCCACCTGCCCGCTATTGTTGCAATGCATGCTCTCCTGTTTCATGACCTTTCGTTAAGACTGTTTCCACAGGCACAACCACGCTTCTCTCTCAAGTAGAGGGGATGCCCTGGCAAGAGGATTTCACTCCATGCGGGTTTCTTACACCGTGCTTCGGAGACTATGTTCAGGCAAGCGGCATCAGCATCGCACTGGATTGACTCAGTTTTCCCCAAGAATGCTGTGCTTTCCTAGAGGGAATGCTCAGGCAAAGAGGCTTTCGCTCTATGCGGGATTCTACCACCGTGCTGCCAATACGAGGCTCAAGCAAGCAGCAACAGCAGCCCAGAGAACCGACTCTTTTTTCCCAGTGACTGCTGTGCTTTCGCAGAGGTTTTCAGCTTGGCCTGAGCCGCACTTTGCTGCTGCTTCCTCAGCAAGGCTTTGGGCGTTTGCTCTGTCACGTCAGGGAAGGAAATCTGCGGGAGAGCTGGTGCCTCTTGGGCTTTCCTCTCCCGAGCTCCATGGTCGCACCCTGGGTTCACCGTGCCAGGCTGAACTTCGCAGACACAGCCACCACCCTGCAGCAGCGTGCGTGGTCTAGGATGACACTCCTGCCAACTGCCAACTCCTGGCGTAGTAAGGCTTGGCTTTTTGCTCTGGAGTTCAGGCGGACTCGGGGACTAGGCCAGTGCCTTCCCCATAGAAAAGGAGAGACGAGAGGAACCCTGCACAGTGCCCTTGAACTGGGATGGGGAGCTGTGGGGGACTGTGTCCTCTTCTTCCCCGACACACCCCCTGCCACCCCCAACGCTGCCACCTCTTGGAGGAAGGTGGCATCAGGCTGCCTTTTCTTCCAGGGAGCTGGATGTACAAGATCCGTGTATGGCGCCTGATGGCAAGCCCACGTCTGCCCTAGGGACAGTTGGCCTTGGAGATGCTGTCCCCTTGGGACAGGAGGCACACAAGGCAGACCTGCATTCTTCCCAGACTCCTTCCTCAGAGTGGAGTATGCGCGCCTGCCCTAGCCGTCCCTTCGTGTCTTCCTAAAGCCAGGCTTCCGTCTCTACGCACTGGGAGCGGGTGACGCTACTTGCCACCGTCCCGCTGTTCTTCCCAGGGCAGGCTCTCCTGCTTTGCGACTGTCTCCGGACAACAAGGCCAACGGCTCCTACTCTTCTCCCGGAGAGGCGTTCTGCTCCTTCCTCAGACTTGCTCCCGGGCAGCACGGTTACAGCCGTGTCCCTATCCTTAAACCTTTCCAGATGTGCATCCACGCTTCTCTCGCAGGCAGTGGGGATGGTAGGGCCAAGAGTATTTCGCTCCATGCGGGTTTCTTCCACCGTGCTGCGCAGACTAGCTCAAGCAAGCAGCAGGAACATCCCACAAAGCGACTCAGATTTCCCAACGAATACTGTGCTTTCCTAGAGGAGGAGCCTGGTCAAAGAGGCTTTCCCTGTAGGGTGGTATATCCCACCTTGAGACTTGGCCTAGGCGAGCAGGAGCAGCACCCCCAGAACCGACTCTGATTTCTAAGCAAATGAAGAGGTTGACACTTGTCTTCCCACCTGCCCGCTATTGTTGCAATGCATGCTCTCCTGTTTCATGACCTTTTGTTAAGACTGTTTCCACAGTCACAACCACGCTTCTCTCTCAAGTAGAGGGGATGCCCGGGCCAAGAGGATTTCGCTCCATGCATGTTTCTTACACCGTGCTTCGGAGATTATGTTCAGGCAAGCGGCATCTGCATCGCACAGAACCGACTCTGTTTTCCCCAAGAATGCTGTGCTTTCCTAGAGGGGATGCCCAGGCAAAGAGGCTTTCGCTCTATGCGGGATTCTGCCACCGTGCTGCCAATACTAGGCTCAAGCAAGCAGCAACAGCAGCCCAGAGAACCGACTCTTTTTTCCCAGCGACTGCTATGCTTTCGCAGAGGTTTTCAGCTTGGCCTGAACCGCACTTCGCTGCTGCTTCCTCAGCAAGGCTTTGGGCTTTCGCCCTGTCGCGTCATGTCAGGAGATCTGCGGGAGAGCTGGTGCCTCTTGGGCTTTCCTCTCCCGAGCTCCATGGTCGCACCCTGGGTTCACCGTGCCAGGCTGAACTTCGCAGACACAGCCACCACCCTGCAGCAGCGTGCGTGGTCTAGGATGACACTCCCTGCCAACTGCCATCTCCTGGCGTAGTAAGGCTTGGCTTTTTGCTCTGGAGTTCGGGCGGACTCGTGGACTAGGCCAGTGCCTTCCCCATAGGAAAGGAGAGGCGACAGGAACCCTGCACAGTGCCCGTGCACGGGGATGGGGAGCTGTGGGAGACTGTCCCCTCTTCTTCCCCGACACACCCCCTGCCACCCCCAACGCTGCCACCTCTTGGAGGATCATGGCATCTGGCTGCCCTTTCTTCCAGGGAGCTGTATCTGCGAGTTACGGGTATGGCACCTGGTGGAAAGCTCACGTCTGCCCTAGGGACAGTTGGCCTTGGAGATGCTGTCCCCTTGGGACAGGAGGCACACAGAACAGGCCTGCCTTCTGCCCAGACTCCTTCCTCAAGTGGAGTATGCGCGTCTGCCCTAGCCGTCCCCTCTTGTCTTCCTAAAGCCAGGTTTTTGTCTCTACGCACAGGGAGCGGTGACACGTGTCTTGACACCGTCCCTCTGTTCATCCCAGGGCAGGTTCTCCTGCTTTGCGACTGCTTCCGGACAACAAGGCCAACGGCTCCTTCTCTTCTCCCGGGGAGGCGTTCTGCTCCTTCCCCAGACTTGCTCCCGGTGAGCATGGTGACAGCCGTGTCCCTATCCTTAAGGCCCTTTCCAGATGTGCATCCACGCTTCTCTCGCAGGCAGTGGGGATGCTAGGGCCAAGAGAATTTCGCTCCATGCGGGCTTCTTCCACCGTGCTGCGCAGACTAGCTCAGGCAAGCGGCAGCAGCATTCCACAAAGCGACTCAGATTTCCCAACGAATGCTGTGCTTTCCCAGAGGAGGAGCCTGGTCAAAGAGGCTTTCCCTGAAGGGTGGTATCTCCCACCTTGAGACTTGGCCTAGGAAGCAGGAGCAGCAGCCCACAGAACCGACTCTGATTTCTAAACAAACGGAGAGCGTGACACTTGTCTTCCCAAATGCCCGCTATTGTTGCAATGCATGCTCTCCTGTTTCATGACCTTTCGTTAAGACTGTTTCCACAGGCAAAACCACGCTTCTCTCTCAAGTAGAGGGGATGCCCGGGCAAGAGGATTTCGCTCCATGCGGGTTTCTTACACCGTGCTTCGGAGACTATGTTCAGGCAAGCGGCATCAGCATCGCACTGAATCGACTCTGTTTTCCCCAAGAATGCTGTGCTTTCCTAGAGGGGATGCTCAGGCAAAGAGGCTTTCGGCTCTATGCGGGATTCTGCCACCGTGCTGCCAATACGAGGCTCAAGCAAGCAGCAACAGCAGCCCAGAGAACCGACTCTTTTTTCCCAGCAACTGCTATGCTTTCGCAGAGGTTTTCAGCTTGGCCTGAACCGCACTTCGCTGCTGCTTCCTCAGCAAGGCTTTGGGCGTTCGCCCTGTCGCGTCAGGTCAGGAGATCTGCGGGAGAGCTGGTGCCTCTTGGGCTTTCCTCTCCCGAGCTCCATGGTCGCAGCCTGGGTTCACCGTGCCAGGCTGAACTTCGCAGACACAGCCACCACCCTGCAGCAGCGTGCGTGGTCTAGGATGACACTCCCTGCCAACTGCCATCTCCTGGCGTAGTAAGGCTTGGCTTTTTGCTCTGGAGTTCGGGCGGACTCGGGGACTAGGCCAGTGCCTTCCCCATAGGAAAGGAGAGGCGACAGGAACCCTGCACAGTGCCCGTGCACGGGGATGGGGAGCTCTGGGGGACTGACCCCTCTTCTTCCCCGACACACCCCCTGCCACCCCCAACGCTGCCACCTCTTGCAGGATGATGGCATCTGGCTGCCCTTCCAGGGAGCTGTATCTGCGGGTTACGGGTATGGCACCTGGTGGCAAGCTCACGTCTGCCCTAGGGACAGTTGGCCTTGGAGATGCTGTCCCCTTGGGACAGGAGGCACACAGAACAGGCCTGCCTTCTGCCCAGACTCCTTCCTCAAGTGGAGTATGCGCGTCTGCCCTAGCCGTCCCCTCTTGTCTTCCTAAAGCCAGGTTTTTGTCTCTACGCACAGGGAGCGGTGACACGTGTCTTGACACCGTCCCTCTGTTCATCCCAGGGCAGGTTCTCCTGCTTTGCGACTGCTTCCGGACAACAAGGCCAACGGCTCCTTCTCTTCTCCCGGGGAGGCGTTCTGCTCCTTCCCCAGACTTGCTCCCGGTGAGCATGGTGACAGCCGTGTCCCTATCCTTAAGGCCCTTTCCAGATGTGCATCCACGCTTCTCTCGCAGGCAGTGGGGATGCTAGGGCCAAGAGAATTTCGCTCCATGCGGGCTTCTTCCACCGTGCTGCGCAGACTAGCTCAGGCAAGCGGCAGCAGCATTCCACAAAGCGACTCAGATTTCCCAACGAATGCTGTGCTTTCCCAGAGGAGGAGCCTGGTCAAAGAGGCTTTCCCTGAAGGGTGGTATCTCCCACCTGAGACTTGGCCTAGGCAAGCAGGAGCAGCAGCCCACAGAACCGACTCTGATTTCTAAACAAACGGAGAGCGTGACACTTGTCTTCCCAAATGCCCGCTATTGTTGCAATGCATGCTCTCCTGTTTCATGACCTTTCGTTAAGACTGTTTCCACAGTCACAACCACGCTTCTCTCTCAAGTAGAGGGGATGCCCGGGCCAAGAGGATTTCGCTCCATGCATGTTTCTTACACCGTGCTTCGGAGATTATGTTCAGGAAAGCGGCATCTGCATCGCACAGAACCGACTCTGTTTTCCCCAAGAATGCTGTGCTTTCCTAGAGGGGATGCCCAGGCAAAGAGGCTTTCGCTCTATGCGGGATTCTGCCACCGTGCTGCCAATACTAGGCTCAAGCAAGCAGCAACAGCAGCCCAGAGAACCGACTCTTTTTTCCCAGCGACTGCTATGCTTTCGCAGAGGTTTTCAGCTTGGCCTGAACCGCACTTCGCTGCTGCTTCCTCAGCAAGGCTTTGGGCTTTCGCCCTGTCGCGTCATGTCAGGAGATCTGCGGGAGAGCTGGTGCCTCTTGGGCTTTCCTCTCCCGAGCTCCATGGTCGCACCCTGGGTTCACCGTGCCAGGCTGAACTTCGCAGACACAGCCACCACCCTGCAGCAGCGTGCGTGGTCTAGGATGACACTCCCTGCCAACTGCCATCTCCTGGCGTAGTAAGGCTTGGCTTTTTGCTCTGGAGTTCGGGCGGACTCGTGGACTAGGCCAGTGCCTTCCCCATAGGAAAGGAGAGGCGACAGGAACCCTGCACAGTGCCCGTGCACGGGGATGGGGAGCTGTGGGAGACTGTCCCCTCTTCTTCCCCGACACACCCCCTGCCACCCCCAACGCTGCCACCTCTTGGAGGATCATGGCATCTGGCTGCCCTTTCTTCCAGGGAGCTGTATCTGCGAGTTACGGGTATGGCACCTGGTGGAAAGCTCACGTCTGCCCTAGGGACAGTTGGCCTTGGAGATGCTGTCCCCTTGGGACAGGAGGCACACAGAACAGGCCTGCCTTCTGCCCAGACTCCTTCCTCAAGTGGAGTATGCGCGTCTGCCCTAGCCGTCCCCTCTTGTCTTCCTAAAGCCAGGTTTTTGTCTCTACGCACAGGGAGCGGTGACACGTGTCTTGACACCGTCCCTCTGTTCATCCCAGGGCAGGTTCTCCTGCTTTGCGACTGCTTCCGGACAACAAGGCCAACGGCTCCTTCTCTTCTCCCGGGGAGGCGTTCTGCTCCTTCCCCAGACTTGCTCCCGGTGAGCATGGTGACAGCCGTGTCCCTATCCTTAAGGCCCTTTCCAGATGTGCATCCACGCTTCTCTCGCAGGCAGTGGGGATGCTAGGGCCAAGAGAATTTCGCTCCATGCGGGCTTCTTCCACCGTGCTGCGCAGACTAGCTCAGGCAAGCGGCAGCAGCATTCCACAAAGCGACTCAGATTTCCCAACGAATGCTGTGCTTTCCCAGAGGAGGAGCCTGGTCAAAGAGGCTTTCCCTGAAGGGTGGTATCTCCCACCTTGAGACTTGGCCTAGGAAGCAGGAGCAGCAGCCCACAGAACCGACTCTGATTTCTAAACAAACGGAGAGCGTGACACTTGTCTTCCCAAATGCCCGCTATTGTTGCAATGCATGCTCTCCTGTTTCATGACCTTTCGTTAAGACTGTTTCCACAGGCAAAACCACGCTTCTCTCTCAAGTAGAGGGGATGCCCGGGCAAGAGGATTTCGCTCCATGCGGGTTTCTTACACCGTGCTTCGGAGACTATGTTCAGGCAAGCGGCATCAGCATCGCACTGAATCGACTCTGTTTTCCCCAAGAATGCTGTGCTTTCCTAGAGGGGATGCTCAGGCAAAGAGGCTTTCGGCTCTATGCGGGATTCTGCCACCGTGCTGCCAATACGAGGCTCAAGCAAGCAGCAACAGCAGCCCAGAGAACCGACTCTTTTTTCCCAGCAACTGCTATGCTTTCGCAGAGGTTTTCAGCTTGGCCTGAACCGCACTTCGCTGCTGCTTCCTCAGCAAGGCTTTGGGCGTTCGCCCTGTCGCGTCAGGTCAGGAGATCTGCGGGAGAGCTGGTGCCTCTTGGGCTTTCCTCTCCCGAGCTCCATGGTCGCAGCCTGGGTTCACCGTGCCAGGCTGAACTTCGCAGACACAGCCACCACCCTGCAGCAGCGTGCGTGGTCTAGGATGACACTCCCTGCCAACTGCCATCTCCTGGCGTAGTAAGGCTTGGCTTTTTGCTCTGGAGTTCGGGCGGACTCGGGGACTAGGCCAGTGCCTTCCCCATAGGAAAGGAGAGGCGACAGGAACCCTGCACAGTGCCCGTGCACGGGGATGGGGAGCTCTGGGGGACTGACCCCTCTTCTTCCCCGACACACCCCCTGCCACCCCCAACGCTGCCACCTCTTGCAGGATGATGGCATCTGGCTGCCCTTCCAGGGAGCTGTATCTGCGGGTTACGGGTATGGCACCTGGTGGCAAGCTCACGTCTGCCCTAGGGACAGTTGGCCTTGGAGATGCTGTCCCCTTGGGACAGGAGGCACACAGAACAGGCCTGCCTTCTGCCCAGACTCCTTCCTCAAGTGGAGTATGCGCGTCTGCCCTAGCCGTCCCCTCTTGTCTTCCTAAAGCCAGGTTTTTGTCTCTACGCACAGGGAGCGGTGACACGTGTCTTGACACCGTCCCTCTGTTCATCCCAGGGCAGGTTCTCCTGCTTTGCGACTGCTTCCGGACAACAAGGCCAACGGCTCCTTCTCTTCTCCCGGGGAGGCGTTCTGCTCCTTCCCCAGACTTGCTCCCGGTGAGCATGGTGACAGCCGTGTCCCTATCCTTAAGGCCCTTTCCAGATGTGCATCCACGCTTCTCTCGCAGGCAGTGGGGATGCTAGGGCCAAGAGAATTTCGCTCCATGCGGGCTTCTTCCACCGTGCTGCGCAGACTAGCTCAGGCAAGCGGCAGCAGCATTCCACAAAGCGACTCAGATTTCCCAACGAATGCTGTGCTTTCCCAGAGGAGGAGCCTGGTCAAAGAGGCTTTCCCTGAAGGGTGGTATCTCCCACCTGAGACTTGGCCTAGGCAAGCAGGAGCAGCAGCCCACAGAACCGACTCTGATTTCTAAACAAACGGAGAGCGTGACACTTGTCTTCCCAAATGCCCGCTATTGTTGCAATGCATGCTCTCCTGTTTCATGACCTTTCGTTAAGACTGTTTCCACAGTCACAACCACGCTTCTCTCTCAAGTAGAGGGGATGCCCGGGCCAAGAGGATTTCGCTCCATGCATGTTTCTTACACCGTGCTTCGGAGATTATGTTCAGGAAAGCGGCATCTGCATCGCACAGAACCGACTCTGTTTTCCCCAAGAATGCTGTGCTTTCCTAGAGGGGATGCCCAGGCAAAGAGGCTTTCGCTCTATGCGGGATTCTGCCACCGTGCTGCCAATACTAGGCTCAAGCAAGCAGCAACAGCAGCCCAGAGAACCGACTCTTTTTTCCCAGCGACTGCTATGCTTTCGCAGAGGTTTTCAGCTTGGCCTGAACCGCACTTCGCTGCTGCTTCCTCAGCAAGGCTTTGGGCTTTCGCCCTGTCGCGTCATGTCAGGAGATCTGCGGGAGAGCTGGTGCCTCTTGGGCTTTCCTCTCCCGAGCTCCATGGTCGCACCCTGGGTTCACCGTGCCAGGCTGAACTTCGCAGACACAGCCACCACCCTGCAGCAGCGTGCGTGGTCTAGGATGACACTCCCTGCCAACTGCCATCTCCTGGCGTAGTAAGGCTTGGCTTTTTGCTCTGGAGTTCGGGCGGACTCGTGGACTAGGCCAGTGCCTTCCCCATAGGAAAGGAGAGGCGACAGGAACCCTGCACAGTGCCCGTGCACGGGGATGGGGAGCTGTGGGAGACTGTCCCCTCTTCTTCCCCGACACACCCCCTGCCACCCCCAACGCTGCCACCTCTTGGAGGATCATGGCATCTGGCTGCCCTTTCTTCCAGGGAGCTGTATCTGCGAGTTACGGGTATGGCACCTGGTGGAAAGCTCACGTCTGCCCTAGGGACAGTTGGCCTTGGAGATGCTGTCCCCTTGGGACAGGAGGCACACAGAACAGGCCTGCCTTCTGCCCAGACTCCTTCCTCAAGTGGAGTATGCGCGTCTGCCCTAGCCGTCCCCTCTTGTCTTCCTAAAGCCAGGTTTTTGTCTCTACGCACAGGGAGCGGTGACACGTGTCTTGACACCGTCCCTCTGTTCATCCCAGGGCAGGTTCTCCTGCTTTGCGACTGCTTCCGGACAACAAGGCCAACGGCTCCTTCTCTTCTCCCGGGGAGGCGTTCTGCTCCTTCCCCAGACTTGCTCCCGGTGAGCATGGTGACAGCCGTGTCCCTATCCTTAAGGCCCTTTCCAGATGTGCATCCACGCTTCTCTCGCAGGCAGTGGGGATGCTAGGGCCAAGAGAATTTCGCTCCATGCGGGCTTCTTCCACCGTGCTGCGCAGACTAGCTCAGGCAAGCGGCAGCAGCATTCCACAAAGCGACTCAGATTTCCCAACGAATGCTGTGCTTTCCCAGAGGAGGAGCCTGGTCAAAGAGGCTTTCCCTGAAGGGTGGTATCTCCCACCTTGAGACTTGGCCTAGGAAGCAGGAGCAGCAGCCCACAGAACCGACTCTGATTTCTAAACAAACGGAGAGCGTGACACTTGTCTTCCCAAATGCCCGCTATTGTTGCAATGCATGCTCTCCTGTTTCATGACCTTTCGTTAAGACTGTTTCCACAGGCAAAACCACGCTTCTCTCTCAAGTAGAGGGGATGCCCGGGCAAGAGGATTTCGCTCCATGCGGGTTTCTTACACCGTGCTTCGGAGACTATGTTCAGGCAAGCGGCATCAGCATCGCACTGAATCGACTCTGTTTTCCCCAAGAATGCTGTGCTTTCCTAGAGGGGATGCTCAGGCAAAGAGGCTTTCGGCTCTATGCGGGATTCTGCCACCGTGCTGCCAATACGAGGCTCAAGCAAGCAGCAACAGCAGCCCAGAGAACCGACTCTTTTTTCCCAGCAACTGCTATGCTTTCGCAGAGGTTTTCAGCTTGGCCTGAACCGCACTTCGCTGCTGCTTCCTCAGCAAGGCTTTGGGCGTTCGCCCTGTCGCGTCAGGTCAGGAGATCTGCGGGAGAGCTGGTGCCTCTTGGGCTTTCCTCTCCCGAGCTCCATGGTCGCAGCCTGGGTTCACCGTGCCAGGCTGAACTTCGCAGACACAGCCACCACCCTGCAGCAGCGTGCGTGGTCTAGGATGACACTCCCTGCCAACTGCCATCTCCTGGCGTAGTAAGGCTTGGCTTTTTGCTCTGGAGTTCGGGCGGACTCGGGGACTAGGCCAGTGCCTTCCCCATAGGAAAGGAGAGGCGACAGGAACCCTGCACAGTGCCCGTGCACGGGGATGGGGAGCTCTGGGGGACTGACCCCTCTTCTTCCCCGACACACCCCCTGCCACCCCCAACGCTGCCACCTCTTGCAGGATGATGGCATCTGGCTGCCCTTCCAGGGAGCTGTATCTGCGGGTTACGGGTATGGCACCTGGTGGCAAGCTCACGTCTGCCCTAGGGACAGTTGGCCTTGGAGATGCTGTCCCCTTGGGACAGGAGGCACACAGAACAGGCCTGCCTTCTGCCCAGACTCCTTCCTCAAGTGGAGTATGCGCGTCTGCCCTAGCCGTCCCCTCTTGTCTTCCTAAAGCCAGGTTTTTGTCTCTACGCACAGGGAGCGGTGACACGTGTCTTGACACCGTCCCTCTGTTCATCCCAGGGCAGGTTCTCCTGCTTTGCGACTGCTTCCGGACAACAAGGCCAACGGCTCCTTCTCTTCTCCCGGGGAGGCGTTCTGCTCCTTCCCCAGACTTGCTCCCGGTGAGCATGGTGACAGCCGTGTCCCTATCCTTAAGGCCCTTTCCAGATGTGCATCCACGCTTCTCTCGCAGGCAGTGGGGATGCTAGGGCCAAGAGAATTTCGCTCCATGCGGGCTTCTTCCACCGTGCTGCGCAGACTAGCTCAGGCAAGCGGCAGCAGCATTCCACAAAGCGACTCAGATTTCCCAACGAATGCTGTGCTTTCCCAGAGGAGGAGCCTGGTCAAAGAGGCTTTCCCTGAAGGGTGGTATCTCCCACCTGAGACTTGGCCTAGGCAAGCAGGAGCAGCAGCCCACAGAACCGACTCTGATTTCTAAACAAACGGAGAGCGTGACACTTGTCTTCCCAAATGCCCGCTATTGTTGCAATGCATGCTCTCCTGTTTCATGACCTTTCGTTAAGACTCTTTCCACAGGCACAACCACGCTTCTCTCTCAAGTAGAGGGGATGCCCGGGCAAGAGGATTTCGCTCCATGCGGGTTTCTTACACCGTGCTTCGGAGACTATGTTCAGGCAAGCGGCATCAGCATCGCACTGAATCGACTCTGTTTTCCCCAAGAATGCTGTGCTTTCCTAGAGGGGATGCTCAGGCAAAGAGGCTTTCGCTCTCTGCGGGATTCTGCCACCGTGCTGCCAATACTAGGCTCAAGCAAGCAGCAACAGCAGCCCAGAGAACCGACTCTTTTTTCCCAGCGACTGCTATGCTTTCGCAGAGGTTTTCAGCTTGGCCTGAACCGCACTTCGCTGCTGCTTCCTCAGCAAGGTTTTGGGCGTTCGCCCTGTCGCGTCAGGTCAGGAGATCTGCGGGAGAGCTGGTGCCTCTTGGGCTTTCCTCTCCCGAGCTCCATGGTCGCACCCTGGGTTCACCGTGCCAGGCTGAACTTCGCAGACACAGCCACCACCCTACAGCAGCGTGCGTGGTCTAGGATGACACTCCCTGCCAACTGCCATCTCCTGGCGTAGTAAGGCTTGGCTTTTTGCTCTGGAGTTCGGGCGGACTCGGGGACTAGGCCAGTGCCTTCCCCATAGGAAAGGAGAGGCGACAGGAACCCTGCACAGTGCCCGTGCACGGGGATGGGGAGCTGTGGGGGACTGTCCCCTCTTCTTCCCCGACACACCCCCTGCCACCCCCAACGCTGCCACCTCTTGGAGGATCATGGCATCTGGCTGCCCTTTCTTCCAGGGAGCTGTATCTGCGAGTTACGGGTATGGCACCTGGTGGAAAGCTCACGTCTGCCCTAGGGACAGTTGGCCTTGGAGATGCTGTCCCCTTGGGACAGGAGGCACACAGAACAGGCTTGCCTTCTGCCCAGACTCCTTCCTCAAGTGGAGTATGCGCGTCTGCCCTAGCCGTCCCCTCTTGTCTTCCTAAAGCCAGGTTTTTGTCTCTACGCACAGGGAGCGGTGACACGTGTCTTTACACCGTCCCTCTGTTCATCCCAGGGCAGGTTCTCCTGCTTTGCGACTGCTTCCGGACAACAAGGCCAACGGCTCCTTCTCTTCTCCCGGGGAGGCGTTCTGCTCCTTCCCCAGACTTGCTCCCGGTGAGCATGGTGACAGCCGTGTCCCTATCCTTAAGGCCCTTTCCAGATGTGCATCCACGCTTCTCTCGCAGGCAGTGGGGATGCTAGGGCCAAGAGAATTTCGCTCCATGCGGGCTTCTTCCACCGTGCTGCGCAGACTAGCTCAGGCAAGCGGCAGCAGCATTCCACAAAGCGACTCAGATTTCCCAACGAATGCTGTGCTTTCCCAGAGGAGGAGCCTGGTCAAAGAGGCTTTCCCTGAAGGGTGGTATCTCCCACCTTGAGACTTGGCCTAGGCAAGCAGGAGCAGCAGCCCACAGAACCGACTCTGATTTCTAAACAAACGGAGAGCGTGACACTTGTCTTCCCACCTGCCCGCTATTGTTGCAATGCATGCTCTCCTGTTTCATGACCTTTCGTTAAGACTGTTTCCACAGGCACAACCACGCTTCTCTCTCAAGTAGAGGGGATGCCCGGGCAAGAGGATTTCGCTCCATGCGGGTTTCTTACACCGTGCTTCGGAGACTATGTTCAGGCAAGCGGCATCAGCATCGCACTGAATCGACTCTGTTTTCCCCAAGAATGCTGTGCTTTCCTAGAGGGGATGCTCAGGCAAAGAGGCTTTCGCTCTATGCGGGATTCTACCACCGTGCTGCCAATACGAGGCTCAAGCAAGCAGCAACAGCAGCCCAGAGAACCGTCTCTTTTTTCCCAGCGACTGCTATGCTTTCGCAGAGGTTTTCAGCTTGGCCTGAACCGCACTTCGCTGCTGCTTCCTCAGCAAGGCTTTGGGCGTTCGCCCTGTCGCGTCAGGTCAGGAGATCTGCGGGAGAGCTGGTGCCTCTTGGGCTTTCCTCTCGCGAGCTCCATGGTCGCACCCTGGGTTCACCGTGCCAGGCTGAACTTCGCAGACACAGCCACCACCCTGCAGCAGCGTGCGTGGTCTAGGATGACACTCCCTGCCAACGGCCATCTCCTGGCGTAGTAAGGCTTGGCTTTTTGCTCTGGAGTTCGGGCGGACTCGGGGACTAGGCCAGTGCCTTCCCCATAGGAAAGGAGAGACGAGAGAAACCCTGCACAGTGCCCTTGAACTGGGATGGGGAGCTGTGGGAGACTGTGTCCTCTTCTTCCCCGACACACCCCCTGCCACCCCCAACGCTGCCACCTCTTGGAGGAAGGTGGCATCAGGCTGCCCTTTCTTCCAGGGAGCTGGATGTACAAGATCCGTGTATGGCGCCTGGTGGCAAGCCCACGTCTGCCCTAGGGACAGTTGGCCTTGTAGATGCTGTCCCCTTGGGACAGGAGGCACACAGAACAGGCCTGCATTCTGCCCAGACTCCTTCCTCAGAGTTGAGTATGCGCGTCTGCCCTAGCCGTCCCCTCGTGTCTTCCTAAGGCAGGCTTCCTTCTCTACGCACATGGAGCGGGTCACGCTTGTCTTGCCACCGTCCCTCTGTTCTTCCCAGGGCAGCCTCTACTGCTTTGCGACTGTCTCCGGACAACAAGACCAACGGCTCCTACTCTTCTCCCGGAGAGGCGTTCTGCTCCTTCCCCAGAAGTGCTCCTGGGCAGCACGGTGACAGCCGTGTCCCTATCCTTAAACCTTTCCAGATGTGCATCCACGCTTCTCACGCAGGCAGTGGGGATGGTAGGGCCAAGAGAATTTCGCTTCATGCGGGTTTCTTCCACCGTGCTGCGCAGACTAGCTCAAGCAAGCAACAGGAGCATCCCACAAAGCGACTCAGATTTCCCAACGAATGCTGTGCTTTCCTAGAGGAGGAGCCTGGTCAAAGAGGCTTTCCCTGTAGGGTGGTATCTCCCACCTTGAGACTTGGCCTAGGCAAGCAGGAGCAGCAGCCCGCAGAACCGACTCTGATTTCTAAGCAAATGAAGAGGGTGACACTTGTCTTCCCACCTGCCCGCTATTGTTGCAATGCATGCTCTCCTGTTTCATGACCTTTCGTTAAGACTGTTTCCACAGGCACAACCACGCTTCTCTCTCAAGTAGAGGGGATGCCCGGGCAAGAGGATTTCGCTCCATGCGGGTTTCTTACACCGTGCTTCGGAGACTATGTTCAGGCAAGCGGCATCAGCATCGCACTGGATTGACTCAGTTTTCCCCAAGAATGCTGTGCTTTCCTAGAGGGAATGCTCAGGCAAAGAGGCTTTCGCTCTATGCGGGATTCTACCACCGTGCTGCCAATACGAGGCTCAAGCAAGCAGCAACAGCAGCCCAGAGAACCGACTCTTTTTTCCCAGTGACTGCTGTGCTTTCGCAGAGGTTTTCAGCTTGGCCTGAGCCGCACTTTGCTGCTGCTTCCTCAGCAAGGCTTTGGGCGTTTGCTCTGTCACGTCAGGGAAGGAAATCTGCGGGAGAGCTGGTGCCTCTTGGGCTTTCCTCTCCCGAGCTCCATGGTCGCACCCTGGGTTCACCGTGCCAGGCTGAACTTCGCAGACACAGCCACCACCCTGCAGCAGCGTGCGTGGTCTAGGATGACACTCCTGCCAACTGCCAACTCCTGGCGTAGTAAGGCTTGGCTTTTTGCTCTGGAGTTCAGGCGGACTCGGGGACTAGGCGAGTGCCTTCCCCATAGAAAAGGAGAGACGAGAGGAACCTTGCACAGTGCCCTTGAACTGGGATGGGGAGCTGTGGGGGACTGTGTCCTCTTCTTCCCCGACACACCCCCTGCCACCCCCAACGCTGCCACCTCTTGGAGGAAGGTGGCATCAGGCTGCCTTTTCTTCCAGGGAGCTGGATGTACAAGATCCGTGTATGGCGCCTGATGGCAAGCCCACGTCTGCCCTAGGGACAGTTGGCCTTGGAGATGCTGTCCCCTTGGGACAGGAGGCACACAGGGCAGGCCAGCATTCTTCCCAGACTCCTTCCTCAGAGTGGAGTATGCGCGCCTGCCCTAGGCGTCCCTTCGTGTCTTCCTAAAGCCAGGCTTCCGTCTCTACGCACTGGGAGCGGGTGACGCTACTTGCCACCGTCCCGCTGTTCTTCCCAGGGCAGGCTCTCCTGCTTTGCGACTGTCTCCGGACAACAAGGCCAACGGCTCCTACTCTTCTCCCGGAGAGGCGTTCTGCTCCTTCCTCAGACTTGCTCCCGGGCAGCACGGTTACAGCCGTGTCCCTATCCTTAAACCTTTCCAGATGTGCATCCACGCTTCTCTCGCAGGCAGTGGGGATGGTAGGGCCAAGAGTATTTCGCTCCATGCGGGTTTCTTCCACCGTGCTGCGCAGACTAGCTCAAGCAAGCAGCAGGAACATCCCACAAAGCGACTCAGATTTCCCAACGAATGCTGTGCTTTCCTAGAGGAGGAGCCTGGTCAAAGAGGCTTTCCCTGTAGGGTGGTATATCCCACCTTGAGACTTGGCCTAGGCGAGCAGGAGCAGCACCCCCAGAACCGACTCTGATTTCTAAGCAAATGAAGAGGTTGACACTTGTCTTCCCACCTGCCCGCTATTGTTGCAATGCATGCTCTCCTGTTTCATGACCTTTTGTTAAGACTGTTTCCACAGTCACAACCACGCTTCTCTCTCAAGTAGAGGGGATGCCCGGGCCAAGAGGATTTCGCTCCATGCATGTTTCTTACACCGTGCTTCGGAGATTATGTTCAGGAAAGCGGCATCTGCATCGCACAGAACCGACTCTGTTTTCCCCAAGAATGCTGTGCTTTCCTAGAGGGGATGCCCAGGCAAAGGGGCTTTCGCTCTATGCGGGATTCTGCCACCGTGCTGCCAATACTAGGCTCAAGCAAGCAGCAACAGCAGCCCAGAGAACCGACTCTTTTTTCCCAGCGACTGCTATGCTTTCGCAGAGGTTTTCAGCTTGGCCTGAACCGCACTTCGCTGCTGCTTCCTCAGCAAGGCTTTGGGCTTTCGCCCTGTCGCGTCATGTCAGGAGATCTGCGGGAGAGCTGGTGCCTCTTGGGCTTTCCTCTCCCGAGCTCCATGGTCGCACCCTGGGTTCACCGTGCCAGGCTGAACTTCGCAGACACAGCCACCACCCTGCAGCAGCGTGCGTGGTCTAGGATGACACTCCCTGCCAACTGCCATCTCCTGGCATAGTAAGGCTTGGCTTTTTGCTCTGGAGTTCGGGCGCACTCGGGGACTAGGCCAGTGCCTTCCCCATAGGATAGGAGAGGCGACAGGAACCCTGCACAGTGCCCGTGCACGGGGATGGGGAGCTGTGGGGGACTGTCCCCTCTTCTTCCCCGACACACCCCCTGCCACCCCCAACGCTGCCACCTCTTGGAGGATGATGGCATCTGGCTGCCCTTTCTTCCAGGGAGCTGTATCTGCGAGTTACGGGTATGGCGCCTGGTGGCAAGCTCACGTCTGCCCTAGGGACAGTTGGCCTTGGAGATGCTGTCCCCTTGGGACAGGAGGCACACAGAACAGGCCTGCCTTCTGCCCAGACTCCTTCCTCAAGTGGAGTATGCGCGTCTGCCCTAGCCGTCCCCTCTTGTCTTCCTAAAGCCAGGTTTTTGTCTCTACGCACAGGGAGCGGTGACACGTGTCTTGACACCGTCCCTCTGTTCATCCCAGGGCAGGTTCTCCTGCTTTGCGACTGCTTCCGGACAACAAGGCCAACGGCTCCTTCTCTTCTCCCGGGGAGGCGTTCTGCTCCTTCCCCAGACTTGCTCCCGGTGAGCATGGTGACAGCCGTGTCCCTATCCTTAAGGCCCTTTCCAGATGTGCATCCACGCTTCTCTCGCAGGCAGTGGGGATGCTAGGGCCAAGAGAATTTCGCTCCATGCGGGCTTCTTCCACCGTGCTGCGCAGACTAGCTCAGGCAAGCGGCAGCAGCAATCCACAAAGCGACTCAGATTTCCCAACGAATGCTGTGCTTTCCCAGAGGAGGAGCCTGGTCAAAGAGGCTTTCCCTGAAGGGTGGTATCTCCCACCTTGAGACTTGGCCTAGGTAAGCAGGAGCAGCAGCCCACAGAACCGACTCTGATTTCTAAACAAACGGAGAGCGTGACACTTGTCTTCCCACCTGCCCGCTATTGTTGCAATGCATGCTCTCCTGTTTCATGACCTTTCGTTAAGACTGTTTCCACAGGCACAACCACGCTTCTCTCTCCAGTAGAGGGGATGCCCGGGCAAGAGGATTTCGCTCCATGCGGGTTTCTTACACCATGCTTCGGAGACTATGTTCAGGCAAGCGGCATCAGCATCGCACTGAATCGACTCTGTTTTCCCCAAGAATGCTGTGCTTTCCTAGAGGGGACGCTCAGGCAAAGAGGCTTTCGCTCTATGCGGGATTCTACCACCGTGCTGCCAATACGAGGCTCAAGCAAGCAGCAACAGCAGCCCAGAGAACCGACTCTTTTTTCCCAGTGACTGCTGTGCTTTCGCAGAGGTTTTCAGCTTGGCCTGAGACGCACTTTGCTGCTGCTTCCTCAGCAAGGCTTTGGGCGTTTGCTCTGTCAGGTCAGGGAAGGAAATCTGCGGGAGAGCTGGTGCCTCTTGGGCTTTGCTCTCCCAGGCTCCATGGTCGCACCCTGTGTTCACCGTGCCAGGCTGAACTTCGCAGACACAGCCACCACCCTGCAGCAGCGTGCGTGGTCTAGGATGACACTCCTGCCAACTGCCATCTCCTGGCGTAGTAATGCTTGGCTTTTTGCTCTGGAGTTCAGGCGGACTCGGGGACTAGGCCAGTGCCTTCCCCATAGGAAAGGAGAGACGAGAGGAACCCTGCACAGTGCCCTTGAACTGGGATGGGGAGCTGTGGGGGACTGTGTCCTCTTCTTCCCCGACACACCCCCTGCCACCCCCAACGCTGCCACCTCTTGGAGGAAGGTGGCATCAGGCTGCCCTTTCTTCCAGGGAGCTGGATGTACAAGATCCGTGTATGGCGCCTGGTGGCAAGCCCACGTCTGCCCTAGGGACAGTTGGCCTTGGAGATGCTGTCCCCTTGGGACAGGAGGCACACAGAGCAGGCCTGCATTTTGCCCAGACTCCTTCCTCAGAGTGGAGTATGCGCGCCTGCCCTAGCCGTCCCCTCGTGTCTTCCTAAGGCAGGCTTCCGTCTCTACGCACAGGGAGCGGGTGACGCTTGTCTTGCCACCGTCCCGCTGTTCTTCCCAGGGCAGCCTCTACTGCTTTGCGACTGTCTCAAGACAACAAGGCCAATGGCTCCTACTCTTCTCCCGGACAGGCGTTCTGCTCTTCCCCAGACTTGCTCCCGGGCAGCACGGTGACAGCCGTGTCCCTATCTTAAGGACCTTTCCAGATGTGCATCCACGCTTCTCTCGCAGGCAGTGGGGATGGTAGGGCCAAGAGAATTTCGCTCCATGCGTGTTTCTTCCACCGTGCTGCGCAGACTAGCTCAAACAAGCAGCAGGAGCATCCCACAAAGCGACTCAGATTTCCCAACGAATGCTGTGCTTTCCTAGAGGAGCAGCCTGGTCAAAGAGGCTTTCCCTGTAGGTTGGTATCTCCCAATTTGAGACTTGGCCTAGGCAAGCAGGAGCAGCAGCCCGCAGAACCGACTCTGATTTCTAAGCAAATGAAGAGGGTGACACTTGTCTTCGCACCTGCCCGCTATTGTTGCAATGCATGCTCTCCTGTTTCATGACCTTTTGTTAAGACTGTTTCCAAGTCACAACCACACTTTTCTCTCAAGAAGAGGGGATGCCCGGGACAAGAGGATTTCGCTCCATGCGGGTTTCTTACACCGTTCTTCGGAGACTATGTTCAGGCAAGCGGCATCTGCATCGCACAGAACCGACTCAGTTTTCCCCAAGAATGCTGTGCTTTCCTAGAGGGAATGCCCAGGCAAAGAGGCTTTCGCTCTATGCGGGATTCTGCCACCGTGCTGCCAATACTAGGCTCAAGCAAGCAGCAACAGCAGCCCAGAGAACCGACTCTTTTTTCCCAGCGACTGCTATGCTTTCGCAGAGGTTTTCAGCTTGGCCTGAACCGCACTTCGCTGCTGCTTCCTCAGCAAGGCTTTGGGCGTTCGCCCTGTCGCGTCAGGTCAGGAGATCTGCGGGAGAGCTGGTGCCTCTTGGGCTTTCCTCTCCCGAGCTCCATGGTCGCACCCTGGGTTCACCGTGCCAGGCTGAACTTCGCAGACACAGCCACCACCCTGCAGCAGCGTGCGTGGTCTAGGATGACACTCCCTGCCAACTGCCATCTCCTGGCATAGTAAGGCTTGGCTTTTTGCTCTGGAGTTCGGGCGCACTCGGGGACTAGGCCAGTGCCTTCCCCATAGGATAGGAGAGGCGACAGGAACCCTGCACAGTGCCCGTGCACGGGGATGGGGAGCTGTGGGGGACTGTCCCCTCTTCTTCCCCGACACACCCCCTGCCACCCCCAACGCTGCCACCTCTTGGAGGATGATGGCATCTGGCTGCCCTTTCTTCCAGGGAGCTGTATCTGCGAGTTACGGGTATGGCGCCTGGTGGCAAGCTCACGTCTGCCCTAGGGACAGTTGGCCTTGGAGATGCTGTCCCCTTGGGACAGGAGGCACACAGAACAGGCCTGCCTTCTGCCCAGACTCCTTCCTCAAGTGGAGTATGCGCGTCTGCCCTAGCCGTCCCCTCTTGTCTTCCTAAAGCCAGGTTTTTGTCTCTACGCACAGGGAGCGGTGACACGTGTCTTGACACCGTCCCTCTGTTCATCCCAGGGCAGGTTCTCCTGCTTTGCGACTGCTTCTGGACAACAAGGCCAACGGCGCCTTCTCTTCTCCCGGGGAGGCGTTCTGCTCCTTCCCCAGACTTGCTCCCGGTGAGCACGGTGACAGCCGTGTCCCTATCCTTAAGGCCCTTTCCAGATGTGCATCCACGCTTCTCTCGCAGGCAGTGGTGATGCTAGGGCCAAGAGAATTTCGCTCCATGCGGGCTTCTTCCAGCGTGCTGCGCAGACTAGCTCAGGCAAGCGGCAGCAGCATTCCACAAAGCGACTCAGATTTCCCAACGAATGCTGTGCTTTCCCAGAGGAGGAGCCTGGTCAAAGAGGCTTTCCCTGAAGAGTGGTATCTCCCACCTTGAGACTTGGCCTAGGCAAGCAGGAGCAGCAGCCCACAGAACCGACTCTGATTTCTAAGCAAACGGAGAGTGTGACACTTGTCTTGCCACCTGCCCGCTATTGTTGCAATGCATGCTCTCCTGTTTCATGACATTTCGTTAAGACTGTTTCCACAGGCACAACCACGCTTCTCTCTCCAGTAGAGGGGATGCCCGGGCAAGAGGATTTCGCTCCATGCGGGTTTCTTACACCGTGCTTCGGAGACTATGTTCAGGCAAGCGGCATCAGCATCGCACTGAATCGACTCTGTTTTCCCCAAGAATGCTGTGCTTTCCTAGAGGGGATGCTCAGGCAAAGAGGCTTTCGCTCTATGCGGGATTCTACCACCGTGCTGCCAATACGAGGCTCAAGCAAGCAGCAACAGCAGCCCAGAGAACCGACTCTTTTTTCCCAGTGACTGCTGTGCTTTCGCAGAGGTTTTCAGCTTGGCCTGAACCGCACTTCGCTGCTGTTTCCTCAGCAAGGCTTTGGGCGTTCGCCCTGTCGCGTCAGGTCAGGAGATCTGCGGGAGAGCTGGTGCCTCTTGGGCTTTCCTCTCCCGAGCTCCATGGTCGCACCCTGGGTTCACCGTGCCAGGCTGAACTTCGCAGACACAGCCACCACCCTGCAGCAGCGTGCGTGGTCTAGGATGACACTCCCTGCCAACTGCCATCTCCTGGCATAGTAAGGCTTGGCTTTTTGCTCTGGAGTTCGGGCGCACTCGGGGACTAGGCCAGTGCCTTCCCCATAGGATAGGAGAGGCGACAGGAACCCTGCACAGTGCCCGTGCACGGGGATGGGGAGCTGTGGGGGACTGTCCCCTCTTCTTCCCCGACACACCCCCTGCCACCCCCAACGCTGCCACCTCTTGGAGGATGATGGCATCTGGCTGCCCTTTCTTCCAGGGAGCTGTATCTGCGAGTTACGGGTATGGCGCCTGGTGGCAAGCTCACGTCTGCCCTAGGGACAGTTGGCCTTGGAGATGCTGTCCCCTTGGGACAGGAGGCACACAGAACAGGCCTGCCTTCTGCCCAGACTCCTTCCTCAAGTGGAGTATGCGCGTCTGCCCTAGCCGTCCCCTCTTGTCTTCCTAAAGCCAGGTTTTTGTCTCTACGCACAGGGAGCGGTGACACGTGTCTTGACACCGTCCCTCTGTTCATCCCAGGGCAGGTTCTCCTGCTTTGCGACTGCTTCCGGACAACAAGGCCAACGGCTCCTTCTCTTCTCCCGGGGAGGCGTTCTGCTCCTTCCCCAGACTTGCTCCCGGTGAGCATGGTGACAGCCGTGTCCCTATCCTTAAGGCCCTTTCCAGATGTGCATCCACGCTTCTCTCGCAGGCAGTGGGGATGCTAGGGCCAAGAGAATTTCGCTCCATGCGGGCTTCTTCCACCGTGCTGCGCAGACTAGCTCAGGCAAGCGGCAGCAGCAATCCACAAAGCGACTCAGATTTCCCAACGAATGCTGTGCTTTCCCAGAGGAGGAGCCTGGTCAAAGAGGCTTTCCCTGAAGGGTGGTATCTCCCACCTTGAGACTTGGCCTAGGTAAGCAGGAGCAGCAGCCCACAGAACCGACTCTGATTTCTAAACAAACGGAGAGCGTGACACTTGTCTTCCCACCTGCCCGCTATTGTTGCAATGCATGCTCTCCTGTTTCATGACCTTTCGTTAAGACTGTTTCCACAGGCACAACCACGCTTCTCTCTCCAGTAGAGGGGATGCCCGGGCAAGAGGATTTCGCTCCATGCGGGTTTCTTACACCATGCTTCGGAGACTATGTTCAGGCAAGCGGCATCAGCATCGCACTGAATCGACTCTGTTTTCCCCAAGAATGCTGTGCTTTCCTAGAGGGGACGCTCAGGCAAAGAGGCTTTCGCTCTATGCGGGATTCTACCACCGTGCTGCCAATACGAGGCTCAAGCAAGCAGCAACAGCAGCCCAGAGAACCGACTCTTTTTTCCCAGTGACTGCTGTGCTTTCGCAGAGGTTTTCAGCTTGGCCTGAGACGCACTTTGCTGCTGCTTCCTCAGCAAGGCTTTGGGCGTTTGCTCTGTCAGGTCAGGGAAGGAAATCTGCGGGAGAGCTGGTGCCTCTTGGGCTTTGCTCTCCCAGGCTCCATGGTCGCACCCTGTGTTCACCGTGCCAGGCTGAACTTCGCAGACACAGCCACCACCCTGCAGCAGCGTGCGTGGTCTAGGATGACACTCCTGCCAACTGCCATCTCCTGGCGTAGTAATGCTTGGCTTTTTGCTCTGGAGTTCAGGCGGACTCGGGGACTAGGCCAGTGCCTTCCCCATAGGAAAGGAGAGACGAGAGGAACCCTGCACAGTGCCCTTGAACTGGGATGGGGAGCTGTGGGGGACTGTGTCCTCTTCTTCCCCGACACACCCCCTGCCACCCCCAACGCTGCCACCTCTTGGAGGAAGGTGGCATCAGGCTGCCCTTTCTTCCAGGGAGCTGGATGTACAAGATCCGTGTATGGCGCCTGGTGGCAAGCCCACGTCTGCCCTAGGGACAGTTGGCCTTGGAGATGCTGTCCCCTTGGGACAGGAGGCACACAGAGCAGGCCTGCATTTTGCCCAGACTCCTTCCTCAGAGTGGAGTATGCGCGCCTGCCCTAGCCGTCCCCTCGTGTCTTCCTAAGGCAGGCTTCCGTCTCTACGCACAGGGAGCGGGTGACGCTTGTCTTGCCACCGTCCCGCTGTTCTTCCCAGGGCAGCCTCTACTGCTTTGCGACTGTCTCAAGACAACAAGGCCAATGGCTCCTACTCTTCTCCCGGACAGGCGTTCTGCTCTTCCCCAGACTTGCTCCCGGGCAGCACGGTGACAGCCGTGTCCCTATCTTAAGGACCTTTCCAGATGTGCATCCACGCTTCTCTCGCAGGCAGTGGGGATGGTAGGGCCAAGAGAATTTCGCTCCATGCGTGTTTCTTCCACCGTGCTGCGCAGACTAGCTCAAACAAGCAGCAGGAGCATCCCACAAAGCGACTCAGATTTCCCAACGAATGCTGTGCTTTCCTAGAGGAGCAGCCTGGTCAAAGAGGCTTTCCCTGTAGGTTGGTATCTCCCAATTTGAGACTTGGCCTAGGCAAGCAGGAGCAGCAGCCCGCAGAACCGACTCTGATTTCTAAGCAAATGAAGAGGGTGACACTTGTCTTCGCACCTGCCCGCTATTGTTGCAATGCATGCTCTCCTGTTTCATGACCTTTTGTTAAGACTGTTTCCAAGTCACAACCACACTTTTCTCTCAAGAAGAGGGGATGCCCGGGACAAGAGGATTTCGCTCCATGCGGGTTTCTTACACCGTTCTTCGGAGACTATGTTCAGGCAAGCGGCATCTGCATCGCACAGAACCGACTCAGTTTTCCCCAAGAATGCTGTGCTTTCCTAGAGGGAATGCCCAGGCAAAGAGGCTTTCGCTCTATGCGGGATTCTGCCACCGTGCTGCCAATACTAGGCTCAAGCAAGCAGCAACAGCAGCCCAGAGAACCGACTCTTTTTTCCCAGCGACTGCTATGCTTTCGCAGAGGTTTTCAGCTTGGCCTGAACCGCACTTCGCTGCTGCTTCCTCAGCAAGGCTTTGGGCGTTCGCCCTGTCGCGTCAGGTCAGGAGATCTGCGGGAGAGCTGGTGCCTCTTGGGCTTTCCTCTCCCGAGCTCCATGGTCGCACCCTGGGTTCACCGTGCCAGGCTGAACTTCGCAGACACAGCCACCACCCTGCAGTAGCGTGCGTGGTCTAGGATGACACTCCCTGCCAACTGCCATCTCCTGGCGTAGTAAGGCTTGGCTTTTTGCTCTGGAGTTCGGGCGGACTCGGGGACTAGGCCAGTGCCTTCCCCATAGGAAAGGAGAGGCGACAGGAACCCTGCACAGTGCCCGTGCACGGGGATGGGGAGCTGTGGGGGACTGTCCCCTCTTCTTCCCCGACACACCCCCTGCCACCCCCAACGCTGCCACCTCTTGGAGGATGATGGCATCTGGCTGCCCTTTCTTCCAGGGAGCTGTATCTGCGAGTTACGGGTATGGCGCCTGGTGGCAAGCTCACGTCTGCCCTAGGGACAGTTGGCCTTGGAGATGCTGTCCCCTTGGGACAGGAGGCACACAGAACAGACCTGCCTTCTGCCCAGACTCCTTCCTCAAGTGGAGTATGCGCGTCTGCCCTAGCCGTCCCCTCGTGTCTTCCTAAAGCCAGGTTTTTGTCTCTACGCACAGGGAGCGGTGACACGTGTCTTGACACCGTCCCTCTGTTCATCCCAGGGCAGGTTCTCCTGCTTTGCGACTGCTTCCGGACAACAAGGCCAACGGCTCCTTCTCTTCTCCCGGGGAGGCGTTCTGCTCCTTCCCCAGACTTGCTCCCGGTGAGCATGGTGACAGCCGTGTCCCTATCCTTAAGGCCCTTTCCAGATGTGCATCCACGCTTCTCTCGCAGGCAGTGGGGATGCTAGGGCCAAGAGAATTTCGCTCCATGCGGGCTTCTTCCACCGTGCTGCGCAGACTAGCTCAGGCAAGCGGCAGCAGCATTCCACAAAGCGACTCAGATTTCCCAACGAATGCTGTGCTTTCCCAGAGGAGGAGCCTGGTCAAAGAGGCTTTCCCTGAAGGGTGGTATCTCCCACCTTGAGACTTGGCCTAGGCAAGCAGGAGCAGCAGCCCACAGAACCGACTCTGATTTCTAAACAAACGGAGAGCGTGACACTTGTCTTCCCACCTGCCCGCTATTGTTGCAATGCATGCTCTCCTGTTTCATGACCTTTCGTTAAGACTGTTTCCACAGGCACAACCAGGCTTCTCTCTCCAGTAGAGGGGATGCCCGGGCAAGAGGATTTCGCTCCATGCGGGTTTCTTACACCGTGCTTCGGAGACTATGTTCAGGCAAGCGGCATCAGCATCGCACTGAATCGACTCTGTTTTCCCCAAGAATGCTGTGCTTTCCTAGAGGGGACGCTCAGGCAAAGAGGCTTTCGCTCTATGCGGGATTCTACCACCGTGCTGCCAATACGAGGCTCAAGCAAGCAGCAACAGCAGCCCAGAGAACCGACTCTTTTTTCCCAGTGACTGCTGTGCTTTCGCAGAGGTTTTCAGCTTGGCCTGAGACGCACTTTGCTGCTGCTTCCTCAGCAAGGCTTTGGGCGTTTGCTCTGTCAGGTCAGGGAAGGAAATCTGCGGGAGAGCTGGTGCCTCTTGGGCTTTGCTCTCCCAGGCTCCATGGTCGCACCCTGTGTTCACCGTGCCAGGCTGAACTTCGCAGACACAGCCACCACCCTGCAGCAGCGTGCGTGGTCTAGGATGACACTCCTGCCAACTGCCATCTCCTGGCGTAGTAATGCTTGGCTTTTTGCTCTGGAGTTCAGGCGGACTCGGGGACTAGGCCAGTGCCTTCCCCATAGGAAAGGAGAGACGAGAGGAACCCTGCACAGTGCCCTTGAACTGGGATGGGGAGCTGTGGGGGACTGTGTCCTCTTCTTCCCCGACACACCCCCTGCCACCCCCAACGCTGCCACCTCTTGGAGGAAGGTGGCATCAGGCTGCCCTTTCTTCCAGGGAGCTGGATGTACAAGATCCGTGTATGGCGCCTGGTGGCAAGCCCACGTCTGCCCTAGGGACAGTTGGCCTTGGAGATGCTGTCCCCTTGGGACAGGAGGCACACAGAGCAGGCCTGCATTTTGCCCAGACTCCTTCCTCAGAGTGGAGTATGCGCGCCTGCCCTAGCCGTCCCCTCGTGTCTTCCTAAGGCAGGCTTCCGTCTCTACGCACAGGGAGCGGGTGACGCTTGTCTTGCCACCGTCCCGCTGTTCTTCCCAGGGCAGCCTCTACTGCTTTGCGACTGTCTCAAGACAACAAGGCCAATGGCTCCTACTCTTCTCCCGGACAGGCGTTCTGCTCTTCCCCAGACTTGCTCCCGGGCAGCACGGTGACAGCCGTGTCCCTATCTTAAGGACCTTTCCAGATGTGCATCCACGCTTCTCTCGCAGGCAGTGCGGATGGTAGGGCCAAGAGAATTTCGCTCCATGCGTGTTTCTTCCACCGTGCTGCGCAGACTAGCTCAAACAAGCAGCAGGAGCATCCCACAAAGCGACTCAGATTTCCCAACGAATGCTGTGCTTTCCTAGAGGAGCAGCCTGGTCAAAGAGGCTTTCCCTGTAGGTTGGTATCTCCCAATTTGAGACTTGGCCTAGGCAAGCAGGAGCAGCAGCCCGCAGAACCGACTCTGATTTCTAAGCAAATGAAGAGGGTGACACTTGTCTTCGCACCTGCCCGCTATTGTTGCAATGCATGCTCTCCTGTTTCATGACCTTTTGTTAAGACTGTTTCCAAGTCACAACCACACTTTTCTCTCAAGAAGAGGGGATGCCCGGGACAAGAGGATTTCGCTCCATGCGGGTTTCTTACACCGTTCTTCGGAGACTATGTTCAGGCAAGCGGCAACTGCATCGCACAGAACCGACTCAGTTTTCCCTAAGAATGCTGTGCTTTCCTAGAGGGGATGCCCAGGCAAAGAGGCTTTCGCTCTATGCGGGATTCTGCCACCGTGCTGCCAATACTAGGCTCAAGCAAGCAGCAACAGCAGCCCAGAGAACCGACTCTTTTTTCCCAGCGACTGCTATGCTTTCGCAGAGGTTTTCAGCTTGGCCTGAACCGCATTTCGCTGCTGCTTCCTCAGCAAGGCTTTGGGCGTTCGCCCTGTCGCGTCAGGTCAGGAGATCTGCGGGAGAGCTGGTGCCTCTTGGGCTTTCCTCTCCCGAGCTCCATGGTCGCACCCTGGGTTCACCGTGCCAGGCTGAACTTCGCAGACACAGCCACCACCCTGCAGTAGCGTGCGTGGTCTAGGATGACACTCCCTGCCAACTGCCATCTCCTGGCGTAGTAAGGCTTGGCTTTTTGCTCTGGAGTTCGGGCGGACTCGGGGACTAGGCCAGTGCCTTCCCCATAGGAAAGGAGAGGCGACAGGAACCCTGCACAGTGCCCGTGCACGGGGATGGGGAGCTGTGGGGGACTGTCCCCTCTTCTTCCCCGACACACCCCCTGCCACCCCCAACGCTGCCACCTCTTGGAGGATCATGGCATCTGGCTGCCCTTCCTTCCAGGGAGCTGTATCTGCGAGTTACGGGTATGGCGCCTGGTGGCAAGCTCACGTCTGCCCTAGGGACAGTTGGCCTTGGAGATGCTGTCCCCTTGGGACAGGAGGCACACAGAACAGGCCTGCCTTCTGCCCAGACTCCTTCCTCAAGTGGAGTATGCGCGTCTGCCCTAGCCGTCCCCTCTTGTCTTCCTAAAGCCAGGTTTTTGTCTCTACGCACAGGGAGCGGTGACACGTGTCTTGACACCGTCCCTCTGTTCATGCCAGGGCAGGTTCTCCTGCTTTGCGACTGCTTCTGGACAACAAGGCCAACGGCGCCTTCTCTTCTCCCGGGGAGGCGTTCTGCTCCTTCCCCAGACTTGCTCCCGGTGAGCACGGTGACAGCCGTGTCCCTATCCTTAAGGCCCTTTCCAGATGTGCATCCACGCTTCTCTCGCAGGCAGTGGTGATGCTAGGGCCAAGAGAATTTCGCTCCATGCAGGCTTCTTCCAGCGTGCTGCGCAGACTAGCTCAGGCAAGCGGCAGCAGCATTCCACAAAGCGACTCAGATTTCCCAACGAATGCTGTGCTTTCCCAGAGGAGGAGCCTGGTCAAAGAGGCTTTCCCTGAAGAGTGGTATCTCCCACCTTGAGACTTGGCCTAGGCAAGCAGGAGCAGCAGCCCACAGAACCGACTCTGATTTCTAAGCAAACGGAGAGTGTGACACTTGTCTTGCCACCTGCCCGCTATTGTTGCAATGCATGCTCTCCTGTTTCATGACATTTCGTTAAGACTGTTTCCACAGGCACAACCACGCTTCTCTCTCCAGTAGAGGGGATGCCCGGGCAAGAGGATTTCGCTCCATGCGGGTTTCTTACACCGTGCTTCGGAGACTATGTTCAGGCAAGCGGCATCAGCATCGCACTGAATCGACTCTGTTTTCCCCAAGAATGCTGTGCTTTCCTAGAGGGGATGCTCAGGCAAAGAGGCTTTCGCTCTATGCGGGATTCTACCACCGTGCTGCCAATACGAGGCTCAAGCAAGCAGCAACAGCAGCCCAGAGAACCGACTCTTTTTTCCCAGTGACTGCTGTGCTTTCGCAGAGGTTTTCAGCTTGGCCTGAACCGCACTTCGCTGCTGTTTCCTCAGCAAGGCTTTGGGCGTTCGCCCTGTCGCGTCAGGTCAGGAGATCTGCGGGAGAGCTGGTGCCTCTTGGGCTTTCCTCTCCCGAGCTCCATGGTCGCACCCTGGGTTCACCGTGCCAGGCTGAACTTCGCAGACACAGCCACCACCCTGCAGCAGCGTGCGTGGTCTAGGATGACACTCCCTGCCAACTGCCATCTCCTGGCATAGTAAGGCTTGGCTTTTTGCTCTGGAGTTCGGGCGCACTCGGGGACTAGGCCAGTGCCTTCCCCATAGGATAGGAGAGGCGACAGGAACCCTGCACAGTGCCCGTGCACGGGGATGGGGAGCTGTGGGGGACTGTCCCCTCTTCTTCCCCGACACACCCCCTGCCACCCCCAACGCTGCCACCTCTTGGAGGATGATGGCATCTGGCTGCCCTTTCTTCCAGGGAGCTGTATCTGCGAGTTACGGGTATGGCGCCTGGTGGCAAGCTCACGTCTGCCCTAGGGACAGTTGGCCTTGGAGATGCTGTCCCCTTGGGACAGGAGGCACACAGAACAGGCCTGCCTTCTGCCCAGACTCCTTCCTCAAGTGGAGTATGCGCGTCTGCCCTAGCCGTCCCCTCTTGTCTTCCTAAAGCCAGGTTTTTGTCTCTACGCACAGGGAGCGGTGACACGTGTCTTGACACCGTCCCTCTGTTCATCCCAGGGCAGGTTCTCCTGCTTTGCGACTGCTTCCGGACAACAAGGCCAACGGCGCCTTCTCTTCTCCCGGGGAGGCGTTCTGCTCCTTCCCCAGACTTGCTCCCGGTGAGCACGGTGACAGCCGTGTCCCTATCCTTAAGGCCCTTTCCAGATGTGCATCCACGCTTCTCTCGCAGGCAGTGGTGATGCTAGGGCCAAGAGAATTTCCCTCCATGCGGTCTTCTTCCAGCGTGCTGCGCAGACTAGCTCAGGCAAGCGGCAGCAGCATTCCACAAAGCGACTCAGATTTCCCAACGAATGCTGTGCTTTCCCAGAGGAGGAGCCTGGTCAAAGAGGCTTTCCCTGAAGGGTGGTATCTCCCACCTTGAGACTTGGCCTAGGCAAGCAGGAGCAGCAGCCCACAGAACCGACTCTGATTTCTAAGCAAACGGAGAGGGTGACACTTGTCTTGCCACCTGCCCGCTATTGTTGCAATGCATGCTCTCCTGTTTCATGACATTTCGTTAAGACTGTTTCCACAGGCACAACCACGCTTCTCTCTCCAGTAGAGGGGATGCCCGGGCAAGAGGATTTCGCTCCATGCGGGTTTCTTACACCGTGCTTCGGAGACTATGTTCAGGCAAGCGGCATCAGCATCGCACTGAATCGACTCTGTTTTCCTCAAGAATGCTGTGCTTTCCTAGAGGGGATGCTCAGGCAAAGAGGCTTTCGCTCTATGCGGGATTCTACCACCGTGCTGCCAATACGAGGCTCAAGCAAGCAGCAACAGCAGCCCAGAGAACCGACTCTTTTTTCCCAGTGACTGCTGTGTTTTCGCAGAGGTTTTCAGCTTGACCTGAGGCGCACTTTGCTGCTGCTTCCTCAGCAAGGCTTTGGGCGTTTGCTCTGTCAAGTCAGGGAAGGAAATCTGCGCGAAAGCTGGTGCCTCTTGGGCTTTGCTCTCCCAGGCTCCATGGTCGCACCCTGGGTTCACCTTGCCAGGCTGAACTTCGCAGACACAGCCACCACCCTGCAGCAGCGTGCGTGGTCTAGGATGACACTCCCTGCCAACTGCCATCTCCTGGCGTAGTAAGGCTTGGCTTTTTGCTCTGGAGTTCAGGCGGACTCGGGGACTAGGCCAGTGCCTTCCCCATAGGAAAGGAGAGACGATAGGAACCCTGCACAGTGCCCTTGAACTGGGATGGGGAGCTGTGGGGGACTGTGTCCTCTTCTTCCCCGACACACCCCCTGCCACCCCCAACGGTGCCACCTCTTGGAGGAAGGTGGCATCAGGCTGCCCTTTCTTACAGTGAGCTGGATGTACAAGATCCGTGTATGGCACCTGGTGGCAAGCCCACGTCTGCCCTAGGGACAGTTGGCCTTGGAGATGCTGTCCCCTTGGGACAGGAGGCACACAGAACAGGCCTGCCTTCTGCCCAGACTCCTTCCTCAGAGTGGAGTATGCGCGCCTGCCCTAGACGTCCCCTCGTGTCTTCCTAAAGCCAGGCTTCCGTCTCTACGCACAGGGAGCGGGTGACGCTTGTCTTGCCACCGTCCCGCTGTTCTTCCCAGGGCAGCCTATCCTGTTTTGCGACTGTTTCCGGACAACAAGGCCAACGGCTCCTACTCTTCTCCCGGAGAGGCGTTCTGCTCCTTCCCCAGACTTGCTCCCGGGCAGCACGGTGACAGCCGTGTCCCTATCCTTAAACCTTTCCAGATGTGCATCCACGCTTCCTTCGCAGGCAGTGGGGATGGTAGGGCCAAGAGAATTTCGCTCCATGCGGGTTTCTTCCACCGTGCTGCGCAGACTAGCTCAAGCAAGCAGCAGGAGCATCCCACAAAGCGACTCAGATTTCCCAACGAATGCTGTGCTTTCCTAGAGGAGGAGCCTGGTCAAAGAGGCTTTCCCTGTAGGGTGGTATCTCCCACCTTGAGACTTGGCCTAGGCAAGCAGGAGCAGCAGCCCGCAGAACCGACTCTGATTTCTAAGCAAATGAAGAGGGTGACACTTGTCTTCGCACCTGCCCGCTATTGTTGCAATGCATGCTCTCCTGTTTCATGACCTTTTGTTAAGACTGTTTCTACAGTCACAACCACGCTTCTCTCTCAAGTAGAGGGGATGCCCGGGCCAAGAATATTTCGCTCCATGCCGGTTTCTTACACCGTGCTTCGGAGACTATGTTCAGGCAAGCGGCATCTGCATCGCACAGAACCGACTCTGTTTTCCCCAAGAATGCTGTGCTTTCCTAGAGGGGATGCTCAGGCAAAGAGGCTTTCGCTCTATGCGGGATTCTGCCACCGTGCTGCCAATACTAGGCTCAAGCAAGCAGCAACAGCAGCCCAGAGAACCGACTCTTTTTTCCCAGCGACTGCTATGCTTTCGCAGAGGTTTTCAGCTTGGCCTGAACCGCACTTCGCTGCTGCTTCCTCAGCAAGGCTTTGGGCGTTCGCCCTGTCGCGTCAGGTCAGGAGATCTGCGGGAGAGCTGGTGCCTCTTGGGCTTTCCTCTCCCGAGCTCCATGGTCGCACCCTGGGTTCACCGTGCCAGGCTGAACTTCGCAGACACAGCCACCACCCTGCAGCAGCGTGCGTGGTCTAGGATGACACTCCCTGCCAACTGCCATCTCCTGGCGTAGTAAGGCTTGGCTTTTTGCTCTGGAGTTCGGGCGGACTCGGGGACTAGGCCAGTGCCTTCCCCATAGGAAAGGAGAGGCGACAGGAACCCTGCACAGTGCCCGTGCACGGGGATGGGGAGCTGTGGGGGACTGTCCCCTCTTTTTCCCCGACACACCCCCTGCCACCCCCAACGCTGCCACCTTTGGAGGATGATGGCATCTGGCTGCCCTTTCTTCCAGGGAGCTGTATCTGCGAGTTACGGGTATGGCGCCTGGTGGCAAGCTCACGTCTGCCCTAGGGACAGTTGGCCTTGGAGATGCTGTCCCCTTGGGACAGGAGGCACACAGAACAGGCCTGCCTTCTGCCCAGACTCCTTCCTCAAGTGGAGTATGCGCGTCTGCCCTAGCCGTCCCCTCTTGTCTTCCTAAAGCCAGGTTTTTGTCTCTACGCACAGGGAGCGGTGACACGTGTCTTGACACCGTCCCTCTGTTCATCCCAGGGCAGGTTCTCCTGCTTTGCGACTGCTTCCGGACAACAAGGCAAACGGCTCCTTCTCCTCTCCCGGGGAGGCGTTCTGCTCCTTCCCCAGACTTGCTCCCGGTGAGCATGGTGACAGCCGTGTCCCTATCCTTAAGGCCCTTTCCAGATGTGCATCCACGCTTCTCTCGCAGGCAGTGGGGATGCTAGGGCCAAGAGAATTTCGCTCCATGCGGGCTTCTTCCACCGTGCTGCGCAGACAAGCTCAGCCAAGCGGCAGCAGCATTCCACAAAGCGACTCAGATTTCCCAACGAATGCTGTGCTTTCCCAGAGGAGGAGCCTGGTCAAAGAGACTTTCCCTGAAGGGTGGTATCTCCCACCTTGAGACTTGGCCTAGGCAAGCAGGAGCAGCAGCCCACAGAACCGACTCTGATTTCTAAACAAACGGAGAGCGTGACACTTGTCTTCCCACCTGCCCGCTATTGTTGCAATGCATGCTCTCCTGTTTCATGACCTTTCGTTAAGACTGTTTCCACAGGCACAACCACGCTTCTCTCTCCAGTAGAGGGGATGCCCGGGCAAGAGGATTTCGCTCCATGCGGGTTTCTTACACCGTGCTTCGGAGACTATGTTCAGGCAAGCGGCATCAGCATCGCACTGAATCGACTCTGTTTTCCCCAAGAATGCTGTGCTTTCCTAGAGGGGATGCTCAGGCAAAGAGGCTTTCGCTCTATGCGGGATTCTACCACCGTGCTGCCAATACGAGGCTCAAGCAAGCAGCAACAGCAGCCCAGAGAACCGACTCTTTTTTCCCAGTGACTGCTGTGCTTTTGCAGAGGTTTTCAGCTTGGCCTGAACCGCACTTCGCTGCTGCTTCCTCAGCAAGGCTTTGGGCGTTCGCCCTGTCGCGTCAGGTCAGGAGATCTGCGGGAGAGCTGGTGCCTCTTGGGCTTTCCTCTCCCGAGCTCCATGGTCGCACCCTGGGTTCACCGTGCCAGGCTGAACTTCGCAGACACAGCCACCACCCGGCAGCAGCGTGCGTGGTCTAGGATGACACTCCTGCCAACTGCCATCTCCTGGCGTAGTAAGGCTTGGCTTTTTGCTCTGGAGTTCAGGCGGACTCGGGGACTAGGCCAGTGCCTTCCCCATAGGAAAGGGGAGACGAGAGGAGCCCTGCACAGTGCCCTTGAACTGGGATGGGGAGCTGTGGGGGACTGTGTCCTCTTCTTCCCCGACACACCCCCTGGCACCCCCAACGCTGCCACCTCTTGGAGGAAGGTGGCATCAGGCTGCCCTTTCTTCCAGGGAGCTGGATGTACAAGATCCGTGTATGGCGCCTGGTGGCAAACCCACGTCTGCCCTAGGGACAGATGGCCTTGGAGATGCTGTCCCCTTGGGACAGGAGGCACACAGAACAGGCCTGCATTCTGCCCAGACTCCTTCCTCACAGATGAGTATGCGCGCCTGCCCTAGCCGTCCCCTCGTGTCTTCCTAAAGCCAGGCTTCCGTCTCTACGCACAGGGAGTGGGTGACGCTTGTCTTGCCACCGTCCCGCTGTTCTTCCCAGGGCAGCCTCTCCTGCTTTGCGACAGTCTCCGGACAACAAGGCCAACGGCTCCTACTCTTCCCCTGGAGAGGCGTTCTGCTCCTTCCCCAGACTTGATCCCGGGCAGCACGGTGACAGCCGTGTCCCTATCCTTAAACCTTTCCAGATGTGCATCCACGCTTCTCTCGCAGGCAGTGGGGATGGTAGGGCCAAGAGAATTTCGCTCCATGCGGGTTTCTTCCACCGTGCTGCGCAGACTAGCTCAAGCAAGCAGCAGGAGCACCCCAAAAGCGACTCAGATTTCCAAACGAATGCTGTGCTTTCCTAGAGGAGGAGCCTCGTCAAAGAGGCTTTCCCTGTAGGGTGGTATCTCCCACCTTGAGACTCGGCCTAGGCAAGCAGGAGCAGCAGCCCGCAGAACCGACTCTGATTTCTAAGCAAATGAAGAGGGTGACATTTCTCTTCCCACCTGCCTGCTATTGTTGCAATGCTTGCTCTCCCGTTTCATGACCTTTTGTTAAGACTGTTTCCACAGTCACAACCACGCTTCTCTCTCAAGTAGAGGGGATGCCCGGGCCAAGAGGATTTCGCTCCATGCGGGTTTCTTACACCGTGCTTCGGAGACTATGTTCAGGCAAGCGGCATCTGCATCGCACAGAACCGACTCTGTTTTCCCCAAGAATGCTGTGCTTTCCTAGAGGGGATGCCCAGGCAAAGAGGCTTTCGCTCTATGCGGGATTCTGCCACCGTGCTGCCAATACTAGGCTCAAGCAAGCAGCAACAGCAGCCCAGAGAACCGACTCTTTTTTCCCAGCGACTGCTATGCTTTCGCAGAGGTTTTCAGCTTGGCCTGAACCGTACTTCGCTGCTGCTTCCTCAGCAAGGCTTTGGGCGTTCGCCCTGTCGCGTCAGGTCAGGAGATCTGCGGGAGAGCTGGTGCCTCTTGGGCTTTCCTCTACCGAGCTCCATGGTGGCACACTGGGTTCACCGTGCCAGGCTGAACTTCGCAGACACAGCCACCACCCTGCAGCAGCGTGCGTGGTCTAGGATGACACTCCCTGCCAACTGCCATCTCCTGGCGTAGTAAGGCTTGGCTTTTTCCTCTGGAGTTTGGGCGGACTTGGGGACTAGGCCAGTGCCTTCCCCATAGGAAAGGAGAGGCGACAGGAAACCTGCACAGTGCCCGTGCACGGGGATGGGGAGCTGTGGGGGACTGTCCCCTCTTCTTCCCCGACACACCCCCTGCCACCCCCAACGCTGCCACCTCTTGGAGGATGATGGCATCTGGCTGCCCTTTCTTCCAGGGAGCTGTATCTGCGAGTTACGGGTATGGCGCCTGGTGGCAAGCTCACGTCTGCCCTAGGGACAGTTGGCCTTGGAGATGCTGTCCCCTTGGGACAGGAGGCACACAGAACAGGCCTGCCTTCTGCCCAGACTCCTTCCTCAAGTGGAGTATGCGCGTCTGCCCTAGCCGTCCCCTCGTGTCTTCCTAAAGCCAGGTTTTTGTCTCTACGCACAGGGAGCGGTGACGCTTGTCTTGCCACCGTCCCGCTGTTCTTCCCAGGGCAGCCTCTCCTGCTTTGCGACAGTCTCCGGACAACAAGGCCAACGGCTCCTACTCTTCCCCTGGAGAGGCGTTCTGCTCCTTCCCCAGACTTGCTCCCGGGCAGCACGGTGACAGCCGTGTCCCTATCCTTAAACCTTTCCAGATGTGCATCCACGCTTCTCTCGCAGGCAGTGGGGATGGTAGGGCCAAGAAATTTCGCTCCATGCGGGTTTCTTCCACCGTGCTGCGCAGACTAGCTCAAGCAAGCAGCAGGAGCATCCCACAAAGCGACTCAGATTTCCCAACGAATGCTGTGCATTCCTAGAGGAGGAGCCTCGTCAAAGAGGCTTTCCCTGTAGGGTGGTATCTCCCACCTTGAGACTCGGCCTAGGCAAGCAGGAGCAGCAGCCCGCAGAACCGACTCTGATTTCTAAGCAAATGAAGAGGGTGACACTTGTCTTCCCACCTGCCCGCTATTGTTGCAATGCATGCTGTCCTGTTTCATGACCTTTTGTTAAGACTGTTTCCACAGTCACAACCACGCTTCTCTCTCCAGTAGAGGGGATGCCCGGGCCAAGAACATTTCGCTCCATGCGGGTTTCTTACACCGTGCTTCGGAGACTATGTTCAGGCAAGCGGCATCTGCATCGCACAGAACCGACTCTGTTTTCCTCAAGAATGCTGTGCTTTCCTAGAGGGGATGCCCAGGCAAAGAGGCTTTCGCTCTATGCGGGATTCTGCCACCGTGCTGCCAATACTAGGCTCAAGCAAGCAGCAACAGCAGTCCAGAGAACCGACTCTTTTTTCCCAGCGACTGCTATGCTTTCGCAGAGGTTTTCAGCTTGGCCTGAACCGCACTTCGCTGCTGCTTCCTCAGCAAGGCTTTGGGCGTTCGCCCTGTCGCGTCAGGTCAGGAGATCTGCGGGAGAGCTGGTGCCTCTTGGGCTTTCCTCTCCCGAGCTCCATGGTCGCACCCTGGGTTCACCGTGCCAGGCTGAACTTCGCAGACACAGCCACCACCCTGCAGCAGCGTGCGTGGTCTAGGATGACACTCCCTGCCAACTGCCATCTCCTGGCATAGTAAGGCTTGGCTTTTTGCTCTGGAGTTCGGGCGGACTCGGGGACGAGGCCAGTGCCTTCCCCATAGGAAAGGAGAGGCGACAGGAACCCTGCACAGTGCCCGTGCACGGGGATGGGGAGCTGTGGGGGACTGTCCCCTCTTCTTCCCCGACACACCCCCTGCCACCCCCAACGCTGCCACCTCTTGGAGGAAGGTCGCATCAGGCTGCCCTTTCTTCCAGGGAGCAGGATGTACAAGATCCGTGTATGGCGCCTGGTGGCAAGCTCACGTCTGCCCTAGGGACAGTTGGCCTTGGAGATGCTGTCCCCTTGGGACAGGAGGCACACAGAGCAGGCCTGCATTCTGCCCAGACTCCTTCCTCAGAGTTGAGTATGCGCGCCTGCCCTAGCCGTCCCCTCGTGTCTTCCTAAGGCAGGCTTCCGTCTCTACGCACAGGGAGCGGGTGACGCTTGTCTTGCCACCGTCCCGCTGTTCTTCCCAGGGCAGCCTCTACTGCTTTGCGACTGTCTCCGGACAACAAGGCCAACGGCTCCTTCTCTTCTCCCGGAGAGGCGTTCTGCTCCTTCCTCAGACTTGCTCCCGGGCAGCACGGTGACAGCCGTGTCCCTATCCTTAAGGCCCTTTCCAGATGTGCATCCACGCTTCTCTCGCAGGCAGTGGGGATGGTAGGGCCAAGAGAATTTCGCTCCATGCGGGTTTCTTCCACCGTGCTGCACAGACTAGCTCAAGCAAGCAGCAGGAGCATCCCACAAAGCGACTCAGATTTCCCAACGAATGCTGTGCTTTCCTAGAGGAGGAGCCTGGTCAAAGAGGCTTTCCCTGAAGGGTGGTATCTCCCACCTTGAGACTCGGCCTAGGCAAGCAGGAGCAGCAGCCCGCAGAACCGACTCTGATTTCTAAGCAAATGAAGAGGGTGACATTTCTCTTCCCACCTGCCCGCTATTGTTGCAATGCTTGCTCTCCCGTTTCATGACCTTTTGTTAAGACTGTTTCCACAGTCACAACCACGCTTCTCTCTCAAGTAGAGGGGATGCCCGGGCCAAGAGGATTTCGCTCCATGCGGGTTTCTTACACCGTGCTTCGGAGACTATGTTCAGGCAAGCGGCATCTGCATCGCACAGAACCGACTCTGTTTTCCCCAAGAATGCTGTGCTTTCCTAGCGGGGATGCCCAGGCAAAGAGGCTTTCGCTCTATGCGGGATTCTGCCACCGTGCTGCCAATACTAGGCTCAAGCAAGCAGCAACAGCAGCCCAGAGAACCGACACTTTTTTCCCACGACTGCTATGCTTTCGCAGAGGTTTTCAGCTTGGCCTGAACCGTACTTCGCTGCTGCTTCCTCAGCAAGGCTTTGGGCGTTCGCCCTGTCGCGTCAGGTCAGGAGATCTGCGGGAGAGCTGGTGCCTCTTGGGCTTTCCTCTCCCGAGCTCCATGGTCGCACCCTGGGTTCACCGTGCCAGGCTGAACTTCGCAGACACAGCCACCACCCTGCAGCAGCGTGCGTGGTCTAGGATGACACTCCTGCCAACTGCCATCTCCTGGCGTAGTAAGGCTTGGCTTTTTGCTCTGGAGTTCAGGCGGACTCGGGGACTAGGCCAGTGCCTTCCCCATAGGAAAGGAGAGACGAGAGGAGCCCTGCACAGTGCCCTTGAACTGGGATGGGGAGCTGTGGGGGACTGTGTCCTCTTCTTCCCCGACACACCCCCTGCCACCCCCAACGCTGCCACCTCTTGGAGGAAGGTGGCATCAGGCTGCCCTTTCTTCCAGGGAGCTGGATGTACAAGATCCGTGTATGGCGCCTGGTGGCAAACCCACGTCTGCCCTAGGGACAGTTGGCCTTGGAGATGCTGTCCCCTTGGGACAGGAGGCACACAGAACAGGCCTGCATTCTGCCCAGACTCCTTCCTCAGAGTTGAGTATGCGCGCCTGCCCTAGCCGTCCCCTCGTGTCTTCCTAAAGCCAGGCTTCCGTCTCTACGCACAGGGAGCGGGTGACGCTTGTCTTGCCACCGTCCCGCTGTTCTTCCCAGGGCAGCCTCTCCTGCTTTGCGACAGTCTCCGGACAACAAGGCCAACGGCTCCTACTCTTCCCCTGGAGAGGCGTTCTGCTTCTTCCCCAGACTTGATCCCGGGCAGCACGGTGACAGCCGTGTCCCTATCCTTAAACCTTTCCAGATGTGCATCCACGCTTCTCTCGCAGGCAGTGGGGATGGTAGGGCCAAGAGAATTTCGCTCCATGCGGGTTTCTTCCACCGTGCTGCGCAGACTAGCTCAAGCAAGCAGCAGGAGCACCCCAAAAGCGACTCAGATTTCCAAACGAATGCTGTGCTTTCCTAGAGGAGGAGCCTGGTCAAAGAGGCTTTCCCTGTAGGGTGGTATCTCCCACCTTGAGACTCGGCCTAGGCAAGCAGGAGCAGCAGCCCGCAGAACCGACTCTGATTTCTAAGCAAATGAAGAGGGTGACACTTGTCTTCCCACCTGCCCGCTATTGTTGCAATGCATGCTGTCCTGTTTCATGACCTTTTGTTAAGACTGTTTCCACAGTCACATCCACGCTTCTCTCTCCAGTAGAGGGGATGCCCGGGCAAGAGGATTTCGCTCCATGCGGGTTTCTTACACCGTGCTTCGGAGACTATGTTCAGGCAAGCGGCATCTGCATCGCACAAACCGACTCTGTTTTCCCCAAGAATGCTGTGCTTTCCTAGAGGGGATGCCCAGGCAAAGAGGCTTTCGCTCTCTGCGGGATTCTGCCACCGTGCTGCCAATACTAGGCTCAAGCAAGCAGCAACAGCAGCCCAGAGAACCGACTCTTTTTTCCCAGCGACTGCTATGCTTTCGCAGAGGTTTTCAGCTTGGCCTGAACCGTACTTCGCTGCTGCTTCCTCAGCAAGGCTTTGGGCGTTCGCCCTGTTGCGTCAGGTCAGGAGATCTGCGGGAGAGCTGGTGCCTCTTGGGCTTTCCTCTCCCGAGCTCCATGGTCGCACCCTGGGTTCACCGTGCCAGGCTGAACTTCGCAGACACAGCCACCACCCTGCAGCAGCGTGCGTGGTCTAGGATGACACTCCCTGCCAACTGCCATCTCCTGGCGTAGTAAGGCTTGGCTTTTTGCTCTGGAGTTCGGGCGGACTCGGGGACTAGGCCAGTGCCTTCCCCATAGGAAAGGAGAGGCGACAGGAACCCTGCACAGTGCCCGTGCACGGGGATGGGGAGCTGTGGGGGACTGTCCCCTCTTCTTCCCCGACACACCCCCTGCCACCCCCAACGCTGCCACCTCTTGGAGGAAGGTGGCATCAGGCTGCCCTTTCTTCCAGGGAGCTGGATGTACAAGATCCGTGTATGGCGCCTGGTGGCAAGCCCACGTCTGCCCTAGGGACAGTTGGCCTTGGAGATGCTGTCCCCTTGGGACAGGAGGCACACAGAGCAGGCCTGCATTCTGCCCAGACTCCTTCCTCAGAGTTGAGTATGCGCGCCTGCCCTAGCCGTCCCCTCGTGTCTTCCTAAGGCAGGCTTCCGTCTCTACGCACAGGGAGCGGGTGACGCTTGTCTTGCCACCGTCCCGCTGTTCTTCCCAGGGCAGCCTCTACTGCTTTGCGACTGTCTCCGGACAACAAGGCCAACGGCTCCTTCTCTTCTCCCGGAGAGGCGTTCTGCTCCTTCCTCAGACTTGCTCCCGGGCAGCACGGTGACAGTCGTGTCCCTATCTTTAAACCTTTCCAGATGTGCATCCACGCTTCTCTCGCAGGCAGTGGGGATGGTAGGGCCAAGAGAATTTCGCTCCATGCGGGTTTCTTCCACCGTGCTGCGCAGACTAGCTCAAGCAAGCAGCAGGAGCATCCCACAAAGCGACTCAGATTTCCCAACGAATGCTGTGCTTTCCTAGAGGAGGAGCCTGGTCAAAGAGGCTTTCCCTGAAGGGTGGTATCTCCCACCTTGAGACTTGGCCTAGGCAAGCAGGAGCAGCAGCCCGCAGAACCGACTCTGATTTCTAAGCAAATGAAGAGGGTGACATTTCTCTTCCCACCTACCCGCTATTGTTGCAATGCTTGCTCTCCCGTTTCATGACCTTTTGTTAAGACTGTTTCCACAGTCACAACCACGCTTCTCTCTCAAGTAGAGGGGATGCCCGAGCCAAGAGGATTTCGCTCCATGCGGGTTTCTTGCACCGTGCTTCGGAGACTATGTTCAGGCAAGCGGCATCTGCATCGCACAGAACCGACTGTGTTTTCCCCAAGAATGCTGTGCTTTCCTAGAGGGGATGCCCAGGCAAAGAGGCTTTCGCTCTATGCGGGATTCTGCCACCGTGCTGCCAATACTAGGCTCAAGCAAGCAGCAACAGCAGCCCAGAGAACCGACTCTTTTTTCCCAGCGACTGCTATGCTTTCGCAGAGGTTTTCAGCTTGGCCTGAACCGTACTTCGCTGCTGCTTCCTCAGCAAGGCTTTGGGCGTTCGCCCTGTCGCGTCAGGTCAGGAGATCTGCGGGAGAGCTGGTGCCTCTTGGGCTTTCCTCTCCCGAGCTCCATGGTCGCACCCTGGGTTCACCGTGCCAGGCTGAACTTCGCAGACACAGCCACCACCCTGCAGCAGCGTGCGTGGTCTAGGATGACACTCCCTGCCAACTGCCATCTCCTGGCGTAGTAAGGCTTGGCTTTTTGCTCTGGAGTTCGGGCGGACTCGGGGACTAGGCCAGTGCCTTCCCCATAGGAAAGGAGAGGCGACAGGAAACCTGCACAGTGCCCGTGCACGGGGATGGGGAGCTGTGGGGGACTGTCCCCTCTTCTTCCCCGACACACCCCCTGCCACCCCCAACGCTGCCACCTCTTGGAGGATGATGGCATCTGGCTGCCCTTTCTTCCAGGGAGCTGTATCTGCGAGTTACGGGTATGGCGCCTGGTGGCAAGCTCACGTCTGCCCTAGGGACAGTTGGCCTTGGAGATGCTGTCCCCTTGGGACAGGAGGCACACAGAACAGGCCTGCCTTCTGCCCAGACTCCTTCCTCAAGTGGAGTATGCGCGTCTGCCCTAGCCGTCCCCTCGTGTCTTCCTAAAGCCAGGTTTTTGTCTCTACGCACAGGGAGCGGTGACACGTGTCTTGACACCGTCCCTCTGTTCATCCCAGGGCAGGTTCTCCTGCTTTGCGACTGCTTCCGGACAACAAGGCCAACGGCGCCTTCTCTTCTCCCGGGGAGGCGTTTGCTCCTTCCCCAGACTTGCTCCCGGTGAGCATGGTGACAGCCGTGTCCCTATCCTTAAGGCCCTTTCCAGATGTGCATCCACGCTTCTCTCGCAGGCAGTGGGGATGGTAGGGCCAAGAGAATTTCGCTCCATGCGGGCTTCTTCCACCGTGCTGCGCAGACTAGCTCAGGCAAGCGGCAGCAGCATTCCACAAAGCGACTCAGATTTCCCAACGAATGCTGTGCTTTCCCAGAGGAGGAGCCTGGTCAAAGAGGCTTTCCCTGAAGGGTGGTATCTCCCACCTTGAGACTTGGCCTAGGCAAGCAGGAGCAGCAGCCCACAGAACCGACTCTGATTTCTAAACAAACGGAGAGCGTGACACTTGTCTTCCCACCTGCCCGCTATTGTTGCAATGCATGCTCTCCTGTTTCATGACCTTTCGTTAAGACTGTTTCCACAGGCACAACCACGCTTCTCTCTCCAGTAGAGGGGATGCCCGGGCAAGAGGATTTCGCTCCATGCGGGTTTCTTACACCGTGCTTCGGAGACTATGTTCAGGCAAGCGGCATCAGCATCGCACTGAATCGACTCTGTTTTCCCCAAGAATGCTGTGCTTTCCTAGAGGGGATGCTCAGGCAAAGAGGCTTTCGCTCTATGCGGGATTCTACCACCGTGCTGCCAATACGAGGCTCAAGCAAGCAGCAACAGCAGCCCAGAGAACCGACTCTTTTTTCCCAGTGACTGCTGTGCTTTTGCAGAGGTTTTCAGCTTGGCCTGAACCGCACTTCGCTGCTGCTTCCTCAGCAAGGCTTTGGGCGTTCGCCCTGTCGCGTCAGGTCAGGAGATCTGCGGGAGAGCTGGTGCCTCTTGGGCTTTCCTCTCCCGAGCTCCATGGTCGCACCCTGGGTTCACCGTGCCAGGCTGAACTTCGCAGACACAGCCACCACCCTGCAGCAGCGTGCGTGGTCTAGGATGACACTCCCTGCCAACTGCCATCTCCTGGCGTAGTAAGGCTTGGCTTTTTGCTCTGGAGTTCGGGCGGACTCGGGGACTAGGCCAGTGCCTTCCCCATAGGAAAGGAGAGGCGACAGGAACCCTGCACAGTGCCCGTGCACGGGGATGGGGAGCTGTGGGGGACTGTCCCCTCTTCTTCCCCGACACACCCCCTGCCACCCCCAACGCTGCCACCTCTTGGAGGAAGGTGGCATCAGGCTGCCCTTTCTTCCAGGGAGCTGGATGTACAAGATCCGTGTATGGCGCCTGGTGGCAAGCCCACGTCTGCCCTAGGGACAGTTGGCCTTGGAGATGCTGTCCCCTTGGGACAGGAGGCACACAGAGCAGGCCTGCATTCTGCCCAGACTCCTTCCTCAGAGTTGAGTATGCGCGCCTGCCCTAGCCGTCCCCTCGTGTCTTCCTAAGGCAGGCTTCCGTCTCTACGCACAGGGAGCGGGTGACGCTTGTCTTGCCACCGTCCCGCTGTTCTTCCCAGGGCAGCCTCTACTGCTTTGCGACTGTCTCCGGACAACAAGGCCAACGGCTCCTTCTCTTCTCCCGGAGAGGCGTTCTGCTCCTTCCTCAGACTTGCTCCCGGGCAGCACGGTGACAGTCGTGTCCCTATCTTTAAACCTTTCCAGATGTGCATCCACGCTTCTCTCGCAGGCAGTGGGGATGGTAGGGCCAAGAGAATTTCGCTCCATGCGGGTTTCTTCCACCGTGCTGCGCAGACTAGCTCAAGCAAGCAGCAGGAGCATCCCACAAAGCGACTCAGATTTCCCAACGAATGCTGTGCTTTCCTAGAGGAGGAGCCTGGTCAAAGAGGCTTTCCCTGAAGGGTGGTATCTCCCACCTTGAGACTTGGCCTAGGCAAGCAGGAGCAGCAGCCCGCAGAACCGACTCTGATTTCTAAGCAAATGAAGAGGGTGACATTTCTCTTCCCACCTACCCGCTATTGTTGCAATGCTTGCTCTCCCGTTTCATGACCTTTTGTTAAGACTGTTTCCACAGTCACAACCACGCTTCTCTCTCAAGTAGAGGGGATGCCCGAGCCAAGAGGATTTCGCTCCATGCGGGTTTCTTGCACCGTGCTTCGGAGACTATGTTCAGGCAAGCGGCATCTGCATCGCACAGAACCGACTGTGTTTTCCCCAAGAATGCTGTGCTTTCCTAGAGGGGATGCCCAGGCAAAGAGGCTTTCGCTCTATGCGGGATTCTGCCACCGTGCTGCCAATACTAGGCTCAAGCAAGCAGCAACAGCAGCCCAGAGAACCGACTCTTTTTTCCCAGCGACTGCTATGCTTTCGCAGAGGTTTTCAGCTTGGCCTGAACCGTACTTCGCTGCTGCTTCCTCAGCAAGGCTTTGGGCGTTCGCCCTGTCGCGTCAGGTCAGGAGATCTGCGGGAGAGCTGGTGCCTCTTGGGCTTTCCTCTCCCGAGCTCCATGGTCGCACCCTGGGTTCACCGTGCCAGGCTGAACTTCGCAGACACAGCCACCACCCTGCAGCAGCGTGCGTGGTCTAGGATGACACTCCCTGCCAACTGCCATCTCCTGGCGTAGTAAGGCTTGGCTTTTTGCTCTGGAGTTCGGGCGGACTCGGGGACTAGGCCAGTGCCTTCCCCATAGGAAAGGAGAGGCGACAGGAAACCTGCACAGTGCCCGTGCACGGGGATGGGGAGCTGTGGGGGACTGTCCCCTCTTCTTCCCCGACACACCCCCTGCCACCCCCAACGCTGCCACCTCTTGGAGGATCATGGCATCTGGCTGCCCTTTCTTCCAGGGAGCTGTATCTGCGAGTTACGGGTATGGCGCCTGGTGGCAAGCTCACGTCTGCCCTAGGGACAGTTGGCCTTGGAGATGCTGTCCCCTTGGGACAGGAGGCACACAGAACAGGCCTGCCTTCTGCCCAGACTCCTTCCTCAAGTGGAGTATGCGCGTCTGCCCTAGCCGTCCCCTCGTGTCTTCCTAAAGCCAGGTTTTTGTCTCTACGCACAGGGAGCGGTGACACGTGTCTTGACACCGTCCCTCTGTTCATCCCAGGGCAGGTTCTCCTGCTTTGCGACTGCTTCCGGACAACAAGGCCAACGGCGCCTTCTCTTCTCAGGGGAGGCGTTTGCTCCTTCCCCAGACTTGCTCCCGGTGAGCATGGTGACAGCCGTGTCCCTATCCTTAAGGCCCTTTCCAGATGTGCATCCACGCTTCTCTCGCAGGCAGTGGGGATGGTAGGGCCAAGAGAATTTCGCTCCATGCGGGCTTCTTCCACCGTGCTGCGCAGACTAGCTCAGGCAAGCGGCAGCAGCATTCCACAAAGCGACTCAGATTTCCCAACGAATGCTGTGCTTTCCCAGAGGAGGAGCCTGGTCAAAGAGGCTTTCCCTGAAGGGTGGTATCTCCCACCTTGAGACTTGGCCTAGGCAAGCAGGAGCAGCAGCCCACAGAACCGACTCTGATTTCTAAACAAACGGAGAGCGTGACACTTGTCTTCCCACCTGCCCGCTATTGTTGCAATGCATGCTCTCCTGTTTCATGACCTTTCGTTAAGACTGTTTCCACAGGCACAACCACGCTTCTCTCTCCAGTAGAGGGGATGCCCGGGCAAGAGGATTTCGCTCCATGCGGGTTTCTTACACCGTGCTTCGGAGACTATGTTCAGGCAAGCGGCATCAGCATCGCACTGAATCGACTCTGTTTTCCCCAAGAATGCTGTGCTTTCCTAGAGGGGATGCTCAGGCAAAGAGGCTTTCGCTCTATGCGGGATTCTACCACCGTGCTGCCAATACGAGGCTCAAGCAAGCAGCAACAGCAGCCCAGAGAACCGACTCTTTTTTCCCAGTGACTGCTGTGCTTTTGCAGAGGTTTTCAGCTTGGCCTGAACCGCACTTCGCTGCTGCTTCCTCAGCAAGGCTTTGGGCGTTCGCCCTGTCGCGTCAGGTCAGGAGATCTGCGGGAGAGCTGGTGCCTCTTGGGCTTTCCTCTCCCGAGCTCCATGGTCGCACCCTGGGTTCACCGTGCCAGGCTGAACTTCGCAGACACAGCCACCACCCTGCAGCAGCGTGCGTGGTCTAGGATGACACTCCTGCCAATTGCCATCTCCTGGCGTAGTAAGGCTTGGCTTTTTGCTCTGGAGTTCAGGCGGACTCGGGGACTAGGCCAGTGCCTTCCCCATAGGAAAGGAGAGACGAGAGGAGCCCTGCACAGTGCCCTTGAACTGGGATGGGGAGCTGTGGGGGACTGTGTCCTCTTCTTCCCCGACACACCCCCTGCCACCCCCAACGCTGCCACCTCTTGGAGGAAGGTGGCATCAGGCTGCCCTTTCTTCCAGGGAGCTGGATGTACAAGATCCGTGTATGGCGCCTGGTGGCAAACCCACGTCTGCCCTAGGGACAGTTGGCCTTGGAGATGCTGTCCCCTTGGGACAGGAGGCACACAGAGCAGGCCTGCATTTTGCCCAGACTCCTTCCTCAGAGTTGAGTATGCGCGCCTGCCCTAGCCGTCCCCTCGTGTCTTCCTAAAGCCAGGCTTCCGTCTCTACGCACAGGGAGCGGGTGACGCTTGTCTTGCCACCGTCCCGCTGTTCTTCCCAGGGCAGCCTCTCCTGCTTTGCGACAGTCTCCGGACAACAATGCCAACGGCTCCTACTCTTCCCCTGGAGAGGCGTTCTGCTCCTTCCCCAGACTTGATCCCGGGCAGCACGGTGACAGCCGTGTCCCTATCCTTAAACCTTTCCAGATGTGCATCCACGCTTCTCTCGCAGGCAGTGGGGATGGTAGGGCCAAGAGAATTTCGCTCCATGCGGGTTTCTTCCACCGTGCTGCGCAGACTAGCTCAAGCAAGCAGCAGGAGCACCCCAAAAGCGACTCAGATTTCCAAACGAATGCTGTGCTTTCCTAGAGGAGGAGCCTGGTCAAAGAGGCTTTCCCTGTAGGGTGGTATCTCCCACCTTGAGACTCGGCCTAGGCAAGCAGGAGCAGCAGCCCGCAGAACCGACTCTGATTTCTAAGCAAATGAAGAGGGTGACACTTGTCTTCCCACCTGCCCGCTATTGTTGCAATGCATGCTGTCCTGTTTCATGACCTTTTGTTAAGACTGTTTCCACAGTCACATCCACGCTTCTCTCTCCAGTAGAGGGGATGCCCGGGCAAGAGGATTTCGCTCCATGCGGGTTTCTTACACCGTGCTTCGGAGACTATGTTCAGGCAAGCGGCATCTGCATCGCACAGAAGCGACTCTGTTTTCCCCAAGAATGCTGTGCTTTCCTAGAGGGGATGCCCAGGCAAAGAGGCTTTCGCTCTCTGCGGGATTCTGCCACCGTGCTGCCAATACTAGGCTCAAGCAAGCAGCAACAGCAGCCCAGAGAACCGACTCTTTTTTCCCAGCGACTGCTATGCTTTCGCAGAGGTTTTCAGCTTGGCCTGAACCGTACTTCGCTGCTGCTTCCTCAGCAAGGCTTTGGGCGTTCGCCCTGTCGCGTCAGGTCAGGAGATCTGCGGGAGAGCTGGTGCCTCTTGGGCTTTCCTCTCCCGAGCTCCATGGTCGCACCCTGGGTTCACCGTGCCAGGCTGAACTTCGCAGACACAGCCACCACCCTGCAGCAGTGTGCGTGGTCTAGGATGACACTCCCTGCCAACTGCCATCTCCTGGCGTAGTAAGGCTTGGCTTTTTGCTCTGGAGTTCGGGCGGACTCGGGGACTAGGCCAGTGCCTTCCCCATAGGAAAGGAGAGGCGACAGGAACCCTGCACAGTGCCCGTGCACGGGGATGGGGAGCTGTGGGGGACTGTCCCCTCTTCTTCCCCGACACACCCCCTGCCACCCCCAACGCTGCCACCTCTTGGAGGAAGGTGGCATCAGGCTGCCCTTTCTTCCAGGGAGCTGGATGTACAAGATCCGTTTATGGCGCCTGGTGGCAAGCCCACGTCTGCCCTAGGGACAGTTGGCCTTGGAGATGCTGTCCCCTTGGGACAGGAGGCACACAGAGCAGGCCTGCATTCTGCCCAGACTCCTTCCTCAGAGTTGAGTATGCGCGCCTGCCCTAGCCGTCACCTCGTGTCTTCCTAAGGCAGGCTTCCGTCTCTACGCACAGGGAGCGGGTGACGCTTGTCTTGCCACCGTCCCGCTGTTCTTCCCAGGGCAGCCTCTACTGCTTTGCGACTGTCTCCGGACAACAAGGCCAACGGCTCCTTCTCTTCTCCCGGAGAGGCGTTCTGCTCCTTCCTCAGACTTGCTCCCGGGCAGCACGGTGACAGCCGTGTCCCTATCTTTAAACCTTTCCAGATGTGCATCCACGCTTCTCTCGCAGGCAGTGGGGATGGTAGGGCCAAGAGAATTTCGCTCCATGCGGGTTTCTTCCACCGTGCTGCGCAGACTAGCTCAAGCAAGCAGCAGGAGCATCCCACAAAGCGACTCAGATTTCCCAACGAATGCTGTGCTTTCCTAGAGGAGGAGCCTGGTCAAAGAGGCTTTCCCTGAAGGGTGGTATCTCCCACCTTGAGACTTGGCCTAGGCAAGCAGGAGCAGCAGCCTGCAGAACCGACTCTGATTTCTAAGCAAATGAAGAGGGTGACATTTCTCTTCCCACCTGCCCGCTATTGTTGCAATGCTTGCTCTCCCGTTTCATGACCTTTTGTTAAGACTGTTTCCACAGTAACAACCACGCTTCTCTCTCAAGTAGAGGGGATGCCCGAGCCAAGAGGATTTCGCTCCATGCGGGTTTCTTACACCGTGCTTCGGAGACTATGTTCAGGCAAGCGGCATCTGCATCGCACAGAACCGACTCTGTTTTCCCCAAGAATGCTGTGCTTTCCTAGAGGGGATGCCCAGGCAAAGAGGCTTTCGCTCTATGCGGGATTCTGCCACCGTGCTGCCAATACTAGGCTCAAGCAAGCAGCAACAGCAGCCCAGAGAACCGACTCTTTTTTCCCAGCGACTGCTATGCTTTCGCAGAGGTTTTCAGCTTGGCCTGAACCGTACTTCGCTGCTGCTTCCTCAGCAAGGCTTTGGGCGTTCGCCCTGTCGCGTCAGGTCAGGAGATCTGCGGGAGAGCTGGTGCCTCTTGGGCTTTCCTCTCCCGAGCTCCATGGTCGCACCCTGGGTTCACCGTGCCAGGCTGAACTTCGCAGACACAGCCACCACCCTGCAGCAGCGTGCGTGGTCTAGGATGACACTCCCTGCCAACTGCCATCTCCTGGCGTAGTAAGGCTTGGCTTTTTGCTCTGGAGTTCGGGCGGACTCGGGGACTAGGCCAGTGCCTTCCCCATAGGAAAGGAGAGGCGACAGGAACCCTGCACAGTGCCCGTGCACGGGGATGGGGAGCTGTGGGGGACTGTCCCCTCTTCTTCCCCGACACACCCCCTGCCACCCCCAACGCTGCCACCTCTTGGAGGATCATGGCATCTGGCTGCCCTTTCTTCCAGGGAGCTGTATCTGCGAGTTACGGGTATGGCGCCTGGTGGCAAGCTCACGTCTGCCCTAGGGACAGTTGGCCTTGGAGATGCTGTCCCCTTGGGACAGGAGGCACACAGAACAGGCCTGCCTTCTGCCCAGACTCCTTCCTCAAGTGGAGTATGCGCGTCTGCCCTAGCCGTCCCCTCGTGTCTTCCTAAAGCCAGGTTTTTGTCTCTACGCACAGGGAGCGGTGACACGTGTCTTGACACCGTCCCTCTGTTCATCCCAGGGCAGGTTCTCCTGCTTTGCGACTGCTTCCGGACAACAAGGCCAACGGCGCCTTCTCTTCTCCCGGGGAGGCGTTCTGCTCCTTCCCCAGACTTGCTCCCGGTGAGCATGGTGACAGCCGTGTCCCTATCCTTAAGGCCCTTTCCAGATGTGCATCCACGCTTCTCTCGCAGGCAGTGGGGATGGTAGGGCCAAGAGAATTTCGCTCCATGCGTGTTTCTTCCACCGTGCTGCGCAGACTAGCTCAAACAAGCAGCAGGAGCATCCCACAAAGCGACTCAGATTTCCCAACGAATGCTGTGCTTTCCTAGAGGAGCAGCCTGGTCAAAGAGGCTTTCCCTGTAGGTTGGTATCTCCCAATTTGAGACTTGGCCTAGGCAAGCAGGAGCAGCAGCCCGCAGAACCGACTCTGATTTCTAAGCAAATGAAGAGGGTGACACTTGTCTTCGCACCTGCCCGCTATTGTTGCAATGCATGCTCTCCTGTTTCATGACCTTTTGTTAAGACTGTTTCCACAGTCACAACCACACTTTTCTCTCAAGAAGAGGGGATGCCCGGGACAAGAGGATTTCGCTCTATGCGGGTTTCTTACACCGTTCTTCGGAGACTATGTTCAGGCAAGCGGCATCTGCATCGCACAGAACCGACTCAGTTTTCCCCAAGAATGCTGTGCTTTCCTAGAGGGGATGCCCAGGCAAAGAGGCTTTCGCTCTATGCGGGATTCTGCCACCGTGCTGCCAATACTAGGCTCAAGCAAGCAGCAACAGCAGCCCAGAGAACCGACTCTTTTTTCCCAGCGACTGCTATGCTTTCGCAGAGGTTTTCAGCTTGGCCTGAACCGCACTTCGCTGCTGCTTCCTCAGCAAGGCTTTGGGCGTTCGCCCTGTTGCGTCAGGTCAGGAGATCTGCGGGAGAGCTGGTGCCTCTTGGGCTTTCCTCTCCCGAGCTCCATGGTCGCACCCTGGGTTCACCGTGCCAGGCTGAACTTCGCAGACACAGCCACCACCCTGCAGCAGCGTGCGTGGTCTAGGATGACACTCCCTGCCAACTGCCATCTCCTGGCGTAGTAAGGCTTGGCTTTTTGCTCTGGAGTTCGGGCGGACTCGGGGACTAGGCCAGTGCCTTCCCCATAGGAAAGGAGAGGCGACAGGAACCCTGCACAGTGCCCGTGCACGGGGATGGGGAGCTGTGGGGGACTGTCCCCTCTTCTTCCCCGACACACCCCCTGCCACCCCCAACGCTGCCACCTCTTGGAGGATCATGGCATCTGGCTGCCCTTTCTTCCAGGGAGCTGTATCTGCGAGTTACGGGTATGGCGCCTGGTGGCAAGCTCACGTCTGCCCTAGGGACAGTTGGCCTTGGAGATGCTGTCCCCTTGGGACAGGAGGCACACAGAACAGGCCTGCCTTCTGCCCAGACTCCTTCCTCAAGTGGAGTATGCGCGTCTGCCCTAGCCCTCCCCTCTTGTCTTCCTAAAGCCAGGTTTTTGTCTCTACGCACAGGGAGCGGTGACACGTGTCTTGACACCGTCCCTCTGTTCATCCCAGGGCAGGTTCTCCTGCTTTGCGACTGCTTCCGGACAACAAGGCCAACGGCGCCTTCTCTTCTCCCGGGGAGGCGTTCTGCTCCTTCCCCAGACTTGCTCCCGGTGAGCACGGTGACAGCCGTGTCCCTATCCTTAAGGCCCTTTCCAGATGTGCATCCACGCTTCTCTCGCAGGCAGTGGTGATGCTAGGGCCAAGAGAATTTCGCTCCATGCGGGCTTCTTCCAGCGTGCTGCGCAGACTAGCTCAGGCAAGCGGCAGCAGCATTCCACAAAGCGACTCAGATTTCCCAACGAATGCTGTGCTTTCCCAGAGGAGGAGCCTGGTCAAAGAGGCTTTCCCTGAAGGGTGGTATCTCCCACCTTGAGACTTGGCCTAGGCAAGCAGGAGCAGCAGCCCACAGAACCGACTCTGATTTCTAAGCAAACGAAGAGGGTGACACTTGTCTTGCCACCTGCCCGCTATTGTTGCAATGCATGCTCTCCTGTTTCATGACATTTCGTTAAGACTGTTTCCACAGGCACAACCACGCTTCTCTCTCCAGTAGAGGGGATGCCCGGGCAAGAGGATTTCGCTCCATGCGGGTTTCTTACACCGTGCTTCGGAGACTATGTTCAGGCAAGCGGCATCAGCATCGCAATGAATCGACTCTGTTTTCCTCAAGAATGCTGTGCTTTCCTAGAGGGGATGCTCAGGCAAAGAGGCTTTCGCTCTATGCGGGATTCTACCACCGTGCTGCCAATACGAGGCTCAAGCAAGCAGCAACAGCAGCCCAGAGAACCGACTCTTTTTTCCCAGAGACTGCTGTGTTTTCGCAGAGGTTTTCAGCTTGACCTGAGGCGCACTTTGCTGCTGCTTCCTCAGCAAGGCTTTGGGCGTTTGCTCTGTCAATTCAGGGAAGGAAATCTGCGCGAAAGCTGGTGCCTCTTGGGCTTTGCTCTCCCAGGCTCCATGGTCGCACCCTGGGTTCACCGTGCCAGGCTGAACTTCGCAGACACAGCCACCACCCTGCAGCAGCGTGCGTGGTCTAGGATGACACTCCTGCCAACTGCCAACTCCTGGCGTAGTAAGGCTTGGCTTTTTGCTCTGGAGTTCAGGCGGACTCGGGGACTAGGCCAGTGCCTTCCCCATAGGAAAGGAGAGACGAGAGGAGCCCTGCACAGTGCCCTTGAACTGGGATGGGGAGCTGTGGGGGATTGTGTCCTCTTCTTCCCCGACACACCCCCTGCCACCCCCAACGCTGCCACCTCTTGGAGGAAGGTGGCATCAGGCTGCCCTTTCTTCCAGGGAGCTGGATGTACAAGATCCGTGTATGGCGCCTGGTGGCAAACCCACGTCTGCCCTAGGGACAGTTGGCCTTGGAGATGCTGTCCCCTTGGGACAGGAGGCACACAGAACAGGCCTGCATTCTGCCCCGACTCCTTCCTCAGAGTTGAGTATGCGCGCCTGCCCTAGCCGTCCCCTCGTGTCTTCCTAAAGCCAGGCTTCCGTCTCTACGCACAGGGAGCGGGTGACGCTTGTCTTGCCACCGTCCCGCTGTTCTTCCCAGGGCAGCCTCTCCTGCTTTGCGACAGTCTCCGGACAACAAGGCCAACGGCTCCTACTCTTCCCCTGGAGAGGAGTTCTGCTCCTTCCCCAGACTTGCTCCCGGGGAGCACGGTGACAGCCGTGTCCCTATCCTTAAGGCCCTTTCCAGATGTGCATCCACGCTTCTCTCGCAGGCAGTGGGGATGGTAGGGCCAAGAGAATTTCGCTCCATGCGTTTTTCTTCCACCGTACTGCGCAGACTAGCTCAAACAAGCAGCAGGAGCATCCCACAAAGCGACTCAGATTTCCCAACGAATGCTGTGCTTTCCGAGAGGAGCAGCCTGGTCAAAGAGGCTTTCCCTGTAGGTTGGTATCTCCCAATTTGAGACTTGGCCTAGGCAAGCAGGAGCAGCAGCCCGCAGAACCGACTCTGATTTCTAAGCAAATGAAGAGGGTGACACTTGCCTTCGCACCTGCCCGCTATTGTTGCAATGCATGCTCTCCTGTTTCATGACCTTTTGTTAAGACTGTTTCCACAGTCACAACCACACTTTTCTCTCAAGAAGAGGGGATGCCCGGGACAAGAGGATTTCGCTCCATGCGGGTTTCTTACACCGTGCTTCGGAGACTATGTTCAGGCAAGCGGCATCTGCATCGCACAGAACCGACTCAGTTTTCCCCAAGAATGCTGTGCTTTCCTAGAGGGGATGCCCAGGCAAAGAGGCTTTCGCTCTATGCGGGATTCTGCCACCGTGCTGCCAATACTAGGCTCAAGCAAGCAGCAACAGCAGCCCAGAGAACCGACTCTTTTTTCCCAGCGACTGCTATGCTTTCGCAGAGGTTTTCAGCTTGGCCTGAACCGCACTTCGCTGCTGCTTCCTCAGCAAGGCTTTGGGCGTTCACCCTGTCGCGTCAGGTCAGGAGATCTGCGGGAGAGCTGGTGCCGCTTGGGCTTTCCTCTCCCGAACTCCATGGTCGCACCCTGGGTTCACCGTGCCAGGCTGAACTTCGCAGACACAGCCACCACCCTGCAGCAGCGTGCGTGGTCTAGGATGACACTCCCTGCCAACTGCCATCTCCTGGCGTAGTAAGGCTTGGCTTTTTGCTCTGGAGTTCGGGCGGACTCGGGGACTAGGCCAGTGCCTTCCCCATAGGAAAGGAGAGGCGACAGGAACCCTGCACAGTGCCCGTGCACGGGGATGGGGAGCTGTGGGGGACTGTCCCCTCTTCTTCCCCGACACACCCCCTGCCACCCCCAACGCTGCCACCTCTTGGAGGATCATGGCATCTGGCTGCCCTTTCTTCCAGGGAGCTGTATCTGCGAGTTACGGGTATGGCGCCTGGTGGCAAGCTCACGTCTGCCCTAGGGACAGTTGGCCTTGGAGATGCTGTCCCCTTGGGACAGGAGGCACACAGAACAGGCCTGCCTTCTGCCCAGACTCCTTCCTCAAGTGGAGTATGCGCGTCTGCCCTAGCCCTCCCCTCTTGTCTTCCTAAAGCCAGGTTTTTGTCTCTACGCACAGGGAGCGGTGACACGTGTCTTGACACCGTCCCTCTGTTCATCCCAGGGCAGGTTGTCCTGCTTTGCGACTGCTTCCGGACAACAAGGCCAACGGCGCCTTCTCTTCTCCCGGGGAGGCGTTCTGCTCCTTCCCCAGACTTGCTCCCGGTGAGCACGGTGACAGCCGTGTCCCTATCCTTAAGGCCCTTTCCAGATGTGCATCCACGCTTCTCTCGCAGGCAGTGGTGATGCTAGGGCCAAGAGAATTTCGCTCCATGCGGGCTTCTTCCAGCGTGCTGCGCAGACTAGCTCAGGCAAGCGGCAGCAGCATTCCACAAAGCGACTCAGATTTCCCAACGAATGCTGTGCTTTTCCCAGAGGAGGAGCCTGGTCAAAGAGGCTTTCTCTGAAGGGTGGTATCTCCCACCTTGAGACTTGGCCTAGGCAAGCAGGAGCAGCAGCCCACAGAACCAACTCTGATTTCTAAGCAAACGGAGAGGGTGACACTTGTCTTGCCACCTGCCCGCTATTGTTGCAATGCATGCTCTCCTGTTTCATGACATTTCGTTAAGACTGTTTCCACAGGCACAACCACGCTTCTCTCTCCAGTAGAGGGGATGCCCGGGCAAGAGGATTTCGCTCCATGCGGGTTTCTTACACCGTGCTTCGGAGACTATGTTCAGGCAAGCGGCATCAGCATCGCACTGAATCGACTCTGTTTTCCCCAAGAATGCTGTGCTTTCCTAGAGGGGACGCTCAGGCAAAGAGGCTTTCGCTCTATGCGGGATTCTACCACCGTGCTGCCAATACGAGGCTCAAGCAAGCAGCAACAGCAGCCCAGAGAACCGACTCTTTTTTCCCAGTGACTGCTGTGTTTTCTCAGAGGTTTTCAGCTTGACCTGAGGCGCACTTTGCTGCTGCTTCCTCAGCAAGGCTTTGGGCGTTTGCTCTGTCAAGTCAGGGAAGGAAATCTGCGCGAAAGCTGGTGCCTCTTGGGCTTTGCTCTCCCAGGCTCCATGGTCGCACCCTGGGTTCACCGTGCCAGGCTGAACTTCGCAGACACAGCCACCACCCTGCAGCAGCGTGCGTGGTCTAGGATGACACTCCCTGCCAACTGCCATCTCCTGGCGTAGTAAGGCTTGGCTTTTTGCTCTGGAGTTCAGGCGGACTCGGGGACTAGGCCAGTGCCTTCCCCATAGGAAAGGAGAGACGATAGGAACCCTGCACAGTGCCCTTGAACTGGGATGGGGAGCTGTGGGGGACTGTGTCTTCTTCTTCCCCGACACACCCCCTGCCACCCCCAACGCTGCCACCTCTTGGAGGAAGGTGGCATCAGGCTGCCCTTTCTTACAGTGAGCTGGATGTACAAGATCCGTGTATGGCACCTGGTGGCAAGCTCACGTCTGCCCTAGGGACAGTTGGCCTTGGATATGCTGTCCCCTTGGGACAGGAGGCACACAGAACAGGCCTGCCTTCTGCCCAGACTCCTTTCTCAGAGTGGAGTATGCGCCCCTGCCCTAGACGTCCCCTCGTGTCTTCCTAAAGCCAGGCTTCCGTCTCTACGCACAGGAAGCGGGTGACGCTTGTCTTGCCACCGTCCCGCTGTTCTTCCCAGGGCAGCCTATCCTGTTTTGCGACTGTTTCCGGACAACAAGGCCAACGGCTCCTACTCTTCTCCCGGAGAGGCGTTCTGCTCCTTCCCCAGACTTGCTCCCGGGCAGCACGGTGACAGCCGTGTCCCTATCCTTAAACCTTTCCAGATGTGCATCCACGCTTCCTTCGCAGGCAGTGGGGATGGTAGGGCCAAGAGAATTTCGCTCCATGCGGGTTTCTTCCACCGTGCTGCGCAGACTAGCTCAAGCAAGCAGCAGGAGCATCCCACAAAGCGACTCAGATTTCCCAACGAATGCTGTGCTTTCCTAGAGGAGGAGCCTGGTCAAAGAGGCTTTCCCTGTAGGGTGGTATCTCCCACCTTGAGACTTGGCCTAGGCAAGCAGGAGCAGCAGCCCGCAGAACCGACTCTGAATTCTAAGCAAATGAAGAGGGTGACACTTGTCTTCGCACCTGCCCGCTATTGTTGCAATGCATGCTCTCCTGTTTCATGACCTTTTGTTAAGACTGTTTCTACAGTCACAACCACGCTTCTCTCTCAAGTAGAGGGGATGCCCGGGCCAAGAATATTTCGCTCCATGCCGGTTTCTTACACCGTGCTTCGGAGACTATGTTCAGGCAAGCGGCATCTGCATCGCACAGAACCGACTCTGTTTTCCCCAAGAATGCTGTGCTTTCCTAGAGGGGATGCCCAGGCAAAGAGGCTTTCGCTCTATGCGGGATTCTGCCACCGTGCTGCCAATACTAGGCTCAAGCAAGCAGCAACAGCAGCCCAGAGAACCGACTCTTTTTTCCCAGCGACTGCTATGCTTTCGCAGAGGTTTTCAGCTTGGCCTGAACCGCACTTCGCTGCTGCTTCCTCAGCAAGGCTTTGGGCGTTCGCCCTGTCGCGTCAGGTCAGGAGATCTGCGGGAGAGCTGGTGCCTCTTGGGCTTTCCTCTCCCGAGCTCCATGGTCGCACCCTGGGTTCACCGTGCCAGGCTGAACTTCGCAGACACAGCCACCACCCTGCAGCAGCGTGCGTGGTCTAGGATGACACTCCCTGCCAACTGCCATCTCCTGGCGTAGTAAGGCTTGGCTTTTTGCTCTGGAGTTCGGGCGGACTCGGGGACTAGGCCAGTGCCTTCCCCATAGGAAAGGAGAGGCGACAGGAAACCTGCACAGTGCCCGTGCACGGGGATGGGGAGCTGTGGGGGACTGTCCCCTCTTCTTCCCCGACACACCCCCTGCCACCCCCAACGCTGCCACCTCTTGGAGGATGATGGCATCTGGCTGCCCTTTCTTCCAGGGAGCTGTATCTGCGAGTTACGGGTATGGCGCCTGGTGGCAAGCTCACGTCTGCCCTAGGGACAGTTGGCCTTGGAGATGCTGTCCCCTTGGGACAGGAGGCACACAGAACAGGCCTGCCTTCTGCCCAGACTCCTTCCTCAAGTGGAGTATGCGCGTCTGCCCTAGCCGTCCCCTCGTGTCTTCCTAAAGCCAGGTTTTTGTCTCTACGCACAGGGAGCGGTGACACGTGTCTTGACACCGTCCCTCTGTTCATCCCAGGGCAGGTTCTCCTGCTTTGCGACTGCTTCCGGACAACAAGGCCAACGGCGCCTTCTCTTCTCAGGGGAGGCGTTTGCTCCTTCCCCAGACTTGCTCCCGGTGAGCATGGTGACAGCCGTGTCCCTATCCTTAAGGCCCTTTCCAGATGTGCATCCACGCTTCTCTCGCAGGCAGTGGGGATGGTAGGGCCAAGAGAATTTCGCTCCATGCGGGCTTCTTCCACCGTGCTGCGCAGACTAGCTCAGGCAAGCGGCAGCAGCATTCCACAAAGCGACTCAGATTTCCCAACGAATGCTGTGCTTTCCCAGAGGAGGAGCCTGGTCAAAGAGGCTTTCCCTGAAGGGTGGTATCTCCCACCTTGAGACTTGGCCTAGGCAAGCAGGAGCAGCAGCCCACAGAACCGACTCTGATTTCTAAACAAACGGAGAGCGTGACACTTGTCTTCCCACCTGCCCGCTATTGTTGCAATGCATGCTCTCCTGTTTCATGACCTTTCGTTAAGACTGTTTCCACAGGCACAACCACGCTTCTCTCTCCAGTAGAGGGGATGCCCGGGCAAGAGGATTTCGCTCCATGCGGGTTTCTTACACCGTGCTTCGGAGACTATGTTCAGGCAAGCGGCATCAGCATCGCACTGAATCGACTCTGTTTTCCCCAAGAATGCTGTGCTTTCCTAGAGGGGATGCTCAGGCAAAGAGGCTTTCGCTCTATGCGGGATTCTACCACCGTGCTGCCAATACGAGGCTCAAGCAAGCAGCAACAGCAGCCCAGAGAACCGACTCTTTTTTCCCAGTGACTGCTGTGCTTTTGCAGAGGTTTTCAGCTTGGCCTGAACCGCACTTCGCTGCTGCTTCCTCAGCAAGGCTTTGGGCGTTCGCCCTGTCGCGTCAGGTCAGGAGATCTGCGGGAGAGCTGGTGCCTCTTGGGCTTTCCTCTCCCGAGCTCCATGGTCGCACCCTGGGTTCACCGTGCCAGGCTGAACTTCGCAGACACAGCCACCACCCTGCAGCAGCGTGCGTGGTCTAGGATGACACTCCTGCCAATTGCCATCTCCTGGCGTAGTAAGGCTTGGCTTTTTGCTCTGGAGTTCAGGCGGACTCGGGGACTAGGCCAGTGCCTTCCCCATAGGAAAGGAGAGACGAGAGGAGCCCTGCACAGTGCCCTTGAACTGGGATGGGGAGCTGTGGGGGACTGTGTCCTCTTCTTCCCCGACACACCCCCTGCCACCCCCAACGCTGCCACCTCTTGGAGGAAGGTGGCATCAGGCTGCCCTTTCTTCCAGGGAGCTGGATGTACAAGATCCGTGTATGGCGCCTGGTGGCAAACCCACGTCTGCCCTAGGGACAGTTGGCCTTGGAGATGCTGTCCCCTTGGGACAGGAGGCACACAGAGCAGGCCTGCATTTTGCCCAGACTCCTTCCTCAGAGTTGAGTATGCGCGCCTGCCCTAGCCGTCCCCTCGTGTCTTCCTAAAGCCAGGCTTCCGTCTCTACGCACAGGGAGCGGGTGACGCTTGTCTTGCCACCGTCCCGCTGTTCTTCCCAGGGCAGCCTCTCCTGCTTTGCGACAGTCTCCGGACAACAATGCCAACGGCTCCTACTCTTCCCCTGGAGAGGCGTTCTGCTCCTTCCCCAGACTTGATCCCGGGCAGCACGGTGACAGCCGTGTCCCTATCCTTAAACCTTTCCAGATGTGCATCCACGCTTCTCTCGCAGGCAGTGGGGATGGTAGGGCCAAGAGAATTTCGCTCCATGCGGGTTTCTTCCACCGTGCTGCGCAGACTAGCTCAAGCAAGCAGCAGGAGCACCCCAAAAGCGACTCAGATTTCCAAACGAATGCTGTGCTTTCCTAGAGGAGGAGCCTGGTCAAAGAGGCTTTCCCTGTAGGGTGGTATCTCCCACCTTGAGACTCGGCCTAGGCAAGCAGGAGCAGCAGCCCGCAGAACCGACTCTGATTTCTAAGCAAATGAAGAGGGTGACACTTGTCTTCCCACCTGCCCGCTATTGTTGCAATGCATGCTGTCCTGTTTCATGACCTTTTGTTAAGACTGTTTCCACAGTCACATCCACGCTTCTCTCTCCAGTAGAGGGGATGCCCGGGCAAGAGGATTTCGCTCCATGCGGGTTTCTTACACCGTGCTTCGGAGACTATGTTCAGGCAAGCGGCATCTGCATCGCACAGAAGCGACTCTGTTTTCCCCAAGAATGCTGTGCTTTCCTAGAGGGGATGCCCAGGCAAAGAGGCTTTCGCTCTCTGCGGGATTCTGCCACCGTGCTGCCAATACTAGGCTCAAGCAAGCAGCAACAGCAGCCCAGAGAACCGACTCTTTTTTCCCAGCGACTGTTATGCTTTCGCAGAGGTTTTCAGCTTGGCCTGAACCGTACTTCGCTGCTGCTTCCTCAGCAAGGCTTTGGGCGTTCGCCCTGTCGCGTCAGGTCAGGAGATCTGCGGGAGAGCTGGTGCCTCTTGGGCTTTCCTCTCCCGAGCTCCATGGTCGCACCCTGGGTTCACCGTGCCAGGCTGAACTTCGCAGACACAGCCACCACCCTGCAGCAGTGTGCGTGGTCTAGGATGACACTCCCTGCCAACTGCCATCTCCTGGCGTAGTAAGGCTTGGCTTTTTGCTCTGGAGTTCGGGCGGACTCGGGGACTAGGCCAGTGCCTTCCCCATAGGAAAGGAGAGGCGACAGGAACCCTGCACAGTGCCCGTGCACGGGGATGGGGAGCTGTGGGGGACTGTCCCCTCTTCTTCCCCGACACACCCCCTGCCACCCCCAACGCTGCCACCTCTTGGAGGAAGGTGGCATCAGGCTGCCCTTTCTTCCAGGGAGCTGGATGTACAAGATCCGTTTATGGCGCCTGGTGGCAAGCCCACGTCTGCCCTAGGGACAGTTGGCCTTGGAGATGCTGTCCCCTTGGGACAGGAGGCACACAGAGCAGGCCTGCATTCTGCCCAGACTCCTTCCTCAGAGTTGAGTATGCGCGCCTGCCCTAGCCGTCACCTCGTGTCTTCCTAAGGCAGGCTTCCGTCTCTACGCACAGGGAGCGGGTGACGCTTGTCTTGCCACCGTCCCGCTGTTCTTCCCAGGGCAGCCTCTACTGCTTTGCGACTGTCTCCGGACAACAAGGCCAACGGCTCCTTCTCTTCTCCCGGAGAGGCGTTCTGCTCCTTCCTCAGACTTGCTCCCGGGCAGCACGGTGACAGCCGTGTCCCTATCTTTAAACCTTTCCAGATGTGCATCCACGCTTCTCTCGCAGGCAGTGGGGATGGTAGGGCCAAGAGAATTTCGCTCCATGCGGGTTTCTTCCACCGTGCTGCGCAGACTAGCTCAAGCAAGCAGCAGGAGCATCCCACAAAGCGACTCAGATTTCCCAACGAATGCTGTGCTTTCCTAGAGGAGGAGCCTGGTCAAAGAGGCTTTCCCTGAAGGGTGGTATCTCCCACCTTGAGACTTGGCCTAGGCAAGCAGGAGCAGCAGCCTGCAGAACCGACTCTGATTTCTAAGCAAATGAAGAGGGTGACATTTCTCTTCCCACCTGCCCGCTATTGTTGCAATGCTTGCTCTCCCGTTTCATGACCTTTTGTTAAGACTGTTTCCACAGTAACAACCACGCTTCTCTCTCAAGTAGAGGGGATGCCCGAGCCAAGAGGATTTCGCTCCATGCGGGTTTCTTACACCGTGCTTCGGAGACTATGTTCAGGCAAGCGGCATCTGCATCGCACAGAACCGACTCTGTTTTCCCCAAGAATGCTGTGCTTTCCTAGAGGGGATGCCCAGGCAAAGAGGCTTTCGCTCTATGCGGGATTCTGCCACCGTGCTGCCAATACTAGGCTCAAGCAAGCAGCAACAGCAGCCCAGAGAACCGACTCTTTTTTCCCAGCGACTGCTATGCTTTCGCAGAGGTTTTCAGCTTGGCCTGAACCGTACTTCGCTGCTGCTTCCTCAGCAAGGCTTTGGGCGTTCGCCCTGTCGCGTCAGGTCAGGAGATCTGCGGGAGAGCTGGTGCCTCTTGGGCTTTCCTCTCCCGAGCTCCATGGTCGCACCCTGGGTTCACCGTGCCAGGCTGAACTTCGCAGACACAGCCACCACCCTGCAGCAGCGTGCGTGGTCTAGGATGACACTCCCTGCCAACTGCCATCTCCTGGCGTAGTAAGGCTTGGCTTTTTGCTCTGGAGTTCGGGCGGACTCGGGGACTAGGCCAGTGCCTTCCCCATAGGAAAGGAGAGGCGACAGGAACCCTGCACAGTGCCCGTGCACGGGGATGGGGAGCTGTGGGGGACTGTCCCCTCTTCTTCCCCGACACACCCCCTGCCACCCCCAACGCTGCCACCTCTTGGAGGATCATGGCATCTGGCTGCCCTTTCTTCCAGGGAGCTGTATCTGCGAGTTACGGGTATGGCGCCTGGTGGCAAGCTCACGTCTGCCCTAGGGACAGTTGGCCTTGGAGATGCTGTCCCCTTGGGACAGGAGGCACACAGAACAGGCCTGCCTTCTGCCCAGACTCCTTCCTCAAGTGGAGTATGCGCGTCTGCCCTAGCCGTCCCCTCGTGTCTTCCTAAAGCCAGGTTTTTGTCTCTACGCACAGGGAGCGGTGACACGTGTCTTGACACCGTCCCTCTGTTCATCCCAGGGCAGGTTCTCCTGCTTTGCGACTGCTTCCGGACAACAAGGCCAACGGCGCCTTCTCTTCTCCCGGGGAGGCGTTCTGCTCCTTCCCCAGACTTGCTCCCGGTGAGCATGGTGACAGCCGTGTCCCTATCCTTAAGGCCCTTTCCAGATGTGCATCCACGCTTCTCTCGCAGGCAGTGGGGATGGTAGGGCCAAGAGAATTTCGCTCCATGCGTGTTTCTTCCACCGTGCTGCGCAGACTAGCTCAAACAAGCAGCAGGAGCATCCCACAAAGCGACTCAGATTTCCCAACGAATGCTGTGCTTTCCTAGAGGAGCAGCCTGGTCAAAGAGGCTTTCCCTGTAGGTTGGTATCTCCCAATTTGAGACTTGGCCTAGGCAAGCAGGAGCAGCAGCCCGCAGAACCGACTCTGATTTCTAAGCAAATGAAGAGGGTGACACTTGTCTTCGCACCTGCCCGCTATTGTTGCAATGCATGCTCTCCTGTTTCATGACCTTTTGTTAAGACTGTTTCCACAGTCACAACCACACTTTTCTCTCAAGAAGAGGGGATGCCCGGGACAAGAGGATTTCGCTCTATGCGGGTTTCTTACACCGTTCTTCGGAGACTATGTTCAGGCAAGCGGCATCTGCATCGCACAGAACCGACTCAGTTTTCCCCAAGAATGCTGTGCTTTCCTAGAGGGGATGCCCAGGCAAAGAGGCTTTCGCTCTATGCGGGATTCTGCCACCGTGCTGCCAATACTAGGCTCAAGCAAGCAGCAACAGCAGCCCAGAGAACCGACTCTTTTTTCCCAGCGACTGCTATGCTTTCGCAGAGGTTTTCAGCTTGGCCTGAACCGCACTTCGCTGCTGCTTCCTCAGCAAGGCTTTGGGCGTTCGCCCTGTTGCGTCAGGTCAGGAGATCTGCGGGAGAGCTGGTGCCTCTTGGGCTTTCCTCTCCCGAGCTCCATGGTCGCACCCTGGGTTCACCGTGCCAGGCTGAACTTCGCAGACACAGCCACCACCCTGCAGCAGCGTGCGTGGTCTAGGATGACACTCCCTGCCAACTGCCATCTCCTGGCGTAGTAAGGCTTGGCTTTTTGCTCTGGAGTTCGGGCGGACTCGGGGACTAGGCCAGTGCCTTCCCCATAGGAAAGGAGAGGCGACAGGAACCCTGCACAGTGCCCGTGCACGGGGATGGGGAGCTGTGGGGGACTGTCCCCTCTTCTTCCCCGACACACCCCCTGCCACCCCCAACGCTGCCACCTCTTGGAGGATCATGGCATCTGGCTGCCCTTTCTTCCAGGGAGCTGTATCTGCGAGTTACGGGTATGGCGCCTGGTGGCAAGCTCACGTCTGCCCTAGGGACAGTTGGCCTTGGAGATGCTGTCCCCTTGGGACAGGAGGCACACAGAACAGGCCTGCCTTCTGCCCAGACTCCTTCCTCAAGTGGAGTATGCGCGTCTGCCCTAGCCCTCCCCTCTTGTCTTCCTAAAGCCAGGTTTTTGTCTCTACGCACAGGGAGCGGTGACACGTGTCTTGACACCGTCCCTCTGTTCATCCCAGGGCAGGTTCTCCTGCTTTGCGACTGCTTCCGGACAACAAGGCCAACGGCGCCTTCTCTTCTCCCGGGGAGGCGTTCTGCTCCTTCCCCAGACTTGCTCCCGGTGAGCACGGTGACAGCCGTGTCCCTATCCTTAAGGCCCTTTCCAGATGTGCATCCACGCTTCTCTCGCAGGCAGTGGTGATGCTAGGGCCAAGAGAATTTCGCTCCATGCGGGCTTCTTCCAGCGTGCTGCGCAGACTAGCTCAGGCAAGCGGCAGCAGCATTCCACAAAGCGACTCAGATTTCCCAACGAATGCTGTGCTTTCCCAGAGGAGGAGCCTGGTCAAAGAGGCTTTCCCTGAAGGGTGGTATCTCCCACCTTGAGACTTGGCCTAGGCAAGCAGGAGCAGCAGCCCACAGAACCGACTCTGATTTCTAAGCAAACGAAGAGGGTGACACTTGTCTTGCCACCTGCCCGCTATTGTTGCAATGCATGCTCTCCTGTTTCATGACATTTCGTTAAGACTGTTTCCACAGGCACAACCACGCTTCTCTCTCCAGTAGAGGGGATGCCCGGGCAAGAGGATTTCGCTCCATGCGGGTTTCTTACACCGTGCTTCGGAGACTATGTTCAGGCAAGCGGCATCAGCATCGCAATGAATCGACTCTGTTTTCCTCAAGAATGCTGTGCTTTCCTAGAGGGGATGCTCAGGCAAAGAGGCTTTCGCTCTATGCGGGATTCTACCACCGTGCTGCCAATACGAGGCTCAAGCAAGCAGCAACAGCAGCCCAGAGAACCGACTCTTTTTTCCCAGAGACTGCTGTGTTTTCGCAGAGGTTTTCAGCTTGACCTGAGGCGCACTTTGCTGCTGCTTCCTCAGCAAGGCTTTGGGCGTTTGCTCTGTCAATTCAGGGAAGGAAATCTGCGCGAAAGCTGGTGCCTCTTGGGCTTTGCTCTCCCAGGCTCCATGGTCGCACCCTGGGTTCACCGTGCCAGGCTGAACTTCGCAGACACAGCCACCACCCTGCAGCAGCGTGCGTGGTCTAGGATGACACTCCTGCCAACTGCCAACTCCTGGCGTAGTAAGGCTTGGCTTTTTGCTCTGGAGTTCAGGCGGACTCGGGGACTAGGCCAGTGCCTTCCCCATAGGAAAGGAGAGACGAGAGGAGCCCTGCACAGTGCCCTTGAACTGGGATGGGGAGCTGTGGGGGATTGTGTCCTCTTCTTCCCCGACACACCCCCTGCCACCCCCAACGCTGCCACCTCTTGGAGGAAGGTGGCATCAGGCTGCCCTTTCTTCCAGGGAGCTGGATGTACAAGATCCGTGTATGGCGCCTGGTGGCAAACCCACGTCTGCCCTAGGGACAGTTGGCCTTGGAGATGCTGTCCCCTTGGGACAGGAGGCACACAGAACAGGCCTGCATTCTGCCCAGACTCCTTCCTCAGAGTTGAGTATGCGCGCCTGCCCTAGCCGTCCCCTCGTGTCTTCCTAAAGCCAGGCTTCCGTCTCTACGCACAGGGAGCGGGTGACGCTTGTCTTGCCACCGTCCCGCTGTTCTTCCCAGGGCAGCCTCTCCTGCTTTGCGACAGTCTCCGGACAACAAGGCCAACGGCTCCTACTCTTCCCCTGGAGAGGAGTTCTGCTCCTTCCCCAGACTTGCTCCCGGGGAGCACGGTGACAGCCGTGTCCCTATCCTTAAGGCCCTTTCCAGATGTGCATCCACGCTTCTCTCGCAGGCAGTGGGGATGGTAGGGCCAAGAGAATTTCGCTCCATGCGTTTTTCTTCCACCGTACTGCGCAGACTAGCTCAAACAAGCAGCAGGAGCATCCCACAAAGCGACTCAGATTTCCCAACGAATGCTGTGCTTTCCGAGAGGAGCAGCCTGGTCAAAGAGGCTTTCCCTGTAGGTTGGTATCTCCCAATTTGAGACTTGGCCTAGGCAAGCAGGAGCAGCAGCCCGCAGAACCGACTCTGATTTCTAAGCAAATGAAGAGGGTGACACTTGCCTTCGCACCTGCCCGCTATTGTTGCAATGCATGCTCTCCTGTTTCATGACCTTTTGTTAAGACTGTTTCCACAGTCACAACCACACTTTTCTCTCAAGAAGAGGGGATGCCCGGGACAAGAGGATTTCGCTCCATGCGGGTTTCTTACACCGTGCTTCGGAGACTATGTTCAGGCAAGCGGCATCTGCATCGCACAGAACCGACTCAGTTTTCCCCAAGAATGCTGTGCTTTCCTAGAGGGGATGCCCAGGCAAAGAGGCTTTCGCTCTATGCGGGATTCTGCCACCGTGCTGCCAATACTAGGCTCAAGCAAGCAGCAACAGCAGCCCAGAGAACCGACTCTTTTTTCCCAGCGACTGCTATGCTTTCGCAGAGGTTTTCAGCTTGGCCTGAACCGCACTTCGCTGCTGCTTCCTCAGCAAGGCTTTGGGCGTTCACCCTGTCGCGTCAGGTCAGGAGATCTGCGGGAGAGCTGGTGCCGCTTGGGCTTTCCTCTCCCGAACTCCATGGTCGCACCCTGGGTTCACCGTGCCAGGCTGAACTTCGCAGACACAGCCACCACCCTGCAGCAGCGTGCGTGGTCTAGGATGACACTCCCTGCCAACTGCCATCTCCTGGCGTAGTAAGGCTTGGCTTTTTGCTCTGGAGTTCGGGCGGACTCGGGGACTAGGCCAGTGCCTTCCCCATAGGAAAGGAGAGGCGACAGGAACCCTGCACAGTGCCCGTGCACGGGGATGGGGAGCTGTGGGGGACTGTCCCCTCTTCTTCCCCGACACACCCCCTGCCACCCCCAACGCTGCCACCTCTTGGAGGATCATGGCATCTGGCTGCCCTTTCTTCCAGGGAGCTGTATCTGCGAGTTACGGGTATGGCGCCTGGTGGCAAGCTCACGTCTGCCCTAGGGACAGTTGGCCTTGGAGATGCTGTCCCCTTGGGACAGGAGGCACACAGAACAGGCCTGCCTTCTGCCCAGACTCCTTCCTCAAGTGGAGTATGCGCGTCTGCCCTAGCCCTCCCCTCTTGTCTTCCTAAAGCCAGGTTTTTGTCTCTACGCACAGGGAGCGGTGACACGTGTCTTGACACCGTCCCTCTGTTCATCCCAGGGCAGGTTGTCCTGCTTTGCGACTGCTTCCGGACAACAAGGCCAACGGCGCCTTCTCTTCTCCCGGGGAGGCGTTCTGCTCCTTCCCCAGACTTGCTCCCGGTGAGCACGGTGACAGCCGTGTCCCTATCCTTAAGGCCCTTTCCAGATGTGCATCCACGCTTCTCTCGCAGGCAGTGGTGATGCTAGGGCCAAGAGAATTTCGCTCCATGCGGGCTTCTTCCAGCGTGCTGCGCAGACTAGCTCAGGCAAGCGGCAGCAGCATTCCACAAAGCGACTCAGATTTCCCAACGAATGCTGTGCTTTCCCAGAGGAGGAGCCTGGTCAAAGAGGCTTTCTCTGAAGGGTGGTATCTCCCACCTTGAGACTTGGCCTAGGCAAGCAGGAGCAGCAGCCCACAGAACCAACTCTGATTTCTAAGCAAACGGAGAGGGTGACACTTGTCTTGCCACCTGCCCGCTATTGTTGCAATGCATGCTCTCCTGTTTCATGACATTTCGTTAAGACTGTTTCCACAGGCACAACCACGCTTCTCTCTCCAGTAGAGGGGATGCCCGGGCAAGAGGATTTCGCTCCATGCGGGTTTCTTACACCGTGCTTCGGAGACTATGTTCAGGCAAGCGGCATCAGCATCGCACTGAATCGACTCTGTTTTCCCCAAGAATGCTGTGCTTTCCTAGAGGGGACGCTCAGGCAAAGAGGCTTTCGCTCTATGCGGGATTCTACCACCGTGCTGCCAATACGAGGCTCAAGCAAGCAGCAACAGCAGCCCAGAGAACCGACTCTTTTTTCCCAGTGACTGCTGTGTTTTCTCAGAGGTTTTCAGCTTGACCTGAGGCGCACTTTGCTGCTGCTTCCTCAGCAAGGCTTTGGGCGTTTGCTCTGTCAAGTCAGGGAAGGAAATCTGCGCGAAAGCTGGTGCCTCTTGGGCTTTGCTCTCCCAGGCTCCATGGTCGCACCCTGGGTTCACCGTGCCAGGCTGAACTTCGCAGACACAGCCACCACCCTGCAGCAGCGTGCGTGGTCTAGGATGACACTCCCTGCCAACTGCCATCTCCTGGCGTAGTAAGGCTTGGCTTTTTGCTCTGGAGTTCAGGCGGACTCGGGGACTAGGCCAGTGCCTTCCCCATAGGAAAGGAGAGACGATAGGAACCCTGCACAGTGCCCTTGAACTGGGATGGGGAGCTGTGGGGGACTGTGTCTTCTTCTTCCCCGACACACCCCCTGCCACCCCCAACGCTGCCACCTCTTGGAGGAAGGTGGCATCAGGCTGCCCTTTCTTACAGTGAGCTGGATGTACAAGATCCGTGTATGGCACCTGGTGGCAAGCCCACGTCTGCCCTAGGGACAGTTGGCCTTGGATATGCTGTCCCCTTGGGACAGGAGGCACACAGAACAGGCCTGCCTTCTGCCCAGACTCCTTTCTCAGAGTGGAGTATGCGCCCCTGCCCTAGACGTCCCCTCGTGTCTTCCTAAAGCCAGGCTTCCGTCTCTACGCACAGGAAGCGGGTGACGCTTGTCTTGCCACCGTCCCGCTGTTCTTCCCAGGGCAGCCTATCCTGTTTTGCGACTGTTTCCGGACAACAAGGCCAACGGCTCCTACTCTTCTCCCGGAGAGGCGTTCTGCTCCTTCCCCAGACTTGCTCCCGGGCAGCACGGTGACAGCCGTGTCCCTATCCTTAAACCTTTCCAGATGTGCATCCACGCTTCCTTCGCAGGCAGTGGGGATGGTAGGGCCAAGAGAATTTCGCTCCATGCGGGTTTCTTCCACCGTGCTGCGCAGACTAGCTCAAGCAAGCAGCAGGAGCATCCCACAAAGCGACTCAGATTTCCCAACGAATGCTGTGCTTTCCTAGAGGAGGAGCCTGGTCAAAGAGGCTTTCCCTGTAGGGTGGTATCTCCCACCTTGAGACTTGGCCTAGGCAAGCAGGAGCAGCAGCCCGCAGAACCGACTCTGAATTCTAAGCAAATGAAGAGGGTGACACTTGTCTTCGCACCTGCCCGCTATTGTTGCAATGCATGCTCTCCTGTTTCATGACCTTTTGTTAAGACTGTTTCTACAGTCACAACCACGCTTCTCTCTCAAGTAGAGGGGATGCCCGGGCCAAGAATATTTCGCTCCATGCCGGTTTCTTACACCGTGCTTCGGAGACTATGTTCAGGCAAGCGGCATCTGCATCGCACAGAACCGACTCTGTTTTCCCCAAGAATGCTGTGCTTTCCTAGAGGGGATGCCCAGGCAAAGAGGCTTTCGCTCTATGCGGGATTCTGCCACCGTGCTGCCAATACTAGGCTCAAGCAAGCAGCAACAGCAGCCCAGAGAACCGACTCTTTTTTCCCAGCGACTGCTATGCTTTCGCAGAGGTTTTCAGCTTGGCCTGAACCGCACTTCGCTGCTGCTTCCTCAGCAAGGCTTTGGGCGTTCGCCCTGTCGCGTCAGGTCAGGAGATCTGCGGGAGAGCTGGTGCCTCTTGGGCTTTCCTCTCCCGAGCTCCATGGTCGCACCCTGGGTTCACCGTGCCAGGCTGAACTTCGCAGACACAGCCACCACCCTGCAGCAGCGTGCGTGGTCTAGGATGACACTCCCTGCCAACTGCCATCTCCTGGCGTAGTAAGGCTTGGCTTTTTGCTCTGGAGTTCGGGCGGACTCGGGGACTAGGCCAGTGCCTTCCCCATAGGAAAGGAGAGGCGACAGGAAACCTGCACAGTGCCCGTGCACGGGGATGGGGAGCTGTGGGGGACTGTCCCCTCTTCTTCCCCGACACACCCCCTGCCACCCCCAACGCTGCCACCTCTTGGAGGATGATGGCATCTGGCTGCCCTTTCTTCCAGGGAGCTGTATCTGCGAGTTACGGGTATGGCGCCTGGTGGCAAGCTCACGTCTGCCCTAGGGACAGTTGGCCTTGGAGATGCTGTCCCCTTGGGACAGGAGGCACACAGAACAGGCCTGCCTTCTGCCCAGACTCCTTCCTCAAGTGGAGTATGCGCGTCTGCCCTAGCCGTCCCCTCTTGTCTTCCTAAAGCCAGGTTTTTGTCTCTACGCACAGGGAGCGGTGACAAGTGTCTTGACACCGTCCCTCTGTTCATCCCAGGGCAGGTTCTCCTGCTTTGCGACTGCTTCCGGACAACAAGGCCAACGGCTCCTTCTCTTCTCCTGGGGAGGCGTTCTGCTCCTTCCCCAGACTTGCTCCCGGTGAGCATGGTGACAGCCGTGTCCCTATCCTTAAGGCCCTTTCCAGATGTGCATCCACGCTTCTCTCGCAGGCAGTGGGGATGCTAGGGCCAAGAGAATTTCGCTCCATGCGGGCTTCTTCCAGCGTGCTGCGCAGACTAGCTCAGGCAAGCGGCAGCAGCATTCCACAAAGCGACTCAGATTTCCCAACGAATGCTGTGCTTTCCCAGAGGAGGAGCCTGGTCAAAGAGACTTTCCCTGAAGGGTGGTATCTCCCACCTTGAGACTTGGCCTAGGCAAGCAGGAGCAGCAGCCCACAGATCCGACTCTGATTTCTAAATAAACGGAGAGCGTGACACTTGTCTTCCCACCTGCCCGCTATTGTTGCAATGCATGCTCTCCTGTTTCAGGACCTTTTGTTAAGACTGTTTCCACAGTCACAACCACGCTTCTCTCTCAAGTAGAGGGGATGCCCGGGCAAGAGGATTTCCTCCATGTGGGTTTCTTACACCGTGCTTCGGAGACTATGTTCAGGCAAGCGGCATCAGCATCGCACTGAATCGACTCTGTTTTCCCCAAGAATGCTGTGCTTTCCTAGAGGGGATGCTCAGGCAAAGAGGCTTTCGCTCTATGCGGGATTCTACCACCGTGCTGCCAATACGGGGCTCAAGCAAGCAGCAACAGCAGCCCAGAGAACCGACTCTTTTTTCCCAGTGACTGCTGTGCTTTTGCAGAGGTTTTCAGCTTGGCCTGAACCGCACTTCGCTGCTGCTTCCTCAGCAAGGCTTTGGGCGTTCGCCCTGTCGCGTCAGGTCAGGAGATCTGCGGGAGAGCTGGTGCCTCTTGGGCTTTCCTCTCCCGAGCTCCATGGTCGCACCCTGGGTTCACCGTGCCAGGCTGAACTTCGCAGACACAGCCACCACCCTGCAGCAGCGTGCGTGGTCTAGGATGACACTCCTGCCAACTGCCATCTCCTGGCGTAGTAAGGCTTGGCTTTTTGCTCTGGAGTTCAGGCGGACTCGGGGACTAGGCCAGTGCCTTCCCCATAGGAAAGGAGAGACGAGAGGAGCCCTGCACAGTGCCCTTGAACTGGGATGGGGAGCTGTGGGGGATTGTGTCCTCTTCTTCCCCGACACACCCCCTGCCACCCCCAACGCTGCCACCTCTTGGAGGAAGGTGGCATCAGGCTGCCCTTTCTTCCAGGGAGCTGGATGTACAAGATCCGTGTATGGCGCCTGGTGGCAAACCCACGTCTGCCCTAGGGACAGTTGGCCTTGGAGATGCTGTCCCCTTGGGACAGGAGGCACACAGAACAGGCCTGCATTCTGCCCAGACTCCTTCCTCAGAGTTGAGTATGCGCGCCTGCCCTAGCCGTCCCCTCGTGTCTTCCTAAAGCCAGGCTTCCGTCTCTACGCACAGGGAGCGGGTGACGCTTGTCTTGCCACCGTCCCGCTGTTCTTCCCAGGGCAGCCTCTCCTGCTTTGCGACAGTCTCCGGACAACAAGGCCAACGGCTCCTACTCTTCCCCTGGAGAGGCGTTCTGCTCCTTCCCCAGACTTGATCCCGGGCAGCACGGTGACAGCCGTGTCCCTATCCTTAAACCTTTCCAGATGTGCATCCACGCTTCTCTCGCAGGCAGTGGGGATGGTAGGGCCAAGAGAATTTCGCTCCATGCGGGCTTCTTCCACCGTGCTGCGCAGACTAGCTCAGGCAAGCGGCAGCAGCATTCCACAAAGCGACTCAGATTTCCCAACGAATGCTGTGCTTTCCCAGAGGAGGAGCCTGGTCAAAGAGGCTTTCCCTGAAGGGTGGTATCTCCCACCTTGAGACTTGGCCTAGGCAAGCAGGAGCAGCAGCCCACAGAACCGACTCTGATTTCTAAACAAACGGAGAGCGTGACACTTGTCTTCCCACCTGCCCGCTATTGTTGCAATGCATGCTCTCCTGTTTCATGACCTTTCGTTAAGACTGTTTCCACAGGCACAACCACGCTTCTCTCTCCAGTAGAGGGGATGCCCGGGCAAGAGGATTTCGCTCCATGCGGGTTTCTTACACCGTGCTTCGGAGACTATGTTCAGGCAAGCGGCATCAGCATCGCACTGAATCGACTCTGTTTTCCCCAAGAATGCTGTGCTTTCCTAGAGGGGATGCTCAGGCAAAGAGGCTTTCGCTCTATGTGGGATTCTACCACCGTGCTGCCAATACGAGGCTCAAGCAAGCAGCAACAGCAGCCCAGAGAACCGACTCTTTTTTCCCAGTGACTGCTGTGCTTTTGCAGAGGTTTTCAGCTTGGCCTATACCGCACTTCGCAGCTGCTTCCTCAGCAAGGCTTTGGGCGTTCGCCCTGTCGCGTCAGGTCAGGAGATCTGCGGGAGAGCTGGTGCCTCTTGGGCTTTCCTCTCCCGAGCTCCATGGTCGCACCCTGGGTTCACCGTGCCAGGCTGAACTTCGCAGACACAGCCACCACCCTGCAGCGGCGTGCGTGGTCTAGGATGACACTCCTGCCAACTGCCATCTCCTGGCGTAGTAAGGCTTGGCTTTTTGCTCTGGAGTTCAGGCGGACTCGGGGACTAGGCCAGTGCCTTCCCCATAGGAAAGGAGAGACGAGAGGAGCCCTGCACAGTGCCCTTGAACTGGGATGGGGAGCTGTGGGGGACTGTGTCCTCTTCTTCCCCGACACACCCCCTGCCACCCCCAACGCTGCCACCTCCTGGAGGAAGGTGGCATCAGGCTGCCCTTTCTTCCAGGGAGCTGGATGTACAAGATCCGTGTATGGCGCCTGGTGGCAAACCCACGTCTGCCCTAGGGACAGTTGGCCTTGGAGATGCTGTCCCCTTGGGACAGGAGGCACACAGAACAGGCCTGCATTCTGCCCAGACTCCTTCCTCAGAGTTGAGTAGCGCGCCTGCCCTAGCCGTCCCCTCGTGTCTTCCTAAAGCCAGGCTTCCGTCTCTACGCACAGGGAGCGGGTGACGCTTGTCTTGCCACCGTCCCGCTGTTCTTCCCAGGGCAGCCTCTCCTGCTTTGCGACAGTCTCCGGACAACAAGGCCAACGGCTCCTACTCTTCCCCTGGAGAGGCGTTCTGCTCCTTCCCCAGACTTGATCCCGGGCAGCACGGTGACAGCCGTGTCCCTATCCTTAAACCTTTCCAGATGTGCATCCACGCTTCTCTCGCAGGCAGTGGGGATGGTAGGGCCAAGAGAATTTCGCTCCATGCGGGTTTCTTCCACCGTGCTGCGCAGACTAGCTCAAGCAAGCAGCAGGAGCACCCCAAAAGCGACTCAGATTTCCAAACGAATGCTGTGCTTTCCTAGAGGAGCAGCCTGGTCAAAGAGGCTTTCCCTGTAGGGTGGTATCTCCCACCTTGAGACTCGGCCTAGGCAAGCAGGAGCAGCAGCCCGCAGAACCGACTCTGATTTCTAAGCAAATGAAGAGGGTGACACTTGTCTTCCAACCTGCCCGCTATTGTTGCAATGCATGCTGTCCTGTTTCATGACCTTTTGTTAAGACTGTTTCCACAGTCACATCCACGCTTCTCTCTCCAGTAGAGGGGATGCCCGGGCAAGAGGATTTCGCTCCATGCGGGTTTCTTACACCGTGCTTCGGAGACTATGTTCAGGCAAGCGGCATCTGCATCGCACAGAACCGACTCTGTTTTCCCCAAGAATGCTGTGCTTTCCTAGAGGGGATGCCCAGGCAAAGAGGCTTTCGCTCTATGCGGGATTCTGCCACCGTGCTGCCAATACTAGGCTCAAGCAAGCAGCAACAGCAGCCCAGAGAACCGACTCTTTTTTCCCAGCGACTGCTATGCTTTCGCAGAGGTTTTCAGCTTGGCCTGAACCGTACTTCGCTGCTGCTTCCTCAGCAAGGCTTTGGGCGTTCGCCCTGTCGCGTCAGGTCAGGAGATCTGCGGGAGAGCTGGTGCCTCTTGGGCTTTCCTCTCCCGAGCTCCATGGTCGCACCCTGGGTTCACCGTACCAGGCTGAACTTCGCAGACACAGCCACCACCCTGCAGCAGTGTGCGTGGTCTAGGATGACACTCCCTGCCAACTGCCATCTCCTGGCGTAGTAAGGCTTGGCTTTTTGCTCTGGAGTTCGGGCGGACTCGGGGACTAGGCCAGTGCCTTCCCCATAGGAAAGGAGAGGCGACAGGAACCCTGCACAGTGCCCGTGCACGGGGATGGGGAGCTGTGGGGGACTGTCCCCTCTTCTTCCCCGACACACCCCCTGCCACCCCCAACGCTGCCACCTCTTGGAGGAAGGTGGCATCAGGCTGCCCTTTCTTCCAGGGAGCTGGATGTACAAGATCCGTGTATGGCGCCTGGTGGCAAGCCCACGTCTGCCCTAGGGACAGTTGGCCTTGGAGATGCTGTCCCCTTGGGACAGGAGGCACACAGAGCAGGCCTGCATTCTGCCCAGACTCCTTCCTCAGAGTTGAGTATGCGCGCCTGCCCTAGCCGTCCCCTCGTGTCTTCCTAAGGCAGGCTTCCGTCTCTACGCACAGGGAGCGGGTGACGCTTGTCTTGCCACCGTCCCGCTGTTCTTCCCAGGGCAGCCTCTATTGCTTTGCGACTGTCTCCGGACAACAAGGCCAACGGCTCCTTCTCTTCTCCCGGAGAGGCGTTCTGCTCCTTCCTCAGACTTGCTCCCGGGCAGCACGGTGACAGCCGTGTCCCTATCTTTAAACCTTTCCAGATGTGCATCCACGCTTCTCTAGCAGGCAGTGGGGATGGTAGGGCCAAGAGAATTTCGCTCCATGCGGGTTTCTTCCACCGTGCTGCGCAGACTAGCTCAAGCAAGCAGCAGGAGCATCCCACAAAGCGACTAAGATTTCCCAACGAATGCTGTGCTTTCCTAGAGGAGGAGCCTGGTCAAAGAGGCTTTCCCTGAAGGGTGGTATCTCCCACCTTGAGACTTGGCCTAGGCAAGCAGGAGCAGCAGCCCGCAGAACCGACTCTGATTTCTAAGCAAATGAAGAGGGTGACATTTCTCTTCCCACCTGCCCGCTATTGTTGCAATGCTTGCTCTCCCGTTTCATGACCTTTTGTTAAGACTGTTTCCACAGTCACAACCACGCTTCTCTCTCAAGTAGAGGGGATGCCCGAGCCAAGAGGATTTCGCTCCATGCGGGTTTCTTACACCGTGCTTCGGAGACTATGTTCAGGCAAGCGGCATCTGCATCGCACAGAACCGACTCTGTTTTCCCCAAGAATGCTGTGCTTTCCTAGAGGGGATGCCCAGGCAAAGAGGCTTTCGCTCTATGCGGGATTCTGCCACCGTGCTGCCAATACTAGGCTCAAGCAAGCAGCAAAAGCAGCCCAGAGAACCGACTCTTTTTTCCCAGCGACTGCTATGCTTTCGCAGAGGTTTTCAGCTTGGCCTGAACCGTACTTCGCTGCTGCTTCCTCAGCAAGGCTTTGGGCGTTCGCCCTGTCGCGTCAGGTCAGGAGATCTGCGGGAGAGCTGGTGCCTCTTGGGCTTTCCTCTCCCGAGCTCCATGGTCGCACCCTGGGTTCACCGTGCCAGGCTGAACTTCGCAGACACAGCCACCACCCTGCAGCAGCGTGCGTGGTCTAGGATGACACTCCCTGCCAACTGCCATCTCCTGGCGTAGTAAGGCTTGGCTTTTTGCTCTGGAGTTCGGGCGGACTCGGGGACTAGGCCAGTGCCTTCCCCATAGGAAAGGAGAGGCGACAGGAACCCTGCACAGTGCCCGTGCACGGGGATGGGGAGCTGTGGGGGACTGTCCCCTCTTCTTCCCCGACACACCCCCTGCCACCCCCAACGCTGCCACCTCTTGGAGGATGATGGCATCTGGCTGCCCTTTCTTCCAGGGAGCTGTATCTGCGAGTTACGGGTATGGCGCCTGGTGGCAAGCTCACGTCTGCCCTAGGGACAGTTGGCCTTGGAGATGCTGTCCCCTTGGGACAGGAGGCACACAGAACAGGCCTGCCTTCTGCCCAGTCTCCTTCCTCAAGTGGAGTATGCGCGTCTGCCCTAGCCGTCCCCTCGTGTCTTCCTAAAGCCAGGTTTTTGTCTCTACGCACAGGGAGCGGTGACACGTGTCTTGACACCGTCCCTCTGTTCATCCCAGGGCAGGTTCTCCTGCTTTGCGACTGCTTCCGGACAACAAGGCCAACGGCGCCTTCTCTTCTCCCGGGGAGGCGTTCTGCTCCTTCCCCAGACTTGCACCCGGTGAGCATGGTGACAGCCGTGTCCCTATCCTTAAGGCCCTTTCCAGATGTGCATCCACGCTTCTCTCGCAGGCAGTGGGGATGGTAGGGCCAAGAGAATTTCGCTCCATGCGGGTTACTTCCACCGTGCTGCGCAGACTAGCTCAGGCAAGCGGCAGCAACATTCCACAAAGCGACTCAGATTTCCCAACGAATGCTGTGCTTTCCCAGAGGAGGAGCCTGGTCAAAGAGGCTTTCCCTGAAGGGTGGTATCTCCCACCTTGAGACTTGGCCTAGGCAAGCAGGAGCAGCAGCCCACAGAACCGACTCTGATTTCTAAACAAACGGAGAGCGTGACACTTGTCTTCCCACCTGCCCGCTATTGTTGCAATGCATGCTCTCCTGTTTCATGACCTTTCGTTAAGACTGTTTCCACAGGCACAACCACGCTTCTCTCTCCAGTAGAGGGGATGCCCGGGCAAGAGGATTTCGCTCCATGCGGGTTTCTTACACCGTGCTTCGGAGACTATGTTCAGGCAAGCGGCATCAGCATCGCACTGAATCGACTCTGTTTTCCCCAAGAATGCTGTGCTTTCCTAGAGGGGATGCTCAGGCAAAGAGGCTTTGGCTGTATGCGGGATTCTACCACCGTGCTGCCAATACGAGGCTCAAGCAAGCAGCAACAGCAGCCCAGAGAACCGACTCTTTTTTCCCAGTGACTGCTGTGCTTTCGCAGAGGTTTTCAGCTTGGCCTGAGCCGCACTTTGCTGCTGCTTCCTCAGCAAGGCTTTGGGCGTTTGCTCTGTCACGTCAGGGAAGGAAATCTGCGGGAGAGCTGGTGCCTCTTGGGCTTTGCTCTCCCAGGCTCCATGGTCGCACCCTGGGTTCACCGTGCCAGGCTGAACTTCGCAGACACAGCCACCACCCTGCAGCAGCGTGCGTGGTCTAGGATGACACTCCTGCCAACTGCCATCTCCTGGCGTAGTAAGGCTTGGCTGTTTGCTCTGGAGTTCAGGCGGACTCGGGGACTAGGCCAGTGCCTTCCCCATAGGAAAGGAGAGACGAGAGGAGCCCTGCACAGTGCCCTTGAACTGGGATGGGGAACTGTGGGGGACTGTGTCCTCTTCTTCCCCGACACACCCCCTGCCACCCCCAACGCTGCCACCTCTTGGAGGAAGGTGGCATCAGGCTGCCCTTTCTTCCAGGGAGCTGGATGTACAAGATCCGTGTATGGCGCCTGGTGGCAAACCCACGTCTGCCCTAGGGACAGTTGGCCTTGGAGATGCTGTCCCCTTGGGACAGGAGGCACACAGAACAGGCCTGCATTCTGCCCAGACTCCTTCCTCAGAGTTGAGTATGCGCGCCTGCCCTAGCCGTCCCCTCGTGTCTTCCTAAAGCCAGGCTTCCGTCTCTACGCACAGGGAGCGGGTGACGCTTGTCTTGCCACCGTCCCGCTGTTCTTCCCAGGGCAGCCTCTCCTGCTTTGCGACAGTCTCCGGACAACAAGGCCAACGGCTCCTACTCTTCCCCTGGAGAGGCGTTCTGCTCCTTCCCCAGACTTGTTCCCGGGCAGCACGGTGACAGCCGTGTCCCTATCCTTAAACCTTTCCAGATGTGCATCCACGCTTCTCTCGCAGGCAGTGGGGATGGTAGGGACAAGAGAATTTCGCTCCATCGGGTTTCTTCCACCGTGCTGCGCAGACTAGCTCAAGCAAGCAGCAGGAGCATCCCACAAAGCGAATCAGATATCCCAACGAATGCTGTGCTTTCCTAGAGGAGGAGCCTGGTCAAAGAGGCTTTCCCTGTAGGGTGGTATCTCCCACCTTGAGACTTGGCCTAGGCAAGCAGGAGCAGCAGCCCGCAGAACCAACTCTGATTTCTAAGCAAATGAAGAGGGTGACACTTGTCTTCCCACCTGCCCGCTATTGTTGCAATGCATGCTGTCCTGTTTCATGACCTTTTGTTAAGACTGTTTCCACAGTCACAACCACGCTTCTCTCTCAAGTAGAGGGGATGCCCGGGACAAGAACATTTCGCTCCATGCGGGTTTCTTACACCGTGCTTCGGAGACTATGTTCAGGCAAGCGGCATCTGCATCGCACAGAACCGACTCTGTTTTCCCCAAGAATGCTGTGCTTTCCTAGAGGGGATGCCCAGGCAAAGAGGCTTTCGCTCTATGCGGGATTCTGCCACCGTGCTGCCAATACTAGGCTCAAGCAAGCAGCAACAGCAGCCCAGAGAACCGACTCTTTTTTCCCAGCGACTGCTATGCTTTCGCAGAGGTTTTCAGCTTGGCCTCAGCCGCACTTCGCTGCTGCTTCCACAGCAAGGCTTTGGACGTTCGCTCTGTCGCGTCAGCGAAGGAGATCTGCGGGAGAGCTGGTGCATCTTGGGCTTTGCTCTCCCAGGCTCCATGGTCGCACCCTGGGTTCACCGTGCCAGGCTGAACGTCGCAGACTAGCCACCACCCTGCAGCAGTGTGCGTGGTCTAGGATGACACTCCCTCCACCTTACATCTCCTGGCTTAGTAAGGCTTGGCCTTTTGCTCTGGCGTTCAGGCGGACTCGGGGACTAGGAAAGGAGAGACGAGAGGAATCCTAAACAGTGCCCGTGCAGTGGGAAGGGGAGCTGTGGAGGACTGTCCCCTCTTCTTCCCCGACACACCCCCTGCCACCCCCAACGCTGCCAACTCTTGTAGGACGATTGCATCTGGCTACCCTTTCTTCAAGGGAGCTGCATCCCCACTGCCTGCGAGAGAAGCGTGGATGCACATCTCGAAAGGGCCTTAAGGATAGGGTCACGGCTGTCACAGTGCTCCCCGGGAGCAAGTCTGGGGAAGGAGCAGAACGCCTCCCCGGGAAAGGGAAGGAGCCGTTGGCCTTGTTGTCGGCAAACATCGCTAAGCAGCAGAGCCTGCCCTGGGAAGAACAGCGGGACTGTGGCAAGTAAAGCGTCACCCGCTGTCTGTGCGTAGAGACGAAACCTGGCTTTAGGAAGACACGAGGGGACGGCTAGGGCAGGCGCGCATACTCCACTCTGAGGAAGGAGTCTGGGCAGAATGCAGGCCTGTTCTCTGTGCCTCCTGTCCCAAGGGGACAGCATCTCCAAGACCAACTGACCCTAGGGCAGACGTGGGCTTGCCCCCAGGCGCCATACCCAGTACTTGCACATCCAGCTCCCTGGAAGAAAGGGCAGCCAGATGCCATCTTCCTCCATGAGGTGGCAGTGTTGGGGGTGGGAGGGGGTGTGTCGGGGAAGAAGAGGGGACAGTCCCCCACAGCTCCACATCCCAGTGCACGGGCGTTGTGCAGGGTTCCTGTCCCCTCTCCTTTCATATGGGGAAGGCACTGGCCTAGTCCCCGAGTCCGCCTGAACGCCAGAGCAAAAAGCCAAGCCTTACTACGCAAGGAGATGGCAGTTGGCAGGGAGTGTCATCCTAGACCACGCACGCTGCTGCAGGGTGGTGGCTGTGTCTGCGACGTTCAGCCTGGTACGGTGATCCCAGGGTGCAACCATGGAGCCCGGGAGAGCAAAGCCCAAGAGGCACCAGCTCTCCCGCAGATCTCCTTCCCTGACACGACAGAGCGAACGCCCAAAGCCTTGCTGAGGAAGCAGCAGCGAAGTGCGGCTCAACCAAGCTGAAAACCTCTGCGAAAGCATAGCAGTCGCTGGGAAAAAAGAGTCGGTTCTCTGGGCTGCTGTTGCTGCTTGCTTGAGCCTTGTATTGACAGCACGGTGGTAGAATCCCGCATAGAGCGAAAGCCTCTTTGACTGAGCATCCCCTCTAGGAAAGCACAGCATTCTTGGGGAAAACAGAGTCGGTTCTGTGCGATGCAGTGCCGCTTGCCTGAACATAGTCTCTGAAGCATGGTGTAAGAAACCCGCATGGAGCGAAATCCTCTTGGCCCGGGCATCCCCTCTACTTGAGAGAGAAGCGTGGTAGTGCATGTGGAAACAGTCTTAACGAAAGGTCATGAAACAGGAGAGCATGCATTGCAACAGTAGCGGGCAGGTGGCAAGACAGTGTCACCTTCTCCGTTTGCTTAGAAATCAGAGTCGGTTCTGCGGGCGGCTGCTCCTGCTTGCCTAGGCCAAGTCTCAAGTTGGGAGAAACCACCCTACAGCGAAAGCCTCTTTCACCAGGCTCCTGCACTGGAAAGCACAGCATTCGTTGGGAAATCTGAGTCGCTTTGTGGGATGCTGCTGCTGCTTGCCTGAGCTAGTCTGCGCACCACGGTGGAAGAAACCCGCATGGAGTGAAATCTCGTTGCCCTAGCATCCCCACTGCCTGCGAGAGAAGCGTGGATGCACATCTGGAAAGGGCCTTAAGGATAGGGACACGGCTGTCACCGTGCTCCCCGGGAGCAAGTCTGGGGAAGGACCAGAAAGCCTCCCCGGCAGAAGAGAAGGAGCATTTGGCCTTGTTGTCGGGAAACATTCGCAAAGCAGGAGAGCCTGCCCTGGGAAGAACAGCGGGACGGTGGCAAGTCAAGCGTCACCCGCTCCTTGTGCGTAGTGACGAACACCTGGCTTTAGGAAGACCCGAGGGGACGGCTAGGGAAGTCGCGCATACTCCACTCTGAGGAAAAAGTATGGGCAGAAGGCAGACCTGTTCTGTGTGCCTCCTGTCCCAAGGGGACAGCAACTCCAAGGCCAACTGTCCCTAGGGCAGACGTGGGCTTGCCACCAGGCGCCATACCCGGAATTGCACATCCAGCTCCCTGGAAGAAATGGAGCCAGATGCCATCTTCCTCCAAGAGGTGGCAGCGTTGGGGGTGGCAGGGGGTGTGTCGGGGAAGAAGAGGGGACAGTCCCCCATAGATCCCCATCCCAGTGCACGGGCGCTGTGCATGGTTCCTGTCGCCTCTCCTTTCCTATGGGGAAGGCACTGGCCTAGTCCCCGAGTCCGCCTGAACTCCAGAGCAAAAAGCCAAGCCTTACTATGCCAGGAGATGGCAGTTGGCAGGGAATGTCATCCTAGACACGCACGCTGCTGCAGGGTGATGGCTGTGTCTGCGAAGTTCAGCCTGGCACGGTGATCCCAGGGTGCGAACATGGAGCCTGGGATAGGAAAGCCCAAGAGGCACCAGCTGTCCCGCAGATCTCCTTCCCTGATGCGACAGGGCGAACGCCCAAAGCCTTGCTGAGGAAGCAGCAGAGAAATGCGGTTCAGGCCAAGCTGAATACCTCTGCGAAAGCATAGCAGTCGCTGGGAAAAAAGAGTCGGTTCTCTGGGCTGTTGTTGCTGCTTTTTTGAGCCTAGTATTGGCATCACGGTGGCAGAATCCCGCATAGAGCGAAAGCCTCTTTGCCTGAGAATTCCCTCTAGGAAAGCACAGCATTCTTGGGGAAAACAGAGTCGGTTCTGTGCGATGCAGATGCCGCTTGCCTGAACATAGTCTCTGAAGCACGGTGTAAGAAACCCGCATGGAGCGAAATACTCTTGTCCCGGGCATCCCCTCTACTTGAGAGAGAAGCGTGGTTGTGCCTGTAGAAACAGTCTTAACGAAAGGTCATGAAACAGGAGAGCATGCATTGCAACAGTAGCGGGCAGGTGGCAAGACAAGTGTCAACCTCTCCGTTTGCTTAGAAATCAGAGTCGGTTCTGCGGGCTGCTGCTCCTGCTTGCCTAGGCCAAGTCTCAAGGTGGGAGATACCACCCTACAGGGAAAGCCTCTTTGACCAGGCTCCTCCTCTTGGAAAGCCCAGCATTTGTTGGGAAATCAGAGTCACTTTGTGGGATGCTGCTGCTGCTTGCCTGAGCTAGTCTGCACAGCACGGTGGAAGAAACCCGCATGGAACGAAATTCTCTTGGCCCTAGCAACCCACTGCCTGCGAGAGAAGCGTGGATGCACATCTGGAAAGGGCCTTAAGGATAGGGACACGGCTGTCACCGTGCTGCCCGGGAGGAAGTCTGGGGAAGGAGCAGTACGCCTCCCCGGGAGAAGAGAAGGAGCCGTTGGCCTTGTTGTCGGGAAACAGTCTGGAAAGGGCCTTAAGGATAGGGACACGGCTGTCACCGTGCTCCCCGGGAGCAAGTCTGGGGAAGGAGCAGAACGCCTCTCCGGGAGAAGAGTAGGAGCCGTTGGCCTTGATGTCCGGAAACAGTCGCAAAGCAGGAGAGCCTGCCCTGGGAAGAACAGCGGGACGGTGGCAAGACAAGCGTCACCCGCACCCTGTGCGTAGAGACGGAAGCCTGGCTTTAGGAAGACACGAGGGGACGGCTAGGGCAGGTGCGCGTAGTCCACTCTGAGGAAGGAGTCTGGGCAGAAGGCAGGCCTGTTCTGTGTGCCTCCTGTCCCAAGGGGACAGCATCTCCGAGGCCACGTGTCCCTAGGGCAGACGTGGGCTAGCCACCAGACGCCATACCCGGAACTCGCAGATACAGCTCCCTGGAAGAAAGGGCAACCAGATGCCATCTTCCTCTACGAGGTGGCAGCGTTGGGGGTGGCATGGGGTGTGTCGGGGAAGAAGAGGGGACAGTCCCCCACAGCTCCCCATCCCAGTGCACGGTTGCTGTGCAGGGTTCCTGTCGCCTCTCCTTTCCTATGGGGAAGGCACTGGCCTAGTCCCCTAGTCCCCCTGAATGCCAGAAGAAAAAGCCAAGCCTTACTACGCCAGGAGATGGGAGTTTGCAGGGAGTGTCAACCTAGGCCACGCACGCTGCTGCGGGGTGGTGGCTGTGTCTGCGAAGTTCAGCCTGGCACGCTGAACCCAGGGTGCAACCATGGAGCACGGGAAAGCCTGGCCCAAGAACACCAGCTCTCCCGCAGATCTACTTCCCTGACGCGACAGAGCGAACGCCCAAAGCCTTGCTGATGAAGCAGCAGCGAAGTGCGGTTCAGGCCAAACTGTAAACCTCATCAAAAGCATAGCATTCACGGGGAAAAAATAGTCGGTTCTCTGGGCTGCTGTTGCTGCTTGCTTGAGCTAGTATTGGCAGCACGGTGGCAGAATCCCGCATAGAGCGAAAGCCTCTTTTCCTGGGCATCCCCTCTAGCAAAGCACAGCATTCTTGGGGAAAACCGAGTCGGCTCTCTGCGATGCAGATGCCGCTTGCCTGAACATAGTCTCCGAAGCACGGTGTAAGAAACCCGCATGGGTTTCTTCCTCTTGGCCCGGGCATCCCCTCTACTTGAGAGAGAAGCGTGGTTGTGCCTGTGGAAACAGTCTTAACGAAAGTTCATGAAACAGGAGAGCATGCATTGCAAAAACAGCGGGCAGGTGGCAAGACAAGTGTCACCCTCTCCGTTTGCTTAGAAATCAGAGTCGGTTCTGCCGGCTGCTGCTCCTGCTTGCCTAGGCCAAGTCTCAAGGTGGGAGAAACCACCCTACAGTGAAAGCCTCTTTGACCAGGCTCCTCCTCTGGGAATGCACAGCTTTCGTTGTGAAATCTGAGTCGCTTTGTGGGATGCTGCTGCTGCTTGCCTGAGCTAGTCTGCACAGCACGGTGGAAGTAACCCGCATGGAGCGAAATTCTCTTTGCCCTAGCATCACCACTGCCTGCGAGAGTAGCGTGGATGCACATCTGGAAAGGGCCTTAAGGATAGGGACACGGCTGTCACCGTTCTCCCGGGAGCAAGTCTGGGGAAGGAGCAGAACGCCTCCCCGGGAGTAGAGAAGGAGCCGTTGGCCTTGTTGTCGGGAAACAGTCGCAAAGCAGGAGAGCCTGCCCTGGGAAGAACAGCGGGACGGTGGCAAGACAAGCGTCACCCGCTCCCTGTGCGTAGAGACGGAAGCCTGGCTTTAGGAAGACACGAGGGGATGGCTAGGGTAGACGCGCATACTCCATTCTGAGGAAGGAGTCTGGGCAGAAGGCAGGCCTGTTCTGTGTGCCTCCTGTCCCAAGGGGACAGAATCTCCGAGGCCACCTGTCCCTAGGGCAGACGTGGGCTTGCCACCAGGCGCCATACCCAGAACTCGCAGATACAGCTCCCTGGAAGAAAGGGCAGCCAGATGCCATCTTCCTCTAAGATGTGGCAGGGCTGACATTGTGAGAGTGCAGAATGTGGCAGAGCACTAGGCCCCTGGCCTTGGGACCAAGGTCAGGACCCTCCTTGTTGCAACCCTAGGGTCCGCATTGGGAGGAGGTTCCAGAATCAGTGCTCTGCTCAGGGTGAGAAGGCCTTACTTAGCAAGGAAACAAGCACCAGCACAGGAGAGAGAAACAGGAACAAGGGAGACACTGGGGGTTTCGCCCTCAGCCCTGGAGCCCACAGATCCTGCTCCTGTGAGACACACAAAAACAGAGATAGAAACAGACACAGACACAGAGACAAAGACAAAGACAGAGACAAACACTGAACACAGGAGAGAGGGAACCAGCAGAAGTGCCCGATTTTCCTCCATCAGCTTGGAAATGACAGCCAAACAATTTGTACCCTTATCAGTCCCACGGGCCATCCATCCTAGGAGGATGGATGCGGGAATGCCCGCGGACAACTATGCGAGCTGGCCAGTACATGGGCCCAGACGAGGCCCTTGGACTTCAAACTAATGGAAGTCACGGGAAGTCTGTGTCCTAAAGGTCAGAAGCCATGCACTGCAACCTTGCCACGGTGGATGGGATTCAGGCAAGAGGAAGTGGTTTTGCTGGATCCCAGAGCAGATCCAGGCCGCTCTGGGCTATGTTCCATTCCCCCGCCCATCCCCAGGCACACTCATGCCTTGCCAAGTGTGTGCACCAGACTCCGGGGAGACCGGGGATGGAACGCTTGGAGAGGACCTACCCCTGATGGCATCCCCAGAAGAAGAAGCCAGAACACCCCCAATGTGCAGACAGGGAGACTGAGGAGGACCTGAGAGACACAGGATGTGTGCAGGCTCACAGTCCAGGGCAGGAGCGGGAGCCTGGTCTGAACCCAGCTCTGTTCCCTCCCAGCGGAGAAAAAAGCTGCGCCCAGGCCTCCCAGGAGTTGTGGGGAGGCTGTGTGAGGTTCACTGGATGGACAGGGCATGGGGTGGAGTGTGAGCCTTGAGAAGCTGGGGGAGGGGCGCCCTCAGGGTGCTCTGGATGGAAGCAGGAAGTCCAGTAAGGAGCCCCCCAGGCAGTGGTGACCTTACTTCCCTGACGACAGAGCCCCACGGAATTGGAACCCACTGATCCAGGCACCCACATTCCAGAGAAAACCACCCTACCCAGCTCATTTCTGGGCACAGCCTGAAGGAAACAACATGTTCTTGTGCTGTCTACCTAAGCCCAGAGAATGCAGGCAGAGGAGACCTCGCCCGCCGGACAAGTCCCCTCACTGGGCAGGTCATGTCAGGCTTCGCCGATGCCTCTGGCCCTTTTGGCAAAAAGAATCGCAATGTGACACCGGGGGGCTCAGAGGCAGAGAGTCCCACACCTTCTGATTGACCTGTGTACCCATAGGTCTCCTCCCCGTGTGTATGTGTTTGTGTGTCTGTGTGTGTGTGTCTGTGTGTGTGTGTCTGTGTGGTTGTGTGTGTGTGTGTGTGTGTGTGTGTGTTTAAGAGAGCTCATCAGGGATGGAGATACTCTGAGCAGGAGCAGGCTTATGAGGGGTCCGATGTCTGGTTGGCAGGTCATGTTCACACCACAGGTTAAGGCAGGCTATGTGAGAGCAGGTATGGGGGCTGCTCCCTTTTGCCCAGGGTTTATCCTGAGACCCTGCAGTGACAGGTCAATGACCCAGGTACGGGCATAACACTAAGACTAAACACTGAAGCTGACCCTGACCCTGACACTGACTGTGAGCCTGACCCAAAACCTAACCCTAGCCCTGACCCTGACCCTGACTGAGTTCCTGACCCGACACCTAACACTAAATCTAAGCCTGATGCTGACCCTGATCCGGACCCTGACCCTAAACCTAACCTGACCTTACTCTAACCCTTACTCATCCCCAAAAGTGATTCGGACTCTGACCGTAATCATTACACTGACCCTAGCCAAATCCTAACACTAACCTTAACACTGACTGATCTTTGAGCCTGACCCTAACTGTAACCCTAAAGGAAACCCTAAACCTGCCCCTAATAAGGACACTGAACCTAAACCTAACGCTGACCCTAACCCTAACACTAACCATTACCCTAACTCAAACATTAACCCTGACCCTACGCTGTCTAAGCCTAACACTAAACATAACCCTAATGCTAACTTAACCCTAACCAAAAACTCAAACCATTCCCCGGAAACTAAGCCTGACCCTGAACCGAAACTTGACCCTAAAACACAGCCTGACCCTGACCCTAAACTGACTCTTGCCCTGACCTTCACCCTGACGCTGACCCTGACACTGACCCTAATCCTAAGCCTGACCCTAACACTGACCCAAATCTAACCCTACCCCTGACCTGAACCTGGACCCTAAACCAAAGCCTCAACCTGACCCTAAATCTGACCCTGGCCCTGACCTTCACCGTGACCCTGACCCTGACCCTGACCCTGACCTAAGCCTGACCGTAACCCTAACCCTAAACGTGACTGTGAGCCTGACCCTAACCGTAATCCTAAAGGTAACCCTAACCCTGACCTAATACCGACCTTGAACCTAAACCTAATGCTGATGCTAACCCTAACACTAACCCCTAACCTAACCCAAACCCTAAACCTGTCCTTAACACTGTCTAACCCTAACCCTAACCATAACCCTACTTCTAACCCTAATCCTAACCCCAAACACAAACCTTTCCCCTAAACCTAACCCTGACACTGAACCGAACATTGACCCTAAACCAAATCCTGACCCTGACCATAAACCGGACCCTGGACCAGACCTTCACCTGACCCCGACCCTAAACCTAACCCTGACAATAGCACTGACCCAAAACTAACCCTGTCCCTGACCTGAACGTGGACCCTAAACCAAAACCAGATCCTGACCCTAAACCTGACACTGGCTCTGACCTTCACCCGGATCCTGACCCAGACTCTGACCATAAACCGAAAGCTGACCCTAACAGTGACCCTGACCCTGACGCTAACACTAACCCTCACCTGACTGTTAGTCTGACCCTAATTCTAACCCTAAATGTAACCCTAACCCTGACCCTAACACGGGCCATGATGAAAAATAAAGATGACCCTAAACTACAACTAACCCCTAACCCTAACGCTGACCCAGACCCTAAACCGGTTTAACCCTAACGCTCAAACTAACTCTAATTCTCACCCTAACCCCATCCTTTAACCCAAACCTGACCCTATCCCTGACCCTGACCATAATACTAACCCTGAACTTTGCCAAAACTTGACTCTGATCCTAACCTTGACCCTAAACCGAACCCTGACCCTGACGCTAAACCGAACCCTAGCGCTGACCCTAACCCTGACCCTAACACTGACACTGACGATGACCATAATCTTAACTCTGACTCAGACCGTGAGCCTGACCAGAACCCTAACCCTAACCCTAAAGCTAAGCCTGATCCTGACCCTAATCATAACCCAAAAACTAAACGTAAAGCTTACCTTAACCTAACCATGACCCTAACCCTGACCCTGACCCTTGACCATAACACTGAACCTGACCCTAATCCTAACCTTGACCCTGACCCTTACTCTGACACTAACTCTAACCCTGACACTGCCGGTGAGCCTGACCAAACACCTAACCCTGAGCCTAACCCTAAACCTGACCCCTACCCTAAACCTAACGATAACCCTGACCATAAAAATGTCTAACTGTAACTGTGACCCTACTCTAACCCTAACCTTAACCCTAACCCTAAAACCAACCAAAAACTCTGACCCTGACCCTGATTTTGAGCCTGACCCAAACCCTAACCACCCCTGACACTGACCCTGAACCTGACCATGAGCCTGACCTGAACCGTAAGCCTAAACCAAAGCCTAACACTGACCCTGATTTGTATCCTGAACCTAAACCTAACCCTGACCTTATACTAACCCTGACTCAGACCCTGACCGAGACCCTGACCCTGACCTAAACTTGACACTAACTCAAACCCTGACCATGAGTGTGAGCCTGACCGTAACCCTAACCCTAAATGTAACCCTACACGCTGACCTTAATACGGACCCAGAACCTAAAACTAATGCTGGCTCTAAGGTAAAACTAAACCCTAACCTAACCCAAACGCTAACCCTGACCCTAACACAGTCTAACCCTAATCCTAACAATAACCTTACTTCTAACCCTAACCCTAACACCAAACCCTAACCTTTCCCCTGAACCTAACCCTGACTATGACCCTAAGCCTATCCCTGACCCAAACCTAACCCTGACCCTGATCCGAACCTTGCCCTTAAACCAAAACGTGACGCTGACCCTAAATCTGACCCTGTCCCTGATCGTCACCCTGACCCTGACACGGACCCTGACCCAAAACTTAACCCTCAACCTAACACTGACCCATTCCTGACCCTAACACTAACCCTGACCCTGACATAAGCCAGACCCTAAACCTAACCATAAACGTAAACCTGACCCTGTCCCTATCATGGGCCATGACCCAAAACCTAACGCTGACCCTAAACATAACACTAACCCCTAACCCTAACCCTGACCCTGACCCAAACCCTGACTAAACCTAACCCTCAAGCTAACTGAACCCTAACCCTACTCTGTCATGTGGTTTGCCAGGAGGATGAGAGCTCCTCAGACCCTTGGGAGAGCTACCCACCGCATCCATGTGGGAACATGACCTCAGAAATCCTCAGACAGCTAGCCTCACACTCGCATACACACACACACACACACACACACAGACATACATACACATACTGACACACACCCCGCTCTACACAGCTAGGGGTCAGAGGTGGACACCTAGGGAAAATGGTGGGTAAAAAGGGTGAAAGAAGAAAGAGGTTGGAGACAGCTCAGCCATGGGGTCAGGGGCATCAGGACTCCTGGCCAGGACCGAGATCCATAGCATGGGGAGGGGAGACAAGATGGGCTGATGGTCAAGGGGTCCCCAAGGGGCACAGGGGCTTTGCAAGGGCACTGGTGGGGACAGTGTCTGGGGTCTGGTGTCCATCACTACCCTGGACTAGTGGAAGAAGGAAGAGGTAACCACCCTATCAATGGGGCCATAGAGACAGGGTGTCCCTAGTCTCCCACAGGCTTGTAGAAGAGCCTGTTGGCCTTGAATCTCTATCTGACACCCACTGTACTCCCAGTCTTGGGTACATGCTTTCTACTCCCTCGAAGTCCTTCTGAGCAGAAGATAGCCTGGAGGCTTGGGGGGCTGACATTGTGAGCTTGCAGAATGTGGCAGAGCACTAGGCCCCTGGCCTGGGGATCAAGGTCAGGACCCTCCTTGTTGCAGCCTCAGGGTCCCCATTGGGAAGAGGTTCCAGAGTCAGTGCTCTGCTCAGGGTGAGAAGGCTTTACATAGCAGGAACCAAGCACCAGCACAGGAGAGGAAAACAGGGACAAGGAAGACACCGGAGATTTCGCCCATCAGCCCTGGAGCCCACACATCCTGCTCCTGTGAGAAAAACCAAAACAGAGACAGACGCAGACGCAGACACAGAGACAAAGACAAAGACAGAGACAGAGACAGAGACAGACACTGAACACAGGAGAGAGGGAACCATCAGAAGTGCCAGACTTTCCTCCAGTAGCTTGGAAATGACAGCCAAACATTTTGTCCCCTTATAAGTCCCACGGGCCATCCATCCTAGGAGGATGGATGCGGGAATGCCCGCGGACCACTGTGGGGGCTGGCCAGTGAATGGGCGCAGACGAGGCCCTTGGATTTCAACCAAATGGAATTCCCGGGATGTCTGTGTCCACAAGGTCAGAAGCCATGCACTGCAACCTTGCCACGGGGGATGGAATACAGGCAGGAGGAGGGTGGTTTTGCTGGATCCCAGAGCAGATCCAGTCCTCTCGGGGCTATATTCTATTCTCCCGCCCATCCTCAGGCACACCCTTGCCTTGCCAAGTGTGTGCACCAGACTCCTGGCAGAGCGGGGATGGAACACATGGAGAGGGCCTACCTCTGATGGCATCCCCAGAAGAAGAAGCCAGAACACCCCCAATGTGCAGACAGGGAGACTGAGGAGGCCCTGAGAGCCACAGGATATGTGCGGGCTCACAGTCCTGGGCAGGAGCAGGAGCCCGGTCTGAACCCAGCTCTGTGCCCTCCCAGCGGAGACAACAGCTGCACCCAGGCCACCCAGGTCTTGGCGGGAGGCTGTGTGTGGGTCACTGGATGGACAGGGCATGGGGTGGAGGGTGAGCCTTGAGAAGCTGGGGGAGGGGCGCCCTCAGGGAGCTCTGGATGGGAGCAGAAAGTCCGGTAAGGAGCCCCCAGGCAGTGGTGACCTTACAATCCTGATGACAGAACCCAACGGAATTGGAACCCACTGATCCAGGCACCCACATTCCATAGAAAACCACCCTATGCAACTCATTTCTGAGCACAGCATGAAGGAAACGACATGTTCTTGTGCTGTCTACCGAAGGCCAGAGAATGCAGGCCGTGGAGATCTCACCTCCCAGACAAGGCCCTCACTGGGCAGGTCATGTCAGGCTTCCCTGACTTCTCTTGCCCTTTTGGCAAAAAGTATCGCAGGTGACACCTGCGAGCTCAGAGTCAGAGAGTTCCACAACTTCTGATTGACCCGTGTACCCATAGGTCTCCTCCACATGAGTATGTGATGTGTGTGTGTGTGTGTGTGTGTGTGTGTGTGTGTGTGTGTGTGTAAAAAGAGCTCATCAGGGGTGGAGATGCCCCGAGCAGGAGCAGGATTATGAGGGGTCCGATGCCTGGTTGGCAGGTCATGTTCAAGCCCCAGGTTAAGGCAGGCTATGTGGGAGCGGGTGTGGGGGCTGCTCCCTTTTGCCCAGGGTTTACCTGAGACCCTGCAGTGACGGGTCAATGACCCAGGTGTAGGCATAACACTAAGACTAAACACTGACCCTGACACTTACCCTGACCCTGACTGTGAGCCTGACCCATAACCTAACGCAACCCTGACCCTGACCCTGACCCTGACTGAGATCCTGACCCGACACCTAACACTAAATCTAAGCCTGATGCTGACCCTGATCCGGACGCTGAACCTAAACCTATCCTGACCTTACTCTAACCCTTATTCATCCCCAAATGGGACTCTGACTCTGACCGTAATTATTACACTGACCCTAACCAAATTCTAACACTAACCCTAACAATGACCGATCTTTGACCTGACCCTAACCGTAACCCTAATGGAAACCATAACCCTGCCCCTAATAAGGACACTGAACCTAAACCTAATGCTGACCCTAACCCTAACACTAACCCCTACCCTAACTCAAACCCTAACTCTGACCCTACGCTGTATAACCCTAACACTAATCATAACCCTACTGCTAACCTTAACCCTAACCAAAAACTCAAACCATTCCCCTGAAACTAAGCCTGACCCTGAATCGAAACTTGACCCTAAAACACAGCCTGACAATGACCCTATACTGACTCTGGCCCTGACCTTCACCCTTACCCTGACCCTGACACTGACTCTAAACCTAACCCTGACACTAACACTGACCCAAAACTAACCCTGCCCCTGACCTGAACCTGGACCCTAAAACAAAGCCTCACCCTGACCATAAATCTAACCCTGGCCCAAGCCTTCACACTGACAATGACCCTGACCCTGACACTAATCCTAAGCTTGACCCTGACCTAAGCCTGACCCTAACCCTAACACTGAACGTGACTGTGAGCCTGACCCTAACCGTAATTCTAAAGGTAACCCTAACCCTGACCTAATACCGACCTTGAACCTAATCCTAATGGTGATGCTAACCCTAACACTAACCCCTACCCTAACCCAAACCCTAAACCTGTCCTTAACACTGTCTAACCCTAACCCTAACCCTAACCCTACTTCTAACCCTAATCCTAACCCCAAACACAAACCTTTCCCCTAAACCTAACCCTGACACTGAACCGAACATTGACCCTAAACCAAATCCTGTCCCTGACCATAAACTGGACCCTGGCCCAGACCTTCACCTGACCCTGACCCTAATCCTAACCCTGACAATAGCACTGACCCAAAACTAACTCTGTCGCTGACCAGAACGTGGACCCTAAACCAAAACCAGATCCTGACCATAAACCTGAGAATAGCCCTGAACTTCACACTGACCCTGACCCAGACTCTGAACATAAACCGAAACCTGACCCTAACAGTGACCCTGACACTGACCCTAACACGAACACTGACACAGACTGTGAGTCTGACCCTAATTCTAACCCTAAACGTAACCCTGACCCTGACACTAAACGGGCTGTGATGCAAAAAATAACGATGACCCTAAACTACAACTAACCTCTAACCCTAACGCTGACCCTGACTCTAACCTGGTCTAACCCTAACGCTCAAACTAACTCTAAATCTCACCCTAACCCTATCCTTTAACCCTATCCATGACGCTGATCTGTCCCAGATCCTAACCTTGACCCTAACCCAAACCCTAACCCTGACCCTAACACAATCTAACCCTAACCTTAACCATAACCCTACTTCTAACCCTAACCCTAACACCAAACCCTAACCATTCCCCTGAACCTAACCCTGACTATGACCCTAACCCTAACCCTGACCCAAACCTAACCCAGACCCTGACCTGAAACTTGCCCTTAAACCAAAACGTGATGCTGACCCTAAATCTGACCCTGTCCCTGATCTTCACCCTGACCCTGACACGGACCCTGACCCTAAAACTAACCCTCACCCAAACACTGACCCATTCCTGACCCTAACACTAACCCTGACCCTGACTGTAAGCCAGACCCTAAACCTAACCATAAAAGTAAACCGAACCCTGACCCTATCATGGGCCATGACCCAAAACCTAACGCTGACCCTAACCATAACACTAACCCCTAACCCTAACCCTGACCCTGACCCAAACCCTGACTAAACCTAACCCTCAACCTAACTGAACCCTAACCCTAACCCTGTCATGCGGTTTGCCTAGAGGATGAGAGCTCCTCAGATCCTTGGGAGAGCTACCCACCACATCCTGTGTGGGAATATAACCTCGGACATCCTCAGACAGCTAGACTCATGTGTTTGAGCGCTCGCAAGCACAGACACGCACACCCACACCCACACACAAACACACACACACACACACACACACACACTCACACTCACACTCACACTCACACACACCCCGCTCTACACAGCTAGGGGTCAGAGGTGGACACCAAGGGAAAATGGTGGGTAAAAAGGGTGAAAGAAGAAAGAGGTTGGAGACAGCTCGGCCATGGGGTGAGGGGCATCAGGGCTCGTGGCCAGGACCGAGATTCATAGCATGGGAAGGGGAGACAGGATGGGTTGATGGTCAAGGGGTGCCCAAGGGGCCCAGGGGCTTTGCAAGGGCACTGGGTGAGGACAGTGTCTGGGGTCTGGTGTCCATCACCACCCTGGACTACTGGAAGTAGGAAGAGGTAACAACCTGTGTGGACAGAGCTACAATACCAAAAGCCTCCCCTTACTCTTCTATCAATGGGGCCATAGATACAGGGTGTCCCTAGTCTCCCACAGGCTTGTAAAAGAGCCTGTTGGCCTTGAATCTCTATCTGACACCCACTGTGCTCCCAGTCTTGGGTAAAAGTTTTCTACTCCCTCGAGGTCCTTCTGAGCAGAAGAGAGCCTGGAGGTTCGGGGGGCTGACATTGTGAGGTTGCAGAATGTGGCAGAACACTAGGCCCCTGGCCTGGGGACCAAGGTCAGGACCCTTCTTGTTGTAGCCTCAGAGTCCCCATTGGGAAGAGATTCGAGAGTCAGTGCTCTGCTCCGGGTGAGAAGGCCTTACTTACCAAGGAACCAAGCACCAGCACAGGAGAGGGAAACAGGGACAAGGGAAACACCGGATGGTTTGCCCATCAGCCCTGGAGCCCACAGATCTTGCTCCTGTGAGACACACACAAAAAAAGACAGACGCAGACACAGACACAGAGACAAAGACAAAGAAAGAGACAGAGAGAGACACTGAACACAGGAGAGAGGGAACCAGCAGAAGTGCCAGACTTTCCTCCATCAGCATGGAAATGACAGCCAAACATTTTGTCCCCTTATAAGTCCCACGGGCCATCCATCCTAGGAGGATGGATGCGGGAATGCCCGCGGACCACTGTGGGGGCTGGCCAGTGAATGGGAGCAGACGAGACCCTTGGATCTCAACCAAATGGAATTCCCATTTGGACACAGACACATGTCTGTGTCCACAAGGTCAGAAGCCATGCACTGCAACCTTGCCATGGGGGATGGGATTCAGGCAGGAGGATGGTGGTTTTGCTGGATCCCAGAGCAGATCCAGGCCTCTCGGGGCTATGCCCAATTCCCCCGCCCATCCCCAGGCACACCCGTCCCTTGCCAAGTGTGTGCACCAGACTCCTGGCAGAGCGGGGATGGAACACATGGAGAGGGCCTACCTCTGATGGCATCCCCAGAAGAAGAAGCCAGAACACCCCCAATGTGAAGACGGGGAGACTGAGGAGGCCGTGACAGCCACAGGATGTGTGCGGGCTCACAGTCCTGGGCAGGAGCAGGAGCCCTGTCTGTACCCAGCTCTGTGCCCTCCCAGCGGAGACAATAGCTGCACTCAGGCCTCCCAGGTCTTGGGTGGAGGCTGTGTGTGGGTCACTGGATGGACAGGGCATGGGGTGGAGTGTGAGCCTTGAGCAGCTGGGGGAGGTGAGCCCTCAGGGAGCGCTGGATGGAGCAGGAAGTCCGGTAAGAAGCCCCCAGGCAGTGGCGACCTTACTTTCCTGATGACAGAGCCCAACGGAATTGGAACCCACGTATCCAGGTACCCACATTCCATAGAAAACCACCCTGCACAGCTCATTTCTGGGCACAGCATGAAGGAAATGACATTTTCTTGTTCTGTCTACCGAAGCCCAGAGAATGCAGGCAGAGGAGAGCTTGCCCCCTAGACAAGTCCCCTCACTGTGCAGATCATGTCAGGCTTCCCTGACGTCTCTGGCCCTTTTGGCAAAAAGAACCGCAAGGTGACACCCGGGGGCTCAGAGTCAGAGACTCTCACACCTTCTGATTGACCCGTGTAGCCGTAGGTCTCCTCCACGTGTGTGTGTGTGTGTGTGTGTGTGTGTGTGTGTGTGTAAAGAGAGCTCATCAGGGGTGGAGATGCCCTGAGCAGGTGCAGGCTTATGAAGGGTCCGATGCCTGGTTGGCAGGTCATGTTCATGCCCCGGGTTAAGGCAGGCTAGGTGGAAGCAGGTGTGGGGGCAGCATCATTTTGCCCAGGGCTTATCCTGAGACTCTGCACGGACTGGTCAATGACCCAGGTGCGGGTCTAACCCTAAAACTAACCCCTGACCCTGACCTTGACCCTGACCCTGGCTGTGAGCCTGACCCAAAACCTAACCCTAGCCGTGACCCTGACCCTGACCCTGACCGAGATACTGACCCGAATTCTAACACTAAATCTAAGCCTGAGGCTGACCCTGATCCAGACCCTGAACCTAAACCTAACCTGACATTACTCTAACCCTGACTCATCTAACCGTGACTATGACTCTGACCCTAATCATTACCCTGACCCTAACCAAATCCTATCACTAACCCTAACACTTACCGATCTTTGAGCCTGACCCTAACCGTAACCCTACAGGTAACCCTAACCCTGCCCCTAATAAGGACCCTAAACCTAAACCTAATGCTGACCCTAACGCTAACACTAACCCTTACCCAAATTCAAACAACAACCCTTACCCTACACTCTCTAACCCTATCACTAAACATAACCCTACTGCTAACCCTAACCCTAACCAACAACTCAAACAGTTCCCCTGAAACTAACCCTGACCCTGATCCGAAACTTGACCCTAAAACACAGCCTGACCATGACCCTAAACTGACTCTGGCCCTGACCTTCACCCTGACCATGACCCTGACCCTGATTCTAAACCTAACCCTGACCCTAACACTGACGCAAAACTAACCATGCCCCTGACCGAACCTGGACCCTAAACCAAAGCCTCACCCTGACCCTAAATCTGACCCTGGCCCTGACCTTCACCCTGACCATGACCATGACCCTGATTCTAAACCTAACCCTGACCCTAACACTGACCCAAAACTAACCCTGCCCCTGACCCGAACCTGGACCCTAAACCAAAGCCTCACCCTGACCCTAAATCTGACCCTGGCCCTGACCTTCACCCTGAACCTGACCCTGACTCTGAATCTAATCCTAAGCCTGACCCTGACCTAACCCTAACCCTAACCCAAACCCTTACCATGACTGTGAGCCAAACCCTACCTGTAATCCTAAAGGTAACCCTAACCTTGACCTAATACAGACCGTGAACCTAAACCTAATGCTGACGCTAACCCTAACACTAACCCATACCCTAACGCAAACCCTAACCCTGACCTTATTGCTGTCTAACCCTAACCCTAAACATAACCCTACTTCTAACCCTAATGCTAACCCCAAACACAAACCTTTCCCCTAAACCTAACCCTGACACTGAACCGAACATTGACCCTAAACCAAATCCTGTCCCTGACCATAAACCGGACCTTGGCCCAGACCTTCACCTGACCTTGACCCTAAACCTAACGCTGACAACAGCACTGACCCAAAACTAACCCTGTCCCTGACCTGAACGTGGACCCTAATTCAAAACCAGATCCTGACCCTAAACCTGACCATGGCCCTGACTTTCACCCTGACCCTGACCCAGACCCTGACCATAAACCTAAACCTGACCCTAACAGTGAACCTGACCCTGAACCTAACACTAAACCTGAGCCTGACTGTGAGTCTGACCCTAACTCTAACCCTAAACATAACCCTGACCCTGACCCTAACACAGGCCATGACGCGAAATATAACGATGACCCTAACCCTACACCTAACCCCTAACCCTAACACTGACACTGACCCTAACCCTGTCTAACCCTAAACACTCAAACTAACTCTAATTCTTACCCTAACCCTATCCATTAACACTAAACCTGACCCTATCCCTGACCCTGACCATAACCCAAACCCTGAACTTTGCCAAAACTTGACTCTGATCCTAACCTTGACCCTAAACCGAAACCTGACCCAGACCATAAACCGAACCCTAGCTCTGACCCTAACCCTGACCCTAAAACTGACACTGACGCTGACCATAAACCTAAGTCTGACCCAGACCATGAGCTTGACCAGTACCCTAAACCTAACGCTAACCCTGATCTGGACCCTAATCATAACGCAGAATCTAAACGTAAAGCTGACCTTATCCTAACAATGACCCTAATCCTGACGCTGACCCTGACCCTAACACTGAACATGAACCTAATCCTAACCCTGACCCTGACTTTTACTCTGACACTAACCCTAACCTTGACACAAACTGTGAGCCTGACCATAAACCTAACCCTGAACCCAACCCTAACCCTGACCACTACCCTAAGCCTAATGATAACCCTGACCCTAACAATGTCTAACCCTAACCGTGACCCAAACTCGAACCCTAAACTTAACCCTAACCCTAAAACTAAACGAAAACTCTGACCCTGAACCTGACTGTGAGCCTGACCCAAAACCTAACCAGCCCTGACGCTGACCGTGACCCTGACCATGAGCCTGACTGGAAGTCTAAACCTAATCCAAAGCCTAAAGCTGACCCAGATTCAGACCCTGAACCTAAACCTAACCCTGAGCTTACACTTACCCTGACTTAGACCCTAAACCCTGACCCTGACCTAACCTTGACGATAATCCTAAACCTCACCATGACTGTGAGCCTGATCCTAACCCTAACCCTAAATGTAACCCTAAACACTGACCCAAATACGGACCCAAACTTAAAACTAATGCTGACACTAATGGTAAAACTAAACCCTACCGTAACCGAAACCCTAACCTGACCCTAACACAGTCTAACCCTAAACCTAATATTACCCTACTTCTAACCTTACCCCTAACACCAAACCCTAACCTTTCCCCTGAACCTAACGCTGACCTGACCCTAAACCTAACCCTAAACCTGACCCAAACCTAACCCTGAACCTGACCTGAACCATGCCCCTAAATCAAAACCTGACACTGACCCTAAATCTGACCCTGTCCCTGACCTTCACCCTGACCCTGACACTGACCCTGACCATAAACCTAACCCTCACCCTAACACTGACCCAGACACGGACCCTAACACTAACCCTGACCTTGACGGTGAGCCTGATCCTAAACCTAACCATAAACGTAAACCTGACCCTGACCCTAACAAGGGCCATGACCCGAAACCTAACGCTGACCCTAATCCTAACACTAACCCCTAACCCTAAACCTGACCCTGACCGAAACCCTGTCTAAACCTAACCATCAACCTAACTCTAACGCTAACCCTAAACCTCCCATAAGATTTGCCTGGAGGAGGAGGGCTTCTCAGATCCTTGGGGAGAGCTACCCACCCCATCTCATGTGGGGACATGACCTCGGACATCCCCAGACAGCTAGAGGCATATGTGTTTGAGCGCTGACATGCAGACACACACACACACACACACACACACACAATCACACACACACACAAACACACACCCCGCTCTGCCCAGCTAGGGGTCAGAGGTGGACACCAAGGGAAAATGGTGGGTAAAAAGGGTGAAAGAAGAAAGAGGTTGGAGACAGCTCGGTCATGGGGTCAGGGGCATCAGGACTCCTGGACAGGATCGAGATCCAAAGCATGGGGAGGGGAGACAAGACGGGCTGATGGTCAAGGTGTTTCCAAGGGGCCCAGGGGTTTTGAAAGGGCACTGGGTGGGAACAGTGTCTGGAGTATGGTGTCCATCACCACCATGGACTACTGGAAGTGGGAAGAGGTAACCACACTGTGTGGACAGGGTTACAACACTGAAGGCCTCCCCTTACTCTTCTATCAATGGGGCCATAGAGATATGGTGTTCCTAGTCTCCCACAAGCTTGTAGAAGAGCCTGTTGGCCTTGAATCTCTATCTCTGACCAACTGTGCTCCCAGTCTTGGGTACATGTTTTCTACTCCCTTGAGGTCCTTCTGAGCAGAAGACAGACTGGAGGCTCGGGGGGCTGACATTATGAGCTTGTAGAATGTGGCAGAGCACTAGGCCCCTGGCCTGGGGATCAAGGTCAGGACCCTCCTTGTTGCAGCATCAGGGTCCCCATTGCGAAGAAGTTGAAGAGTCAGTACTCTGCTCAGGGTGAGAAGGCCTTACATAGCAAGGAACCAAGCACCAGCACAGGAGAGGGAAACAGGGACGAGGGAGACACCGGAGGATTCGCCCAACAGCCCTGGAGCCCACAGATCATGCTCCTGTGAGACACACAAAAACAGAGACAGACGCAGACACAGACACAGAGACAAAGATAAAGACAGAGACAGAGACAGAGACAGACACTGAACACAGGAGAGAGGGAACCAGCAGAAGTGCCCGATTTTTCTCCATCAGCTTGGAAATGACAGCCAAACATTTTGTCCCCTTATAAGTCCCACGGGCCATCCATCCTAGGAGGACGGATGCGGGAATGCCCGCGGACCACTGTGGGGGTTGGCCAGTACATGGGCGCAGACGAGGCCCTTGGACCTCAATCTAATGGAAGTACCGGGAAGTCTGTGTCCACAAGGTTGGAAGCCATGCGCTGCAACCTTGCCACGGGGGATGGGATACAAGCAGAAGTAGGGTCGTTTTGATGGATCCCAGAGCAGATCCAGGCATCTCTGGGCTATGTTCCATTCCCCCGCCCATCCCCAGGCATACCCGTGCCTTGCCATGTGTGTGCACCAGACTCCAGGAAGAGCAGGGATGGAACGCATGGAGAGGGCCAACCCCTGATGGCATCCCCAGAAGAAGAAGCCAGAACACCCCCAATGTGCAGACGGGGAGACTGAGGAGGCCCTGAGAGCCACAGGATGTGTGCGGGCTCACAGTCCTGGGCAGGAGCAGGAGCCTGGTCGGAACCCAGCTCTGTGCCCTCCCAGCGGAGACAACAGCTGCACCCAAGCCTCCCAGTTCTTGGGGGGAGGCTGTGTGTGGGTCACTGGATGGGCAGGGCATGGGGTGGAGGGTGAGCCTTGAGCAGTTGGGGGAGGGGGCGCCCTCAGGGAGAGCAGATGGGATGGATGGAGCAGAAAGTCCAGGAATGAGCCCCAAGGCAGTGGTGACCTTACTTTCCTGACGACAGAGCCCAACGGAATTGGAACCCACATATACAGGCACCCACATTCCAGTGAAAACCACCCTGACCAGCTCATTTCTGGGCACAGCCTGAAGGAAACGACATGTTCTTGTGCTCTCTACCGAAGCCCAGAGAATGCAGGCAGAGGAGAGATCGCCCGCCAGACAAGTCCCCTCACTGGGCAGGTCATGTCAGGCTTCCCCGACGTCTCTTGCCCTTTTGACAAAAAATCGCAAGCTGACACCGGGGGGGCTCAGAGTCAGAGAGTCCCACACTTTCTGATTGACCCATGTACCTATAGGTATCCTCCCCGTGTGTATGTGTGTGTGTGTGTGTGTGTGTGTGTGCGCATGTGTGTGTGTGTGTGCGTGTGTGTGTGTGTGTGTAAAGAGAGATCATCGGGGGTGGAGGTGCCCTGAGCAGGAGCAGACTTATGAAGGGTCCGATGCCTGGTTGGCAGGTCATGTTCACGCCCCAGGTTAAGGCAGGCTAGGTGGGAGTGTGTGTGCTGACTGCACCCTTTTGTCCAGGGTTTATCCTTAGATCGTGCAGGGACTGGTCAATGACCCAGGTGCGGCGCAAACCCTAATACTAACCCCTGACGCTAACCCTAACCCTAACCCTAACCCTAACCCTAACCCTAACCCTAATTCTGACCCAGACCGTGAGCCTGGCCAGAACCCTAACCCTAAAGCTAACCCTGATCCTGACCTAATCATAACCCAGAATCTAAAATAAAGCTGACCTTATCCTCACCATGACCCTAACCCCGACCCTGACTCTGACCCTAACACTGAACCTGACCCTAATCCTAACCATGACCCTGACCCTTACTCTGACACTAAACCTAACCATGACACTGACTGTGAGCCTGACCGTAAACCTAACCCTGATCCTAACCCTAACCCTGACCCCTACCCAAAGCCTAACGATAACCCTGACCCTAACAATGTCTCACCCTAACACTGACCCTAACTCTAACCCTAACCTTAACCCGAACCCTAAAACTAACCGAAAGCTCTGACCTTGAACCTGACTGTGAGCCGGACCCACAACCTAACCAGCCCTGATGCTGACCCTGACCCAGACCATGAACCTGACCCGAACCCTAACCCTAAACCAAAGCCTAACCCTGACCCTAATTCGGACCCTGAACCCAAACCTAACCCTGACTTTACACTAACCCTGACTTAGACCCTAAAAGACCCTGACCCTGATATAACCTTGACCATAACCCTAACCCTCAGCATGACGATGAGTCTGACCCTAACTCTAACCCTAAACGTAACCCTAACCCTGACCCTAACTCGGGCCATGACGCGAAACATAACGATGACCCTAAACCTACAACTAGCCCCTAACACTAACGCTGACCCTGACCCCACACGTTCTAACCCTAACCCTCAAACTAACTCTAATTCTCACCCTAACCCTATACTTTAACCCTAACCCTGACGCTATTCCAGACCCTGACTATAACCCTAACCCTAAACTTTGCCTAAACTTGACCCTGATCCGAAAGTTGACCCTAAACAGAACCCTGACCCTGACCCTAAACCGAACCCTGGAACTGACCCTAAACCTTATTCTAACACTGACACTGACACTGACCATAAACCTAACTCTGACCCAGACCGTGAGGCTGACAAGAACCCTAAGCCTAAAGCTAACACTGATCCTGACCCTAATCATAACCCAGAATATAAATGTAAAGCTGACCTTATACTAACCATGACCCTAAACCTGACCCTGATTCTGACCCTAACACTGAACCTGACCCTAATCCTAACCCTGACCCTGACTCTAAATCTGACAATAACCCTAACCCTGACACAGACTGTGAGCCTGACCATAAACCTAACCCTGAACCTAAACCTAACCCTGACCCCTACCCTAAGCCTAACGATATCCCTGACCCTAACAATATCTAACCCTAACCCTGACCCTAACTCTAACCCTGACATTAACTCTAACTGTAAAACAAACCGAAAAACCTGAACCTGAACCTGACTGTGAGCCTGACCCAACATAACCAGCCCTGACCCTCACCCTGAACCTGACCATGAGGCAGACCCTAACCCTTAACTAAACAAAAGCCTAAAGCTGACCCTGACTCAGACCCTGAATTTAACCAGACCCTGACCATACACTAACCTGGACTCAGAACCTAACCGAGAGCCTGAACCTGACCTAAACCCTAACCCTGACCATGACTGTGAGCCTGAACCTTAACCTAATCCTAAATGTAACCCTAAACGCTGACCCTAATACGGACCCAGAACCTAAAACTAACGCTGAACCTAATGGTAAAAATAAACCCTAGCCTAACCCAAACCCTAACCCTGAACCTAACAGTCTAACCCTAATCCTAAACATAATCCTAATTCTAACCCTAACCCTAACACCAAACCCTAACGTTGCCCCTGAACCTAAACCTGACCCTGACCCTAACACCAACCCTAACCATGACCCAAACCTAAACCTGACCCTGACCCGCACCTTGCCCGTAAACCCAAAACTGACCCTGACCCTAAATCTGACCCTGTCCCTGATCTTCACACAGACCCTGACACTGACCCTGATCCTAATCCTAACCCTCAACCTAACACTGACCCAGACTCAGACCCTCACACTTACCCTGACCCTGACTGTGATCCGGACCCTAAACCTAACCATAAACGTAAACCTGACCATGACCAAAACACGGGCCATAACCCAAAACATAACGCTGACCCTAACCCTAACACAAACCCCTAACATTAACCCTGACCCTGACCCAAACCTGGACTAAACCTAACCCTCAACCTAACTATAACCCTACCCTTAACCCTCCCATGAGCATTGCCTGGAGGATGAGAGCTCCTCAGATGCTTGGGAAGAGCTACCCACCCCATCCCATGTGGGGACATGACATCGGACATCCCGAGAAAACTAGAGACATATGAGTTTGAGCTCACGCATGCACAGACACACACACACACATACACACACACACACACACCGCTCTGCCCAGCTAGGGATGAGAGGTGGACATCAAGGGAAAATGATGGGTAAAAAGGGTGAAAGAAGAAAGAAATTGGAGACAGCTCGGTCATGGGGTCAGGGGCATCAGGACTCTTGGCCAGGACCGAGATCCAGAGCAAGGGGAGTGGAGACAGGACGAGCTGATGGTCAAGGGGTCCCGAAGGGGACCACGGGCTTTGCAAAGGCACTGGGTGGGGACTGTGTCTGGGGTCTGGTGTCCATCACCACCCTGGACTACTGGAAGTAGGAAGAGGTAACCACCCTGTGTGGACAGAGCTACAACACCGAAGGCCTCCCCTTACTCTTCTATCAATGGGGCCATAGAGACAGGGTGTCCCTAGACTCCCACAGGCTTGTAGAAGAGCGTGTTGGCCTTGAATCTCTATCCGAGACCAACTGTGCTCCCAGTCTTGGGTACATGCTTTCTACTCCCTCAAGGTCCTTCTGAGCAGAAGACAGCCTGGGGGCTCGGGGGGCTGACATTGTGAGCTTGCAGAATGTGGCAGAGCACTAGGCCCCTGGCCTGGGGACCAAGGTTAGGACCCTCCTTGTTGCAGCTTCAGGGTCCCCATTGGGAAGAGGTTCCAGAGTCAGTGCTCTGCTCAGGGGGAGAAGGCCTTACTTAGTAAGGAACCAAGCAACAGCACAGGAGAGGGAAACAGGGACAAGGGAGACACCGGCAGTTTCGTCCATCAACCCTGAGGCCCACAGATCCTGCTCCTGTGAGACAAACAAAAACAGAGACAGACGCAGACAAAGAGACAAAGACAAAGACAAAGACAGAGACAGACACAGAACAAAGGAGAGAGGAAACCAGCAGAAGTGACAGATGTTCCTCCATTAGCTTGGAAATGACAGCCAAATATTTTGCCCCCTTATCAGTCCCAAAGGCCATCCCTCCTAGGAGGACGGATGCGGAAATGCCCGGGGACCACTGTGGGTCTGGCCAGTACATGGGCGCAGACGAGGCCCTTGGACCTCAACCTAATGGATGTCCCAAGAAGTCTGTGTCCACAAGGTCAGAAGCCATGCACTGCAACCTTGCCACGTGGGATGGGATACAGGCAGGAGGAGGTTGGATTTGCTGGATCTCAGAGCAGATCCAGGCCTCTCTGGACTATGTTCCATTCCCCGCCCATCCTCAGGCACACCAGTGCCTTCCCAAGTGTGTGAACCAGAGTCTGGGAGACCGGGGATGGAACTCATGGAGAGGGCCTACCCCTGAATGCATACCCTGAAGAAGAAGCCAGAACACCCCCAAAGTGCAGATGGGGAGACTGAGGAGGCCCTGAGAGCCACAGGATGTTTGCGGGCTCACAGTCCTGGGCAGGAGCAGGAGCCTGGTGGGAACCCAGCTCTGTGCCCTCCCATCGGAGACGACAGCTTCACCCAGGCCTCCCAGCGGTTGGGTGGAGGCTGTGTGTGGGTCACTGGATGGACAGGGCATGGGGTGGAGTGTGAGCCCTGAGCAGCTGTGGTAGGGACGCACTCAGGGAGCTCTCGATGGGAGCAGCAAATCCGGGAATGAGGCTCCAGGCATGGTGAACTTACCTCCATGAAGACAGAGCCCAACGGAATTGGAACCCACCTATCCAGGCACCTACATTCCAGAGAAAACCACCCTGCCCAGCTCATTTTTGGGCATAGACTGAAGGACATGACATGTTCTTGTGCTGTCTATTGAAGCCCAGAGAATGCAGGCAGAGGAGAGCTCACCCGCCAGACAAGTCCCCTCACTGGGCAGGTCATGTCAGGCCTTCCTGACGCCTCTGGCCGTATTGGCAAAAAAAATCACAAGGTGACACCGCGGGGCTCAGGTCAGAGAGTCCCACACCTTCTGATTGACCCTTGTAGCCCTAGGTCTCCTGCCCGTGTGTGTGTGTGTGTGTGTGTGTGTGTGTAAAGAGAGGTCATCGGGGGTGGAGATGCCAGAGCACGAGCGAGCTTATGAGGGGTCCGATGCCTGGTTGGCAGGTCATGTTCACGCCCCAGGTTAAGGCAGGCTAGGTGGGAGCGGGTGTGGGGGCGGCAGCCTTTTGCCCAGGGTTTATCGTGAGACCCTGAAGGGACTGGTCAATGACCCAGGTGCGGGTGTAAACCGAACACTAACCCCTGACCCTGACCCAGACAGTGAGCCTGACACAAAACCTAACCCTAGCCCTGACCCTGACTCTGACCATGACCGAGATAGTGACCCAAACCCTAATCCTAAATCTAAGCCTGATGCTCACCCTGATCCAGAACCTGATCCTAAACCTAACCTGACCTACTCTAACCATGACTCATCCCTAACCGTGACCCTGACTCTGACCCTAATCATAACCCTGACCTTAACCAAATCCTGACCCTAACACTAACAGTGACCGAACTTTGAGCCTGACCTTAACCGTAACCCTAAAGGTAACCCTAATCCTGACCCTAATAAGGAACCTGAACCTAAACCTAATGCTGACCCTAACCCTAACAGTAACCCCTACCCAATCCAACCCCTAACCTTGACACTATGCTGTCTAACCCTAAAACTAAACATAACCCTACTGCTAACCCTAACCCTAACCAAAAACTCAAACTGTTCCCCTGAAACTAACCCTGACCCTGAACCGAAATTTGACCTTAAAACAAAGCCTGACCCTGACCCTAAACTGACCCTGGCCCTGACCTTCACTTTTACCCTAACCCTGACCCTGACTCTAAACCAACCTTGACCCTAAAACTGACCCAAAACTAACCCTGCCCCTGATCCGAACCTGGACCCTAAACCAAAGCCTCACCCTGACCCTAAATCTGACCCTGGCCTTGACCTTCACCCTGACCCTAATCCTAAGGCTGACCCTGACCTAAGCCTGTCCCTAACACTAAACCTGACCGTGACTGTGAGTCCGACCCTAACCGTAATCCTAAAGTTAACCGTAACCCTGACCTAATACTGACCCTGAAACTAAACCTAATACTGATGCTAACCCAAACACTAACCCCTACCCTAAACCAAACCCTAACCCTGACCTTAACTCTGTCTAACCATAACCCTAACCATAACCCTACTTCTAACCCTAATCCTAAACCCAACCCCAAACCTTTCCCCTAAACCTAACCCTGACTCTGAACTGACGATTGACCCTAAACCAAATCCTGACCCTGACCATAAACCTGACCCAGGCCCAGACCATCACCTGACCCTGACCCTAAACCTAACCCTGACAATAGCACTGACCCAAAACTAACCTTGTCCCTGAGCTGAATGTGGACCCTAAACCAAAACCAGATCCTGACGCTAAACCTGACACTGGCCCAGACTTTTACACTGACCCTGACCCAGACCCTGACCATAAACCTAAACCTGACTCTAACAGTGAACCTGACCCTGACCCTAACACTAACCCTGACCCTGACTGTGAGTCTGACCCTAACTCTAACCCTAAACGTATCACTGACCTTTCGCTAACACGGGCCATGATGCAAAACATAACGATGACCCTAACCCTACAACTAGCCCCTAACCCTAATGCTGACCCTGACACAACCCGGTCTAACCCTAACCCTCAAAAGACTCTAATTCTCACCCTAACCCCATATTTTAACCATAACACTGACCCTATCCCTGACACTGACCAAAACCCTCACCCTAAACTTTGCCTAAACTTGACCCTGATCCGAAAGTTGACCTTAAACAGAACCCTGACCCTGACCCTATACCAAACCCTGGCCCTGATCCTAAAACTTACTCTAACACTGACACTGACACTGACCAGAAACCTAACTATGACCCAGACCATGTTCCTGACCAGAACCCTACCCTAAAGCTAACCCTGATCCTGATTGTAATCATAACCCAGAATCTAAACGTAAAGTTGACCTTATCCTAAACATGACCCTAACCCTGACCCTGACACTGACCATAACACTGAACCTGACCCAAATCCTAACCCTGACCCTGACCCTTACTCTGACACTAACCCTAACCCTGACACTGACGGTGAGCCTGACCATAAACCTAACCTTGAACCTAACACTAACAATGACCCCTACCCTAAGTCTAACGATATTCCAGACCCTGCAATGTCTAACCCTAACCCTGACACTAACTCTAACCCTGACATTAACTCAAACCCTAAAACTAGCCGAAAACCCTGATAATAACCCTGACTGTGAGCATGACCTACCTAACCAGCACGGACACTCACGCTGACCCCGACCATGAGCCAGACCAGAACACTAAACTAAACCAAAGCCTAACGCCGACCCTGATTTGGACCCTGCACTTAAACCTAACCCTGACCTTACACTAACCGTGATTAAGACCCAAACCGAGAGCCTGACCCTGACAAAACCTTGACCCTAACCCTAAACCTGACCTTGACTGTGAGCCTGACCCTAAAAAAAACAATAAATGTAACCCTAAACGCTGACCCTAATACGGACCCAGAAACTAAAACTAACGGTGACCCTAAAGGTAAAACTAAACCCTACCCTAACCCAAACACTAACCCTGACCCTAACACAGTCTAACACTAACCCTAACCATAATGCTACTTCTAACACTAACCCTAACACCAAACCCTAACCTTACCCTGATCCTAACACTGACCTAACCCAAACCCTAATGCTAACCCTAACCCTGACCCAAACATAACTCTCATCCTGACAAGAACCTTGCCCCTTAACCAAAACCTGACCCTGAACAAAATTCTGACCCTGACCCTGACCTTCACCCTGACCCTGACCCTGACCCTAATCCTAAGCCAGATCCAGTCCTAAGCCTGACCGTAAACCTAACCCTACCCTACCCTAAACCGAACTCTGACCCTGATCGTGAGCCTGACCAGAACCCTAACCCAAAGCTAAACATGATCCTGACTATAATCATAACCCAGAATATAAACGTAAAGCTGACCTTATCCTAACCATAACCCTAAACCTGACCTTGACCCTGACGCTAACACTGAACCTGACCCTAATCCTAACCCTGACCCTGACCCTTAGTCTGACACAAACCCTAACCCTGACACTGACTGTGAGCCTGACCATAAACCTAACCCTAACCTAACCCTAACCCTGACTCCTACCTTAAGCCTAATGATAACCCAGACCCTAACAATGTCGAACACTAACCCTGACACTCACTCTAACCCTAACATTAACCCTAACCCTAAATCTCACCGAAAAACCTGCCCCTGAGCCTGACTGTGAACCTGACCCAAACCTAATCAGCCCTGATCCTCACCATGATCCTGATCATGAGCCAGACCCGAACCCGAAACTAAACCAAAGCCTAATGCTGACACTGATTCGGACCCTGAACTTAAACCTAACCCAGACCTTACACTAAACCTGACTCAGACCCTAACCGAGAGTTTGACCCTGACCTAAACGTGACCCAAACCCGAACCCTGACCTTGACTGTGAGCCTGAAACTAAACCTAACCCTAAATGTAAACCTAAACCCTGACCCTTATATGGACCCAGAACCTAAAACTAAAGCTGACCCTAACGGTAAAACTAAACCCTACCCTAACCCAAACCCTAACCCTGACACTAACTCAGTCTAATGCTAACCCTAACCATAACCCTACTTCTAACACTAACACTAACACCAAACACTAACCTTAACCTGAACCTAACTCTGACCCTAACACTAACCCTAATCCTGACCCAAACATAACCCTTATCCTGACACGAACCTTGCCTCTAAATCAAAACCTGACCCTGTTCCAAAATCGCACCCTGTCCCTGAACTTCACCCTGACCCAGACACTGACCCTGACACTAAACCTAACACTCACCATAACACTAACCCAGAACCTGACCCTCACACTAAACCTGACCATGACTGTGAGCCAGACCCTAAGACTAACCATAAACGTAAAGCTGACCCTGAGCCTAACACGGGCCATGACCCGAAACCTAACGCTGACTCTAACCCTAACACAAACCCCTAACCGTAACCCTGACCCTGACCCAAACCCTGTCTAAACCTAACTCTCAACCTAACTCTAACCCTACCCCTAACCCTCCCATGAGGTTTGCCTGGAGGATGAGAGCTCCTCAGATCATTGGGGAGAGCTACTCACCCCATCCCATGTGGGGACATAACCTCGGACATCACAAGACAGATAGAGGCATATGTTTTGAGCGCTCCCATAACACACACACACACACACACACACACACACACACACCCATCTCTGCCCAGTGAGGGGTCAGAGGTGGACACCAAGGGAAAATGGTGGGTAAAAAGGGGAAAAGAAGAAAGAGGTTGGAGACAGCTCAGCCATGGGGTCAGTGGCATCATACCTCCTGGCCAGGACCAATATCCAAAGCGTGGGGAGTGGAGACAGGATGAACTGATGGTCAAGGGGTTCCCAAGGCGACCAAGGGCTTTGCAAGGGCACTGGGTGGGGACAGTGTCTGGAGTCTGGTGTCCATCACCAACCTGGACTACTGGAAGTAGGAAGAGGTAACCATCTGTGTGGACAGAGCTACAACACCGAAGGCCTCCCCTTACTCTTCTATCAATGGGGCCATAGAGACAGGGTGTCCCTAGTCTCCCACAGGCTTGTAAAAGAGCCTGTTGGCCTTGAATCTCTATCCGAGACCCACTGTGCTCCCAGACTTGGGTACAAGCTTTCTACTCCCTCGAGGTCCTTCTGAGCAGAAGAAAGCCTGGAGGCTCGGGGGGCTGACATTGTGAGCTTGCAGAATGTGGCAGAGCACTAGGCCCCCGACCTGGAGACCAAGGTCAGGAACTTCCTTCTTGCAGCTTCCGGGTCCACATTGGGAAGAGGTTCCAGAGTCCATGTTCTGCTCAGGGTGAGAAGGCCTTACTTACCAAGGAACCAAGCACCAGCACAGGAGAGGGAAACAGGGACAAGGGAGACAACGGCGGTTCCGTCCATCAGCCGTGGAGCCCACAGATCCTGCTCCTGTGAGACACACCAAAACAGAGACAGAACCTGAAACAGAGACAAAGACAAAGACAAAGACAAAGACAAAGACAGAGACACACAGTGAACACAGGAGAGAAAGAACCAGCAGAAGTGCCAGACTCCTCCATCAGCTTGGAAATGACAGCCAAACATTTTGTTCCATTATCAGTCCCATGGGCCATCCCTCCTAGGAGGATGGAAGCGGGAATGCCCGCGGACCACCAGGGGGGCTGGCCAGTACATGGGTGCAGACGAGGCCCTTGGACCACAACCTAATGGAAGTCCCGGGAAGTCTGTGTCCACAAGGTCAGAAACCATGCACTGCAACCTTTCCACGGGGGATGAGATACAGGCAGGAGGAGGGTGGTTGTGCTGGATCCCAGCGGAGATCCAGGCCTCTCTGGGCTATATTCCATTCACCCGCCCATCACCAACCACACCCGTGCCTTGCCAAGTGTGTGCACCAGACTCCTGGGAGAGCAGGGATGGAACGCATGGAGAGGGCCTACCCATAATTTCATCCCCTGAAGAAGAAGCCAGAACACCCACAATGTGCAGACGGGGAGACTGAGAGGCCCTGAGAGTCACAGGATGTGTCCGGGCTCACAGTCCTGGGCAAGAACAGGAACCCGGTCTAACCCCAGCTCTGTTACCCTCCCAGCGGAGACAACAGCTACACCCAGGCCTCCCAGGGGTTGTGGGGAGGCTGTGTGTGGGTCACTGGATGGAGAGGGCATGGGGTGGAGTGTGAGCCCTGGACAGCTTGGGTAGGGGCACCCTCAGGGAGCTCTGGATGGGAGCAGGAAGTCCGGTAAGGAGCCCCCAGGCAGTGGTGACCCTACTTCCCTGACGACAGAGCCCAACGGAACTGGAACCCACGTATCCAGGCACCCACATTCCAGTGAAAACCACCCTGCCCAGCTCATTTCTGGGCACAGCCTGAAGGAAAAGACATGTTATTGTGCTGTCTTCTGAAGCCCAGAGAATGCAGGCAGAGGAGAGCTCGCCCGCCAGACAAGTCCCCTCACTGGGCAGGTTATATCAGGCCTCCCCGACGCCTCTGGCCGTATTGGCAAAAAGAATCGCAAGGTGAAAGCGAGGGGCTCAAGTCACAGAGTCCCACACCTTCTGATTGACCCGTGCTACCCTAGGACTCCTCAGCGTGTGTGTGTGTGTGTGTGTGCGTGTGTGTGTGTGTGTGTGTGTGTTTGTAAAGAGAGCTCATCAGGGGTGGAGATGTCCCGAGCAGGAGCAGGCTTATGAGGGGTCTGATACCTGGTTGGCAGGTCATGTTCACGCCCCAGATTAAGGCAGACTAGCTGGGAGTGGGTGTGCCGCTGCACCCTTTTGCCCAGGGTTTATCCTTAGAACCTGAAGGTACTGGTCAATGACCCAGGTGCGGGTGTAAAGCGAACACTAACCCCTGACCCTGACCCTGACCCTGACCCTGACACTGACTGTGAGCCTGACCCAAAAGGGAACCCTAGACCTGACCCTGACTCTGACCCTTACCCAGATCCTGACCCAAACCGTAATCCTAAATCTAAGCCTGATGCTGACCCTGATCCAGACCCTGATCTTAAACCTAACCTGACCTACTCTAACCTTGACTCATCCCTAACTGTGACCTTGACTCTGACCATAACCATATCCCTGAACCTAACAAAATCCTGACCCTAATGCTAACACTGACCCTACATTGAGCCTGACCTTAACCGTAACCCTAAAGATAACCCTAACCCTGACCCTAATAAGGACCCTTAACCTAAACCTAACGCTGACCCTAACCCTAACACTAACCCCTACCCAACCAAACCCCTAACCCTGACACTATGCTGTCTAACCTTAAAACTATGGTGTAAGACTAAACATAACCCTACTGTTAACCCTAAACCGAACCAAAAACTCAAACTGTTCCCCTGAAAATAACCCTGACCCTGAACCGAAATTTGAACCTCAAACAAAGCCTGACCCAGACCCTAAACTGAATCTGGCCCTGACCTTCACTGTGACTCTGACCCTTACCCTGACTCTAACCTAACCCTGACCCTAACACTGACCCAAAACTAACCCTGCCCCTGTCCCGAACCTGGACCCGAAACCAAAGCCTAACCCTGACCCTAAATCGGACCCTGGCACTGAACTTTACCCTGATCCTGACCCTAATCCTAAGCCAGATCCAGTCCTAAGCCTCACCCTAACCTTAACACTGACCCTAAAGTTAACCCTAACTCTGACACTGATCGTGAGCTGACCAGAACCCTAACACAAAGCTAACCATGATCCTGACTATAATCATAACCCAGAATCTAAACGTAAAGCTGACCTTATACTAACCATGACCCAAATCCTGACCATGACCCTGACCCAGACACTGAACCTGACCCTAATCCTCACCCTGACCCTGACACTTACTCTGACACAAAACCTAAACCTGACACTGACTGTAAGCCTGACCATAAACCTAACCCTAACCTAACCCTAACCCTGACCCCTACCTTAAGCCTAACGATAACCCTGACCCTAACAATGTCTACCCCTAACCCTGACCGTCACTCTAACCCTAACATTAACCCTAACACTAAATCTCACTGAAACCCTGACCCTGACACTGACTGTGAACCTGACCCAAACCTAACCATCCCTGAACCTCACCATGACCCTGACCATGAGCGAGACCCGACCCTAACCTAAACCAAAGCCAAACGCTGACACTGATTCGGAACCTGAACTTAAACCTAACCCTGACCTTACACTAACCCTGACTCAGACCCTAACTGAGAGTCTAATCCTGACCTAACCTTGACCCTAACCAGAACCCTGACCTTGATTGTGAGCCTGACCCTAAACCTAAAGCTAAATGTAACCCTAAACCCGGACCATATACGGACCCAGAACCTAAAACTAATGCTGACCCTAATAGTAAAACTAAACCCGACCCTAACACAAACCTAACCCTGAACCTAACACAGTCTAACGCTAACCCTAACCATAACACTACTTCTAACACTAACCCTAACACCAAACCCTAACCTTACCCTGAACCTAAACTGACCCTAACCCTAACCCTAACCCAGACCCAAACATAACCCTCATCCTGACACGAACCTTGCCCCTAAACCAAAACCTGACCCTGATCCAAAATCTGACCCTATCCCTGAACTTCCCCTGGCCCTGACACTGACCCTGACCCTAAAACAAACCCACACCCTAACACTGACCCAGAACCTGAACCTCACACTAACCCTGAGCCATAGCCTGACCCTCACACTATACCTGACCCAAACTGTGAGCCAAACCCTAAATCTAACCATAAATGTAAAGCTGACCCTGACCCTAACATGGGCCATGACCCGAAACCTAATGCTGAGACTAACCCTAACACAAACCCCTAATAGTAACCCTGACCATGACCCAAACCCTGTCTAAATCTAACTCTCAACCTAACACTAAACAGACCCCTAACCCTTCCATGAGGTTTGCCTGGAGGATGAGAGCTCCTCATATCTTTGAGTTGAGCTACTCACCCCATCCCATATGGGGACATAACCTCGGACATCACAAGACAGATAGAGGCATATGTTTTGAGTGCTCCCATGCACAAACACACACACACAAACACACACAAACACACAGCCCGCTCTGCACAGCTAGGGGTCAGATGTGGACACCAAGGGAAAATGGTGGGTAAAAAGGGGGAAATAAGAAAGAGGTTGGAGACAGCTCGGCCATGGGGTCAGGGGCATCAGGACTCCTGGCCAGGACCGAGATCCAAAGCATGGGGAGTGGAGACAGGACGAGCTGAAGGTCAAGGGCTCCCCAAGGGGCCCAAGGGCTTTGCAAGGGCACTGGGTGGGGACAGTGTCTGGGGTCTGGTGTCCATCACCAACCTGGACTACTGGAAGTAGGAAGAGGTAACCACCCTGTGTGGACAGAGCTACAACACCGAAGGCCTCCCCTTACTCTTCTATCAATGGGGCCATAGAGACAGGGTGTCCCTAGTCTCCCACAGGCTTGTAAAAGAGCCTGTTGGCCTTGAATCTCTATCCGAGACCCACTGTACTCCGAGTCTTGGGTACATGCTTTCTACTCCCTCGAGGTCCTTCTGAGCAGAAGACAGCCTGGAGGCTCGTGGAGCTGACATAGTGAGCTTGCAAAATGTGGCAGAGCACTAGGCCCCTGACCTGGGGACCAAGGTCAGGACCCTCCTTGTTGCAGCTTCAGGGTCCCCATTGGGAAGAGGTTCCAGAGTCCGTGCTCTGCTCAGGGTGAGAAGGCCTTACTTACCAAGGAACCAAGCACCAGCACAGGAGAGGGAAACAGGGACAAGGGAGACAACGGCGGTTTCGTCCATCACCCCTGGAGCCCACAGATCCTGCTCCTGTGAGACACACCGAAACAGAGACAGACCCTGACACAGAGACAAAGACAAAGACAAAGACAGAGATAGACATTGAACACAGGAAGAAAAGAACCAACAGAAGTGCCCGATGTTCCTCCATCAGGTTGGAAATGACAGCCAAACATTTGGTGCCCGTATCTGTCCCACGGGCCATACCTCCTAGGAGGACGGATGCGGGAATGCCCGCGGACCACTATGGGGGCTGGCCAGTACATGGGCGCAGACCAGGCCCTTGGACCTCAACCTAATGGAAGTCCCGGGAAGTCTGCGCCCACAAGGTCAGAAACCATGTACTGCAACCTTGCAACGGGGGTTGGGATACAGGGAGGAGGAGGGTGGTTTTGCTGGATCCCAGTGGAGATCCAGGCCTCTCTGGGCTATAATCCATTCCTCCACCCATCACCAAGCACAGCAGTGCCTTGCCAAATGTGTGCACCAGACTCCCGGGAGAGCGGGAATGGAACGCATGGAAAGGGCCTACCCTGGTCGTATCCCCTGAAGAAGAAGCCAGAACACCCCCAGTGTGCAGACGGGGAGACTGAGGAGGCCCTGAGAGTCACAGGATGTGTCCGGGCTCATAGTCCTGGACAGGAACAGGAACCCGGTCTAACCCCAGCTCTGTTCCCTCCCAGCGGAGACAACAGCTGCACCCAGGCCTCCCAGGGGTTGGGGGGAGGCTGTGTGTGGGTCACTGGATGGAGAGGGCATGGGGTGGAGTATGAGCCCTGAGCAGCTGGTGTAGAGGCGCCCTCAGGGAGCTCTGGATGGGAGCAGGAAGTCCGGTAAGGAGCCCCCAGGCAGTGGTGACCTTACTTCCCTGATGACAGAGCCCAACGGAATTGGAACACACATATCCAGGCACCCACATTCCAGTGAAAACCACCCTGCCCAGCTCATTTCTGGGCACAGCCTGAAGGAAGTGACATGTTCTTGTGCTGTCTTCTGAAGCCCAGAGAATGCAGGCAGAGGAGAGCTCGCCCGCCAGACAAGTCCCCTCACTGGGAAGGTCATGTCAGGCCTCCCTGACGCCTGTGGCTGTATTGGCAAAAAGAATCACATGGGGAAACCGAGGGGTTCATAGTCAGAGTCCAAAACCATCTGATTGAACCCTGTAGCCCTAGGTCTCCTCCGTGTGTGTGTGTGTGTGTGTGTGTGTGTGTGTGTGTAAAGAGAGATCATCGAAGGTGGAGATGTCCCGAGCTGGAGCAGGCTTATGAGGGGTCCAATACCTGGTTGGCAGGTCATGTTCATGCCCCAGGTTAAGGCAGGCTAGCTGGGAGCGCGTGTGCCGCTGCCCCCTTTTGCCCAATGTTTATCCTGAGACCCTACAGGGACTGGTCAATGACCCAGGTGCGGGGCTAACCCTGACACTAAACCCTGACCCAGACCCAGACCCTGATCCTGATTCTGACTGTGAGTCTAAACCAAAAACTAACACTAGCCCTGACCCTGACTCTGACCCTGACCGAGATCCTGACACAAACCCTAATCCTAAAACTAAGCCTGATGCTGACACTGATCCAGACCCTGATCCTAAACCTAACCTGAGCTACTCTAACCCTGACTCATCACTAACCGTAACACTGACTCTAACTTTAATCATAACCCTGACCTTAACCAAATCCTGACCCTAACCCTTACACTGACCGTACTTTGAGACTGACCTTAACCGTAACCCTAAAGGAACCATAATCCTGACAATAACAAGGACACTTAACCTAAACCTAACGCTGACCCTAACCCTAACACTAACCCCTACCCAATCCAACCCCTAACCCTGACACTATGCTGTCTAACCCTAAAACTAAACATAACCCTACTTCTAACCCTAACCCTAACCAAAAACTCAAACCATTACCTGAAACTAACCCTGACCCAGAACCGAAATTTGACCCTAAAACAAAGCCTGACCCTGACCCTAAACTCACTTTGGCCTTGACCTTCACTTTGACTCTGACCCTGTCCCTGACTCTAAACCTAACCCTGACCCTAACACTGACCCAAAACTAACCCTGCCCCTGTCCCGAACATGGACTCTAAACCAAAGCCTCACCCTGAGCATAAATCTGACTGTGGCCCTGACCTTCAACCCAACCATGACCCTGACCCTAATCCTAAGCCTGAACCAGTCCTAAGCCTGACCCTAACCCTGAACCTGAACCTAACCCTAACCCTATCTCAGACATAGACCGTGAACCTGACCAGTACCCTAAACCAAAGCGATCCATGATCCTGACTATAATCATAACCCAGAATCTAAACGTAAAGCTGACCTTATCCTAACCATGACCCTAAACCTGACCTTGACCCTGACCCTGACCCTAACTCTGATCCTGACCCTAATCCTAACCCTGACCCTGACCCTTACTCTGACACAAACCTCACCCTGACACTGACTGAGAGCCTTACCATAAACCTAACCCTAAGCTAACCCTAACCCTGACCCCTACCTTAAGCCTAACGATAACCCTGACTGTAACAATATCTAACCCTAACCCTGACCCTCACTCTAACCTTAACATTAACCCTAACCCTAAGTCTCACCAAAAACTCTGATCCTGACCCTAAATGTGAACCAGACCCAAACCTAACCATCCCTGAACCTCACCATGACCCTGACCATGAGCCAGACCCGACCCTAACCTAAACCAAAGACTAATGCTGACCCTGATACGGACCCTGAACTTAAACCTAACGCTGACCTTACACTATACCTGACTCAGACCCTAAGCGAGTATCTGACCCTGACCTAACCTTAACCCTAACCCGAACCCTGTCCTTGACTGTGAGCCTGACCCTAAACCTAACGCTAAATGTAACCCTAAACCCTGACCCTTATACGAACCCAGAACCTAAAACTAATGCTGACCCTAATGGTAAAACTAAAACCTACCCTAACCCAAACCCTAAGCCTGACCCAAAAACAGTCTAACGCTAACCCTAACCATAACCCTATTTCTAAAGCTAACCCAAACACCAAACCCTAACCTTACCCTGAACCTAACCCTGACCCTAACCTTAACCCTAACCCTAACCCTGACCCAAACATAACCCTCATCCTGACACGAACCTTGCCCCTAAACCAAAACCTGACCCTACCCAAAATCTGACCCTGTCCCTGACCTTCATCTGACCCATACACTGAACCTTACCCTGACCTTGACTGTGAGCCTGACCCAAAACCTAACCCTAGCCCTGACCCTGACTCTGACCCTGACCGATATCCTGACCCAAACCCTAAGCCTAAAACTAAGCCTGATGCTGACACTGATCCAGACCCTGATCCTAAACCTAACATGACCTACTCTATCCCTGACTCATCCCTAACCGTGACCCTGCCTCTGACCCTAATCATAAGCCTGACCCTACCAAATCCTGACCCTAACCCTAACACTGACCGAACTTTGAGCCTGACCTTAACCGTAACCCTAAAGTTAACTCTAACCCTGACCCTAATAAGGACCCTTAACCTAAACCTAATGATGACCCTAACCCTAACACTAACCCCTACCCAATCCCACCCCTAACCCTGACACTATGCTGTCTAACCCTAAAACTAAACTTAACCCATCTGCTAAGCCTAACCCCCCAAAAAACTCAAAGCATTCCCCTGAAACAAACCCTCACACTGAACCGTAATTAGACCCTAAAACTAAGCCTGACCCAGACCCTAAGCTGACTGGCCCTGACCTTCACTTTGACTCTGAACCTGACCCTGACTCTAAACCTAACCCTGACCCTAACACTGACCCAAAATTAACCATGTCCCTGTCCTGAACCTGGACCCAAAACCAAAGCCTCACCCTGACCCTAAATCGGACCCTGGACCTGACCTTCAACTGACCCTGACCCTGACCCTAATCCTAAGCCACCCAGTCCTAAGCCTGACCCTAACCCTAACCCTGACCCTAACCCTAACCCTAACTCAGACATAGACCGTGAACCTGACCAGTACCCTAAACCAAAGCGATCCATGATCCTGACTATAATCATAACCCAGAATCTAAACGTAAAGCTGACCTTATCCTAACCATGACCCTAAACCTGACCTTGACCCTGACCCTGACCCTATCTCTGATCCTGACCCTAATCCTAACCCTGACCCTGACCCTAACTCTGATCCTGACCCTAATCCTAACCCTGACCCTGACCCTTACTCTGACACAAACCTCACCCTGACACTGACTGAGAGCCTTACCATAAACCTAACCCTAAGCTAACCCTAACCCTGACCCCTACCTTAAGCCTAACGATAACCCTGACTGTAACAATATCTAACCCTAACCCTGACCCTCACTCTAACCTTAACATTAACCCTAACCCTAAGTCTCACCAAAAACTCTGATCCTGACCCTAAATGTGAACCAGACCCAAACCTAACCATCCCTGAACCTCACCATGACCCTGACCATGAGCCAGACCCGACCCTAACCTAAACCAAAGACTAATGCTGACCCTGATTCAGACCCTGAACTTAAACCTAACGCTGACCTTACACTATACCTGACTCAGACCCTAAGCGAGTATCTGACCCTGACCTAACCTTGACCCTAACCCGAACCCTGTCCTTGACTGTGAGCCTGACCCTAACCTAACATTAAATGTAACCCTAAACCCTGACCCTTATACGAATCCAGAACCTAAAACTAATGCTGACCCTAATGGTAAAACTAAACCCGACCCTAACCCAAACCCTAACCCTGACCCAAAAACAGACTAACACTAACCCTAACCATAACCCTATTTCTAAAGCTAAGCCTAACACCAAACCCTAACCTTTCCCTGAACCTAACCCTGACCCTAACCTTAACCCTAACCCTAACCCTGACCCAAAAATAACCTCATCCTGACACGAACCTTGCCCCTAAACCAAAACCTGACCCTGACACAAAATCTGACCCTGTCCCTGACCTTCATCTGACCCATACACTGAACCTTACCCTGACCTTGACTGTGAGCCTGACCCAAAACCTAACCCTAGCCCTGACCCTGACTCTGACCCTGACCGATATCCTGACCCAAACCCTAAGCCTAAAACTAAGCCTGATGCTGACACTGATCCAGACCCTGATCCTAAACCTAACCTGACTTACTCTAACCCTGACTCATCCCTAACCGTGACCCTGACTCTGACCCTAATCATAACCCTGACCCTAACCAAATCCTGGCCCTAACCCTAACACTGACCGTACTTTGAGCCTGACCTTATCCATAACACTAAAGGTAACCCTAACCCTGACCCTAATAAGGACCCTTAACCTAAACCTAACGCTGACCCTAACCCTAACACTAACCCCTACCCAATCCAACCCCTAACCCTGACACTATGCTGTCTAACCCTAAAACTAAACATAACCCTACTGCTAACCCTAACCCTAACCAAAAACTCAAACCATTACCCTGAAACAAACCCTGACCCTGAAACGAAATTTGACCCTAAAACAAAGCGTGACCCTGACACTAAATTGTCTCTGGCTCTGAACTTCACTTTGACTCCGATCCTGACCCTGACTCTAAACCTAACCCTGACCCTAACACTGACTCAAAACTAATGCTGCCCCTGTCCCGAACATGGACCCGAAACCGAAGCCTCACCCTGACTCTAAATTGGACCCTGTCCCTGACCTTCACCCTGACCCTGACCCTGACCCTATTCCTAAGCCTGACCCAGTCCTAAGCCTGACCCTAACCCTAACCCTGACCCTAACCCTAACCCTAACTCAGACATAGACCGTGAACCTGACCAGTACCCTAAACCAAAGCGATCCATGATCCTGACTATAATCATAACCCAGAATCTAAACGTAAAGCTGACCTTATCCTAACCATGACCCTAAACCTGACCTTGACCCTGACCCTGACCCTATCTCTGATCCTGACCCTAATCCTAACCCTGACCCTGACCCTAACTCTGATCCTGACCCTAATCCTAACCCTGACCCTGACCCTTACTCTGACACAAACCTCACCCTGACACTGACTGAGAGCCTTACCATAAACCTAACCCTAAGCTAACCCTAACCCTGACCCCTACCTTAAGCCTAACGATAACCCTGACTGTAACAATATCTAACCCTAACCCTGACCCTCACTCTAACCTTAACATTAACCCTAACCCTAAGTCTCACCAAAAACTCTGATCCTGACCCTAAATGTGAACCAGACCCAAACCTAACCATCCCTGAACCTCACCATGACCCTGACCATGAGCCAGACCCGACCCTAACCTAAACCAAAGACTAATGCTGACCCTGATTCGACCCTGAACTTAAACCTAACGCTGACTTTACACTAAACCTGACTCAGACCCTAAGCGAGTATCTGACCCTGACCTGACCTTGACCCTAACCCGAACCCTGTCCTTGACTGTGAGCCTGACCCTAAACCTAACGCTAAATATAACCCTAAACCCTGACCCTTATATGAACCCAGAACCTAAAACTAATGCTGACCCTAATGGTAAAACTAAAACCTACCCTATTCCAAACCCTAACCCTGACCCAAAAACAGTCTAACGCTAACCCTAACCATAACCCTATTTCTAAAGCTAAGCCTAACACCAAACCCTAACCTTACCCTGAACCTAACCCTGACCCTAACCTTAACCCTAACCCTAACCCTGACCCAAACATAACCCTCATCCTGACACGAACCTTGCCCCTAAACCAAAACCTGACCCTACCCAAAATCTGACCCTGTCCCTGACCTTCATCTGACCCATACACTGAACCTTACCCTGACCTTGACTGTGAGCCTGACCCAAAACCTAACCCTAGCCCTGACCCTGACTCTGACCCTGACCGATATCCTGACCCAAACCCTAAGCCTAAAACTAAGCCTGATGCTGACACTGATCCAGACCCTGATCCTAAACCTAACATGACCTACTCTATCCCTGACTCATCCCTAACCGTGACCCTGACTCTGACCCTAATCATAACCCTGACCCTACCAAATCCTGACCCTAACCCTAACACTGACAGAACTTTGAGCCTGACCTTAACCGTAACCCTAAAGTTAACTCTAACCCTGACCCTAATAAGGACCCTTAACCTAAACCTAATGATGACCCTAACCCTAACAATAACCCCTACCCAATCCCACCCCTAACCCTGACACTATGCTGTCTAACCCTAAAACTAAACTTAACCCATCTGCTAAGCCTAACCCCCCAAAAAACTCAAAGCATTCCCCTGAAACAAACCCTCACCCTGAACCGTAATTTGACCCTAAAACTAAGCCTGACCCAGACCCTAAGCTGACTGGCCCTGACCTTCACTTTGACTCTGAACCTGACCCTGACTCTAAACCTAACCCTGACCCTAACACTGACCCAAAATTAACCATGTCCCTGTCCTGAACCTGGACCCGAAACCAAAGCCTCACCCTGACCCTAAATCGGACCCTGGACCTGACCTTCAACTGACCCTGACCCTGACCCTAATCCTAAGCCTGACCCAGTACTAAGTGTGAACCTAACCCTAATCCTGACCCCTACCTTAAGCCTAAATTTAACCCTGACCCTAACAATGTCTAACCATAACCCTGACCCTCACTCTAACCCTAACATTAATCCTAACACTAAATCTCACCGATAGCCCTGACCCTGACCCTGAATGTGAACCTGACCCAAACCTAACCAGCCCTGAACTTCAACATGACCCTGGCCATGAGCCAGACGTGACCCTAAGCTAAACGAAAGCCTAACGCTGACACTGATTCGGACCCTGAACTTAAACTTAACCCTGACCTTACACTAACCCTGACTCAGACCCTAAACGAGACTCTGAACAACACTTAAACTTGACCCTAACCCGAACCCTGACCTTGACTGTGAGACTGACCCCCCCTAAAACTAACCATAAATGTAACCCTAAACCCTGACCCTTATACGGACCCAGGACCTAAAATTAATGCTGACCCTAATGGTAAAGCTAAAAAGTACCCTAACCCAAATCCTAACCCTGACCCTAACACCGTCTAAAGCTAACCCTAACCATAACACTACTTCTAACACTAACCCGAACACCAAACCCTAACCTTACCCTGAACCTAACCCTGACCCTAACCCTAACCCTAACCCTAACCCTGACCCAAACATAACCCTCATCCTGACACGAACCTTGCCCCTAAACCAAAACCTGACACTGACCCAAAATCTAGCACTGTCCCTGACCTTCACCTGACCCTGACACTGACCCTGACCCTAAACCCAACCCTCACACTAACACTGACCCAGAACTTGACCCTCACATAAATCCTGAACCTGACTGTGAGCCAGACCCTAAATCTAACTATAAACGTAAAGCTGACCCTGACCCTAACACGGGCCATGACACGAAACCCTAACCCTAACACAAACCCATAACCTTAACCCAGACCCTGAACCAAACCCTATCTAACTCTAACTCTCAAACTAACTCTAACCCTACCACCAACTCTCCCATGAGGTTTGCCTGGAGGATGAGAGCTCCTCAGATCCTTGGGGAGAGCTACTCACCCCATGCCATGTGGGGGCATAACCTCGGACATCACCAGACAGATAGAGGCATATGTGTTTGTGTTTGAGCGCTCCCATGCACAGACACACACACACACACACACACACACACACACACACACCGCTCAGCACAGTTAGGCGTCAGAGGTGGACACCAAGGGAAAATGGTGGGTAAAAAGGGGGAAAGAAGAAAGAGGTTGGAGACAGCTCGGCCATGGGGTTATGGCATCAGGACTCCTGGCCAGGAACGAGATCCAAAGCATGGGGAGTGGAGACAGGACAAGATGATGGTCAAGGCATCCCCAAGGAGCCCAAGGGCTTTGCAAGGGCACTGGGTAGGGACAGTGTCTGGGGTCTGGTGTCCATCACCACCCTGGACTACTGGAAGTGGGAAGAGGTAACCACCCTGTGTGGACAGAGCTACAACACCGAAGGCCTCCCCTTACTCTTCTATCAATGGGGCCATAGAGACAGGGTGTCCCTAGTCTCCCACAGGCTTGTAAAAGAGCCTGTTGGCCTTGAATCTCTATCTGAGATGCACTGTGATCCCAGTCTTGGGTACATGCTTTCTACTCCCTCGAGGTCCTTCTGAGCAGAAGACAGCCTGGAGGCTCGAGGGGCTGACATTGTGAGCTTGCAGAATGTGGCAGAGCACTAGGCCCCTGGCCTGGGGACCAAGGTCAGGACACTCCTTGTTGCAGTTTCAACATCTCCATAGAGAAGAGGTTCCAGTGTCTGTGCTCTGCTCAGGGTGAGAAGGCCTTACTTACCAAGGAACCAAGCACCAGCACAGGAGAGGGAAACAGGGACAAGGGAGACAACGGCGGTTTCATCCATTAGCCCTGGAGCCCACAGATCCTGCTCCTGTGAGACACATCAAAACAGAGACAGACCTTGACATGGAGACAAAGACAAAGACAAAGACAGAGACAGAGACACACAGTGAACACAGGAGAGAAAGAACCAGCAGAAGTGCCAGACTTTCCTCCATCACTTTGGAAATGACAGCCAAACATTTTGTGCCCTTATCTGTCCCACGGGCCATCCCTCCTAGGAGGACGGATGCGGGAATGCCCGCAGACCACTATGGGGTATGGCCAGTACATGGGCGCAGACGAGGCCCTTGTACCTCAACCTAATGGAAGTCCCGGGAAGTCTGTGTCCACAAGGTCAGAAGCCATGCACTGCAATCTTGCCACGAGGGATGGGATAAAGGCAGCAGGAGGGTGGTTTTGCTGGATCCCAGGAGAGATCCAGGCCTCTGTGGGCTATATTCCATTCACCCTCTCATCACCAAGCACACCCGTGCGTGCCAAATGTGTGAACCAGACTCCTGGGAGAGCGAAGATGGAACGCATGGAGAGGGCCTACCCCTGACGGCATCCCCTGAAGAAGAAGCCAGAACACCCCCAATGTGCAGATGGGGAGACTGAGGAGACCCTGAGAGTCACAGGATGTGTCCGGGCTCACAGCCCTGGGCAGGAGCAGGAACCCGGTCTAACCCCAGCTCGGTTCCCTCCCAGCGGAGACAATAGCTCCACCCAGGCCTCCCAGGATTTGGGGGAGGCTGTGTGTGGGTCACTGGATGGACAGGGTATGGGGTGGAGTGTCAGCCCTGAGCAGCTGGTGTAAGGGCGCCCTCACAGAGCTCTGGATGGGTGCAGGATCCAGTAAGGAGCCCCCAGGCAGTGGTGACCTTACTTCCCTGATGACAGAGCCCAACGGAATTGGAACCCACGTATCCAGGCATCCACATTCCAGAGAAAACCACCCTGCCCAGCTCATTTCTGGGCACAGCCTGAAGGAAGTGACATGTTCTTGTGCTGTCTTCTGAAGCCCAGAGAATGCAGGCAGAGGAGAGCTCGCCCGCAAGACAAGTCCCCTCACTGGGCAGGTCATGTCAGGCCTCCCTGACGCCTCTGGCCGTATTGGCAAAAAGAATCGCAAGGTGAAACCGAGGGGTTCAGAGTCAGAGTCCCAAATCTTCTGATTGACCTGTGTAGCCCTAGGTTTCCTCCCCGTGTGTGTGTGTGTGTGGGGGGGGGTTATCCTGAGACCCTGAAGGGACTGGTCAATGACCCAGGTGCGGGACTAACACTAACATTAACCAGTGACTCTGACCCTGACCCTGACCCTGACCCTGACTGTGAGCGTGATCCAAAACCTAACCCTAGCCGTGACCCTGACTCTGAACCTGACCGAGATCCTGACCCAAACCCTAATCCTAAATCTAAGCCTGATGCTGACCCTGATCCAGACCCTGACCCTAAATCTAACCTGAACTACTCAAACCCTGACTCATCCCTAACCATATCCATGACTCTGACCCTAATCATAACCCTGACCATAACCAAATCCTGACCCTAATCCTAACACTGACCGTATTTTGAGCCTGAACTTAAACGTAATCCTAACGGTAACCCTAACCTGACCCTAATAAGGAAACTTAACCTAAACCTAACGCTGACCCTAACTCTAACACGAACACCTACCCAATCCAACACCGAACCCTGACACTATGCTGTCTAACCCTAAAACTAAACATAACCCTACTGCTAACCCGAACCCTAACCAAAAACTCAAACAGTTCCCCTGAAACTAACCTTGACCCTGAACTGAAATTTGACTCTAAAACAAAGCCTGACCCTGACCCTAAATTGACCCTGGCCCTGACCTTCTCTTTGACTCTGACCCCGATCCTGACTCTAAACCAAACCCTGACCCTAACACTGACCCAAAACTAACCCTGCCCCTTTCCCAAACCTGGACCCGAAACCAAAGCCTCACCCTGACCCTAAATTGGACCCTGGCCCGGACCTTCACCTTACCCTGACCCTGACACTAATCCTAAGCCTGACCCAGTCCTAAGCCTGACCCTAACCCTAACCCTGAACCAACCCTAACCCTACTCAGACACGGACCGTGAGCCTGACCAGAACCCTAACCCAAAGCTAACCATGATCCTGACTATAATCATATCCCAGAATATAAACGTAAAGCTGACCTTATCCTAACCATGATTCCAACCCTGACATTGACCCTGACCCTAACAATGAACCTGACCCTAATCCTAACCCTGACCCTTACTCTGACACTAACCCTAACCCTGACACTGACTGTGAGCCTGACCATAAACTTAAAACTAACCTAACCCTAACCCTGACCACTACCTTAAGCCTAACGATAACCCTGACCCTAACAATGTCTAACCCTAACCATGACCCTCACTCTAACCCTAAAGTTAACTGTAACCCTAAATCTCACCAAAAACCCTGACCCAGACCCTGACTGTGAACCTGACCCAAACCTAACCAGCCCTGAACCTCACCATGACCTTGACCATGAGCCATTCCGACCCTATCCAAAACCAAAGCCTAACGCTGACACTGATTCGGACCCTGAACTTAAACCTAAAACTGACCTTACACTAACCCTTACTCAGACCCTAACCGAGAGTCTGACCCTGACTTAACCTTGACCCTAACCCGAAACCTGACATTGCCTGTGAGCCTGACCCTAAACATAACGCTAAATGTAACCCTAAACCCTGACCGTTATATGAACCCTGAACCTAAAACTAATGCTGACCCTAATGTTAAAACTAAACCCTACCCTAACACAAAGCCTAACCCTGACCCTAACACAGTTTAACGCTAACCCTAACCATAACCCTACTTCTAACACTATCCTTAACACCAAACCCTAACCTTATGCTGAACCTAACCCTGACCCTAACCCTAACCCTAACCCTGACCCAAACATAACCCTCATCCTGACACGAAACTTGCCCGCAAACCAAAACCTGACCCTGACCCAAAATCAGACCCTGTCCCTGAACTTCACCTGACCCTGACACTGACCCTGACCCTAAACCTAACCCTCACCCTAACACTGACCCAGAACCTGACCCTCACACTAACCCTGACCCCGACTGTAAGCCAGACCCTAAATCTAACCATAAACATAAAGCTGACCCGGACCCTAACATGGGCCATGACGCGAAACGTAATGCTGACCCTAACCCTAACACAAACCCCTAACCCTAACCCTGACCCTGACCCAAAACCTGCCTAAACCTAACTCTCAACCTAACACTACCCAGACTCCTAACCCTCCCATGACGTTTCCTGGAGGATGAGAGCTCCTCACATCTTTGGGTTGAGCTACTCACCCATCCCATGTGGGGACATAACCTCCGACATCACCAGACAGATAGAGGCGTGTTTGAGCGCTCCGGTCTTACCCCAGCTCTGTTCCCTCCCAGCGGGGACAACAGCTGCACCTAGTCCTCCCAGGGGTTGAGAGGAGGCTGTGTGTGGGTCACTGGATAGACAGGGCATGGGGTGGAGTGACAGCCCTGAGTAGCTGCAGTGGGGGCGCCCTCAGGGAGCTCTGAATGGGAGCAGGAAGTCCGGTAAGAAGCACACAGGAAGTGGTGACCTTACTTCCCTGATAACAGAGCCCAACGGAATTGGAACGAACGTATCCAGGCACCCACATTCCAGAGAAAACCACCCTGCCCAGCTCATTTCTGGGTACAACCTGAAGGAAGCAACATGTTCTTGTGCTGTCTACCGGAGCCCAGAGAATGCAGGCAGAGGAGAGCTTGCCCGCCAGACAAGTCCCCTCTCTGGGCAGGTCATGTCAGGCCTCCCTGACTCCTCCGGCCGTATTGGCAAAAAGAATCAATAGGTGAAACCAAGGGGTTCATAGTCAGAGCACCAACCCTTCTGATTGACCCATGTAGACCTAGTACTCATCCCCGTGTGTGTGTGTGTGTGTGTGTGTGTGTGTGTGTGTGTGTAAAGAGAGCTCATCGAGGGTGGAGATGTCCCGAGCAGGACCAGGCATATGAGGTGTCCGATGCCTGGTTGGCAGGTCATGTTCACGCCCCAAGTTAAGGCAGGCTAGCTGGGAGCAAGTGTGCCGCTGCACCCTTTTGTCCAGGGTTTATCCTGAGACCCTGAAGGGACTGGTCAATGACCTAGGTGCGGGGCTAACACTAACACAAACCCCTGACCCTGACCCTGACCCTGACTGTGAGCCTGACCCAAAACCTAATTCTAGCCCTGACCCTGACTCTGACTCTGACCGAGATCGGACCCAAAACCTAATGCTAAATCTAAGCCTGATGCTGACCCTGATCCAGACCCTGATCCTAAACCTAACTTGACCTACTCTAACCTTGACTCATCCCTAAACGTGACCCTGACTCTGACCCTAATCATAACCGTGACCCTAACCAAATCCTGACCTTAACCCTAACACTGACCGTACTTTGAGCCTGACCTTAACCGTAACCCTAAAGGTAACCCTAACCCTGACCCTAATAAGGACCCTTAAACTAAATGTAAGGCTTACCCTAACCCTAACACTAACCCCTACCCAACCGAACCCCTAACGCTGACACTATGTTGCCTAACCCTAAAACTAAACATACCCCTACTGCTAACACTAACCCTAACCAAAAATTCAAACCCAACCCCTGAAACAAACCCTGACCCTGAACAGAAATTTGACCCTAAAACAAAGCCTGACCCTGACCCTAAACTGACTCTGGCCCTGACCTTCACTTTGACTCTGACCGTGACCCTGAATCTAAACCAAACGCTGACCCTAACACAAATTCCAAACTAAACCTGCCCCTGTCCCGAACCTGGACCCTAAAGCAAAGCTTCACCCTGACCCTAAATCTGACCCTGGCCCTGACTTTCACCCAGACACTGACCCTGACCCTAATCCTAACCCTGACCAAGTCCTAATTTGACCCTAGCCCTAACCTAACCCTAACCCTAATTCAGACCCAGATCGGGAGCCTGAGCAGAACCCTCACCCAAAGCTAACCATGATCCTGACTATAATCATAACCCAGAATATAAACGTAAGCTGACCTTTTCAAAACAATGACCCAAAACCTGATGTTGACCCTGTCCCTAACACTGAACCTGACCCTAATCCTAACCCTGACCCTGACCCTTAATCTGACACAAACCCTGACCCTGACACTGACTGTGAGCCTGACCATAAACCTAACCCTAACCTAAAGCTAAACCTGACCACTAACTTAAGCCTAACGATAACCCTGACCCTAACAATGTCTAACCTTAACCCTGAGCTCACTCTAACCCTAACATTAACCATAACCCTAAATTTAACCGAAAACCCTGACCCTGACCCTGACTGTGAACCTGACCCAAACCTAACCATCCCTGATCCTCACCATGACCCTGACCATGAGCCAGACCCAAACCCTAACCTAAACCAAAGCCTAATGCTGACTCTGATTCGGACCCTGAACTTAAACCTAAACCTGACCTTACACTAACCCTGACTCCGACCCTAACGGAGAGTCAGACCCTGACCTAAACTTGACGCTAACTCTAACCCTGACCTAGACTGTGAGCCTCACCCTAAACCTAACCCTAAATGTAACCCTAAACCCTGACCGTTATACGGACCCAGAACCTAAAACTAATGATGACCGTAATGGTAAAACTAAACCTTACCCTAACCCAACCCTAACCCTGACCATAACACAGTCTAACGCTAACCCTAAACCTAACCCTACTTCTAACACTAACCCTAACACCAAACCCTAACCTTACCCTGAGCCTAACCCTGCGACTAACCCTAACCCAAATCCTAACCCTGACCCAAACATAACACTCATCCTGACACGAACCTTGCTCCTAAACCAAAACCTGACCCTAACCCAAAATCGGACCCTGTCCCTGACTTTCACCCTGACCCTGACACTGACCGTGACCCTAAAACTAACCCTCACCCTAACACTGACCCAGAACCTGACCCTCACACTAACCCTGACCCTGACTGTGAGCCAGACCCTAAATCTAACCATAAACATAAAGCTGACCCTGCCCCTAACACGGGCAATGACCTGAAACCTAACGTTGACCCTAAACCTAACACAAACCCCTAACCCTAACCCTGACCCTGACCCAAACCCTGTCTAAGACTAACTCTCAACCTAACTCTAACCCAACCCCTAAACCTCACATGAGGTTTTCCTGGAGGATGAGAGCTCCTCAGATCCTTGGGGAGAGCTACTCACCCCATTCCATGTGGGGACATAAGCTCGGACATCACCAGACAGATAGAGGCATATGTGTTTGAGCACTCCCATGCACACACACACACACACACACACACACACACACTCTCACACACCGCGATCTGACCAGCTATGGGACAGAGGTGGACACCAAGGGAAAATGGTGGGTAAAAAGTGTGAAAGAAGAAAGAGGTTGGAGACAGCACGGCCATGGGGTCAGGGGCATCAGGACTCCTGGCCAGGAACAAGATCCAAAACATGGGGAGTGGAGACAGGACGAGCTAATGGTCAAGGGGTCCCCAAGGGGCCCAAGGGCTTTGCAAGGGCACTGGGTGGGGACAGTGTAGGGGGTCTGGTATCCATCGACACCCTGGACTATTGGAAGGAGGAAGAGGTAACCACCCTGTGTAGACAGGGCTACAACACCGATGGCGTCCCCTTACACTTCTATCAATGGGACCATAGAGACAGGGTGTCCCTAGTCTCCCACAGGCTTGTAAAAGAGCCTGTTGGCCTTGAATCTCTATCCGAGACCCATTGTGCTCCCAGTCTTGGGTACATGCTTTCTACTCCCTCGAGGTCCTTCTGAGAAGAAGACAGCCTGGAGGCTCGGGAGCTGACACTGTGAGCTTGCAGAATGTGGCAGAGCACTAAGCCCCTGGCCTGGGGACCAAGGTCAGGACCCTCCTTGTTGCAGCACCAGGTCCCCATTGAGAAGAGGTTCCAGAGTCCGTGCTCTGCTCAGGGTGAGAAGGCCTTACTTACCAAGGAACCAAGCACCAGCACAGGAGAGAGAAACAGGGACAAGGGAGACAACGGTGGTTTCGTCCATCAGCCCTGGAGCCCACACATCCTGCTCCTGTGAGAAAAACCAAAACAGACACAGACACTGACACAGAGACAAAGACAAAGACAGCGACAGACACTGAATACAGGAGAGAAAGAACCAGCAGAAGTGCCAGACTTTCCTCCATCAGCTTGGAAATAACAGCCAAACATTTTGTCCCCTTATTAGTCCCACAGGCCATCCCTCCTAGGAGGACGGATGTGGGAATGCCCGAGACCACTATGGGGACTGGCCAGTACATGGGTGCAGACGAGACCCTTGGACCTCAAACTAATGGAAGTCCCGGGAAATCTGTGTCCACAAGGTCAGAAGCCATGCACTGCAACCTTGCCACGGGGGATGGGATACAGGCAGGGGGAGGTGGGCTTTGCTAGATCCCACAGGAGATCCATGCCTCTCTGGGCTATATTCCATTCCCCCGCGCATCACCAATCACACCCGTGCCTTAGCAATTGTGTCACCAGACTCTTGGGAGAGTGGGGATGGAACGCATGGAGAGGGCCTACCCAGGTAACATCCCCTGAAGTCGAAGCCAGAACACTCCCAATGTGCAGACGGGGAGACTGAGGAGGCCTTGAGAGTCACAGGATGTGTCCGGGCTCAAAGTCCTGGGCAGGAGCAGGAACCTGGTCTGAACTCAGCTCCGTTCCGTCCCAGCGGAGACAACAGCTGCACCCAGGCCTCCCTGGGGTTGGGGAGAGGCTGTGTGTGGGTCACTGGATGGACAGGGCATGGGGTGGAGTGTGAGCCCGGAGCAGCTGGGGTAGGGGCGCCCTCAGCGAGCTCTAGATGGGAGCAGGAAGTCCGGTAAGGAGCCCCCAGGTAGTGGTGACCTTACTACCCTGACGACAGAACCCAACGGAATAGGAACCCAGGTATCCAGGCACCCACATTCCAGAGAAAACCACCCTGCCCAGCTCATTTCTGGGCACAGCCTGAAGGAAATGACATGTTCTTGTGCTGTCTACCGAAGCCCAGAGGATGCAGGCGGAGGAGAGCTCACCCACCAGACAAGTCCCCTCACTGGGCAGGTCATGTCAGGAATCCCCGATGCCTCTGGCCGTATTGGCAAAAAGAATCAAAAGGTGACACCGAGGGGCTCAGAGCCAGAGAGTCCCACAACTTCTGATTGCCCCGTGTAGCCCAAGTTCCTCTCCCCATTTGTGTGTGTTTGTGTGTGTAAAGAGAGCTCATTAGGGGTGGAGATGTCCCGAGCAGGAGCAGGCTTATGAGGGGTCCGATGCCTGGTTGGCAGGTCATGTTCACGCCCCAGGTTAAGGCAGGCTAGCAGGGAGCGGGTGTGTCGCTGCACCCTTTTTCCCAGGGTTTATCCTGAAACCCTGAAGGGACTGGTCAATGACCCAGGTGAGGGGCTAAACCTAACACAACACCTGACCCTGACCCAGACCCTGACCCTGACTGTGAGCATGACCCAAAACCTAACCCTAGCCCTGACCCTGACCCTGACTCTGACCCTGACAGAGATCCTGACCCAAACCCTAATCCTAAATCTAAGCCTGATGCTGACCCTGATCCAGACCCTGATCCTGAACCTAAACTGACCTACTCTAACCCTGACTCATCCCTAACCGTGAACCTGACTCTGACCCTAATCATAACCCTGACCTTACCCTGAACCTAACCTTTATCCTAACCCTAACCCTAACCCTGACCTTCACTCTAATATTAACCTAACATTAACCCTAACCTTAATTCTCACCGAAAACCCTGACCCTGACCCGGACTGTGAACCTGACCCAACCCTAACCAGCACTGAACCTCCCCATGACCATGACCATGAGCCAGACCTGACTCTAACCTAAACCAAAGCCTAACGCTGACACTGATTTGGACCCGGAACTTAAACCTAACCCTGACCTTATACTAATCCTGACTCAGTCCCTAACTGAGTGTCTGACCCTGACCTAATCTTGACACTAAGCAGAACCTTGACCGTGACTGTGAACCCTAAAACTAACACTAAATGTAACCCTAAACCCTGACCCTTACATGGACCCAGATCCTAAAACTAATACTGACCCTAATGGTAAAACTAAACCCTGCACAAACCCAAACCCTAACCGCGACCCTAACAAGGTCTAATGTTAACCCTAAACATAACTATAGTTCTGACAATAACCCTAACACCAAAGATAACCTTACCCTGAACCTAACCGTGACCCTAAACCTAACCCTAACCCTGACCCAATATATCCCTCATCCTGACATGAAACTTGCCCCTAAACCAAAACCTGACCCGGACACAAAATCTGACGGTGTCCCTGACCTTCACCTGACCCTGACACTAACCCTGAACCTAAACCTAAACCTCACCCTAACACTGACCCAGATCCTGACCCTCACACTAACCCTGACCCTGACTGTGAGCCAGACCCTAAATCTAAGCATAAACGTAAAGGTGACCCGGACCCTAACACGGGCCATGACCAGAAACCTAACGCTATTCCCTAACCCTAACACAAACCCCAAAACCTAACCCTAACCCTGACCCAAACCCTGTCTAAACCTAACTCTCAACCTAAACCTAAACCTACCCCTAACACTCCCATGAGGTTTGCCTGGAGGATGAGAGCTCCTCAGATCCTTGGGGAGAGCTAATCACCCCATCCCATGTGGGGACATAACCTCGGACATCACCAGATAGGTAGAGGCATATGTGTTAGAGCAAACCCATGCACACACACACACACACACACACACACACTCACACACCACACTGCCCAGCTAGGGATCAGAGGTGGACACCAAGGGAATATGGTGGTTAAAAAGGGTGAAAGAAGAAAGAGGTTGGAGACAGCTCGGCCATGTGGTCAGGGGCATCATACCTCCTGGCCAGGACCGAGATCCAAAGCATGGGGAGTGGAGACAGGACGAGTTGATGGTGTAGGGATCCCCAAGGGGCTCAAGAGGTTTGCAAGGGCACTGGGAGGGGACAGGGTCTGGGGTCTGGTGTCCATCACCACCCTGGACTACTTGAAGTAGGAAGAGGTAACCACCTGTGTGGACAGAGCTACAACACCGAAGGCCTCCCCTTACTCTTCTATCAATGGGGCCATAGAGACAGGGTGTCCCTAGTCTCCCACAGGCTTGTAAAAGAGCCTGTTGGCCTTGAATCTCTATCCGAGACCCACTGTGCTCCCAGTCTTGGGTCAATGCTTTCTACTCCCTCGAGGTCCTTCTGAGAAGAAGAAAGCCTGAGGGCTCGGGGGGCTGACATTGTGAGCTTGCAGAATGTGGCAGAGCACAGGGCCCCTGGACTGGGGACCAAGGTCAGGACCCTCCTTGTTGCAGCTTCAGGGTCCCCATTGGGAAGAGGTTCCAGAGTCCGTGCTCTGCTCAGGGTGAGAAGGCCTTACTTACCAAGGAACCAAGCACCAGCACAGGAGAGGGAAACAGGGACAAGGGAGACAATGGTGGTTTCGTCCATCAGCCGTGGAGCCCACAGATCCTGCTCCTGTGAGACACATCAAAACAGAGACAGACCCTGACATGGAGACAAAGACAAGGACAAAGACAGAGAGAGATACTGAACACAGGAGAGAAAGAATCAGCAGACGTGCCAGACTTTCCTCCATCAGCTTGGAAATGACAGCCAAACATTTTGTCCGGTTTTCAGTCCCACGGGCCATCCCTCCTAGGAGGACGGATGCGGGAATGCCCGCGGACCTCTATGGGGGCTGGCCAGTACATGGGCGCAGACGAAGCCCTTGGACCTCAACCTAATGGAAGTCCCGGGAAGTCTGTGTCCACAAGGTCAGAAGCCATGCACTGCAACCTTGCCATGGGGGATGGAATACAGGCAGGAGGAGGGTGGTTTTGCTGGATCCCAGCGGAGATCCAGGCCTCTGTGGGCTATATTCCATTTCCCCGCTCATCACCAAGCACACCCGTTCCTAGGCAAGTTTGTGCACCCGAATCCTGGGAGAGCGGGGATGGAACGTGTGGAGAGGGACTACCCTGATGGCATCCCCTGAAGAAGAAGCCAGAACACCCCCAATGTGCAGACGGGGAGACTGAGGAGCCCCTGAGAGTCACAGGATGTGTCCGGGCTCACAGTCCTGGGCAGGAGCAGAACCCCAGTCTAACCCCAGCTCTGTTCCCTCCCAGCATAGACAACATCTGCACCCAGGCCTCCTAGGATTTGGGGGGAGGCTGTGTGTGTATCACTGGATGGACAGGGCATGGGGTGGAGTGTGATCCCTGAGTAGCTTGGTTAGGGTGACCTCAGGGTGTTCTGGATGGGAGCAGGAAGTCCGGTAAGGAGCCCCCAGGCCGTGGTGACCTTACTTCCCTGACGACAGAGCCCAACGGATTTGGAACCCACGTATCCAGGCACCCACATTCCAGAGAAAACCACCCTGCCCAGCTCATTTCTGGGCACAGCCTTAAGGAAGTGACATGTTCTTGTGCTTTCTACCGAAGCCCAGAGAATGCAGGCAGAGGAGAGCTCGCCCGCAAGACAAGTCCCCTCACTGGGCAGGTCATGTCAGGCCTCCCTGACGCCTCTGGCCGTATTGGCAAAAAGAATCGCAAGGTGAAACCGAGGGGTTCAGAGTCAGAGTCGCAAACCTTCTGTTTGATCCGTGTAGCCCTAGAACTCCTCCCCTTGTGTGTGTGTGTGTGTGTGTGTGTGTGTAAAGAGAGCTCATCAGAGGTGATGTCCCGAGCAGTAGCAGGCTTATGAGGGGTCCGATGCCTCGTTGGCAGGTCATGTTCACACCCCAGGTTAAGGCAGGCTAGCTGGGAGCGGGTGTGCCGCTGGACCCTTTTGCCCAGGGTTTATCCTGAGACCCTGAAGGGACAGGTCAATGACCCAGGTGTGGGGCTAACACTAACACTAACCCCGGACCCTGACCCTGACCCTGACCCTGACTGTGAGCCTGACTCAAAACCTAACCCCCTAGTTCTGACCCTAACTCTGACCCTGACCGAGATACTGTCCCAAACCCTAATCCTAAATCTAAACCTGATGCTGACCCTGATCCAGACCCTGATCCTAAACCTAACCTGACCTACTCTAACCATGACTCATCCCTAACCGTGACCCTGACTCTGACCCTAATCATAACCCTGACCCTAACCAAATCCTGACCCTAACCTGTAACTGACCGTACTTTGAGCCTGACCTTAACCGTAACCGCAAAGGTAATCCTAACCCTGACCCTAATAAGGACCCTTAACCTAAACCTAACGCTGACCCTAACCCTAACACTAACCCCTACCCAACCCAACCCCTAACCCTGACACTATGGTGTCCTACCCTAAACTTAACATAACCCTACGGCTAACCCTAACCCTAACCAAAAATTCAAACCGTTCCCCTGAAACTAACCCTGACCCTGAACCAAAATTTGACTCTAAAGCAAAGCCTGACCCTAACTATAAACTGACTCTGGCCCTGACCTTCACTTTGACTCTGACCCTGACCCTGACTCTAAACCTAACCCTGACCCTAACACTGACCCAAAACTAACCCTGCCCCTGTCCCGAACCTGGACCTGAAACCAAAGCCTCACGCTGACCTGAAATCGGACCCTGGCCCTGACCTTCATCCTGACCCTGACCCTGACCCTAATCCTAAACCTGACCCAGTCCTATGCCTGACCCTAACCCTAACCCTGACCCTAACCCTAACACTAACTCTGACCAGACCGTGAGCCTGACCAGAACCCTAACCCAAAGCTAAACATGATCCTGACCATAATCATAACCCAGAATCTAAACGTAAAGCTGACCTTATCCTAAGTCTGACCCTAAGCTGAACTTGACCATGACCCGAACACTGAACCTCACCCTAATCCTAACCCTGACACGGACCCTTTTTCTGACACAAACACTAACCTTGACATTGACTGTGAGCCTGACCATAAACCTAACCCTGACCTAACACTAACCCTGACCCCTACCTTAAGCCTAACGGTAACCCTGACCCTAACAATGTCTACCCCTAACCCTGACCGTCACTCTAACCCTAACATTAACCCTAACCCTAAATCTCACCGAAAACCCTGACCCTGAACCTGACTGTGAACCTGACCCAAACCTAACCAGCCCTGAACCTCACCATGACCCTGACCATGAGCCAGACCCGACCCTAACCTAAACTAAAGCCTAAGGCTAACACTGATTTGGACCCTGAACTGAAACCTAACCCTGACCTTACACTAATCCTGACTCAGACCCTAACCGAGTGTCTGACCCTAACCTTATCTTGACACTAAGCAGAACCCTGACCTTGCCTGTGAGCCTGAACCTAAACCTAACCCTAAATGTAACCCTAAACCCTGACCCTTATACGGACCCAGATCCTAAAACTAATGCTGACCCTAATGGTAAAACTAAACCCTACCCTAACCCAAACCCTAACCCTGACCTTAACAAAGTCTAACACTAACCCTAAGCATAACCCTACTTCGAACACTAACCCTAACAGCAAACCCTAACCTTACCCTGAACCTAACCGTGACCCTAACCCTAACCCTAACCCTGACCCAAACATAATCCTCATCCTGACACGAAACTTGCCCGTAAACCAAAACCTGACCCTGACCCAAAATCTGACCCTGTCCCTGACCTTCTCCTGACCCTGACACTAACCCTGAACCTAAACCTAAACCTCACCCTAACACTGACCCAGATCCTGACCCTCACACTAACCCTGACCCTGACTGTGAGCCAGACCCTAAATCTAAGCATAAACGTAAAGGTGAAGCGGACCCTAACACGGGCCATGACCAGAAACCTAACGCTGACCCTAACCCTAACACAAACCCCAAAACCTAACCCTGACCCTGACCCAAACTCTGTCTAAACCTAACTCTCAACCTAAACCTAAACCCACCCCTAACACTCCCATGAGGTTTGCCTGGAGGATGAGAGCTCCTCAGATCCTTGGGGAGAGCTAATCACCCCATCCCATGTGGGGACATAACCTCGGACATCACCAGATAGGTAGAGGCATATGTGTTTGAGCACTCCCATGCACACACACACACACACACACACACTCACACACCACACTGCCCAGCTAGGGATCAGAGGTGGACACCAAGGGAAAATGGTGGTTTAAAAGGGTGAAAGAAGAAAGAGGTTGGAGACAGCTCGGCCATGTGGTCAGGGGCATCATACCTCCTGGCCAGGACCGAGATCCAAAGCATGGGGAGTGGAGACAGGACGAGTTGATGGTGTAGGGATCCCCAAGGGGCTCAAGAGCTTTGCAAGGGCACTGGGAGGGGACATGGTCTGGGGTCTGGTGTCCATCACCACCCTGGACTACTTGAAGTAGGAAGAGGTAACCACCCTGTGTGGACAGAGCTACAACACCGAAGGCCTCCCCTTACTCTTCTATCAATGGGGCCATAGAGACAGGGCGTCCCTAGTCTCCCACAGGCTTGTAAAAGAGCCTGTTGGCCTTGAATCTCTATCCGAGACCCACTGTGCTCCCAGTCTTGGGTCAATGCTTTCTACTCCCTCGAGGTCCTTCTGAGAAGAAGAAAGCCTGAGGGCTCGGGGGGCTGACATTGTGAGCTTGCAGAATGTGGCAGAGCACAGGGCCCCTGGACTGGGGACCAAGGTCAGGACCCTCCTTGTTGCAGCTTCAGGGTCCCCATTGGGAAGAGGTTCCAGAGTCCGTGCTCTGCTCAGGGTGAGAAGGCCTTACTTACCAAGGAACCAAGCACCAGCACAGGAGAGGGAAACAGGGACAAGGGAGACAATGGCGGTTTCGTCCATCAGCCGTGGAGCCCACAGATCCTGCTCCTGTGAGACACATCAAAACAGAGACAGACCCTGACACGGAGACAAAGACAAGGACAAAGACAGAGAGAGATACTGAACACAGGAGAGAAAGAATCAGCAGACGTGCCAGACTTTCCTCCATCAGCTTGGAAATGACAGCCAAACATTTTGTCCGGTTTTCAGTCCCACGGGCCATCCCTCCTAGGAGGACGGATGCGGGAATGCCCGCGGACCTCTATGGGGGCTGGCCAGTACATGGGCGCAGACGAAGCCCTTGGACCTCAACCTAATGGAAGTCCCGGGAAGTCTGTGTCCACAAGGTCAGAAGCCATGCACTGCAACCTTGCCATGGGGGATGGAATACAGGCAGGAGGAGGGTGGTTTTGCTGGATCCCAGCGGAGATCCAGGCCTCTGTGGGCTATATTCCATTTCCCCGCTCATCACCAAGCACACCCGTTCCTAGGCAAGTTTGTGCACCCGAATCCTGGGAGAGCGGGGATGGAACGTGTGGAGAGGGACTACCCTGATGGCATCCCCTGAAGAAGAAGCCAGAACACCCCCAATGTGCAGACGGGGAGACTGAGGAGCCCCTGAGAGTCACAGGATGTGTCCGGGCTCACAGTCCTGGGCAGGAGCAGAACCCCAGTCTAACCCCAGCTCTGTTCCCTCCCAGCATAGACAACATCTGCACCCAGGCCTCCTAGGATTTGGGGGGAGGCTGTGTGTGTATCACTGGATGGACAGGGCATGGGGTGGAGTGTGATCCCTGAGTAGCTTGGTTAGGGTGACCTCAGGGTGTTCTGGATGGGAGCAGGAAGTCCGGTAAGGAGCCCCCAGGCCGTGGTGACCTTACTTCCCTGACGACAGAGCCCAACGGATTTGGAACCCACGTATCCAGGCACCCACATTCCAGAGAAAACCACCCTGCCCAGCTCATTTCTGGGCACAGCCTTAAGGAAGTGACATGTTCTTGTGCTTTCTACCGAAGCCCAGAGAATGCAGGCAGAGGAGAGCTCGCCCGCAAGACAAGTCCCCTCACTGGGCAGGTCATGTCAGGCCTCCCTGACGCCTCTGGCCGTATTGGCAAAAAGAATCGCAAGGTGAAACCGAGGGGTTCAGAGTCAGAGTCGCAAACCTTCTGTTTGATCCGTGTAGCCCTAGAACTCCTCCCCTTGTGTGTGTGTGTGTGTGTGTGTGTGTGTAAAGAGAGCTCATCAGAGGTGATGTCCCGAGCAGTAGCAGGCTTATGAGGGGTCCGATGCCTCGTTGGCAGGTCATGTTCACACCCCAGGTTAAGGCAGGCTAGCTGGGAGCGGGTGTGCCGCTGGACCCTTTTGCCCAGGGTTTATCCTGAGACCCTGAAGGGACAGGTCAATGACCCAGGTGTGGGGCTAACACTAACACTAACCCCGGACCCTGACCCTGACCCTGACCCTGACTGTGAGCCTGACTCAAAACCTAACCCCCTAGTTCTGACCCTAACTCTGACCCTGACCGAGATACTGTCCCAAACCCTAATCCTAAATCTAAACCTGATGCTGACCCTGATCCAGACCCTGATCCTAAACCTAACCTGACCTACTCTAACCATGACTCATCCCTAACCGTGACCCTGACTCTGACCCTAATCATAACCCTGACCCTAACCAAATCCTGACCCTAACCTGTAACTGACCGTACTTTGAGCCTGACCTTAACCGTAACCGCAAAGGTAATCCTAACCCTGACCCTAATAAGGACCCTTAACCTAAACCTAACGCTGACCCTAACCCTAACACTAACCCCTACCCAACCCAACCCCTAACCCTGACACTATGGTGTCCTACCCTAAACTTAACATAACCCTACGGCTAACCCTAACCCTAACCAAAAATTCAAACCGTTCCCCTGAAACTAACCCTGACCCTGAACCAAAATTTGACTCTAAAGCAAAGCCTGACCCTAACTATAAACTGACTCTGGCCCTGACCTTCACTTTGACTCTGACCCTGACCCTGACTCTAAACCTAACCCTGACCCTAACACTGACCCAAAACTAACCCTGCCCCTGTCCCGAACCTGGACCTGAAACCAAAGCCTCACGCTGACCTGAAATCGGACCCTGGCCCTGACCTTCATCCTGACCCTGACCCTGACCCTAATCCTAAACCTGACCCAGTCCTATGCCTGACCCTAACCCTAACCCTGACCCTAACCCTAACACTAACTCTGACCAGACCGTGAGCCTGACCAGAACCCTAACCCAAAGCTAAACATGATCCTGACCATAATCATAACCCAGAATCTAAACGTAAAGCTGACCTTATCCTAAGTCTGACCCTAAGCTGAACTTGACCATGACCCGAACACTGAACCTCACCCTAATCCTAACCCTGACACGGACCCTTTTTCTGACACAAACACTAACCTTGACATTGACTGTGAGCCTGACCATAAACCTAACCCTGACCTAACACTAACCCTGACCCCTACCTTAAGCCTAACGGTAACCCTGACCCTAACAATGTCTACCCCTAACCCTGACCGTCACTCTAACCCTAACATTAACCCTAACCCTAAATCTCACCGAAAACCCTGACCCTGAACCTGACTGTGAACCTGACCCAAACCTAACCAGCCCTGAACCTCACCATGACCCTGACCATGAGCCAGACCCGACCCTAACCTAAACTAAAGCCTAAGGCTAACACTGATTTGGACCCTGAACTGAAACCTAACCCTGACCTTACACTAATCCTGACTCAGACCCTAACCGAGTGTCTGACCCTAACCTTATCTTGACACTAAGCAGAACCCTGACCTTGCCTGTGAGCCTGAACCTAAACCTAACCCTAAATGTAACCCTAAACCCTGACCCTTATACGGACCCAGATCCTAAAACTAATGCTGACCCTAATGGTAAAACTAAACCCTACCCTAACCCAAACCCTAACCCTGACCTTAACAAAGTCTAACACTAACCCTAAGCATAACCCTACTTCGAACACTAACCCTAACAGCAAACCCTAACCTTACCCTGAACCTAACCGTGACCCTAACCCTAACCCTAACCCTGACCCAAACATAATCCTCATCCTGACACGAAACTTGCCCGTAAACCAAAACCTGACCCTGACCCAAAATCTGACCCTGTCCCTGACCTTCTCCTGACCCTGACACTAACCCTGAACCTAAACCTAAACCTCACCCTAACACTGACCCAGATCCTGACCCTCACACTAACCCTGACCCTGACTGTGAGCCAGACCCTAAATCTAAGCATAAACGTAAAGGTGAAGCGGACCCTAACACGGGCCATGACCAGAAACCTAACGCTGACCCTAACCCTAACACAAACCCCAAAACCTAACCCTGACCCTGACCCAAACTCTGTCTAAACCTAACTCTCAACCTAAACCTAAACCCACCCCTAACACTCCCATGAGGTTTGCCTGGAGGATGAGAGCTCCTCAGATCCTTGGGGAGAGCTAATCACCCCATCCCATGTGGGGACATAACCTCGGACATCACCAGATAGGTAGAGGCATATGTGTTTGAGCACTCCCATGCACACACACACACACACACACACACACACACTCACACACCACACTGCCCAGCTAGGGATCAGAGGTGGACACCAAGGGAAAATGGTGGTTTAAAAGGGTGAAAGAAGAAAGAGGTTGGAGACAGCTCGGCCATGTGGTCAGGGGCATCATACCTCCTGGCCAGGACCGAGATCCAAAGCATGGGGAGTGGAGACAGGACGAGTTGATGGTGTAGGGATCCCCAAGGGGCTCAAGAGCTTTGCAAGGGCACTGGTAGGGGACAGGGTCTGGGGTCTGGTGTCCATCACCACCCTGGACTACTTGAAGTAGGAAGAGGTAACCACCCTGTGTGGACAGAGCTACAACACCGAAGGCCTCCCCTTACTCTTCTATCAATGGGGCCATAGAGACAGGGCGTCCCTAGTCTCCCACAGGCTTGTAAAAGAGCCTGTTGGCCTTGAATCTCTATCCGAGACCCACTGTGCTCCCAGTCTTGGGTCAATGCTTTCTACTCCCTCGAGGTCCTTCTGAGAAGAAGAAAGCCTGAGGGCTCGGGGGGCTGACATTGTGAGCTTGCAGAATGTGGCAGAGCACAGGGCCCCTGGACTGGGGACCAAGGTCAGGACCCTCCTTGTTGCAGCTTCAGGGTCCCCATTGGGAAGAGGTTCCAGAGTCCGTGCTCTGCTCAGGGTGAGAAGGCCTTACTTACCAAGGAACCAAGCACCAGCACAGGAGAGGGAAACAGGGACAAGGGAGACAATGGCGGTTTCGTCCATCAGCCGTGGAGCCCACAGATCCTGCTCCTGTGAGACACATCAAAACAGAGACAGACCCTGACACGGAGACAAAGACAAGGACAAAGACAGAGAGAGATACTGAACACAGGAGAGAAAGAATCAGCAGACGTGCCAGACTTTCCTCCATCAGCTTGGAAATGACAGCCAAACATTTTGTCCGGTTTTCAGTCCCACGGGCCATCCCTCCTAGGAGGACGGATGCGGGAATGCCCGCGGACCTCTATGGGGGCTGGCCAGTACATGGGCGCAGACGAAGCCCTTGGACCTCAACCTAATGGAAGTCCCGGGATGTCTGTGTCCACAAGGTCAGAAGCCATGCACTGCAACCTTGCCATGGGGGGGTGGAATACAGGCAGGAGGAGGGTGGTTTTGCTGGATCCCAGCGGAGATCCAGGCCTCTGTGGGCTATATTCCATTCCCCCGCTCATCACCAAGCACACCCGTTCCTAGGCAAGTTTGTGCACCCGACTCCTGGGAGAGCGGGGATGGAACGTGTGGAGAGGGCCTACCCTGATGGCATCCCCTGAAGAAGAAGCCAGAACACCCCCAATGTGCAGACGGGGAGACTGAGGAGCCCCTGAGAGTCACAGGATGTGTCCGGGCTCACAGTCCTGGGCAGGAGCAGAACCCCAGTCTAACCCCAGCTCTGTTCCCTCCCAGCATAGACAACATCTGCACCCAGGCCTCCTAGGATTTGGGGGGAGGCTGTGTGTGTATCACTGGATGGACAGGGCATGGGGTGGAGTGTGATCCCTGAGTAGCTTGGTTAGGGTGACCTCAGGGTGTTCTGGATGGGAGCAGGAAGTCCGGTAAGGAGCCCCCAGGCCGTGGTGACCTTACTTCCCTGACGACAGAGCCCAACGGATTTGGAACCCACGTATCCAGGCACCCACATTCCAGAGAAAACCACCCTGCCCAGCTCATTTCTGGGCACAGCCTTAAGGAAGTGACATGTTCTTGTGCTTTCTACCGAAGCCCAGAGAATGCAGGCAGAGGAGAGCTCGCCCGCAAGACAAGTCCCCTCACTGGGCAGGTCATGTCAGGCCTCCCTGACGCCTCTGGCCGTATTGGCAAAAAGAATCGCAAGGTGAAACCGAGGGGTTCAGAGTCAGAGTCGCAAACCTTCTGTTTGATCCGTGTAGCCCTAGAACTCCTCCCCTTGTGTGTGTGTGTGTGTGTGTGTGTGTGTAAAGAGAGCTCATCAGAGGTGATGTCCCGAGCAGTAGCAGGCTTATGAGGGGTCCGATGCCTCGTTGGCAGGTCATGTTCACACCCCAGGTTAAGGCAGGCTAGCTGGGAGCGGGTGTGCCGCTGGACCCTTTTGCCCAGGGTTTATCCTGAGACCCTGAAGGGACAGGTCAATGACCCAGGTGTGGGGCTAACACTAACACTAACCCCGGACCCTGACCCTGACCCTGACCCTGACTGTGAGCCTGACTCAAAACCTAACCCCCTAGTTCTGACCCTAACTCTGACCCTGACCGAGATACTGTCCCAAACCCTAATCCTAAATCTAAACCTGATGCTGACCCTGATCCAGACCCTGATCCTAAACCTAACCTGACCTACTCTAACCATGACTCATCCCTAACCGTGACCCTGACTCTGACCCTAATCATAACCCTGACCCTAACCAAATCCTGACCCTAACCTGTAACTGACCGTACTTTGAGCCTGACCTTAACCGTAACCGCAAAGGTAATCCTAACCCTGACCCTAATAAGGACCCTTAACCTAAACCTAACGCTGACCCTAACCCTAACACTAACCCCTACCCAACCCAACCCCTAACCCTGACACTATGGTGTCCTACCCTAAACTTAACATAACCCTACGGCTAACCCTAACCCTAACCAAAAATTCAAACCGTTCCCCTGAAACTAACCCTGACCCTGAACCAAAATTTGACTCTAAAGCAAAGCCTGACCCTAACTATAAACTGACTCTGGCCCTGACCTTCACTTTGACTCTGACCCTGACCCTGACTCTAAACCTAACCCTGACCCTAACACTGACCCAAAACTAACCCTGCCCCTGTCCCGAACCTGGACCTGAAACCAAAGCCTCACGCTGACCTGAAATCGGACCCTGGCCCTGACCTTCATCCTGACCCTGACCCTGACCCTAATCCTAAACCTGACCCAGTCCTATGCCTGACCCTAACCCTAACCCTGACCCTAACCCTAACACTAACTCTGACCAGACCGTGAGCCTGACCAGAACCCTAACCCAAAGCTAAACATGATCCTGACCATAATCATAACCCAGAATCTAAACGTAAAGCTGACCTTATCCTAAGTCTGACCCTAAGCTGAACTTGACCATGACCCGAACACTGAACCTCACCCTAATCCTAACCCTGACACGGACCCTTTTTCTGACACAAACACTAACCTTGACATTGACTGTGAGCCTGACCATAAACCTAACCCTGACCTAACACTAACCCTGACCCCTACCTTAAGCCTAACGGTAACCCTGACCCTAACAATGTCTACCCCTAACCCTGACCGTCACTCTAACCCTAACATTAACCCTAACCCTAAATCTCACCGAAAACCCTGACCCTGAACCTGACTGTGAACCTGACCCAAACCTAACCAGCCCTGAACCTCACCATGACCCTGACCATGAGCCAGACCCGACCCTAACCTAAACTAAAGCCTAAGGCTAACACTGATTTGGACCCTGAACTGAAACCTAACCCTGACCTTACACTAATCCTGACTCAGACCCTAACCGAGTGTCTGACCCTAACCTTATCTTGACACTAAGCAGAACCCTGACCTTGCCTGTGAGCCTGAACCTAAACCTAACCCTAAATGTAACCCTAAACCCTGACCCTTATACGGACCCAGATCCTAAAACTAATGCTGACCCTAATGGTAAAACTAAACCCTACCCTAACCCAAACCCTAACCCTGACCTTAACAAAGTCTAACACTAACCCTAAGCATAACCCTACTTCGAACACTAACCCTAACAGCAAACCCTAACCTTACCCTGAACCTAACCGTGACCCTAACCCTAACCCTAACCCTGACCCAAACATAATCCTCATCCTGACACGAAACTTGCCCGTAAACCAAAACCTGACCCTGACCCAAAATCTGACCCTGTCCCTGACCTTCTCCTGACCCTGACACTAACCCTGAACCTAAACCTAAACCTCACCCTAACACTGACCCAGATCCTGACCCTCACACTAACCCTGACCCTGACTGTGAGCCAGACCCTAAATCTAAGCATAAACGTAAAGGTGAAGCGGACCCTAACACGGGCCATGACCAGAAACCTAACGCTGACCCTAACCCTAACACAAACCCCAAAACCTAACCCTGACCCTGACCCAAACTCTGTCTAAACCTAACTCTCAACCTAAACCTAAACCCACCCCTAACACTCCCATGAGGTTTGCCTGGAGGATGAGAGCTCCTCAGATCCTTGGGGAGAGCTAATCACCCCATCCCATGTGGGGACATAACCTCGGACATCACCAGATAGGTAGAGGCATATGTGTTTGAGCACTCCCATGCACACACACACACACACACACACACACACACTCACACACCACACTGCCCAGCTAGGGATCAGAGGTGGACACCAAGGGAAAATGGTGGTTTAAAAGGGTGAAAGAAGAAAGAGGTTGGAGACAGCTCGGCCATGTGGTCAGGGGCATCATACCTCCTGGCCAGGACCGAGATCCAAAGCATGGGGAGTGGAGACAGGACGAGTTGATGGTGTAGGGATCCCCAAGGGGCTCAAGAGCTTTGCAAGGGCACTGGGAGGGGACAGGGTCTGGGGTCTGGTGTCCATCACCACCCTGGACTACTTGAAGTAGGAAGAGGTAACCACCCTGTGTGGACAGAGCTACAACACCGAAGGCCTCCCCTTACTCTTCTATCAATGGGGCCATAGAGACAGGGCGTCCCTAGTCTCCCACAGGCTTGTAAAAGAGCCTGTTGGCCTTGAATCTCTATCCGAGACCCACTGTGCTCCCAGTCTTGGGTCAATGCTTTCTACTCCCTCGAGGTCCTTCTGAGAAGAAGAAAGCCTGAGGGCTCGGGGGGCTGACATTGTGAGCTTGCAGAATGTGGCAGAGCACAGGGCCCCTGGACTGGGGACCAAGGTCAGGACCCTCCTTGTTGCAGCTTCAGGGTCCCCATTGGGAAGAGGTTCCAGAGTCCGTGCTCTGCTCAGGGTGAGAAGGCCTTACTTACCAAGGAACCAAGCACCAGCACAGGAGAGGGAAACAGGGACAAGGGAGACAATGGCGGTTTCGTCCATCAGCCGTGGAGCCCACAGATCCTGCTCCTGTGAGACACATCAAAACAGAGACAGACCCTGACACGGAGACAAAGACAAGGACAAAGACAGAGAGAGATACTGAACACAGGAGAGAAAGAATCAGCAGACGTGCCAGACTTTCCTCCATCAGCTTGGAAATGACAGCCAAACATTTTGTCCGGTTTTCAGTCCCACGGGCCATCCCTCCTAGGAGGACGGATGCGGGAATGCCCGCGGACCTCTATGGGGGCTGGCCAGTACATGGGCGCAGACGAAGCCCTTGGACCTCAACCTAATGGAAGTCCCGGGATGTCTGTGTCCACAAGGTCAGAAGCCATGCACTGCAACCTTGCCATGGGGGGGTGGAATACAGGCAGGAGGAGGGTGGTTTTGCTGGATCCCAGCGGAGATCCAGGCCTCTGTGGGCTATATTCCATTCCCCCGCTCATCACCAAGCACACCCGTTCCTAGGCAAGTTTGTGCACCCGACTCCTGGGAGAGCGGGGATGGAACGTGTGGAGAGGGCCTACCCTGATGGCATCCCCTGAAGAAGAAGCCAGAACAGCCCCAATGTGCAGACGGGGAGACTGAGGAGCCCCTGAGAGTCACAGGATGTGTCCGGGCTCACAGTCCTGGGCAGGAGCAGAACCCCAGTCTAACCCCAGCTCTGTTCCCTCCCAGCATAGACAACATCTGCACCCAGGCCTCCTAGGATTTGGGGGGAGGCTGTGTGTGTATCACTGGATGGACAGGGCATGGGGTGGAGTGTGATCCCTGAGTAGCTTGGTTAGGGTGACCTCAGGGTGTTCTGGATGGGAGCAGGAAGTCCGGTAAGGAGCCCCCAGGCCGTGGTGACCTTACTTCCCTGACGACAGAGCCCAACGGATTTGGAACCCACGTATCCAGGCACCCACATTCCAGAGAAAACCACCCTGCCCAGCTCATTTCTGGGCACAGCCTTAAGGAAGTGACATGTTCTTGTGCTTTCTACCGAAGCCCAGAGAATGCAGGCAGAGGAGAGCTCGCCCGCAAGACAAGTCCCCTCACTGGGCAGGTCATGTCAGGCCTCCCTGACGCCTCTGGCCGTATTGGCAAAAAGAATCGCAAGGTGAAACCGAGGGGTTCAGAGTCAGAGTCGCAAACCTTCTGTTTGATCCGTGTAGCCCTAGAACTCCTCCCCTTGTGTGTGTGTGTGTGTGTGTGTGTGTGTAAAGAGAGCTCATCAGAGGTGATGTCCCGAGCAGTAGCAGGCTTATGAGGGGTCCGATGCCTCGTTGGCAGGTCATGTTCACACCCCAGGTTAAGGCAGGCTAGCTGGGAGCGGGTGTGCCGCTGGACCCTTTTGCCCAGGGTTTATCCTGAGACCCTGAAGGGACAGGTCAATGACCCAGGTGTGGGGCTAACACTAACACTAACCCCGGACCCTGACCCTGACCCTGACCCTGACTGTGAGCCTGACTCAAAACCTAACCCCCTAGTTCTGACCCTAACTCTGACCCTGACCGAGATACTGTCCCAAACCCTAATCCTAAATCTAAACCTGATGCTGACCCTGATCCAGACCCTGATCCTAAACCTAACCTGACCTACTCTAACCATGACTCATCCCTAACCGTGACCCTGACTCTGACCCTAATCATAACCCTGACCCTAACCAAATCCTGACCCTAACCTGTAACTGACCGTACTTTGAGCCTGACCTTAACCGTAACCGCAAAGGTAATCCTAACCCTGACCCTAATAAGGACCCTTAACCTAAACCTAACGCTGACCCTAACCCTAACACTAACCCCTACCCAACCCAACCCCTAACCCTGACACTATGGTGTCCTACCCTAAACTTAACATAACCCTACGGCTAACCCTAACCCTAACCAAAAATTCAAACCGTTCCCCTGAAACTAACCCTGACCCTGAACCAAAATTTGACTCTAAAGCAAAGCCTGACCCTAACTATAAACTGACTCTGGCCCTGACCTTCACTTTGACTCTGACCCTGACCCTGACTCTAAACCTAACCCTGACCCTAACACTGACCCAAAACTAACCCTGCCCCTGTCCCGAACCTGGACCTGAAACCAAAGCCTCACGCTGACCTGAAATCGGACCCTGGCCCTGACCTTCATCCTGACCCTGACCCTGACCCTAATCCTAAACCTGACCCAGTCCTATGCCTGACCCTAACCCTAACCCTGACCCTAACCCTAACACTAACTCTGACCAGACCGTGAGCCTGACCAGAACCCTAACCCAAAGCTAAACATGATCCTGACCATAATCATAACCCAGAATCTAAACGTAAAGCTGACCTTATCCTAAGTCTGACCCTAAGCTGAACTTGACCATGACCCGAACACTGAACCTCACCCTAATCCTAACCCTGACACGGACCCTTTTTCTGACACAAACACTAACCTTGACATTGACTGTGAGCCTGACCATAAACCTAACCCTGACCTAACACTAACCCTGACCCCTACCTTAAGCCTAACGGTAACCCTGACCCTAACAATGTCTACCCCTAACCCTGACCGTCACTCTAACCCTAACATTAACCCTAACCCTAAATCTCACCGAAAACCCTGACCCTGAACCTGACTGTGAACCTGACCCAAACCTAACCAGCCCTGAACCTCACCATGACCCTGACCATGAGCCAGACCCGACCCTAACCTAAACTAAAGCCTAAGGCTAACACTGATTTGGACCCTGAACTGAAACCTAACCCTGACCTTACACTAATCCTGACTCAGACCCTAACCGAGTGTCTGACCCTAACCTTATCTTGACACTAAGCAGAACCCTGACCTTGCCTGTGAGCCTGAACCTAAACCTAACCCTAAATGTAACCCTAAACCCTGACCCTTATACGGACCCAGATCCTAAAACTAATGCTGACCCTAATGGTAAAACTAAACCCTACCCTAACCCAAACCCTAACCCTGACCTTAACAAAGTCTAACACTAACCCTAAGCATAACCCTACTTCGAACACTAACCCTAACAGCAAACCCTAACCTTACCCTGAACCTAACCGTGACCCTAACCCTAACCCTAACCCTGACCCAAACATAATCCTCATCCTGACACGAAACTTGCCCGTAAACCAAAACCTGACCCTGACCCAAAATCTGACCCTGTCCCTGACCTTCTCCTGACCCTGACACTAACCCTGAACCTAAACCTAAACCTCACCCTAACACTGACCCAGATCCTGACCCTCACACTAACCCTGACCCTGACTGTGAGCCAGACCCTAAATCTAAGCATAAACGTAAAGGTGAAGCGGACCCTAACACGGGCCATGACCAGAAACCTAACGCTGACCCTAACCCTAACACAAACCCCAAAACCTAACCCTGACCCTGACCCAAACTCTGTCTAAACCTAACTCTCAACCTAAACCTAAACCCACCCCTAACACTCCCATGAGGTTTGCCTGGAGGATGAGAGCTCCTCAGATCCTTGGGGAGAGCTAATCACCCCATCCCATGTGGGGACATAACCTCGGACATCACCAGATAGGTAGAGGCATATGTGTTTGAGCACTCCCATGCACACACACACACACACACACACACACACACTCACACACCACACTGCCCAGCTAGGGATCAGAGGTGGACACCAAGGGAAAATGGTGGTTTAAAAGGGTGAAAGAAGAAAGAGGTTGGAGACAGCTCGGCCATGTGGTCAGGGGCATCATACCTCCTGGCCAGGACCGAGATCCAAAGCATGGGGAGTGGAGACAGGACGAGTTGATGGTGTAGGGATCCCCAAGGGGCTCAAGAGCTTTGCAAGGGCACTGGGAGGGGACAGGGTCTGGGGTCTGGTGTCCATCACCACCCTGGACTACTTGAAGTAGGAAGAGGTAACCACCCTGTGTGGACAGAGCTACAACACCGAAGGCCTCCCCTTACTCTTCTATCAATGGGGCCATAGAGACAGGGCGTCCCTAGTCTCCCACAGGCTTGTAAAAGAGCCTGTTGGCCTTGAATCTCTATCCGAGACCCACTGTGCTCCCAGTCTTGGGTCAATGCTTTCTACTCCCTCGAGGTCCTTCTGAGAAGAAGAAAGCCTGAGGGCTCGGGGGGCTGACATTGTGAGCTTGCAGAATGTGGCAGAGCACAGGGCCCCTGGACTGGGGACCAAGGTCAGGACCCTCCTTGTTGCAGCTTCAGGGTCCCCATTGGGAAGAGGTTCCAGAGTCCGTGCTCTGCTCAGGGTGAGAAGGCCTTACTTACCAAGGAACCAAGCACCAGCACAGGAGAGGGAAACAGGGACAAGGGAGACAATGGCGGTTTCGTCCATCAGCCGTGGAGCCCACAGATCCTGCTCCTGTGAGACACATCAAAACAGAGACAGACCCTGACACGGAGACAAAGACAAGGACAAAGACAGAGAGAGATACTGAACACAGGAGAGAAAGAATCAGCAGACGTGCCAGACTTTCCTCCATCAGCTTGGAAATGACAGCCAAACATTTTGTCCGGTTTTCAGTCCCACGGGCCATCCCTCCTAGGAGGACGGATGCGGGAATGCCCGCGGACCTCTATGGGGGCTGGCCAGTACATGGGCGCAGACGAAGCCCTTGGACCTCAACCTAATGGAAGTCCCGGGATGTCTGTGTCCACAAGGTCAGAAGCCATGCACTGCAACCTTGCCATGGGGGGGTGGAATACAGGCAGGAGGAGGGTGGTTTTGCTGGATCCCAGCGGAGATCCAGGCCTCTGTGGGCTATATTCCATTCCCCCGCTCATCACCAAGCACACCCGTTCCTAGGCAAGTTTGTGCACCCGACTCCTGGGAGAGCGGGGATGGAACGTGTGGAGAGGGCCTACCCTGATGGCATCCCCTGAAGAAGAAGCCAGAACACCCCCAATGTGCAGACGGGGAGACTGAGGAGCCCCTGAGAGTCACAGGATGTGTCCGGGCTCACAGTCCTGGGCAGGAGCAGAACCCCAGTCTAACCCCAGCTCTGTTCCCTCCCAGCATAGACAACATCTGCACCCAGGCCTCCTAGGATTTGGGGGGAGGCTGTGTGTGTATCACTGGATGGACAGGGCATGGGGTGGAGTGTGATCCCTGAGTAGCTTGGTTAGGGTGACCTCAGGGTGTTCTGGATGGGAGCAGGAAGTCCGGTAAGGAGCCCCCAGGCCGTGGTGACCTTACTTCCCTGACGACAGAGCCCAACGGATTTGGAACCCACGTATCCAGGCACCCACATTCCAGAGAAAACCACCCTGCCCAGCTCATTTCTGGGCACAGCCTTAAGGAAGTGACATGTTCTTGTGCTTTCTACCGAAGCCCAGAGAATGCAGGCAGAGGAGAGCTCGCCCGCAAGACAAGTCCCCTCACTGGGCAGGTCATGTCAGGCCTCCCTGACGCCTCTGGCCGTATTGGCAAAAAGAATCGCAAGGTGAAACCGAGGGGTTCAGAGTCAGAGTCGCAAACCTTCTGTTTGATCCGTGTAGCCCTAGAACTCCTCCCCTTGTGTGTGTGTGTGTGTGTGTGTGTGTGTAAAGAGAGCTCATCAGAGGTGATGTCCCGAGCAGTAGCAGGCTTATGAGGGGTCCGATGCCTCGTTGGCAGGTCATGTTCACACCCCAGGTTAAGGCAGGCTAGCTGGGAGCGGGTGTGCCGCTGGACCCTTTTGCCCAGGGTTTATCCTGAGACCCTGAAGGGACAGGTCAATGACCCAGGTGTGGGGCTAACACTAACACTAACCCCGGACCCTGACCCTGACCCTGACCCTGACTGTGAGCCTGACTCAAAACCTAACCCCCTAGTTCTGACCCTAACTCTGACCCTGACCGAGATACTGTCCCAAACCCTAATCCTAAATCTAAACCTGATGCTGACCCTGATCCAGACCCTGATCCTAAACCTAACCTGACCTACTCTAACCATGACTCATCCCTAACCGTGACCCTGACTCTGACCCTAATCATAACCCTGACCCTAACCAAATCCTGACCCTAACCTGTAACTGACCGTACTTTGAGCCTGACCTTAACCGTAACCGCAAAGGTAATCCTAACCCTGACCCTAATAAGGACCCTTAACCTAAACCTAACGCTGACCCTAACCCTAACACTAACCCCTACCCAACCCAACCCCTAACCCTGACACTATGGTGTCCTACCCTAAACTTAACATAACCCTACGGCTAACCCTAACCCTAACCAAAAATTCAAACCGTTCCCCTGAAACTAACCCTGACCCTGAACCAAAATTTGACTCTAAAGCAAAGCCTGACCCTAACTATAAACTGACTCTGGCCCTGACCTTCACTTTGACTCTGACCCTGACCCTGACTCTAAACCTAACCCTGACCCTAACACTGACCCAAAACTAACCCTGCCCCTGTCCCGAACCTGGACCTGAAACCAAAGCCTCACGCTGACCTGAAATCGGACCCTGGCCCTGACCTTCATCCTGACCCTGACCCTGACCCTAATCCTAAACCTGACCCAGTCCTATGCCTGACCCTAACCCTAACCCTGACCCTAACCCTAACACTAACTCTGACCAGACCGTGAGCCTGACCAGAACCCTAACCCAAAGCTAAACATGATCCTGACCATAATCATAACCCAGAATCTAAACGTAAAGCTGACCTTATCCTAAGTCTGACCCTAAGCTGAACTTGACCATGACCCGAACACTGAACCTCACCCTAATCCTAACCCTGACACGGACCCTTTTTCTGACACAAACACTAACCTTGACATTGACTGTGAGCCTGACCATAAACCTAACCCTGACCTAACACTAACCCTGACCCCTACCTTAAGCCTAACGGTAACCCTGACCCTAACAATGTCTACCCCTAACCCTGACCGTCACTCTAACCCTAACATTAACCCTAACCCTAAATCTCACCGAAAACCCTGACCCTGAACCTGACTGTGAACCTGACCCAAACCTAACCAGCCCTGAACCTCACCATGACCCTGACCATGAGCCAGACCCGACCCTAACCTAAACTAAAGCCTAAGGCTAACACTGATTTGGACCCTGAACTGAAACCTAACCCTGACCTTACACTAATCCTGACTCAGACCCTAACCGAGTGTCTGACCCTAACCTTATCTTGACACTAAGCAGAACCCTGACCTTGCCTGTGAGCCTGAACCTAAACCTAACCCTAAATGTAACCCTAAACCCTGACCCTTATACGGACCCAGATCCTAAAACTAATGCTGACCCTAATGGTAAAACTAAACCCTACCCTAACCCAAACCCTAACCCTGACCTTAACAAAGTCTAACACTAACCCTAAGCATAACCCTACTTCGAACACTAACCCTAACAGCAAACCCTAACCTTACCCTGAACCTAACCGTGACCCTAACCCTAACCCTAACCCTGACCCAAACATAATCCTCATCCTGACACGAAACTTGCCCGTAAACCAAAACCTGACCCTGACCCAAAATCTGACCCTGTCCCTGACCTTCTCCTGACCCTGACACTAACCCTGAACCTAAACCTAAACCTCACCCTAACACTGACCCAGATCCTGACCCTCACACTAACCCTGACCCTGACTGTGAGCCAGACCCTAAATCTAAGCATAAACGTAAAGGTGAAGCGGACCCTAACACGGGCCATGACCAGAAACCTAACGCTGACCCTAACCCTAACACAAACCCCAAAACCTAACCCTGACCCTGACCCAAACTCTGTCTAAACCTAACTCTCAACCTAAACCTAAACCCACCCCTAACACTCCCATGAGGTTTGCCTGGAGGATGAGAGCTCCTCAGATCCTTGGGGAGAGCTAATCACCCCATCCCATGTGGGGACATAACCTCGGACATCACCAGATAGGTAGAGGCATATGTGTTTGAGCACTCCCATGCACACACACACACACACACACACACACACACTCACACACCACACTGCCCAGCTAGGGATCAGAGGTGGACACCAAGGGAAAATGGTGGTTTAAAAGGGTGAAAGAAGAAAGAGGTTGGAGACAGCTCGGCCATGTGGTCAGGGGCATCATACCTCCTGGCCAGGACCGAGATCCAAAGCATGGGGAGTGGAGACAGGACGAGTTGATGGTGTAGGGATCCCCAAGGGGCTCAAGAGCTTTGCAAGGGCACTGGGAGGGGACAGGGTCTGGGGTCTGGTGTCCATCACCACCCTGGACTACTTGAAGTAGGAAGAGGTAACCACCCTGTGTGGACAGAGCTACAACACCGAAGGCCTCCCCTTACTCTTCTATCAATGGGGCCATAGAGACAGGGCGTCCCTAGTCTCCCACAGGCTTGTAAAAGAGCCTGTTGGCCTTGAATCTCTATCCGAGACCCACTGTGCTCCCAGTCTTGGGTCAATGCTTTCTACTCCCTCGAGGTCCTTCTGAGAAGAAGAAAGCCTGAGGGCTCGGGGGGCTGACATTGTGAGCTTGCAGAATGTGGCAGAGCACAGGGCCCCTGGACTGGGGACCAAGGTCAGGACCCTCCTTGTTGCAGCTTCAGGGTCCCCATTGGGAAGAGGTTCCAGAGTCCGTGCTCTGCTCAGGGTGAGAAGGCCTTACTTACCAAGGAACCAAGCACCAGCACAGGAGAGGGAAACAGGGACAAGGGAGACAATGGCGGTTTCGTCCATCAGCCGTGGAGCCCACAGATCCTGCTCCTGTGAGACACATCAAAACAGAGACAGACCCTGACACGGAGACAAAGACAAGGACAAAGACAGAGAGAGATACTGAACACAGGAGGGAAAGAATCAGCAGACGTGCCAGACTTTCCTCCATCAGCTTGGAAATGACAGCCAAACATTTTGTCCGGTTTTCAGTCCCACGGGCCATCCCTCCTAGGAGGACGGATGCGGGAATGCCCGCGGACCTCTATGGGGGCTGGCCAGTACATGGGCGCAGACGAAGCCCTTGGACCTCAACCTAATGGAAGTCCCGGGATGTCTGTGTCCACAAGGTCAGAAGCCATGCACTGCAACCTTGCCATGGGGGGGTGGAATACAGGCAGGAGGAGGGTGGTTTTGCTGGATCCCAGCGGAGATCCAGGCCTCTGTGGGCTATATTCCATTCCCCCGCTCATCACCAAGCACACCCGTTCCTAGGCAAGTTTGTGCACCCGACTCCTGGGAGAGCGGGGATGGAACGTGTGGAGAGGGCCTACCCTGATGGCATCCCCTGAAGAAGAAGCCAGAACACCCCCAATGTGCAGACGGGGAGACTGAGGAGCCCCTGAGAGTCACAGGATGTGTCCGGGCTCACAGTCCTGGGCAGGAGCAGAACCCCAGTCTAACCCCAGCTCTGTTCCCTCCCAGCATAGACAACATCTGCACCCAGGCCTCCTAGGATTTGGGGGGAGGCTGTGTGTGTATCACTGGATGGACAGGGCATGGGGTGGAGTGTGATCCCTGAGTAGCTTGGTTAGGGTGACCTCAGGGTGTTCTGGATGGGAGCAGGAAGTCCGGTAAGGAGCCCCCAGGCCGTGGTGACCTTACTTCCCTGACGACAGAGCCCAACGGATTTGGAACCCACGTATCCAGGCACCCACATTCCAGAGAAAACCACCCTGCCCAGCTCATTTCTGGGCACAGCCTTAAGGAAGTGACATGTTCTTGTGCTTTCTACCGAAGCCCAGAGAATGCAGGCAGAGGAGAGCTCGCCCGCAAGACAAGTCCCCTCACTGGGCAGGTCATGTCAGGCCTCCCTGACGCCTCTGGCCGTATTGGCAAAAAGAATCGCAAGGTGAAACCGAGGGGTTCAGAGTCAGAGTCGCAAACCTTCTGTTTGATCCGTGTAGCCCTAGAACTCCTCCCCTTGTGTGTGTGTGTGTGTGTGTGTGTGTAAAGAGAGCTCATCAGAGGTGATGTCCCGAGCAGTAGCAGGCTTATGAGGGGTCCGATGCCTCGTTGGCAGGTCATGTTCACACCCCAGGTTAAGGCAGGCTAGCTGGGAGCGGGTGTGCCGCTGGACCCTTTTGCCCAGGGTTTATCCTGAGACCCTGAAGGGACAGGTCAATGACCCAGGTGTGGGGCTAACACTAACACTAACCCCGGACCCTGACCCTGACCCTGACCCTGACTGTGAGCCTGACTCAAAACCTAACCCCCTAGTTCTGACCCTAACTCTGACCCTGACCGAGATACTGTCCCAAACCCTAATCCTAAATCTAAACCTGATGCTGACCCTGATCCAGACCCTGATCCTAAACCTAACCTGACCTACTCTAACCATGACTCATCCCTAACCGTGACCCTGACTCTGACCCTAATCATAACCCTGACCCTAACCAAATCCTGACCCTAACCTGTAACTGACCGTACTTTGAGCCTGACCTTAACCGTAACCGCAAAGGTAATCCTAACCCTGACCCTAATAAGGACCCTTAACCTAAACCTAACGCTGACCCTAACCCTAACACTAACCCCTACCCAACCCAACCCCTAACCCTGACACTATGGTGTCCTACCCTAAACTTAACATAACCCTACGGCTAACCCTAACCCTAACCAAAAATTCAAACCGTTCCCCTGAAACTAACCCTGACCCTGAACCAAAATTTGACTCTAAAGCAAAGCCTGACCCTAACTATAAACTGACTCTGGCCCTGACCTTCACTTTGACTCTGACCCTGACCCTGACTCTAAACCTAACCCTGACCCTAACACTGACCCAAAACTAACCCTGCCCCTGTCCCGAACCTGGACCTGAAACCAAAGCCTCACGCTGACCTGAAATCGGACCCTGGCCCTGACCTTCATCCTGACCCTGACCCTGACCCTAATCCTAAACCTGACCCAGTCCTATGCCTGACCCTAACCCTAACCCTGACCCTAACCCTAACACTAACTCTGACCAGACCGTGAGCCTGACCAGAACCCTAACCCAAAGCTAAACATGATCCTGACCATAATCATAACCCAGAATCTAAACGTAAAGCTGACCTTATCCTAAGTCTGACCCTAAGCTGAACTTGACCATGACCCGAACACTGAACCTCACCCTAATCCTAACCCTGACACGGACCCTTTTTCTGACACAAACACTAACCTTGACATTGACTGTGAGCCTGACCATAAACCTAACCCTGACCTAACACTAACCCTGACCCCTACCTTAAGCCTAACGGTAACCCTGACCCTAACAATGTCTACCCCTAACCCTGACCGTCACTCTAACCCTAACATTAACCCTAACCCTAAATCTCACCGAAAACCCTGACCCTGAACCTGACTGTGAACCTGACCCAAACCTAACCAGCCCTGAACCTCACCATGACCCTGACCATGAGCCAGACCCGACCCTAACCTAAACTAAAGCCTAAGGCTAACACTGATTTGGACCCTGAACTGAAACCTAACCCTGACCTTACACTAATCCTGACTCAGACCCTAACCGAGTGTCTGACCCTAACCTTATCTTGACACTAAGCAGAACCCTGACCTTGCCTGTGAGCCTGAACCTAAACCTAACCCTAAATGTAACCCTAAACCCTGACCCTTATACGGACCCAGATCCTAAAACTAATGCTGACCCTAATGGTAAAACTAAACCCTACCCTAACCCAAACCCTAACCCTGACCTTAACAAAGTCTAACACTAACCCTAAGCATAACCCTACTTCGAACACTAACCCTAACAGCAAACCCTAACCTTACCCTGAACCTAACCGTGACCCTAACCCTAACCCTAACCCTGACCCAAACATAATCCTCATCCTGACACGAAACTTGCCCGTAAACCAAAACCTGACCCTGACCCAAAATCTGACCCTGTCCCTGACCTTCTCCTGACCCTGACACTAACCCTGAACCTAAACCTAAACCTCACCCTAACACTGACCCAGATCCTGACCCTCACACTAACCCTGACCCTGACTGTGAGCCAGACCCTAAATCTAAGCATAAACGTAAAGGTGAAGCGGACCCTAACACGGGCCATGACCAGAAACCTAACGCTGACCCTAACCCTAACACAAACCCCAAAACCTAACCCTGACCCTGACCCAAACTCTGTCTAAACCTAACTCTCAACCTAAACCTAAACCCACCCCTAACACTCCCATGAGGTTTGCCTGGAGGATGAGAGCTCCTCAGATCCTTGGGGAGAGCTAATCACCCCATCCCATGTGGGGACATAACCTCGGACATCACCAGATAGGTAGAGGCATATGTGTTTGAGCACTCCCATGCACACACACACACACACACACACACACACTCACACACCACACTGCCCAGCTAGGGATCAGAGGTGGACACCAAGGGAAAATGGTGGTTTAAAAGGGTGAAAGAAGAAAGAGGTTGGAGACAGCTCGGCCATGTGGTCAGGGGCATCATACCTCCTGGCCAGGACCGAGATCCAAAGCATGGGGAGTGGAGACAGGACGAGTTGATGGTGTAGGGATCCCCAAGGGGCTCAAGAGCTTTGCAAGGGCACTGGGAGGGGACATGGTCTGGGGTCTGGTGTCCATCACCACCCTGGACTACTTGAAGTAGGAAGAGGTAACCACCCTGTGTGGACAGAGCTACAACACCGAAGGCCTCCCCTTACTCTTCTATCAATGGGGCCATAGAGACAGGGCGTCCCTAGTCTCCCACAGGCTTGTAAAAGAGCCTGTTGGCCTTGAATCTCTATCCGAGACCCACTGCGCTCCCAGTCTTGGGTCAATGCTTTCTACTCCCTCGAGGTCCTTCTGAGAAGAAGAAAGCCTGAGGGCTCGGGGGGCTGACATTGTGAGCTTGCAGAATGTGGCAGAGCACAGGGCCCCTGGACTGGGGACCAAGGTCAGGACCCTCCTTGTTGCAGCTTCCGGGTCCCCATTGGGAAGAGGTTCCAGAGTCCGTGCTCTGCTCAGGGTGAGAAGGCCTTACTTACCAAGGAACCAAGCACCAGCACAGGAGAGGGAAACAGGGACAAGGGAGACAATGGCGGTTTCGTCCATCAGCCGTGGAGCCCACAGATCCTGCTCCTGTGAGACACATCAAAACAGAGACAGACCCTGACACGGAGACAAAGACAAGGACAAAGACAGAGAGAGATACTGAACACAGGAGAGAAAGAATCAGCAGACGTGCCAGACTTTCCTCCATCAGCTTGGAAATGACAGCCAAACATTTTGTCCGGTTTTCAGTCCCACGGGCCATCCCTCCTAGGAGGACGGATGCGGGAATGCCCGCGGACCTCTATGGGGGCTGGCCAGTACATGGGCGCAGACGAAGCCCTTGGACCTCAACCTATTGGAAGTCCCGGGAAGTCTGTGTCCACAAGGTCAGAAGCCATGCACTGCAACCTTGCCATGGGGGATGGAATACAGGCAGGAGGAGGGTGGTTTTGCTGGATCCCAGCGGAGATCCAGGCCTCTGTGG